>NC_140593.1:1073959437-1074559437 GCF_964204655.1 Triturus cristatus | reverse complement strand
GCTATTCTGGTCTACTTTGGAAACTTTCTCCTAAGTCAAGCAATCTGAGAAAGCAAGTGGGAATGTCTCGTTTTTTGTGCGACCAGATTTCTGCCACAGTACGGTTGAGAGACAATGGCGCCTGCAGCAGTTGATGAAGTCCTTTCAGGACAAAAACGCACAAGCTTATTTGGTTAACCCTGGATGTTTGAAAGTGGTTGGGGGAAAACTTGATTCTTTGTTTCTGAGATTAAGGCAAAGGAGTTCCTAGACAGTCTTAAGCCATAAGAATTGTAAGAATAGGGTTAAGTGCGTAGCTAATCCACGTATGTATTCAGATTTCTGATACTAGAACTGGGGTTAGAATTAGGGCCTGCTTTCTTTCTTTTCTTCATTTGGTCCTCTTTTTTCTTTTCATTAGTAAGAAATGTTTGTATAATTTCACGGGTCACACGTGCTGCACCCATCTCCTCACAGACTGCACTACGGTCTGGTAGCTTCTGTAAATGTGGGAGGGCTGAATGATAGGATAAAACGGTCAAGGGAGGCAGAGTTTGTGAGGTCGACTGCCCCCAATATGGTGTGCATGCAGGAGACCCATATCCCATGGGATAAAAGAGAGCTGATAGCAATAAGAGGTTACAATCTGCTGTCCTGTTCCTCCCAGAGCTCCAATATTCGGGGGTGGCTATTCTAGCTAAACCCCAAATAGGATTGATTAGGCGTAAGCTTTCGGATACACATGGTAGGTGGGCACTAGTTGAGTTTGAGGCAGGACTCACAGTTTGTGTAATATATGGGTCGAATCAGGATGACCCGGATATATTTGAGGATCTTGCTAGCATCCTGGCCGCACTTGCTGGTCATCTGTGTAGATCTCAACATACACCAAGCAGTGGAGACCCGGCAAGCCCAGCGATATCAGGGGGGGAAAAAGTCGAATTTATAGGGCCTTGTTTTCCCTGATGGACAGCCACGGCATGGTAGACACATGGAATATTAAGCATCCTAATGATCCAGGCTATACCTACTTCTCCTGCCTTCATAAAACATATGTTAGACTTGATTATTTTTTAATAGTAATAGGTCTATTCAGTAAAGATGAAATTAGGAAGCTTCCGAAGGTAATCTCGGACCATAGTCCTCTGATTTTGGAGGTCGAGGTCCAAGTGGCTACCAAACGCCGCCACAAGTGGACATGTGATAGGAAACTGCTGATGAATGTAACTTTTGTTGAGCATATCACGAACTGGACGTAGGGGTTCTTTGACACATATAGGTATAGTGCTCCACGAGATACAGTTTGGGCTTCCTTCAATGCTGGCCTGAGGGGCGAGATTATATGTTTTGTTGCCCAAGCGAAGAGACAGCATCAGGCTGAGAATGAGAGGCTGCTGGGGAACTGGCCGAGGCTGAGCAAGAGCATGTGACACGGATTGCACGGGGGCAAGGGGTTGCACAAACCAAGCTTAAAATTATTTCTTTAAAAGAGGAGATTATTAGCTGGCTTACTTAGAGATCCACCGAAGAATTCCTAACTCATAAGAATGGAACATAAGAGTATGGAGAACCAGTTGGGAGAAGGCTTGCGCTGCGCACACAGCAGAAAGCAGTTAGAAGCATGATAACCTCAATTGGGAAGGATGGAAGAATCTATTCAGAGACTAGCAACATACTTTGTGTGTTTCAAGAATTTTATCAGTTATTATATAAGTTAGATAGCGGGGTACCTCTGGATATCTCTCAAGTAGTGTCAGAGGCGGATCTTGGGGCCACCCTAGAGCAACTCGGCAGGAATGAGCTAGAAGCAGATATAATACTTAGAGAACCTAGCTGCATTACACTACCTATCTTCAGGGAAAGCTACTGGCCCTGATAAAATACCTCTTGAATTCTATAAGACTTCAATCTCAGCTAGCCCCTATTTTACTAGACCTGTTCCTGGGGGTACAATACAATGGGCTCCCACCGGAGTCTTGGGAAGGTACTGATATTATTATATTCCCTAAAAGGGGCAAACCCCTGGACAACCCGGGCTCGTATAGGCCAATATCACTGATAAATTCTGACACAAAGATTTATTGCAAAATACTGGTGGGTGAGCTGGGGAGGGTCATAGCCCAGCTGGTGTCAGCCTAGCAGCATGGCTTTATACCCGGCTGACGGACAACTGACCGTATAAGGCGGGCTATAACTCTGTTTGACATCACAGCCGAGACAGGGGGACCGATGGCTATGACCCTCCTTGACGCCAAGAAGGCCTTTGATCGGGTTGCCTGGAGGTTTTTAAGGGGAGTACTCGGATTTAAGGGTTTCAGCCCCCGAATGATCACCGCTAATAAAGCTATATATTCCAACCCACACGCACATCTTCAGCTAATGGGTTAAGAGTCGTAAACTATAAAGGTGTTTAGGGGAACCAGGCAGGGGTGCCCCTCGTCTCCCATCTTGTATGCTCTTTATATAAACCCATTGATCGAGAAGATCCTTAACAATCAGGGGATAAAGCAGATTATCTGTGAAGGTTATGAGACGAAGGTGCTCGTATATGCTGGGGACATTGCAATTGGCACCACTGACCCCAAAGGAGCAATTAAGGAAATCAAAGCTGTGGCTTGAGAGTTTGGGCAAGCCTCCGACTATACTTTGAATAAAGCAAAAATACAAGTCATCTGCACAGATAAACTTACCTTTCAAGAACCACGGCATGTGGTTAAAGCTGTGTACCTTGGCATTCGCGTTAACTCCAAGGTAGACACTATAGGTAAGATTAATTTTAACCCCCTGGTCAAACAAATCTCCACAGACCAAAAACATATAAATGGGCTTCATTTATCAAATATCGGCTGGGGTAATGTCCTAAAAATGACAATGCTTCCTAAGATCCTATATCTCTTTCTGTTACTGGTGACCATAGATGAATCAATATTGAAAACACTGGATTCTGCTTCACAAATTTTATTTGGCAATATGGGAAGGTGAGGCAATCATTAAAGTATCTGTCTCTCCCACAGGGACGGGGTGGGTTGTCGGTCCCCGATATTACATTCTACTATTGGGCAGCTGTTCTACAGCAAATGCGTATGTTATTTATTACAGATAAATACGAAAAGACAGATCAGGAAAACCACAGCGCCCTCCCCACAGTCTATGAGCTTGCTCTAGGGAAGAAGGCTGATGGACTGCTGCTGCGGGAGCTAGAGCCGAGCTATTATAAGAAAGTCAGATTCAAGGTAGTTCTCAATGCCTGGAAAATATGGAGCAAGGTTAAAGCTATGAAGAACCCAAAATACTGCAAAACCTCCCTTTTTCCCCCCTCTATTTTATGATGGGAAGGAAGTGGGAGCAGCATGGCCTGACAGCAATAGGGGACCTTTATCTCCTTGGCAAAATATGCCCTTTTACTTATCTGCATCAAGGGTTTGGTATCCCTAACAGACAATATTTTAAATACGTACAAATTAGGACATTCCTCAGTAATTCCAGAGCATCCATAGCCCTAGATAAAATACCTTTTGTGGCGGTAATTGCTCAGGCTGACTGCAAAAAAGAGGCATCTATAGCATTTTGCTGGACAGTCTGCCAGATAATCTCGAGAAGACTGAGGCAAATAGGGCTAGGAATCTAGGTGACCCTGATTTTGATTTAGATAAGGCAATAGCATTAGCCACAAAGATCTTCTTGTCAGCAAGCCAGAAGGCGCAGCATTATAAAACGTAATTTAATCTGTATGTTACCCCTACCAAACTGTTTGAGTGCGGCAAGAGGACAGACAACAAGTGTCCTAAGTGTGAGGAAGGCCCTCCCACACCAATACATATGTTTTATAACTGCACCAGGTTACTCCCTCTGAAGAACAGGCTGGAGCTCTTCTGGGAAGGATTGTTAGGGCGCAGGATCAACCTTAGCCCAACTATGATGATATTCGGTCACAATAGCAACAGCAGCTTGGGTACCACTCAGACATTTTTGGTATTTGTATCTGTTGCCAGGATATTTATTGCCGCCAGATGGAAAGATCCGGACCCCCCCGTTTCAGATCTATCTAGCCTGGCTGTTGGGTATTTATAATCAACAGACAGCTCTTTATGAATGCTGGGGCAGACAGACCAGGAAACTGGGAGAAAAAAATCTGGTCTCCCATTATGGATTGGAAGAACACCACCGACTGAATAACTAATCAGCTTGCTGGCTACTTATAGCGGTTTTAGTACTGATCCACCAACCTAGAATAACTTGTATCCAGGATATGTAGTAGGAACTGAAAGGGTTGCTCTTATCATTTAGGCTTCACTCCCTGGTAGTTTTAACCTCAGGGCTGGCCCAACCCAGCTCTCCATTGGTAGCTGCGGGTATCTGATTTCTTGTAAATAAGGACGAAATATATTAACTATGGTGTTCTTATCGCTATTTTACAAACAGCATTGAACCATATTTTTTATTCATGAATTTCGTAGGGGACTGTTTTCCATTTTGTACAACCAACAATATGTATTTCTGGGAATAATAATTTTTTTTTAAAAGGACTGGCGTTCTGGCAGACATTACGAGACTGGCCTGCCCAGGTTCCCCAGTTACATTCTGTTATGCCTCCAAAACGCAGTGATGTACCCCTGTGATCAGGGAGGGCTATCACCCTTGACCTTTGTGCATGGCTGGATTGGCAGCATAAACTATGGGAAGTACTTGGCATGGAGAAACTGACGGCGATAGTAGACCGCAAACTGATCAAACATGGGGGCCCTGTATACAGTTTCTAGCTCAAGTATTCAGGGAACTCTTCTGTTCAGCCTTCTTGCAAGTACTTTGCCTCATACAAAAGGACCATGACGGTGACTGAGGTTTGGAAGTGGAGATTTAAACTGTAGTATCTATCCCTTGGCCTCAACTCATTAAATTTCCTTATGATAGGGGTTGTCAAGCATGTCCCTACCCTCCTTTCCTCAACACTCCTCTTTACCTTTACCCCTCCCCATTTTTCGTATGCCAGTCCACCCTCCCTTGTTAACCTCCCATTCCCTATGTTACACCTCGCCGACCAACGGATGTAGGTGAGGATATTATTATGTATTGTTTATTTCTTGAAACTCAATAAAACAGATTTAAATCTAAAAAGACTTGTAGTGTGACCAGATCATTTTATCTGTGCAAAGAAGAGTGAAGTCTACTAGTCCACTTGTGTACAGTTACAGTATTGTGTTTGCTCCCATAACCGTGCACTGCCATCTGTGTATGAAAATGTGTAATGTCTTGTTAGACGCAGATGGTGATCAGTTGTATGTATGAGTGAGCCATGGTGATATGGAGGCTCGAGGGACAAATGTTGCTACCCTTGGCCTGGTATAGCCAAAGAAGGATAGTGAGGCTTATGCCCTCAGACATTGGAAGTGTATTGTATGAATTCCTGCAGCTTGAAGGAGATCCCAACATAACGTGTATTTGAATGCGCACATTCACCCGTGGGTATTTTGGCGCTGACTAACAGATGTTAATTGTTGCTCAACTCAATGGTACTCATTTTATCGACCTCTGAAGGATGAAAGGCCGAGTGGATCCGCCGGGATTTGAACCCGTGACCATGAAGTCAAATTCAAGCCCTTACAGTGAACAAATTAGTCCACTCTGCCACAATAACAGGCATAACTCCAGACACTGAAGAGAGGAGGATAGAGACTGGGCTACCTTTAGAAATTCCATGAGGAGTTTGTTAGCATGATACTGCTGATTAGTCTTCCTGATAACTGCCATTTGGTGGATGTTCGAATGGTGAGGCGCAGGTCTGCATTCTCTGTTGTCAGAGGTGAGGACGTTTCTAAGCGAGACCTGTCCTTTTGTCTGTCCCTCATTACTCCTTCAGCTGGGCTGATGACAGCCAGATGCAGAACACTCATTTGTACCTCTGTTGTGGGTGTTCCCTGCTGAAGACAGCCGCAGTGGTAACCACAGCAAGAAGAATCACATTACACAAAGGTTGTCTCTAAAGAGCAGACAGACAGAGGAAGACATGTGAAAGGGGAAACACCCAGAACCAGTTCTACAGTTTGAGAAAGTCAATCCATATACCCTGTCTATGTGTCATGTATGAAAGTGGAACCCAAACCAAGCCACTTTGTTCTGTTTCCAACTCCTTTAAGTTAGTGGTAGAGAGTGCTATGCCAAATACTCAAGGGACTGCTGTTCCACCAGGGCTGGATTGTTCCTGACAGCCAATCTTAAAGAAATGATGGGACGTCACCTGAATTATGACTTTTTGCTGGAGAAGCTGTGACTCTGCCCTGAAATACCTAGACGTCGGTCTGCTGACTGAGGGAACGAGTCTGCTTGGCCCTGGAAGAGGAGAATGGGTCTATATGCCTCAGTGACTGTAGGACATCCAGAAAAAGCTGACTGCACAGGAGCAATCTAGGTAGGACCTATGCATCCTTCACTGCACCAATTTCTCATCCTTATTTCTAGACTAGAAAAAACCTCTAAAGCAGTATTATTTTAGGCCCGGGCAGAGGCTGTAGCTGCTGTAATTGCCGAAGGCCCGAAATGAGGCTACAACTGCTCTGATCACTGCAAGTCCAGATTGGAGCCTACAACTGCAGACTTAGACGTTCGCTCAACCCAGCGGCGTCACTATGGGGCTGCGGCGGGCGGCGGACTGCACTGGGTGACACCCTCACATGGGGTGACACCAACAGGGCCTGTGTGCGCAAAGCAACCTAACCTTTTAGGAGAAGGAGGTGCCTGTGCGCAGTGCGCACTGTCTCCTCTCCTTTCTTTTATTTGCTTCCCTGTGAAATGGATCCAAAAAAGAAAATCACTTTTGCTGGTAATCAATGTCTATTTTTCTGACATTTAATTCCAAAGTGCAGATTCGGGAATACAAATTTAAAAATATGAAAAATAAATAACTAAATAAAGTAAGACAGAGTGGTAGCAAACTGGCCAGATTGATTTTATTCACACCCAAACACATTAGTGCCACTTTTACAGAGTTTGCCAGTGAAGCGCTATTTTTGTTGTCTTGGCTTGGTTTTCCCTGGGCTTGGAACTAGTGCTTCAAAAAGGGAGGAACCAAGAGCTTTTTAATGAGGTCCTGCACAGTGCTCCAAGGTATCGAGAACAAAACCAGGAGTGCAGTTCCTCTGGGAGAGGGGAGGGTAAGAGAGGGGGGAGAGCGATTAGTCTCTATAGAATGCCCTCACACACCTAGCAAGGTGTCATGCTTCATCATAGGGCTGTGCTCCTCGTCGGGCCGGCGCTGCAATGCCAGACGGGCTCCCGCGAAGGGGCTCTTTATCGGAGATCTTTTTAGAGACAGCCGTATAGGTGCGTGGGGGTAGGTGCAACAAGTGTAGTGAGTGATAGTGAGGTGGGTTAAAATAGGTATGGTATTGCCAATCGATGAACCATTTTATTCTGGTGGTATACCAGCCTAAGTAAAATCGGTGACCCCGAGGGATTATAATGCTCCCTAGGGAAGTAGAAAGGTCGAAATGTTCTTGTTCTATGCCCATACGGGTCGGTGGCAATTCATCAGGACCAGGTGAGAATGTGCTCCAAAATATAAACTCTACTACATAATAGGTGATTGAAAAATTATAAGTACATCACCAAGCAAATCCATTGGGTCCCTAAGAGGAGTGGACCCGCTGTTGCGGTACCTAAAAGATAAAAGAGAAAGAGAAGGACAACACAGACACATAAAAAATTCCAGCATTTAAATTGGGTGCTGTTTGGCTCCCGTGGGTAACCGTGCGTCTATTGTGCTTCATCTTAGAAAGTTTAATGGGTGCTCACACAAAAATCCGGAGGAGATCGTGCTTCATCGCATCGGTGTTACTAAATACGTAATACTGTGCAACCACCATGTGTGCCAAATGCTATGCAATGCTTCACGAAGTGCTATATGGCATGGGATCGCGATATGTGGCCGAGCAAATTATAGTTGAAGTGTAATATCGTCCCCAGCACTATGAGAACATTTGTAAACATAGTAAACAAGGGGTAAGGCCAAAATATGTGTTAAAACGCTATCCTCAAATTTAGAGTGGCGGGTGATTTTGACACAAATTTCAAAATGCAAGTGCCGATGGCTACGGAGCCCATGTGGGGGAGACTCACCCCCTGGGGAACAGAAAATGCTGTACGGGTTCGCCTGGAGGCCGTAGAGGGCTCGCCCTGAAAAGGTTGAAGGAGAGCAGTAAGTACCCTTCAGGCTGCCATAACACTGATACCACCCTGGAAACGCATTGTACTTACAGAGATGGGGCGAGCGCACAACCGAGATCCTATCGAGGCTCAGGCTTCCGTAGCAAGCCGACAGGGGTGTGTTCAAGATAAAGGAAGTGCTCAAACGCACGGGAGCAAACAACTAGACCGCAAACTTGTGCGGCCATATTGAGACTGACAGCAAACTTTATTGCGCGAACAGTGCGCAGGAGGGACAAGGAAAGATAATGTCCCACTGAAGGGGAACTTGGGCATGCAAAACAAACGTCACGAAAAAACGCGCTGGAAAGTGACTCAGCGGGTTATATATTACAATAAAAATTGTTCATGCAAGTAACTGATGCGGTGACGCGAGGGTGATGTAAAGCAGCCTCAGAGTCTAAAAAAGGCGAAAAAGTCGGTAATTTTACCCAGTGGGTCTTGCTTAATGAGATGGAAAAAAGATACAAGACTATTGTTATTGTTTATGGTGTCATCAGAAATTCACCTGTATTTAAGCTGGCGAGACCACGTTATTGACTCCATCAGGACATCTCATGTATGTGAGGTGAATTATGTATTGTAAAGGTTGGCCCATGGTATATCCGAGTTTTGAAAGGCAAGGTCAGTAATTAAAGCCGGTGGGTCTTACCTAATGAGATCTAAAAAGTTGCAAGACTATTGGTGTTATTTATGGTGTCATGAGGAAATCACCTTAATGTAAGCTGTTGAGATCATGATATTGGCTCATTCAGGCCGTCTCATGTATGTGAGGTGGATCATGTATTGTTAAGGGTGGCCCATGGTATATCATCGTTGAGGCCGCCAGTATGGCTAGAAATTCTGAAGATCTACTGCTGTTCCTTTCGGAAAAGGGCCTCCTTACTGATCACTGGGAAAGCCTGCAGGATTGTCCACGTTAGATCATTGGCAGTATGGTTCTTCTCCACAAAATGAGTGCACATTTTGGTATTAATCTTTTTGCACCTAATGTTGCTTCGGTGTTCGGAAATTCTGATCTTTGCTGGACGTGTCGTCATGCCGACGTACATAAGGTCACATGGGCACTGAATTAGATAGATAAAATTGCGGGTATTGCAATTTGTATGGGATTTTTGTTGCCAAATTAGAGTTTCTGAAAAAGTAATACATTTGCTTGTTTTTGTTAGGGCACAAGCGGTACATTGTCCGCATGGGTGATGGCCTGTCACAGGTGGAAGGCCCCACAGTCGTTGGTTGGAGGGTGGGGATAGTTTGGGTCTAGTGCTAATAAGCAAACTTTTCAAATTGTCGGTCCTTTTGAACGCAAATCGGGGCGTGGAGACTTCCCAGCCTCCTACCGATAGCAGATTCCAATGTTTTTTGATTATTTTTTGGATGGCGTTTGATTCAGGAGTGAAAGTGCTTACACACGTAATTAGATCAGTTTTGATTTTTTCTGTGGAGGTAAGCAAGGCATCCCTGTTAGTATTGCGTGCTCTTTTGTAGGCTGTTTGCGTGATTGTCCTCGGATATTCTCTTCGAGCCAAATGGCCTGTGAGGTCATGTGCTTGTGTTTTGAAGTCCTCCAGTGTACTGCAGTTGCGTCGGAGTCTAAGATATTGTCCATATGGTAGGTTGTTACGTAAAGCCTTGGGATGGAAACTACTAAAAAGTAGTGGGCTATGGCTGTCAGTGGGTTTTTTATAGGTTTTTGTGTTCAACCCTAAAGGGGTTTTGAAAATGAGCAAATCCAAAAAAGGAAGCTCATGGACTGATGAATTGGCCGTGAACCGTAGATAGGGGTTCAGGCTGTTGACCCAAGCTACAAAAAGGGGGATGGAGTTCAGATCCCCTTTCCAGAAAATGAGAATGTCATCGATATACCGTCGCCAAAGGGTGACGTTCTCCTTATAGATGTTAGTCCCAGTTAAGATGTGATTGGCTTCAAAGTGTGCCATGTAGAGGCATGCCAGGCTGGGAGCAAATGTGCTCCCCATCGAAGTGCCCTGGACTTGATGGTACATGCGGTCTTCAAATTGGAAGTAGTTTTTTGTTAGGGCAATCTCTGCACACTCCATGATGAAAGAGATTGGTGTGGGCGAGTCCCATGTTTGTGCTCGAAGTACTTCTTCCACAACATCCAGGGTGGCCCTCTGAGGAATGTTAGTGTAGAGGGCCTCTACATCCAAGGTAATAAGTGCATCCACACTGCTACCAATCTCATTGCCTTGTTTGATGTTAAGGACATCCCTTGTGTCGAGTAGAAAAGTTGGGGTCTTTTGTACCAGGGGGCATAGGAAGTGGTCACAGAACCGCGAGAGAGGTTTCAGAGCCGAATTGATACCTGACACAATGGGCCTCCCAGGTGGAGGTAGAACACCTTTGTGGATTTTTGGTAATGTGTAGAAGTACGGTATACGGGGATCATTGTTCATTAAGAATTCTGACTCGTTTTTCGATATCCAGCCTTGTGTTAAAGCACTGGTCACTAGTGTTCTTATTGGAATGATCAGTTTTTTAGTGGGATCCTCTTTGATTTGGACGTAATACCGTGTGTCACTCAATTGTCTTAGGCATTCCGTTCTGTAGTAAGGGGTGGACATGATCACTATAGCTCCCCCCTTATCTGCCTCTTTGATGGTAATCGTCGTGTCTTTGCTGAGATCAGTTATCGCCACGTTTTCCAGGCGGGAATTGTTATGGAAGGTTTTTTTCTCTGTCATGGCACTGATGTCCTTGATGACTGCTTTTTCGAAAGCCAGAATTTCCGGTGCTATGGTGCCACCGGAAATTCTGGCTTTCGAAAAAGCCTGGAAAACGTGGCGATAACTGATCTCAGCAAAGACACGACGATTACCATCAAAGAGGCAGATAAGGGGGGAGCTATAGTGATCATGTCCACCCCTGACTACAGAACGGAATGCCTAAGACAATTGAGTGACACACGGTATTACGTCCAAATCAAAGAGGATCCTACTAAAAAACTGATCATTACAATAAGAACACTAGTGACCAGTGCTTTAACACAAGGCTGGATATCGAAAAACGAGTCAGAATTCTTAATGAACAATGATCCCCGTATACCGTACTTCTACACATTACTAAAAATCCACAAAGGTGTTCTACCTCCACCTGGGAGGCCCATTGTGTCAGGTATCAATTCGGCTCTGGAACCTCTCACGCGGTTCTGTGACCACTTCCTACGCCCCCTGGTACAAAAGACCACAACTTTTCTACTCGACACAAGGGATGTCCTCAACATCATCAAACAAGGCAATGAGATTGGTAGCAGTGTGGATGCACTTATTACCTTGGATGTAGAGGCCCTCTACACTAACATTCCTCAGAGGGCCACCCTGGATGTTGTGGAAGAAGTACTTCGAGCACAAACATGGGACTCGCCCACACCAATCTCTTTCATCATGGAATGTGCAGAGATTGCCCTAACAAAAAACTACTTCCAATTTGAAGACCGCATGTACCATCAAGTCCAGGGCACTTCGATGGGGAGCACATTTGCTCCCAGCCTGGCATGCCTCTACATGGCACACTTTGAAGCCAATCACATCTTAACTGAGACGAACATCTATAAGGAGAACGTCACCCTTTGGTGACGGTATATCGATGACATTCTCATTTTCTGGAAAGGGGTTCTGAACTCCATCCCCCTTTTTGTAGCTTGGGTCAACAGCCTGAACCCCTATCTACGGTTCACGGCCAATTTATCAGTCCATGAGCTTCCTTTTTTGGATTTGCTCATTTTCAAAACCCCTTTAGGGTTGAACACAAAAACCTATAAAAAAAACCACTGACAGCCATAGCCCACTACTTTTTAGTAGTTTCCATCCCAAGGCTTTACGTAACAACCTACCATATGGACAATATCTTAGACTCCGACGCAACTCCAGTACACTGGAGGACTTCAAAACACAAGCACATGACCTCACAGGCCATTTGGCTCGAAGAGAATATCCGAGGACAATCACGCAAACGGCCTACAAAAGAGCACGCAATACTAACAGGGATGCCTTGCTTACCTCCACATAAAAAATCAAAACTGATCTAATTACGTGTGTAAGCACTTTCACTCCTGAATCAAACGCCATCCAAAAAATAATCAAAAAACATTGGAATCTGCTATCGGTAGGAGGCTGGGAAGTCCCCAAGCCCCGATTTGCGTTCAAAAGGACCGACAATTTGAAAAGTTTGCTTATTAGCACTAGACCCAAACTATCCCCACCCTCTAACCAACGACTGTGGGGCCTTCCACCTGTGACAGGCCATCACCCATGCGGACAATGTACCGCTTGTGCCCTAACAAAAACAAGCAAATGTATTACTTTTTCAGAAACTCCAATTTGGCAACAAAAATCCCATACAAATTGCAATACCCGCAATTGTATCTATCTAATTCAGTGCCCATGTGACCTTATGTACGTCGGCATGACGACACGTCCAGCAAAGATCAGAGTTTCCGAACACCGAAGCAACATTAGGTGCAAAAAGATTAATACCAAAATGTGCACTCATTTTGTGGAGAAGAACCATACTGCCAATGATCTAACGTGGACAATCCTGCAGGCTTTCCCAGTGATCAGTAAGGAGGCCCTTTTCCGAAAGGAACAGCAGTGGATCTTCAGAATTTCTAGCCATACTGGCGGCCTCAACGATGATATACCATGGGCCACCCTTAACAATACATGATCCACCTCACATACATGAGACGGCCTGAATGAGCCAATATCATGATCTCAACAGCTTACATTAAGGTGATTTCCTCATGACACCATAAATAACACCAATAGTCTTGCAACTTTTTAGATCTCATTAGGTAAGACCCACCGGCTTTAATTACTGACCTTGCCTTTCAAAACTCGGATATACCATGGGCCAACCTTTACAATACATAATTCACCTCACATACATGAGATGTCCTGATGGAGTCAATAACGTGGTCTCGCCAGCTTAAATACAGGTGAATTTCTGATGACACCATAAACAATAACAATAGTCTTGTATCTTTTTTCCATCTCATTAAGCAAGACCCACTGGTTAAAATTACCGACTTTTTCGCCTTTTTTAGACTCTGAGGCTGCTTTACATCACCCTCGCGTCACCGCATCAGTTACTTGCATGAACAACTTTTATTGTAATATATAACCCGCTGAGTCACTTCCCAGCGCATTTTTTCGTGACGTTTGTTTTGCATGCCCAAGTTCCCCTTCAGTGGGACATTATCTTTCCCTGTCCCTCCCGCGCACTGTTCGCGCAATAAAGTTTGCTGTCAGTCTCAATATGGCCGCACAAGTTTGCGGTCTAGTTGTTTGCTCCCGTGCGTTAGAGCACTTCCTTTATCTTGAACACACCCCTGTCGGCTTGCTACGGAAGCCTGAGCCTCGATAGGATCTCGGTTGTGCGCTCGCCCCATCTCTGTAAGTACAATGCGTTTCCAGGGTGGTATCAGTGTACGGCAGCCTGAAGGGTACTTACTGCTCTCCTTCAACCTTTTCAGGGCGAGCCCTCGACGGCCTCCAGGCGAACCCGTACAGCATTTTCTGTTCCCCAGGGGGTGAGTCTCCCCCACATGGGCTCCGTAGCCATAGGCACTTGCATTTTTGAAATTTGTGTCAAAATCACCCGCCACTCTAAATTTGAGGATAGCGTTTTAACACGTATTTTGGCCTTACCCCTTGTTTACTATGTTCAGAAATGTTCTCATAGTGCTGGGTACGATATTACACTTCAACTATAATTTACTTGGCCACATATCGCGATCCCATGCCATATGGCACTTCGTGAAGCATTGCATAGCATTTGGCACACATGGTGGTTGCACAGTATTACGTATTTAGTAACACCGATGCGATGAAGCACTATCTCCTCCGGATTTTTGTGTGAGCACCCATTAAACTGGCTAAGATGAATCACAATAGACGCACGGTTACCCACGGGAGCCAAACAGCACCCAATTTAAATGCTGGAATTTTTTATGTGTCTGTGTTGTCCTTCTCTTTCTCTTTTATCTTTTAGGTACCGCAACAGCGGGTCCACTCCTCTTAGGGACCCAATGGATTTGCTTGGTGATGTACTTATAATTTTTCAATCACCTATTATGTAGTAGAGTTTATATTTTGGAGCACATTCTCACCTGGTCCTGATGAATTGCCACCGACCCGTATGGGCATAGAGCAAGAAAGATGTCGACCTTTCTACTTCCCTAGGGAGCATTATAATCCCTCGGGGTCACCGATTTTACTTAGGCTAGTATACCACCAGAATAAAAAGGTTCATCGATTGGCAATACCATACCTATTTTAACCCACCTCACTATCACTCACTACACTTGTTGCACCTACCCCCACGCACCTATACGGCTGTCTCTAAAAAGATCTCCGATAAAGAGCCCCTTCGCGGGAGCCCGTCGGGCATTGCAGCGCCAGCCCGACGAGGAGCACAGCCCTATGATGAAGCATGACACCTTGCTAGGTGTGTGAGGGCATTCTATAGAGACTAATCGCTCTCCCCCCTCTCTTACCCTCCCCTCTCCCAGAGGAACTGCACTCCTGGTTTTGTTCTTGGAACTAGTGCACCAATCCTGGAGGTACTGCAATGTGAGGATTGAAAAACAAAATTTCTACTGCTGCTCTGTATCTAGGGATGTTGTCCTTTTTTTACCATACTGCTTACGTTTTATAAGGATATAAGCAATGGCCATTGAAATGGGTCCATTCAGGGCCCAGTTGTCATGTCCTTAACTTTTCAGGCAAAAGCCCTCACTGATTTCTGAACAGTGAGTGTAAAAGCATTAAGGTAACCATGTTGTTCCTGCTTACATTTCACATGGTTTGCAAAACTTTGCATTCCCTATGATTGTTTGCTTTTTCTAGGATGCTGTCACTTTTTTTTGTAGACCACATATTGCTCTTGCCCAGTGAGTAATTTAAATTGAGCCGCATCCAGGTGTTTATAGCTGGCAACAATTGGGTTGTAGTTGAAGGCAGTCTGAGTGTTTCTCAGTGGGGCAGTATGGTGTTCAGTGGGGGAGAGGATGTGGCACTATGGCCAGAGCTGCTGAATTTGGAACTGGGGAACCAGGTTCAGCCTTAATAACCAGTCCGCCAGACCACTCTCCTGAGAGAGCACTATCTCATGCAGACCTTAGAAGGCTTCGCAAGACATTAGAAGCCCCGGTGTCGTAGCACCAGCAGGTGGACCCTAGCATGACAAGTGTAGGTTAACCTTCAAGGCTTGTCCACCACTATTCATACTGAAGTTCACCTCCAGTCTTGCGGGCAGGCCTATGAAGGAGTACACCCTAGAACAATGACCCTGTCACTGAGATCACAGGACCCTTGAGAAGGGCCAGCTCTAGGGCGGTGCAACCGGTGTGACCGCACCAGGTGCTCAGTTTAGGTGGAAGCATCATTTTTGCAAGTATATTATGATTTTAAAAGCGCTTGCTGCCTCCTTCCTGGCCTCAAGTAATTTTCGGTAACAATAACAATGTCATGATGACTCTGGTGATTAATGTTCTTCCTAGAGAGAGATCGGAATTTTGTCTAATGGAAGATTTGACTCATGGAAAGGTAGCTCAGAGGGTTAATGTACCTGCTGCAAAGAACACGTACCATGCAGATCACAAAGTGCACATAATGTAAATAGGCCAGTGGGCTACTGCTTTTGTCAGAGAGATCCTTTTGTTACTTGCAGTTTAGAAGTTAAAATCCTAACATAGAACAGTGAGCTATTAACTGTCATCTACTCCGCAGCAACACAAGTCACATTTTTTATTAACTTTTGATACGTTTGAGCTACAAACAATTAGTTTAAATGGTCAGATAATGCTACAGATCTTGCATTATGAGGCAAATATGGCAGAGCCATTATTATATAGAAAACATTTGCAAACTAGGATTTTTAGCCATTCATGTTTGAACTGCTGTTTTGGAAAAGTGAGAAGTGCTGATGACAGAAACTCCATGGCTCGGAGACAAATGGCTTGTGCTTCCACATTTTATCGTATTTGGGGACATGCTGTGATTAGAAGCATATCCCACTTTGTGAACACATTTTACTGTCAATAACTCATTATAACCTTAAATAATCATGTGTATCCATTGGTTGATAAAACTGGGCAGCGAAACCAAACAAATACAAAAAATTGGGATGTTTGCGCATTCTGGCCACGCCTCTGGCTCTGCCCACTGATCCAATCCTTGGGTTATTCCCGCCCTCTGATTCTCCGCCCACAGTTCCCCTACATTTTTTCCCCCACTTCGACCACTGATATATCGTGTTGCTGGATAGTGGGAAGCCCACACCAGTAAAAAGTACCATACGTATGATATTATAAATTACAATAAATTGTTGACTAGCAGGTAGCCCACTGTACAACCTGATTAATGAGTCATTATCACACTGTTGTTAACTGGCACATTTTTTAAATATAGGACCTACATTCACAAACGTTACTAAGGATTCTGTATGGTCCCGTTATTTGCCAACTGTGTCCACTGGCGGACTCGGGCGGAGGAGGTCCATGCGGTAAGTCGTGAGAGGGTGACACCATGAGTTACCCGCACCGGGTGACACCAACCCTAGTGACACCACTGGCTCAACCAGGACTGCACCTTCCTCGGGTCCCAAGAAGACCGCAACAACAAAGCCCACCCACTGTGGCCTGTTCTGCACCGTAGACACAGACTTCACAGACCGAGGTTGAGCGGGCAAAACCCCAAATGTACCAAAAGTAACTTGCTTACGGCAAATTGTGGGGCCCTCACCTGAGATTGTGCAACTATAAGCCACATATGTGGCTGGGCACTTGTTGGATCCTATTTTTTCCAACTTTCCTAACCTAAACAGTGCTCTCCCCTGCCCTCTATCCAGGTCTGACCAATTTGCAGTGCCTTTTACACAGAAAATGGTGTCTCACTTTCTGCTGCCCTATCTGGCCCCGGAACATAAAAGCAGAAGCTGGGCTAAACTGAACGTACCAACCATTAACAAGCTATTGTGCAACACTAGACCTGACCTCAAACAAATTTCTATTACTGATCAGGAGCTTGTGCGCAATTGGCCTATGGGAGCTGAAGAAAAAGGTCTCCCTATCTCAGCTAAACATTCAGGACGCTGCCCTAGTTTAACAAAATGCTAAAACTTGGGAAAACACAATACAAAGCGCTTAAAAAACGGTGAAGGAAATTTTACACAGAAGAAACCAAAACTTCTTCAAATATGCCTTTAAAAAATTCCAGTGTCTTAATAAATCCGCTTGCGCCTAATTCTATTCTCAAAAGATTCTAAAGGCCTAAAACTTTGCAAAAATGCTTTTTAAGTTAGTGAATGAACTGTTAAGGCACTGCTCCGATGAGGGTGAAACTGTGGCACTCATCCAGTTAGATCTTAGCGCTGCCTTCGACACGGTATCCCATCACATTCGCCTGGGGGAACTGCAGACACTGGGTCTTGAGGGAATGACTTTGGAATGGTTTTGGTCCTTCCTTAAGGAACGAACTTTCCAGGTCTCCTCTCCATTGGCCAGATCAAACTCTCACTCCTTCCCCTGTAGAGATATACACACACACACACACACACACACACACACACACACACGCGCGCGCGCGCGCGCGCTCTTTCGCTGAGGTGAGTGAAAACGCTGTGCTGTCTCTTTTTTCCTACGCTGACAATACCCAGATTATGTCCTCCCTCTCCTCGACACATGGACATGGGTCCTCGAACCTTAATTTGAACTTGCACAAGGTCTCGCGCTGAATGCAGAATCATCTGCTCAAACTCAACGGAAACAAAAGTTATAATTCAATGCAAAAAGCTTGATCTCTGGGGAGCCACAGCACTGGCAAGCCGAACTGGGAGCTCTTCCTACTCATTCTAGCAGTGTTAAGAATTTGGGGTTCATTGCGGATGAGTCACTATCCATGAAACAAGTGGCCAAGGTGACGTCAACCTGCTCTGCAGTCCTGTAGTGGCTACAAAAGATCCTATGGCTGATTCCTCTCTCAGCACAGAGGACAGAGATACTAGCTCTTGTGATTTCTAGAGTGGATTACAGCAACGTCCTGTATCTGGGAAGCGACAAATCCACCATCCATGGACTGTAACTTGTGCATAATACAGCTGCCAGGCTTCTCTACCGTCTACCCAAGTTCACCTCGGTCTCCGGCATTCTTCGTGACCTACATTGGTTGACTGTGAACTGTATCAAGTTCAAATCAATTTGCTATATGTTTAGGGTCGAATCTGGACATGCTCCTAAATACCTTCTGGATTTAGCCCACCTATACCATCCTTCCTGCCCCTGGCGATCCGCTCAATAGACTCGGTTAATGGTACCAAAAACCTGACTGGCCCCACATGAAAGGTCATTCTTTCTCCTAACTAGGGCCGACACTATGGAACTCCCTGCCAGCTTCCCTGAGAGACTTAACATCTCTTCTTGCGTTCTGCAAGGGTCTAAAGACCTGGCTTTTCTAAATTGTTAACAGATTTCTCGCTCTCTGATACCTACTTCCGCCCTGCGGCTGGAAACCCCTTCGGGTAGCTGCGCACATAACAAGTTTCTGAATAATTATTGAGAGACAATCAAGAACTGTAAACATACCACACTTTTCAAGAAAATGTAAGACCAAACATGCAAAGTATGCATTTGGCGGGGCCTGAAAGCTGCATGTGTGCTAGATTCATGCTATTCCGTGACTTCCAAAGAAGTAGGATCCTGAGCTCGGGGGAGGGTGGGCAAACAAGAAAGAATAATAGGAGGGTGTATGTATTAGTCGGTGAGGGGAGGGCATAGCACCTTAATAATAAAAAAATTGTACTCCAGGATATCAACACGTATGATTATAGGGACTGTATAGTATTTAGTTAAACAGTGAATACAGTAATGTATTTCTTGAAAAGACCAACACTGAGCAGGACATTGAAATAATTGTGTCAGTTGGTTAATTGTTGAGTACTGAGCACAGCACCCCCACTACCTCCTTGGGTTACCCTGTGGCTGTTTACCCTCTCACCCCGATAGTTAAGTGCAAAGTTGGTAGTATTTGACCCAATATGCAGAACCAGAGTAGGAGTGGTCGTAGGACAATGAGAAACAAACACTTTCAATCCCCATCTTCGAGGCCCCCATGACCCCGAAAACAGCGTTTGACAAACTCCGACCTCAACAACATTCACTCTTGAAGGAGCCCATAACCAGAAATTCAGACGGCGCACACCACCAATACAGCACAGTGAAAAACGCATCGTATCACTCACCCCACAATCACAGTTCCTCAGCAGGAAAACTACTGCAGAGGTTAGGCACACGAACACGCGTGCGTCAGCACACTACCTCCTAATTCACCTGGCAGCTAGGACATGTCCACCCAGGAATCCATCTAACTGCTGCATGCGCCAAAGCAGCAGGTACAGCACATTCATATATCTTTAGAGATTACTGACAAAGTGCTAGAGTCTGCAAAAAAACTTGCCATTCATCTTGTATGAGGAGACAAAATGCTCCTTGAAAGCTTCTGCAAGCACCTTGTGGCAACCAGCACGCCCCTTCTCGTGCCCCACACAACTCACCAGCGGGTTCTGGTTGACCTCATGCAATGTTTCTCACTCCCACACCGGTACCCACTACCTCAGTAAGAGATTTCTCTCCTCTCAACAAGCCTCGTCTCAGTAGAGACTGACTTCCCATCTCGCTAGGAGGCAAATTCTACTGCAACAACAAACTTCTCCACTAGAAAAATGCTATTTTTGCACAACCCAGCGGGTCTCAATGAAGGGCCAGCAAGCTGCTTCTTGTCCACGTGAGTGAGAGAGGGTATATGGTAGGTAAAAAGGATGACATGGTTGGAACGTGGCGGGGGAACTGCTAGGCTTTCAAGACTGTGTCGGTGTTAGAACATGCTACACAAACCTTCCCGAACCAGGCAGGCGATAGCGCACCTTACCTCCCACCAAAAGAGGTTAAAAGTGCGGTAGCATCTGTATTTTCTGCTGTCTCCAATTCAACTTCAATAAAGGATTTTAAAATCTTCGGCTTGGGGAGGTGAGTTCGGGGCTTGTTTCATACTGATTGACAGGCTTTGAGACCGTAGTTACAGAGTCTGTATGAATGGAACGCCCCTTAAATCCTGCGATTGGTTAGATGAAAAAACCCGCGCCAGAGAAGGCTTTCCCCCCTGTCCGGAAGACCGCCCCATCACCTCGGAAGTTATTACCGGCTGCACCGGAAGTGACTTCCCAATGGTCCGCTACTGACTCCGAGCCGGTATTTAGGTTTGCTTGTTGACCTGAATGTGACTGTGACATATAGGCTGGTGGATTAACAGGCTTCCCCGGGAGGACAAAGTGACGGCTCCGGTAGAGAGACCGCACGTGGTTGAAAAACATTACAATAAATAGTAGACTGCCGACGTTCCACAGCAACGGCTCTACAGCTAGTTTGGGGTCATGACCTCACAGTGAGGCTTATTTATGGGCGACAAAGACGGTGACAGTAGTTAGGACCTACGTATCCATAGAGCAACAGGTGGGGTTACACCGTGGTCTTGTTGCACCCCAGTTATGACAGTCTTTGGCTACCCAAGCAAGAGGAACACTTTTCTTTACATGAATTAGAGACCATGGCACGTACTTGCGCCCTAGTAGGGTGAATGTCTTTCTGCTATTTATATGGACCGTCTGTTATTTCAGGCGAATATAGGTTGCCCATTATTGATCGTGTAATAAAGGCGCTTGTTAATGATTGTAATGCTGTGGACAGTTTCTTATCATCCACCTTTCTCATTAATTGGCGTGGATTACTCGCCTGTGCAGAACTTCACTCTGCACTATACTTCTCTCTTTGTCTCGTTGCCCCAGTTCTGAGATAAATGTAGAGTCTGGTGCTCATACGCAGCAGTTGGGCTTTTTGACGTTGGTAGTCCATATGCAAGTAGTGTCACATTCAGACATGAGATGTGAGGCTACTGATTTCACCATTGTGAGAAGGTGACCTGGCATATGCTGGTCACTAGTTATAGTGGCCACCTTGCACCAGTCCAATTCGACTCTTATGGTAGATAGTTTTAAGACAACCTTTTAAAGAAAGCTATCCTAGTGGTAGCTGTGGAGAGCAGCCTTCAGGCTAAGTCTCAGAGGAATGTAAAGCAGCTTCTTTTACCTTATAATCTCTTGAATTACCAAATGAAAGGACACCACACAGGTGTATATATCAAATATATATGTATTTATTACTAGACACACTCTACTAATCTCTTTATGAGATTAGAAGCCAGGTACACATTCAAATGTCAACGTTTCACAATAAATTAAGCACAAGTATGGCTGGAGCCCTAGGGGCGTACCAGACCATATACTAACAAAATGGTATAAGAATGTCGACTTGCAAAATGACAAGGCCTAGGGCCTGGGGAATCGCTGGGGCTTCACTACTGCAGTGTTAGCAGGTAAGTAACAGGCCCATGGGAGACACGTGCAGTGTGTGAACACAGCCGCAGGTTCCCCATTGATTACAATGGAGCAAGTCGCGGTTTGATTTTTAAAGTTTTAGGGTACTTTGAGGAAGTCAACAAGCATGCCACTTACAAGGTAAGTAATTCGAGGGCCAACACACACTAGGGCACCGGAGTGCACGAGTTACCTCACCCAGGGAAGTCGGGTGCATAGGTGTCTTTTGGTGTCGGGTCGCGTCGGTGTTTTCTATGGAGACCAAAGAAGACTTGCTGCTTGCGTCGACTGAAGAAGTGTCCGGTGGAATCCAAGGGTGGATTCAAGATGCAGAAGACCTGAAAATTGAAGGGACAGTGTTCAAAGTCACTTGCCAGTGACCGGTGGCCAGGAAGATGGATGACCACAGATGTCGGGTGATTTCAGGTCGTCAATGGTGTTTTGACTCTTCGCTCACGAGGTACAGGAGGGATCGACGATGACCAGCAGCTGGATTCGGAGTGTCCCACGACGTCTGCAGCTGACTGCGGTGTTGGCAACCGATTGGAGCCAACAAGCCTTGGCAACTGCAAGTCTCGTGTAGACTGAAGAAAGTCGGTGGTGCAGACCAGCAAGGTCTGAGGGATTTACCCAGCAAGGGTAAGTGAGGGCAGGGCTGGAGCAACCAGGGGAGCCCTTTGAGTCGATAGGAAAGTCTTCGGGGGACCCCCTAGCCAACAGGCAAGTGATCGCGAAGACGCCTCTTCAGGAAATGCTTCACAGGAGCCCACGGTCACTCGGGACGGGGTAGGCCTCTGATTTTCGCTGCAAAACCTGCTGGAGGCTTGGGCCACAAATGGTCCAAAGCACAAGTTTGTAGAACGTCGTGAAGGAATTGCACTTGACAATAGTGCACGGTCCCCGGGTATTGCTGTTCCTCGTCACTCGTGGGGTCCACTCACCACAGCTTTGCTGGGGACTCACAATGGCCGTCGAGAAGTCAGGAAATCCACTTCCGGGGCAGTAGGGACTTCAAACTCCGGCGGGAGCGGGAAAGTTTGCAACCGTTGATTAAGGTTTTTGGTGCCTGCCAAGCAGGGGAGTCACTCCTTGACTCCAAGGGAGATTCTTCTGTCTTCCAAAGGTAGTGGAACGTCGAAGGGCCTGGATTCTTCTTTGTAGAGCGTCGTCCAGGGTTATCTGATTTGCAATGGCAAATTTTGCTATCTTATAGTGAAGATAGGGGAGGGACTAGCTCTATGACTACTCCTCTGGGGGGGTCAGGGTAGGGGGTGGTTACACCCACTTCCCTTTGTCCAGTTTCGCGCCAGAGCAGGGACAGGTTGCCCCTGAACCGGTTTGAGCTGGCATATGCACAGAGGAGCCTACTGCTCCCCCAGTGCAGGACATCAAAGCACTCTAGGAGTGCACCCACCCAGCTCCAATACACTAAATCCTGTCTGGCAGTTAGTGACACCTCCCTGTGACAGGATGCCTATTGTTGGGCTTCCTCCACTGCGAGTTTCAGTCAGCAGCAGGAGGGCAGCCCAGTGTCTGTGCTGGTGGCATCCATTTTGTGATGCCAGGGCTCTTTCAGATTTCTGTCGTTTTACATGTCGTCCCGTCCCCTCTAGAAGGGTGGGATCCTGCTCCCACATCATGGACTGATGTGGGGGTATGATTCCAAGTTGTTTGACACCAAAAACGACATGTTTTGATGCAGTCATTCCAAAGTTAGCATTTTAATACACTTAAGAGTATATGGTTTAACCGCATCCACAAACAGCCATAGAGAATAGACTCTGGTAGCTGCAGAGGGGCCCTGCTCACGCAGAGGCACCCCCTCACATAGTAAACCACGCACCCTGCCCTCAGGATTGATAGGGCCTGCCATAGGGGTGGCTGATAGGTTTATATGTGTTTGTATGGTGAGATATAGAAACCTATACCTCTGTGAGGAGTGCTAACACCACCTCACCCAGGCTGCAATGGCAGGCCTGTGGTGTCAGATTGAGTCTGCTTCCCAGGGGTGGCATAATACATGCTTCAGCCCCTGGTAGGCCTGTGAAGTGCCTATGCCCTAGGTACCTAAGGTACCATATACTAGGGGCTCATAAGGTACCACAGTATCCAATCACTAGTGCATCTAGTATTCACACCAATCATTTAAGGGAGTAAGCAGATAGGCTGGGGTCCTGATAGCAGTATCCCAGCCAGACTAGTCAAAAACCATTCAAACACCAGGAAAAAAGTGGGGGCAACCATATAGTCAGATTCCACCTTCCTACAACCATCCTCTCTGCTTTGTTTCTGCACTTGCAAGTTTTGTACAGCCAGTCTAGGGTCACAGGCTGTAAATAACCCGTCCCCTTCAGGCTCCTTTGCCTTGCAGATGTATTTTCTGCACTTCTTTGGCTGTCACCTTGTTGCCACCAAAATGTCAGAGTTTAAAATATCGCATTGCAATCATACTGGGATATTTACCTAGTACATGTGCCAATTACTGATTCATCCATTAGATACAAGCGACAAGTCACTATAACAAAATTCGGATACACTGTTTATCAACATGGAAATAATGAAAGGTTGAGCTGACTGCCTGGATTTGTTCCTTGAATTGTTAGGTAACATCGTTCTGTGTAACTGGGGCAGTAGCCCAAATATCCCAAAGCTCTGAGTAGAATGCCCTAGTTCATTTTTCGATTCCCTATGAACGCTAATTCCCTTTAGCCCAGCTAAGAGCCACCCAACCCCCTCCCCCATTTCCCAAAACATTATCACACCTGTGGGGACGTCCCTCTCCACTCTGTGGTATCATGGAGAACAGTGTCCAAAATGTTTCTTTTTCCTAACCTATCACCATGGACAGAAACTTGCAGTGTGTTTAGTCTTATACCTGTTTGCAAAGCCTTACTTAGACGCTGGCTCTACCTCACATGTCATACAGCCCAGACTGCCTTTCATGAATGTGAAGATCTTTTTTAGGTCTTGCCTAGACAGCGCTTGCGCTGTCTCTTCAAGACATGCTGTATTCAGGCATGGACTTGAAACTCCACCCATTTTCCAGCCATCTTTTCAATTAGCTCCTGTAGGGGAGCTGTGGGCAGAGAATCAGAGGGTGGGAGGCCAGAATGCACAAAACACCCCCATTTTTATTATTTGTGTGGCATTTCACTGACCAGTTACAGCTTATTATGTTATTTAATTCAACCAATGGATACACATGATTATTTAAGGTTTCATTTGATATATTGACATTAAAATACATTCACAAAGTGGGATATGTTTCCAATCACAGAATGTCCCAAATATGCTTAAAAGTGGAAGCACAAGCCATTTGTCTCCAAGCCATGGAGTTTCTGTCATCAGCATTTCTCCTCCTTTTTTCCACAAAACCAGTTCAAACATGAATAGTAAAATATCCTAGTGTGCAATTGTTTTCTATATAATTGTGGCACTGCCATATTTGACACATAACACAACATCTTCTACATAATCTGACAATTTTAACTTTTAAATTGTTTGTAGCTCAAACAAATCAAAAGTTACAAAAAAATGTGATGTGTTGCTGTGAAGCGGACAGCCCTTCGTAAAGGTTGACTGATCACCTTTCTCGCTGCTGTATTTGCATGTTACACTATCACTATTAAGGCAAAATCTTTACAGAGACTGTTAGCATGTGTAAAATGTCAAAATATTAAAGGTATCAGAAAATATACTGCATTACGCTGCAGCCTTTTTTTGCTGCATAATTTAGGCAATACTGCAGCATAATTTTGTCCTCCTTTGCTGCATAATTCCAGGGGCCCCAAAGCAGGTAGCACATGTTAAAAGTGCTTGTGCATGAAGCAGAGACTGTGAAGTTTGCAAACTTAGTTTGGTGTGTGTGCAAATCCTGCATTGCTGATCAGTGGTGATTTGCAGCTATTACTGCTGAGACGAGGCCAATGGAGGTATCAATGGGTGAGGCTAACTAGCCTCAAGGGCAGGGCCAGTTTTAGCGCTGAGGGCGCCTTGTGCAACAATGTTTATTGGTGCTCCCCCAATGACAACCTCCGCCATGGATTCCCTCATTACCACCCTTTAACAGTGCCCCTCAAGTCTCCATAACTACACTCTCTCTCAGATGCATTTATTTTGATTTACAGCGGAGCTCATACCAGTGTAGGGTGTGAGAGCACTTTACATTATACACATTACACTGAGACAATCACTGATATTTGCATAAATCACTGTATAGAAAATGTTACATAAGACAAAGGACTACAAGGTGTAGGAGTTACATCATCATCAAAAAGCTTTATTCGACAGTAAATCTTAAAAACACATAAAACATATTAGACACAAACAAACAAAATAAATATCACATGACAATCCTCTTTGTAATATAAAAAACCATTAAATCCAATTAATTACTGTCAATAAAAGAATTAATATACATTTTCAATTACTATATTTACATAAAATGCCTTTCCCTCTTTAAAAAGGATTAAAACAGCATAGCGAATTCAAGAAGTTTCCTAGCAACTAATAGGTTGGGTAGAAGTCCGGGTACGTATTATCCAAGCCCAACTTAAAAATTTGGCTACAGCCACCGCCAAACATGGCGAACAGTAAGACCCCAATATCTTTAATGCTTCTATATGTCTACTTGTGGCTAAATTTAGACAGATAGGTCTAAGCCACTCGCGACGCGGGGCTGCATAAAGGGGACAAGCAAAGAATACATGTGCTACAGATTCAGTCATATCGGGACAATTATGACATTTCTCATCCATTGTAGAGGAACATTTATTTGTAAATGTTTTGACCGTAAGAGTACCTATCCTAAATTGAAAATATAACTTGCGGTCTAATGGCCTCTCGATAATATCCCAATAAGCTTCACACAATGGGCGAAGTTTAAAGTCTAAGAACCGACCGGTTAAATTCGTGTGCATATTGGCTCTGTGGGATTCTGTCTGAACCATTTCCCAATATTTTTCTTTCATTAGTTTTTTAGATGGGAAAATTGAAGAATCTGGTTTGTCCCATAAGATGCTCAGGTCCAACTTTAATAAAAGAGACCTGAGCTCTTTGAGCCACTTGATTTTATGAAATTGGTCGGGCAAAATTACGTCCTTCAGTCCCTGTGCATAATGTAGAAGTTCGGGAGTGGACCAAATGCGTCTCCAGTATAATAACGGTCGCAGCCTTGCTATATCTTCAATAGTTTTCCTGCCCAAATCCAACAAGAGCGGAATGATCGGGGTACTCTGGGGAACACCAACTAAGTTACGTAAGAACTTATTCTCCGCTTTGGCTAAGTGTTTCAAGTTGTTAAAGCCCCAGAGTTCTACTCCATAAAGGGCAGTATTAATTACTTTCATATTGTAGACCTCCAAGGCAGGTGTAACAGGCCTAGTTAGGGAGGACTTGTGTTTAGAGGATAGGGCCCCTACAAGATGGTGAAATTTTAATATGGCCGAATCCATATGACAATTCCATCCCATGTTAGCCTGGAGCGAGATTCCAAGATATACAAAAGAATCAACCTGCTCAAGAGGAGTACCATTTAAGAAAACTCTACCCCTTATAGGGTTTGGACAAGTTCAAAGACATAAACTTAGTTTTTGTGGTATTAATCTCAAGACCACGTCGTAAACAAAACTCTCCAAAGGCATTTACCGCTTTCTGCAAGCCACTCGGGACAATAAGGGTGTCGTCCGCGAACATGAGAACAGGCACGCGCGCACCAGCCAAAATAGGAGCATCTGTGGGGGAGCTACAAAGATGTTCAACTATTCCATTTATATAAAGTGAAAATAGAGTAGGGGCCAAGACAACCCCCTGTCGAACCCCACGCTTGACAGGGAATGAATCAGTGACCTCACCCTGAGCCCCCCTATCTGATTCTGGCGTAATTGTTTTCATGCAGGCGGACGAGTAGAGTCAAAAGATCCGGTGGCATCCCTTGATCAGCAAGAACAGACCAAAGTTTACCACGGGGGACTAAATCAAAGGCCAATTTTAAGTCTACAAAGACTGCATATAATGATCCCTTAGTTAGCAACACATTCCTCCAATACAATAGGATGAAAAATAAGACCTGGTCGATTGAGCTGGTACAAGGACGAAACCCAGCTTGATATGGGGATAAGATGTTTTGGTCCTCAATCCATGATTGTATTTTATTTTGGACTAGACGACCAACCAGTTTTTGCGCCGAGTCTATAAGGCTAATAGGCCTATAATAATTTGGGAGTGATTTGTCCCCCTTTTTAAAAACTGGGATGATTTCAGCTCCCTTCCAAGAAGATGGAATGGGAGCACCTCTAGCCACTGAATTTGCCAGCAATGCAAAGTACTGGCACCAAGATGGTTTATCACTCAAGAAAATGTCAGCTGGAATACCATCCATTCCCGGTGCCCTACCCCTGGTCACACAGTATAGTGCCATACTTACATCTTCAATGGTAAACGGGTTATTTGAATAAAGGATGGTGGGTGGGAAACTACAATCCTCTATCTCACGGTGACAAGCATATTGGGGTTTAAAGAATTCTAACCATTGAGATTGAGGAACATTGTTTTGGGGGGGTTCTCCTTTCCCACCCCCATCCCATTTTATAATATTCCAAAATTGCTTTGAATCCTTGGATGCACAAGCCAATTTCAGATCCCGCCATCTGTCCTCATCCCACTGCCTTTTTGCCACCTTCTGGGCATGTCTATAAGAATCCCTTGCCTCTCGTATTTTGATGGGATTCTTAGCCCTTAATTCTTTGTTCAGCATTGACCGAGCAAGTTTACAAGGTTCATTATACCACTTAGTTATTACCAGTTTTGGTTTTCTATTTCCCCTTGGTTGTTGCTTCTGGAAAAATACCTTAAGTCTTGCAAAAAGATTATTATGGGCCTCAAGCATAATACAGGGGAAATCCTGTCTATTAATTTGGGTATTTAATTTAATCAATTCCCCAGTCACTTCATTTTTAAGTGCAGCCAACTGAGCAGGATTGTCCGATAATTTGTCCCATTTGACATGACGCATATTATTAGAGGCAACAATATCTAAGGTAGTTATCCCTCCTATTATGGACTCAACTCGATCCCCCCTATGTGCATAAAATGACGAGCAGAGGGGGTTATGGTCACTTTCTAACCGGGGTATAATGGCCATGTCAACCAGCCTGTGCCAAAATCTGATATCCACCAGTAAGTAATCAATCCGACTACTATACCTCCCATTATCAAAGGAGTTCGCTCCCTGTTGATCAGAGGGAGTTCTCCCATTTGCTGCTCTTAATCCCCTTTCTAAACACATTACTTTGAGCTGGATAGCTGCAGCTGACCATCTTTTTATAACGGGGACATCAAGTTTAGGGATTCCCCATCTATTGTCTTGATCAGCAGAAATATCCTGGTCTTCCTGGCCAAGGGGTTCATAAGTGGTGTTAAAATCTCCCCCTACTATTGGGGCAATCTGCTCTGGAAGTTCCTCCAACTGGGAATCAAGAGCTTCAATTACTTCTGAGGTTCGTCCCCCTGGTTGTCCTCTGGCATAAACATTAAAGATAGCTACTTTACGGCCATCAGGCCAATCAAGTCTTTTGATAATACTCCGACCTGCTACACCTTGCATCTCAAGGACTGGCGAATCCAGATCACTAGACCTCCTGCTGGCCTACCTTTTAAATTTTTGACCACAGGGATGTAAAAATTAAGAAATCCCATGCGAAAGACCGGGGCTACTGACCACGATTCCTGGAAAAGATTAATGTCATACTGATCAATAAATCTACACCAATCCGGAGATATTACCTTATTAGCAATTCCTGCGATGTTCCATGAAAGGAGAGTTGAACCTTCCTTTCTTGTTAGAATAATATTTGTATTTTGGAGGTATTTTATTCCTTCTTCAATCTCGTTCTCTCCTCCCATGGAATACTCGACAATAGAATTGTCAGGAGGGTGAGAATTTGATATAATAGTCTGTGTTTTAGTGGGTCTTTCTACACCATTTGGAATCGAGCACCCCACCATGAGAGGATTAATGTTGTGAGGGATCTCTATGATCCTTGGTAGTTCTACTAGAGGACATATGGGTGTTATGTGTCCTACTTGGATCCCCTCATTACCCTGTGCCAGTTGCCTATTCATTTGGTCATTCACATGTAGGTTACTCAGAACATCATTAGGGTCACCCTGCAGTCAATCACAGTCCTCCATGTCTGTCAGAGCCCCGTATCTATTCCTCAAATTAATTTCTTCCATCAAAGATGGAAGGCCCCTTCTCATTGGTAGGTTGCTATAAGTGGGTTTTAAGCTGATCCCAAAATCATTCCCATTACACCACAATCGATCGTAAAAGAAATCTAGAGTTAATGGAATTATAGCAGAGCCCCTAAAGTCGGGGGGGGGGGAATAGATTTGCTAACACATTTGACAACACTTGGGGACTTGAAAAATGTATGACTATACAGTCACCCTCAAATCTCTTCTTACTCTTTCCCAACCAGGGTACCCTCCTGGCCATTATAATTTCCTTGGCCAAGTATTGTTTGCCCCTTTCAGTTGTTTTGGTGTTATTTGTTAGCCAATGGAGAGCTTTAATAATTAAATTACCTACAGATTCTTCTTTACCAGGGCATAGGTAAGGTACATTGGCCAAAACAAGTACTAGGGGCAAAGCCTCAGGTATAAGCTGAAAAACCTCTCTTTCTGCAGGGATCTTATATAAACTCGGGGAGTTAGAACTATTAGTAGATCTTACAAAGGATGCCACGTTTCCCGATTTTACTGGGCTGCTGATGTTTGCAGGCCCCTTAGATACAAGGATTTCATCATTCATACCAAGGCCTATGCCAACAGTTGAGGATTCAGCCTGTATCTGACTTTCAGGTAAGTTTATAGGTTGATCCCTTAAAGTAGCTGGCTGGGCCTCTATCTCCGGGGAAGATGGTTCACATTGAACAACATGGGTGTTAGATGAAAGTGTCACCCCATACCGCTTTTCCATACTAATCACTCTTTCTTCTATAGACGATATCCTGACTAAAATAGGATCCAGGATCTGGTCTAATTTATCTTTAAAAGATGCCCACAGTGAGTCTATTTGGTCTTCTGGTACGAGCTTAAGAGGAATTTGTTTCGCTACCTTAGACTTAGGTTTCTGTACTCTTGACCCCCTCTGTTGATTAGCCATACTCTGTGGGACTATCCCCCCGGCCCTAGTAACTTGTCTCTTTTTTTGGGCAGGGGGGGAAGAAATACTAGGTACAACATCCTCAGTATCACCTAAAGAGGACGCTAGATGGGACTGGACAAGATCACTCATGGGGATTACATCACTGTCTATCAAATCCCGGGGTAGACCTGATGATGTAGGCTGGGAAACGTTCTCTTTTGGCGCGTCATGTACCAGGGCGATAGTAGTGAGGCCAGGATCCAGCGAAAGCCTCCTTTCAGTTCTTTCTATTTTGTCATTCAACATGCTGGATACTTTCACCAGATACGAGTCCAGGGTCGCTCCACCCCCTCCATTAGCTTTGGAATCAAATGTTCTCTTTTTCACCATTCTCCGTTACAAGTTCTATATCGTAATCAATACCTTATTTGTGCTAACTTTTCGGGGGGGGGGGCCTCAGCCCAGCCTCCTACAGCCCCGGACGGCCACAGGCGGCCCGCCTTTTGCCCGGGCTTAGCCCGGCTTGTCCCGCGCGCGTCCTCGCGGGACGAGGGACCGAGCCCAGCTTTAAGCGCCTCTTGGCGCGTTGTTCTGAGGCGTCCTGCCCCTGAGGATCGTGGGAGATGTGGTCCGGCGGAGCCAAGCCCGGCCAGCCGGGACAGATGACCAAAGGAGCCCCGGTAAGTGTTAGGCAGCGGATATGGAGGTCGGAGCCAAGCCCGGCCCCCAGGAGAACTAGGGACAGCAACTTCACGCCACCAACCTGGAAACAGCAGCACACAGTAGGAGTTACATGACAACCATACTAGTAGGCAATATAGTTTATCAGTGATTGGTCTGGAGAAACAAAAACTGAGAATTTAAAATGTAATATGGTTAGGGGTTCTCTTCAATACCAGAATTGATTTCTATCCAAATGAACCATTTTTGCAACATTAGGATAATCAAAGACCGGGGGAAAAAAACATAACGCTCTAATTTATACCTTGCAGTATGTATGCAACTCTTTGATGACAGTTAATAGCTCACTGTTCTATGTTAGGATTTTAACTTATAAACTGCAAGTAACAAAAGGATCTCTCTGACAAAAGCAGTAACCCACTGACCTATTTACATTATGTGCACTTTGTGATCTGCATGGTACATGTTCTTTGCAGCAGGCACATTAACCCTCTGCGCTACCTTTCCACGAGTCAAAACATCCACTAAACAAAATTCTGATCGCTCTCTCTCTCTCTAGGAAGAACATTAATCACCAGAGTTATAATTATATATTTTTTTTCCCGAAAATTGCTGGAGGCCAGGAAGGAGGCAGCAGGTGGTTTTTTAAACCATAATATACTCGCACCCACCAAAAGTCAGCACCCGGTGCGGTCACACCAGTCGCACCGTCCTAGAGCCAGCCCTTCTCAAGGGTCCTGTGACCTCAGTGACAGAGTCACTGTTGCTCTAAGGTGTGCTGCTTCATAGGCCTGCCCGCAAGACTTGGGGTGAACTTCAGTATGGATTTTGGTGGCAGGCCTTCAAGATTAACCCACACTTGCCACTGCTAGGGTCCACCTGCTGGTGCTAAGACACCAAGGCTTCTAAGGTCTACTGGGGCCTTCTAAGGTCTAGCATGGCAATGTGCTCCCTCAGGAGAGTGGTCTGGGGGACTGGTCATGAAGGCTGAACCTGGTTCCCCAGTTCCAAATTCGGCAGCTCTGACCATAGTGCCACATCCTCTTCCCCACTGAACACCATGCTACCCCACTGAGAGAACCTCGCACTGCCTTCAACTACAACCCAATTGTTCCCCGCTATTTAAACATCTGGATGCGACTCAATTCAAATTACCCACTAGACAAGAGCAATATGCTGCCTAAAAAAAGTACCAACATCCTGGAAAAAGCAAACACTCATAGGGAATGCAAGATTAAATAAATCATGTGAAATGTAAGCAGGAACAACATGGTTACCATAACGCTATTAAACTCACTATTCAGAAATCAGTGAGTGCTTCTGCCTGAAAAGTTAAGGACATGACTACAGGGCCCCGATGGGACCTGTTTCAATGTCCATTGCTAATATCCGTACAAAACCTAAGCAGTATGGTTTAAAAAAACCACATACATGAACACGAAGCCGCGGTTCACACTTTGTTTACCAACCAATCTATCAATCGGGCATTGCAGTACCTCCAGGACTGGTGCACTTCCCCACTTGGGGAAAACAATGCTGTTCAAAGAAAGACAAGAAAACAAAAGTAGCGCTTTACTGGCAATCTCTGTAAAGTGACGCTAATGTGTTTGGGTGTGAATAAAATCAATCTGGCTACTTTGTGACCACTCTCTTGCTTTATTTAGTTTTTTATTTATTTTTCATATTTTGAACTTTTTATTCCTGAGGCTGCACTGTGGAAAAGAAAAATGTCAGGAAAAGCCGACAAAAGTGTTTTTATTTTTTGGATCCATTTCACAGGGGAACAAATAAACAAAAGGAGAAAAGAAAGGGTGAGAACCATTTCTTGAAGTCACAGTTTTCAGTAAGTGAAGAGGAGCTAGTCATAAAGAGAGGGAATAAGAGGAAGAAAGAGAGAGAGGAAGCTGCCAGCGGCAGAGCAGAAGTGGACATTGTCCTTGTCTTCTCTGGGCAAGAACCAAAAGAGTCCTTTTCCTTCTCTGCCCACCACACCCATCCCCGAACGGCCACGAATGCCGACCCTTCTCGGCAGGCCGTGGCTATTTCTCCCGTCCTGGGACGAATGTTTAAAATAAAAAAGATGGGGAATGGAATCTACTGAATAAAAGAAGTAGGGGCACGCCGTGCCTTTCCGATCCCGCCACTTCGACCACTGCGCTGGTTTTGCTTTCATTGTGTATTTTACCAGCTCTGTCCCACTTTCTCTGCTCTCCCTTCCGCTCCCAATCAGTCTGCAGGCTCCAGCCTGGCCTGCCTCACAGCAGAGTAGAGAAGCCAGGTGGACGAGAGGAGCCAGGCGGACGAGGAGGAGGGTTGTGCTGCAGCCCACCTCCGAGCAGGGGGTACTGCTGTCTCTGCCTGCTCCTCGCAGCTGCCCCGGCCGTGGACTGGCTCTGGTCTCTGCAGAGAACGGCAGGTTCTTTCTATCATCTACTGGCAGACTTTCGATGATATCTATCATATCTATCGACAGGCTCTTTCTATCAACGCGGTTAAATGAGGGGGAGGGCATGTGCAATTAAGGCAGGCGCAAGAGTACATTTTAATACAATTTGATTTCAGGTTGTGTTAAAATCCTTAAATATCTGAGCACATGCGCATTGCCTCAGAATAAGTTACACAAGGTAACAGAACACATTATCTACAGGCGCCATACAGCCTGGGGTTCACATTCTGGAAAGGCAGGAGGAGCACATTAAGTAATAATACTTGTCTAATACAGCTGAGAGCTGAGCAACGGGAATAGTGCAGTTCTTTAATTCAAGGAGGTGGTCTAGTGGCTGTTTTTTGGTCTTTGGAATATATGATTGAGTTCTGGCTTCTTCGGGATATTGATTTGTGAGATCCTACACAGATAGGATTAACAGATCAATCCTTGTGAGTGGGGCAGATTGTTTCCAGAGTAGCAGAAGCGGGAAGAGGGCTTCTCTGGAGGCACACTATACCCAAAGGGCAAGGCATGCTGGAGTGTGTGCCGTCGGTGCTAGTCTCCGCTTTGGCACCCTGCAGCTGTACCTGCGGCCGGCGTCTGGTGCAGGCAGCTCCATGGGGGTACCTTCACAGCTGCTCCCTAAGTGGTTAATTGTATGGGAATAGGCGGCTGCACCCTGCTCTCACCGCAGGCCTGGATGTTTGTCCTGCACACCTTACCTGCTCTGTTTACTATACAGGCAGAAAGCTATTCATTGGGGGTCATCTGGACAGCGATGTTTGAAGTCCTGTACAAGGAAATCGTTGCCATATTTTCATTGGTCATGCTGGAAAAAGTAATATTGTATACTCTTATAAAGGGTTGTAATGTTCATTGACATTAGCGGTCTCTGAGTGTACCCAAACCATGTTTCCTATCCTCATGAGCTTCTCTCGTGAAGTGACATTTATGGACTTGCTGATAATTCTGTTTCTTTAGGATTCCAGCTTGCGGTGGACTTTAAAGTGCAATACCACAAATTATATTTAATACGTGCCCCAGGACGCCAGTTTCTCCGAGCTGATCTGGTTTCAAGATTGTTACTCAACAATGTAAATGCATTCGACATTGTGATTCCAAGAAAGAAAACCTATTCTTTTATTATCCCATTCTATCATCCCGCGAGCCAAGCAAATAAAGGAATAACCTTATTTTTTTTTTCTTTCCTTTTCTTCCTCTTTTCCTCCCTTTTTCCCTTCCCTTCTTTTCTTTTACTTTTTCTTTTGGGTTACTTTCCCCTAAGTTGTTGAAGAAGCCCATCCGCTGCCTCCACAGATCTAAGGTTGTACATTTTGTTATTGTACATTACTCTCAAGGCAGCGGGAAACTTCAGCTGGGCCACAGCACCCAGCTTACGGAAGTCTTCCAGTCTTTTACCTAGCTCCCACTGTGTTTCAAGAGTAGTTTTTGAAAGATCTGACCTAATCTGAAAAGAGAAACCTTTGGCTGAAAGTGATTTCTGTTTGAGAGCTAGAGTTAATATCTTCTCCTTAAGGGTATACGTCAAGAAGTTGACTAGAATCTTCCTGGGCTTCTGTCTTTGTGGGGATTTACGAAATGGGTCTCTATGGATCCTTTGTATATCTCGCAATAACTCCTCTTCAGATATATCTGGACCCAGAGCTTCTTTTAGAAGGGAAACAATAAACTGCTTAATATCGCCCCCTTCTCTTTCCTCCGGAACATTAAGAAGTCGGAGGTTGTTCCTTCTACTGTTGTTTTCCAGGGCCTCCATTCTCTCCGCTTGGTTAGCTTCACTGGTTTTTAAGAGCTCTATTTTCTCCTTCGCTTGTTGAAGACTCGAGGTTAAATTCGTAACATTGCTTTCTAGTGTTGCCGTTCTAGTATTTAGAAGGTCAATTTTTGTCTCCAAAGACTCACAGAAACTCCTGATCTCCAACTGGTTGGCAGTTGAGGTCTGAAAACCTAATTTAATGTCCTGAGATAGTGCTCTCAGCATTTGCCCAACAGAGTACTCTGATTGTTCATCTATTGGAGGCAGAGAGAGTTCTCCACCGGGAAGGGACGCAATTGTGTCATCTTGCAATTCGGTAGTATCAGATAGTCCCGCTCCTGCGCCCCCGCTTACAGGCATGAAGTTAATCACAGTCGAGTGCTTTGCACTATGCAGCTAAGGTGCCGAATTCTGGACTAGGTCCAGATTTTTGGGGCAAGGGTTTCCATGGGGGGGTGTTTAGGGGTGGTAGGGGTGTCAGGGTTGGGACGAGGGCACGGGGGGGTGACAGGGTTGGGTGTTGCATTGGGAAAAAAGAAAAAAACAGTCCTCATTCTTCTCATTATAGTCCATTCTGTCCTTTTTTTGGAAGTTAGAAGCATGATAAGTTTGTATGGGATTTACAGCCAAGAGGTTTTTTTTTTTTTAGGATGACTCGGAATCATGAATAGCTTAGGCATTCTCTCCTGGAATGTTAATGGCCTGCGCACTAACTCAAGGAGGCATCGGATTTTCCAATATTTACGGGATAGTAGTGCGCGGATCATTATACTACAGGAGACGCATTTAACTGAGTCAGAACTAACTGTTTTTGTTAAGAGGTTGGGCTGGTTGGATTTTACAGTTTGTACCACTCAATCTGTTAATACCAGGGGTGTAGCTATACTGGTTAAAAAATCGGCCCAAGCAACACTTCTTTCTAAAGTCGTGGATTCAGGGGGGAGATGGGCCATAGCAGAGTGTCAAGTAAAGGATGTAAGAATAACAATTGCTGGTTACTATGGTCCAAATCAGGACGACCCCTTATCTTTCAATGGCATGACATCTGCTTTAATAGCGTTTTCTAGCCCAGTCATCTTGGCAGGTGATTTTAACCTGATATTGAATCCCCTGTTAGACAAGACCTCACAGTACAGGCCATCTACATCTCACAAAACTAGAACATGCCTTATTGATTGTATGAAACAATTGGGTTTCTTGGATATATGGAGGATAAAGGCAGGGACTAAATGAGAGTACTCTTTCTGCAACTATAAATACGGGCATAAGTCTAGGATTGACTTTATTTTAGTGAGTCAATCAATAAAAAGCTGGGTAGAGGATATTTTCTATCTTCCGTCTCACCTCTCTGATCATTCTGCGGTTAGTCTAGTCATCAATAAACCGGCACCCCCAGTAGAGAGGACATGGTCAATGGACCGTACTCTACTTATGCAGGAAGAGATATTAGCAGACCTTCAGGTAGAAACTGAATTATTCTTAGCTAGAAATGCCCTAACTGCGTCAACCACTGCTATATGGGAGACTCTTAAGGCCTATTTGAGGGGGCATATTATAAGTATTTCCTCCCATAGGTCAAAGAGGTACAAGGCGGACATCGCGGATATCGAAAGTAAAATCAAAGCAACCCAAGTAGTTATTGATCTGGGCAACCGAGAGAGTATTGAGGGTGCACAAGAGACTCTACGGTCCCTGAAGGGGGACCTGGAGTCTGTCCTTAATTCCAGACTATCACAAAGATGGGAAGCTAGCAAGATCGCCCATTTTGTGTATGGGGAGGGCGCCGGGAAACTTCTTGCCTGGAAAATTAGATCAGAGCGGGCAAGGAATTATATTAGCTCAGTTTCTAAATCTGGGATAACGTACACCTCCGACGAAGATATCAAAACACAATTTTATTCCTTTTTTCGGATTTATATAAGGAAGAGGGAAACCATGACCCCGCTAACGCTCAGTCCCTGTTAAATAATATAAACCTTCCTGGGTTAAATTCAGACCAACAAACGAAAATAGATGCACCTATTACATATGATGAGGTATATAGGGCTATAATGAGCTCAAAAAAAGGGAAAGCAGTTGGGCCGGATGGCTTACCTTCGGAAATATACATATGCTTGGCTAAAGAGATCGCCCCTTTTCTAACTACCTTGTTTAATGAAATCTTACAAGATGGTACTCCTCTTCCTCCCTCGTGGAATAAAGCGACAATATCACTAATATTGAAGCCTGGGAAATCGGCTTCAAGTTGTGAATCTTACAGGCCAATCTCAATTTTGAACACCGATTACAAGATCTTCGTTTCCATCATGGCCAGTAGATTGGGAGGAGTCGTAGGTGCTCTATTACATCCAGACCAAAAGGGTTTTGTTAAGGGCCGTCACCTGTTTGATTTAACCTATGATTTCATTGGAGCCATTGATATGGCTTCAGCATGGTCTCTTCCTTTGGCGGGAATGACACTGGACGCGGAGAAGGCCTTCGACAGGGTCGATTGGCTGTTTATGTCGGAGGTCTTGGCCAAATTCAAGCTAGGCGATAAATTTAGACGAGTCATCTCTCTTATATACTGCAATCCATCGGCTAATATACTGGTTAACGGTTCCCTCACAAAATCTCTTGCGATAACAAGGGGTACGCGTCAGGGATGCCCTCTTTCCCCTTTACTATCTAATTTATATATTGAACCCTTTGCACAGATGTTGCGAGATGACATTAGGGTGTCTCCATTCAAATACGGAGAGTGGGAAAGGAAAGTGGCACTATATGCCGATGACATCCTTATTTTGACAGACAACTTAAATATGGCGTTCCCAGCTGTTATCGAACTAGCCCAGAAATTTGGATTCGTTTCAGGCTATAAGAACACCTTGAAGACGGAAATTATGGCCTGGAATATGTATGTAGACTCCCATCTTCCTTCCTTAAAAACTGATATGAGATATCTGGGTGTCCATGTTCTTCATGAAATCGATAAGATTCCCTCTCACAATTTATTATTAATTATAAAAGAAACCAGAAAACTATTGAAAAATTGGGCCAATTTACCTCTGTCTATGTTGGGTCGGGTTAATCTGATCAAAATGTCAATTTTACCAAGGTTTACTTTTCTTTTTGATTGTATCCCCTTATTTTTTGAGAGTGCTCCTCTAGCAAAAATACAGAGTGAACTTAACACCTTTATTTGGGCTTCTAGAGGGTCCAGGATCGCCTGGAATAAAATAAGAAGACGTAGAGAGAAGGGCGGCCTGGCAGCCCCAGACTTGCAAATATATGCTTGGGCCTTCCAATTCGCCCATTCACGGATGCTACTAAAGGTTCCAACAAGTAGCGGTATGGGTTTGATGTTCCTGTCCATGCTAAGAGTGAGTGGCTTTTCCGAAGATGGCTTTCTATTTAAATATGGAGATCCCAAGTTTTCCAAAAAAGTTAGATTAAAGGTTTTATGGGGTTTGTTAAAAACTTGGGTTAAAATGCGAACCGCAATGAAGATGGGGTACTTCTCGAACTTAGCTCCAATCTGGGACTCGCCTGGGACACCTGAGTTCCTAAAGGATAGTTTGTCCTTACCACTGAGGGTGGCCGGTATAGCGAGGTGGGGTGAACTTTTCATGGAGGGCTCACTGATCCCTTGGGAGGCCCTCCGGGAAAATACTGGCTTTTCCATCTCTAGGTTCAAATTTCTCCAGCTCTCTAGCTGGGCCACCACAAATCATGCTATTAGAAGCAATTACATCTTAGGTAGGGATACACAATTGGAGACACAGGCTACGCAGAAACCTCCATTTAGAAAAGAGGTTGGTTTTTGGTATCGCACTATTCTTGAAGAGATCGACGGAGACTTTAAACTCCCAACTTCACTGTGGAATAGCTGCATCCCACAGGTTGATCTTGAGCTGCTGTGGCTTAATTCGTGTAAGACACTATGGGATATTGTAAAACCTGCTTGGTTAAGAAGGAATCACATCTTCACGATCCATAGAGCCTATTTTTCACCACAGAGGCTAACTAAATTTGCAGCAGATCTTCCTGTGTGCTGTGCTAGATGCGGTGAAGAAGCGGCATCAGACGTCCACATGTTTCTGACTTGCCCTCTTTTATCGAGCTTTTGGTACCAAGTGGGGAAAGTTTTGTCCAGCTCTTTAGGGATATCTATTACCCTTGACTTTCCTCTGATTTTCTTTGGATTAATACCCAATCTGGCTGGTCCACCCAAGCATCTGCTATTTTATGCCATCTTAATAGCAAGAAGAGAGATTTGTATTAAATGGAAAGACCCCAGGCCTCCGGAATTTGTAGACTGGCAGGCTTCTCTCTTAAGGATATCCAGGATGGACCTTATAAGACCAGGAAGTAAGAAGAAGCAGGAATTCTGGAAACTTATGAAGTGGTGACGGGGTTTTTTTTTTTGTTTGTTTTTTTTTCCCACATGTCCAATGATTTCATTGCCCTAACTGCCTAGACAGATTTCCTCTTTCCCAAATATAGGGGATGGATGAGTTGCTATTGCCTCTCTGGCCTAGCAATTGGGTCCCTCAGTGGATATCGCCCTCGGCTAGTGTTTGAGAAGGAGATGCACCGGTAAGCTTGTCTGTTGATAAAGTTTACAAATCCAGTGCACTGAGGCGGTGTTACTCTTTTCTTCTCGCTCCAATGCCTGGGTGGCTCCAAATGGGCTGAATATGAGGACAAAAAAAAAAAAAAGAAAGAAAACCTATGGCATGCAGGATCGATTTGAGCACGCCAAATATGGAGCATCTCATATTAATGGGGGAAGTTTGTAGACTCGCAGCTTTTTGTGCCTCGCTCGGCCCTTCAATCTTTTGTGCTCTTTGATGTGACCTCCTTATCTATTTTTCTGTTCCTTTTGTTTAATTTCTACCCTTTCTTCGTTGACCCAACACCCACACTCTCCCTTTTTCCTTCCTTTCCTTTCTCTTCCCTTCCTTTCTTCTCCTTCACTCCCAGTTTGCGTTCTTCTGTCATGCTCTTTTATCACCACCTCACCCCTCCCATCTCTATCTCCCCCTTATCTTAAAGAGGGGATTTTGGCCCAACTGCAGTTTCCCATACAACTCTTGCATTGCAGCAGTCCTGCCTGGCTGCTGACATGAAGTACGAAGATAATGATGGTTAAGTGGTATTAGAAATAATCTGGCTTGTGCCAAGGGCCATTTCTGCCCAGATATAACTCGTCAGGGGTAGTAAGCGCTATATAAATGCAAATACAATACAATACAACTGTGTATCAAAGCACTTTCAAACTGTAAAGTTTAACCCCTGCCGACTCCCATCCCTGTAATGTTTGATGTGTATGCACCCACACAAATTCAAACTCTACATAATTCCACTACAGTTCATACCATTTAATTACTATCCACATAATTCAAAAGCACATCGTACCAAATATTTCCACTACACAACTTCACACCACACAATCCCACACCACAGAATTCCAAAACAGCACATCTCAAACTCGCACTTCCACCAACCCTATCATCTCTCCACCACACACCCACTGCCCCTATCATCTCTCTCTTACACTGCCACTACCATCTCTCATACCTCCCTCACACTCTGTCTCCTCTCTATACTACTTAGTCAAACATACTACCTTCCTCTACCACCTCGTGTTGTGCAAAATTCCACCATTCGCCCCCCACCCTCTGGGTGCCCCATATACTCCTCCCTCTCTCACACACTCTTCCTGCCACTCTAATATTAGTTCACGTCAGGTCTTCAAGCACAACTTCTTACCCATCCCCTATCAACATTTCCTTCCGTCAAACCTACACTCTCCTCCTCCTCTTAACCCCTTGCATGCCCTCCCCTTTCCCCGCCCTGTGCCGCGCTTTGCATTAGCGGGCGGAGTTCATGACGAGCTGGACTTGTCATGGGCACAGCCCCACCGCAGCCCATGACGAGTCCAGCTCGTCATGGGCACTGAAGGGGTTAAGCTCTCTTCGAAATACACAGTCGCTCCCTATTTATGCATCTGTGGCCTTTATTCTCCTTTTCTCACACACTCTTTCTTCTTCTCTATCCAGACTTCATTCACCACTTCATGCACAAACTGCCTAGCTCTCTCAATCTTTCTTTCCATCAATTCTATGCAGCTCTCACACCTATCTCTTCGCCATATCACATAATTCCAAAACACAAATACACTATACACCACACAATTCCACCCCACACTATTCCGCAACTAACAGTTCCAATTCAACACACACAATTCCACTCCAAACCATATACATCTAATCCACTACAAAACACATAGATAAACACATTCTAATTTACAATACCAATAGCTCTAACTCTTGCAAATGTGAGCCCTATTGTATTGCAAATGATTGTTTATGTTGCATTTGTTTTCTGCTCTTTATGTTTACTTGCCCAGAATTTGCCTGCATTCCAGTGGGTCACTCTATATGCTATTCTTAGGGGAGTCTGCATGCTGAGGGGATGGGGAATGTAGTCTTCTCACTATTAGGCTGTGGTTGTGGGGCACATGTGGGGGAGACAGACACAACGATAGAGGAGATTGTCACCATACAAATATCACTAACATAAGTAGCTACTTTTACAAAGATGCAAATTTGTTGGTTGTGTCCTATGTTCTTTTTAGGTTTCGGCTACAGACAGCTGCATCTGTCTGCCAGTAAACTTATTGTTTCCAATACATAACATATACATAGAGAGGCCTTTAGGTTAGCTCCTTGCTCATGACGAAGTGTGGCTCAATGATTAGAGTGGCAGACCCTGATGCAGAGGTCTAGCCCGGGACCAGGGTTCAATTCCCTGCCTCGGCGGGTCTTGGGCTAAAAAATTCCACGGATCTGATAATTCTCGCCTCGGTGCCATTCCAATCATGGAGTCCCACTCTGCAACTCTGGGCAATAGCTTGCTTAATCTCCACAACGGCCCCCACAACGCTAAGGATGCCTGGCCTCCACCTTGGGGGTGCCCAGGAGTGGACGCCTCACAGGGAAAGCCAGGATGGGTTCCACAGCGGTATTCGTACAAGTGCCTTGAGACCCTCGCGGGTGAGTAGTGCGCTATACAAGTATCAATTTATGACAGGTTGCCTTTGTTGTCTATCCAGGGCAGAGGGCTTCAAACTGTGGGGCGTGGCTCTCTGTGCGTCCGTGGATGCATTCCCAGGGGAAGCACTAATGCGTCTGCAATTACTTGTTAATGAAGATAGCCTGGAAGCACGACCAGCTCGTTTTCAGGCTGTCTTCATTTACCTGTAGTGGTCGGAGTGCAAAAAAAAGTGTGGGGACTGTAAATCTAAGTGCCATGGAGGCAGAATCAGTTGGTGAAGTGATAGGGTTAAAGGTGTCTAAAGAGAAGAAAATAGTTTGCATTTTGTTCTTGTTTTCTCCTTCAGTTAACAGCATATAAAATAACACGGACACACTTTAAATGAAAAACAACGGAAATGTGCTTTTTTTATTACAATACCTATCTAGTTTAATGTGTTCTCTACAGATGTCTGTGTGTGTGAGACCAGAGTCACATAATTAAATCCTAATTGGTGCACTGAGGAATAGGACGTTTATTCATAGTGCTACAAGATTCGCGCCTGTTACAGAAAGCACAGTGAATTTGTTATGCTTTTAAAATTGTATTACACAGTATAAAATAGGCTGCAGACAAATGTAGTGTTTAAAATAAAAACAAGTACTTTAAAAATACACACTTTTGTAATACGTAATCAGAGTGTATCTAGTTCAAATATTTTTGTATGGGTCCATTAAAAGGACGCATACCAGAACTCAGCTGAAACCACCTTTATATTACCTTCCAAAAAGAATAAATGTCACCAAGAAGCTTCAAGTGACTCCATCAATTAAAGTTTATGCTGACTACAAAGCAGCCTTTATATGTACTGATTAGATTAACTGTAAATAATTTACATTTCTTTCAGGTACCTAGTACACTGCTGAGAAGTGATTTTCTTTTCAGCTCTCTCTCCCTCTCTCTGCTTCAGAGAACAGGAGCCTTACTTGTCCAACTGTCAAAAGTGTGTGGTGGGGAATATTCCATGCTTGTGTTAGGGCCCAAGATACCCTTTCTGCACACAAATAAGGTCCCAGAGGAGGGGGGGGGCTAGATGTTTGTGTGTTTGTGTTTAAAAAAACACAACAAAACAGAAGAAAGCTGGCATTGGGCCTAGGAGAGATGTCCCTGAGGAATAGGCAGAGTAGACAGCTTGGTTCACAGAGCTGTAGGTATCATTAGTGCTGCAAGGTGAACGGGAGGTTGTTAGAAACAAATGGTTAAATCAACCTTACTTGTTCTCCGTAACACACTCGTCACTCATATCCAAGTCTTGTAAATTAATTTCTGAACCCAGGACCATCGTGGGGACACCGTCCTGTAGTCACACATTAGTCAATGGTCGGTGTACCCTTTTTAAGCCACTCCGCGTCCTCCAAAGATGTCCCCAGGACGGTCTCGGGTTCAGAGATTAATTTCTGAGAGTCTGATATGAGTGACGTGTGTGTTACGGAGAACAAGGAAGGTTGATTTAACCATTTGTTTCTAACAATCGATCACATTGTGATAAGGACCAGATTTTAGATGGATCTATACCCTGAAGAAAGCCAACGACTCAGTAGGGCAAACAAATATCGCTGTTGGTAACTGCAGTGGGGGGTTAATGAGTAGATACTCCTCGTATACACCCCTTGGTCTGATTTTTAATCCTGCCATGGTGGAACACGAATAAAGGGGTTCAGTGGGTACCTCCTTAGGCAGTTTTATTTTTCTTCCTGCACCAGTGATCACTCCCAGGGGAAACTCTTTTCTTTTTCTCTTTCTCTTTTTTTACCTAACAAAAAATCAGCGACCCGCCCAGTGTGTTGGTCTACACCTGGGCGTGGGAAGGGGCCCAATGATGAAGCATGCCATTATTTAGTGGGCGAGGGCAGTCCTTAAAAATCTGTTGATTTTTCCTTCTATCCCTCCTCTCTAATCCCTTCCCTACGTTCTTGTTTGGTTAGATACACAGACAGAATAACTTACGGTAGGGTCTCTTTTGTGCTATTATGTAGTCCTTCTCTTTTTTTGAGTTGTGATACTTTTACGAGGGGAGTTAAAGAAGGTTCACTCCTTTGTCTCTCTTTTCGTGGTTTTGGGCTGTTGCATTGGGGCCCAGAAGTGCAAGGGGCTCACAGCACCTCAGTTATAGGGAGTGATTTTTGGTGTTATGGTTAATTCTGTTTTTGTTTGATGCATTTGCTCTTTCAAAAGTGTTGTGTTTAGTGTGGATTATGTTTCACAGAAAAGCACACTTGAAATTATCTCATAATCCCCACTCCATGCGATCAGCCATGCCCCTCCCTCAATCGATGCAATTACATTTTGGAGGTGGGGAGACTTCAAAATATTTTGATTAAGTGGGGCTCAGTGCAAAAAAGTTAGAATTCCTTTCGTCTAGGGTGTCTGCGCTTGATTCATTTGTTTTCCCACCTATTCCTGTGGCTGTTCCACCCATGAGCATTTCTTTCTCACAGGGTTCTGATTTAATGAGTTCTATCCTTCCACTGCTAACCTGAGGGGAGTCCCTATTTATCACTAAGCACTCTCCTTAAGTGCATATTTCCTTGATATCTGCCTGCTTGTTCTTCTACTTCCACCATGCAAGCTCTCTCCTTACTCCCCCTCCATCCATTTTAAATATTTATTTTTATGAGGTTCAGGGATTTACAAAGTGCAACGAAGCCATTCACTTCTGTTCTTCGTGCACTTTTGTTTTCACTTTTATTTTACCCTTCTAACATGGCTATCTGCCATGTTAGATGTGTAGCTTACTAGTAACAAAATGGCCACTGTGCTTCTTAACATGTGCACGACTAGTGACTTCTGTGTAAGCAACAGCAGCCCTCTTAGAATGGGTCTTCTTTAATAGATAACCCATTGCAAGGTTGTCGGTCAAGCATGCATGTTTCATGATGAATACATTTGCTTGTAAATGGCAATAAAAAAAAGCATCCGCAAAGATAATAGCATGGCCATTTAGACCCGAGATCAATTGGGTTTGTCTCTACTTGGATTTTTGAAGCTGTTGATGCAGTGACACTGCAAGGTGACTTTGTAACACACATATCCTTTCTTATATTATTTACACTATATTGTAAATGTAAACATATGAGGTGCTTGGACACACTCCGGTTTCTTGTTCTGACTCGCATAACATTTCCCAAAATAAATAAAGATTCCAGTAACTGCCACAATGATGGTCTCAGACCATTGCCAGGAGGAAGCATGTCACCCACTCTGCTAGCCTTCAGATTTAGAACTGTTTTTCATGCAGCATCTGATCAAAACAGGAAATGTACTGGTCTACAGGGGAAGTAGAGTTGTTAGCCAATGGAGCAAATGTTGGCAGCTCCAAGAAAATGGAAAAAAAGGAAACACGTTGAGGTGCAGAGAGAGAATAAAGGCTCAGGGCGTAAGGCACCAGAGACTGAACAGGCTATACAGGCAAGGAGAAAAGCTATAAAGGCTAAAAGGAAAAGCCACAATGTGGTGGCATGTGACAGCTCGTCCTCTAGTGGGGACGTGGAATTGACATGTTTCTCAGATTTTGATAAGGCAGACGATGAGCATAAAGAAAGTAAGACAACTATATTGGATCAAAGAAAAAGAAAGTTGGGGTTGGGGATTTTGTGGATCCACTTGGTGAGGAGATGTTTGATCCTCTGTTAATACAGCACCCTTTGTCGCCACAGTGGTCGCCAGCGGAGCATGTGGCACAGTATGTCAGCACATATTACGCATGGGAGCAAAGTATTCCCAGAAGATAAAGATGAGTCAGGAAGCATGCAGAAAGTGGATTGGTGGTTAGTGAATATGGAAGCATGGAATGGAAGAGCTCTTTTTGGGGGAAGTCCCAGAAGTAATAATATGGTCAGATGCAGATCTTTACGGTTGGGGGCCAGGTGCTTTTTAGGTCGAGGGACCATCTAGTCTGCCGAAGGCAGAACCGGAAGTCCGGAGATCTTATGTTTCTGAGAGTGGCTCTTTAGCCCGCCTCTCTTTTTGGCTCTCCTCCATTGGCTGGCTTCCTAAACGGAGGCCAGCCATTGGAGGAGAGAGCCGTCCCTCCAAATAGGCTCCGTCTTTTTCAGATTCGGGGGCGTGTTCCGTGCTGTTCTTTCCACTTTTTAGCCACGCCCTTTTTAGAACAGCAGGAACACGCCCCCGAATCCGAAAATACCGCTGCCTTTCTCCGAGGCATTTCTGCTTTACCTCGGAGAAAGGCAGTTGTCTCTCTCTGATTCTGTCGTGTTTCTTGTTTCTCGTTTCCCCTTCCTGATCTCTTTCTCTGCTCTCTTTTTCCGCTTAGCTTCAACGTAAAGAGTGAAGCACATTTCAGACGATCCCTAAAGCACGGGAAGGCGAACCCTTGGTCTGTTCTATTGTTCCCGGCTTGGCCGCTTACCGCTGGGGTGGCTGCTGTCATGCCAAAGATAGAGAAAGCGGACTGCAAACGGCGAGGAGCCCCACGCCGGCCATTTTAGAGCTTCTTTCGGGCGTCCTGTCCTCACACCTTGGAGAGGGCGTCCTGTCCTCACACCTTGCTTCTTTCGGGCGTCCTGTCCTCACACCTTGCCTCTTGTGGGCGTCCTGTCCTCACACCTTGCTTCTTTCGGGCATCCTGTCCTCACACCTTGCCTCTTGCAGGGGTTACTTCTGTGTGGGCTTCCTGTCCTTACACCTTGCAGTTTGCTGCCGCGTGCAGTCCTGCCGCCCAAGGATGCGCCCCTGCAGCTGGCATCGGCGGCCGCCTCGGCTGGGTGTGCGCTGGGTACACACACGCGCTAGCAGGGCCGGTGTTAATGCACAGAGCCAAGTGTTTCTGCCCCGCCCGCGCCCCCTCCGCTCACAACAAACAGCGGCAGCCTGCTGCCGTGAAACCCAAGCCCGGCCATTGTTCGCCGCGGCCAGGGGCTGGCTATATTTGACTCACGGTGGGTGCGTGAGTGTGTGCCCCCCATCACCCCCCCCCCCCCCCAGCGCCATTCCGCACGTGCCCCGCATTGCTGGCACCGAGGCCAGGGTAGTCCTGCACCTTGGCTCCCAAAGCCTCCAACCCCCCGAGTGCGGACAGTAAATACCTGGCATGCACCTCTTGCGGGCTCTACGTAAAACCCCTTGGTATCTTTTGTAGAAAGTATTGTGTTTGTTTATAGCAAAATAGTTACGTCACCAGTAGGGGCAAATTCATGACCGACCTAAGACATGCACTGTTAACGAGAAAAAGAGAAAAAGTGGGTTTGCGAATACAACTGAAAGGCGTGCGAGGACTTGAATAAAAATCATCTCTGTATAAGTAGCGGCCCAAACCATCCTTCTGTCGCTTGTAAGCGCCGTGAACAAGTATTTCTTTTACCCAATTCAAAAACCAATTACCCAGACCTACCAGCCTTTTACGGATAGCAATACATATTTTATTGAAGTGTGTGTATTTTTGCTCCAAATGCGGTCGCTTTCACTTTCGCGTGCTGTGCTTGTTTACATTTCTGTTGCTTTGCTCCCACCCCCACCCACTGTCCATGTTCACAAAGCTCCCACCCCCCCCCTCCCGTTGGATGGAAGCTGCAGGCTAGTTGGGGGCTAAATGAGTGATTGGTGCGCACGCGGGGGCAGGGGATCGTCTGCCGAGCTTGGAGCAGAAAGGCTGAGGCATTTGTAAAAGGCATTTCAATGTGATACATGTGCTTCGGTAAGGTAGATGGTTTAAGAGTGTGGTTATGGCGTTGGGGGTGGGGCGAGTTGCACTCGAGTTCATTAAAGTATATTATATTGGAATCGATGAGCCACACACTCTCTCTCTATCTCACTACCTCACTCTTTCTATCTCACTAACTCACTTTCACTCTCTCTTTCACTACCTCTCTCTCTATCTCACTACTTCACAACATCACTCTATGCTTATATATCACTACCTCACAACATCCCTCTCCCTCACTACCTCACTCTTTCCCTACCTCACTCTCTCTATCTCACTACCTCACTCTCTATCTACCTCACTCTCTATCTCACTACCTCACTCTCTATCTACCTCACCCTCTCTCAATACCTCACTCTCTATTTCAATACCTCACTCTCTCTCTCTATCTCACTACCTCACTCTCTCTCTGCTAATGCAATAGGTATCAAATATGCAAAAAAAAGGCTAATGCCAATAGAAATGACAATGCCATTTATTTAGGGATACAAAAATAATAAAAAAATAATGAGCAATACCAATAGCTCTACCTATAATATTGCCGAGACCATTGCATTGTAAATGCTTGTTTGTGATGACAGGAAGACACTGGTCAGTTTCAGAGAGGGAGATGAATATCAATTCCTTGGAATTTTTGACAGGGTCGTTCACATTGAGGAGTTTTGTGAAGGATCAGGTGAAGTTTTGTATTCTGCTGAAAATGGACAATGTGTCCATAGTTCATCATGTAAACAAGTTGGGGGGTCCTCGATGGAGGATGTTAGCAGAGCTGGAAATGGAGTTTTGGAGTTTTTGTTTGGAGAGGGAGATTATGATATAGGCACAGCATATTCAAGGGAAGAGCAATGAAGAAGCGGATTGGAGTTCCAGAAATCTGAGAGAGTCAAGCAGTTGGAAGCTGGACAGAGAGGTATTTTTGAGATTGGACAGGAGATAGGGGTTCACTGAAGGTAGATCTGTTTGAAGATAGGTTGAATGCACAGTTGCAGAGTTCCTACAGTTGGAGGCCGGATCTTGAGGCGCTGGCTGTGGATGCTTTTCTTCAGGATTGGAGGAACGGAAGGATGTATGCGTTTCCCCCTTTCTCTTTGATTCAGGGGGTTCTCATAAAGGTCAGGAAAAAGAGGGCAGAGCTGGTGTTGATCACTCCATTTTGGCAGTCACAGGTTTGGTTTCCAGACATGATGAGTTTATTAGTAGACGATCTGGTGGTGTTGCCATGTTTACCACAGTTGTTGATAGATGCCCTGGGGAATTGCCACAAATGTTGGTAGAGGGGCAACTAGAGCTAATTCATTGGAAGATTTCAGGAGAGTGTGGCAGGTGGCAGGTTTATCGAAGGAAGCTTCTGAGCTTATTAAGGGATCTGGGCACCAGGTACATCGAAGGTGTACCAAACGGTATGGAGAAAATGGTGTGGTTGGTGTGTTGCAAGGGCTTTGGATCCCATTTCAGCACCTGTCGTAGAGGTTGTGAATCATTTGACAGAATTGTTTGAGAGGTATGGCGTACAGTTATGTGAATTTGAGCAGGTCATTGATTTCGGCAGGTCATGAGTTGGTGGATGGGTCTCCGGTAGAACAGCATATTTTGGTGGAAAGTAAATACAAGAGTGTCCGGTTGGAGTTCCTTCCCAAGGCAAAGTATGCATCTTTATGGGATGTGTCTCAGGTCTTGAAGGATGTTGAAAAATGGGGTAGTAATGAAATATTATCTTTAAAGTTATCTTTGAAGATGACTGTTTTGCTGTGTTTTGTGTCTTTTAGGAGAGTTTCTGATATCAGAGCTTTGGAGGTGAACTCTGGGAGTTTTCAGTCTATGGGTGTGTGTTTTGAGTTACTGAAGCGTACTAAGACAATGAGTAGGAAGATTTCTTACCCTAGAAGGGACATGAGCGATTGTGTGTGGTGCGATGTTTGAAGGAGTACGAAAAACAAACTGTAGGGCTGAGAGCATGGGAATTCTCAATTTCTGTTTTTATACAGACAGCTGAATAGAGCAGTGTCTGCACCTACTTTGGCTAGGGGGGTTAAGGAGGTGATGAAGGCAGCAGGTATTGATGCGAGTGTGTTTGGAGTGTATTCGGTAAGGGAGCTATGGCAAGCAAGGCTTTTTTGTCAGGAGGATGTCTTAGCAGTATTATGAATGCTGCAGAATGGTCAAGTCAGTCTGCGTTCAAAAGTTTTCACTTTAAACCTGTGGAAAATGCTGTTCAAAGAGTGGTTGATGAGCTTTGAACATGCATAATATTGGCCTCCGTGCCTTGACATAAAATTCAGATTTTCCACAGTGTTAATAGGAAAAGAAATCCTGGTTTTATTAAAGACGTGGAGGGTAATATTGTCCCTCCCTGAATTGTACCCAGCCCTGTTGATGGGTTTGCTATTATTCTTTTTCCAGGACAAAGTTAAAGAGGTCGGCTTTGGAGAAGTTTCTGGATAAGACCTTTTGCAGAGTTATGACAAATTGATTGTTTAGAAGTTTCACTGGATTGGACTTTCAGTTGATTCGCAGCAAGAAGTAAGGAAGATGGCTGCTGGTTCTTTGATTATATTCATGTTCTAAAGGGTTCTGGAATCTTTAAATGTTCAATTCTATTTCAAGAGGTTTTGTTGCTGCTGTTTATGGGATCAATAAAGGAATTATGCATAATATTACCCTCTCTCTCTTTAATAAAATCATGATTTTCTTCCCATTAACACTGTGGAGAATCTGTATTTTCTGCGAATGCAAAGTTCTCTGTAGGGGGTATGTTAATTGATGCTGAGAGTAGACGCTTTAAAGTGCACTTTTTATTGTTTTCTTTTTTGCTTGACATGTGCAGATCAGACATAAATGTTATGTACATAAACAGGGTAAAGGAAAAAAAAACAAGATTTATTCATTCTTTTTTTCTTCTCCAAAGGCATTTTAATCTCAAACTTTAGAATTTTGACACTTCAACGTAGTATGTTACCCTGTTCAGTTTGTCCATTTCTTTGTGCATAGGATGTTAAGAGATTTCCAAAGGTTGGTACCGTCTACTTCCCAGTAACAGGTTTACCACAAAACCCTCAATTAGAAACTTGCCCCAAGAGTTTAACACATTTCTTGACCAGATTAATTCAACATGGACAATGTAGATCTACTGTATCTATTTTTGTTAATGGCGGGAGCAGCCCTTCCTCAAGGAAACAAACAGTTCCCGACAAAAGCAGGAAGACTATTCCAGGTGGTGTATGAGATGAAGTATAACTATCTAAGACTGAAGGCCATTAAAACTTAACTTGTGATCGTAGGTGGTCCCCGTTCAGTGCAGTACTCAACCCCCTGGCCATACTCTTTAGGCCTATGTCCCACTCCTGTAAGACAAGTAAGGATTTTGGCAGTGCAGTTTGATCCTTCAAACCACAGTTTACACATTTTTCACCTCCTTGTTCCCTTTGAAGATATCGAATAAGATTCTAACCTTCTTGCTTTAAAAGACACAATATTCTATTATTCAGGCTGTCATTGAATACCACGTCAATTATGGTAATGCTCTTTCTGGGACTCTTGTTACGACTGAAGCTTCCCCATATGCCATCTTTTAAAGTTGCATTGCTGCTGTTCAAAAGCATTCTGTTTTGGGCCATCCCAAAAAGGAACATTGCACAAAAATGGGTAGTGGGGCAGTGCCTAGTATCAGAGATTGGGCAGTTGACATGAACAGGGCCATGATAGCTGAAAAAGATGTCTTCAAACACAGGGAATGTCCCAAAAAAGTGGGATCGAAAGTGGGCAGCGTGGAACAAATATGGAGGAGATATAGGTCTGTCTTCAACAGTGGAGCTGCGACGTCTTGAGGCGAGACTGTATGGCGAAACTGCTACCAGAGGGGCATCACCGGACTAGGGGTCAAGATGTTATTATTGCACTGTAAATCAATTTACACTGATCGTATAACTAATGTATGCTGTGGTTGAAAAGCATTGCTGTGCTGTTTGTTACATTCACCAATAAAACAGCTTATTAAAAAAAAGCATTCTGTTTAAGAGACGTTGCTTCAAAGAATTACACAATCAAATGCTCTCTTGTTTGTCAACTTTTTACCTAGTATACTCTAGTCCATGCTTTACGATCTGCTTCAGTGCGCTTATTAGTGGTGCCCAAGATCAGAAAGATACACCTTATTGCCGGGCTTTCTCTTATATTTGAAATTCTTTACCATTTTACTTACGATAAGCTACAAGCTATTTGGCATTCAGAAAAGCACTCTTTAAAATATCGTTTTGAGATAGTATTGAAGATTTCTTTGACAGGTTATCCGTTTCAGTACGCCTACAGTGCACAAGTAACCACACGCTTTGTAAAATGTATAAATAAAAATAGTGTATGAAACCCCAGAAGCCTCCTATTGCACTTCTTGCTGCAAAAATACCACATTTTAATTGCTCTCCTTTCACAAATGATCAGAAATTGGTGAAATATAGCATTAAGATTGCACTATTGGAGATCTTTCACTGTGTGTCAGTGGTTCGTATTTTTACATTTCTTCAGTGGGTGGGCATTGAGCTTTGTGGGATATATCACATCACAAAATACAAATCTAGCTATGCACGTATTTTTAATTAGTATTTTATTGAGTTTGTCCTGCAAGGAACTACATACACTGACCCTGTTCAGGGCACAAACAGACTTGCACTGGGCGTGATTCAAATCTTCAGAGAAGTATACATTGATACAGACAGATCCAGGTGTACGCGCCGCCCATGAGCTTTGTTTTAATTATTTAATAATTGCCCCTTGGCTGATCGCTATTCATGTCATATTTTCAGTGATCTTGTTGCAGAAGAGTTACAAAGTAAAACTATTTGGGGAGATCACAAGCAATTGATAAGGTCCCTGACATTTGTAGTCAACCACAAATAAGCTTCTCACAACAGCAGATGGTGACAGTCAAGAATTTGTATCCTAATATGCAGAACAAGGCTCAAATGAGAATTTGCTACCTTCCATCGAGCGCCTTTATTAACAAAGGTGATAATTTTCAGCAGTCCTGCTTCAGAATGAGCCTGATAGCAACAAAGAGGCAAAAAACGGTAGTTTGCATACGCACTTCATATCAGAATAGATATGGGAGGCTGCCTTGCTGAAGTTTACCTTTTATCCAGGTTAGAATACAGCACCAGAGATTTACATCGCTTAACCTGGCTGATCTTTACCAAATTCCTGTATAGACACCTAAGCACTGTCCCAGTTTGGGTGGACATTCTGAAAAAACACGAACAACCTCGCAAAGATGTTTTTTTCTCTCTCTCTCCCACCTACTTTCTCAGATTCGACTGTACATTATACATCCATTTTTACTGTGATACATCACTGGCTTTCTGTTCTGTTGATCTTCTACTGTGCAAGGGCAACCTTAAACACAGGAGCGGCTCCTCCACAATGGCGAAGGCGCGTCGCCCCACTGGCTCAAAGTCAGCAGCTGAAAAAGAAAACAATATTTTATAATCGTTTTAGTTTTTCAGCTGCTGGCTGAGCCAGCGTGTATAGGGAGGGGCAAGGCAGGGCTCGGCAATGGGAGGGGAAGGGGAGGGACAAGTGGTGTGCCCATGTCTGTTTGGCCGGCTGTCTTAGGCGAGCCAAACAGTCATGCCCAGTTAGGTTTCTCCAACCCAGCTGTATTGTACAGCTGGGTTGGAGAAAAAGCACAGACTCCCTGTGCCTGAGCGAGCGTTAATCCAGCCCGCTCAGGCCAATCCCCACGCTGCTCTCATGCTAGTGGTAATAGCATGAGAGCAGCGCGGGGATTGCGCAGGGAGTCTCTGATGCTGCCCCGTTCTGCTGGGACAAGGAAGCAGCATAACACAAGGTGCGAGGTGGCCGGCAGCTTCAGGTAAGTCATTAAAAATATATATTATTACCCCCAGTGCTGCCCCCCACCACTTTTTGCTTATGTCAGCCGCTGCTTCTTAAACATCCTGATAATCGCATCTTTCATACATTTTTCTGTTCTCACGTTTCAAATAATTTATGGCGTCACAGTCAATAAAGGACAAATGTCCCAGAAGAGTAACATGCTTTCACTCTATCTGTCAATCTTTGCAGATTCAATCATGCTCAAAAGCACTCAGCCATTCAAACATGTCAGAATCAATTGTATTGTCCCCCACAAGCTCCTTGAGGCAGAGACACCTTAAAGATTTGGGGGGCCCTGGGCCAAAGGTATTTGGGGGCCCCTGTTCGGAGAATCTTTGAATTTATGATCCAATTTCCACTCTTTCTTACCCTTGTCTGCTAGGTCACTCACAGTGCAGAAGCACACTAATCCAAATTCTAAATGTGTTTACATCTAATATTCAGGGATAGTGATGTGTGTTTTCGATATTATAACACAGCAGCAGCTCACCAATATTACTGCACCTCGAGACACCCTCCCATTTCGTATATGTCAGGTTTGGTTCTGATGTAAAAACAAACGTTTTTTAGGGATGTGTCATGAAACATAAACACAACATTTCTCTGCAAAATGTCTGTAATTCATTGCCACACAACACCCACATTAAAAATAAATTAAAGGAAAACTGTATTTAAGACAATCTGTTTAAGAATCATTTAAGGTCATTAGGACAAGCCTCCCCTGCAGAACAGAGGTGGTTCTATCATGGGGCCCCTGAAAGGCTGGGGCCCTGGGCCAGGGCCCACTTTGCCCAAGGCCTAAAACTTCTCTGCCTTGAGGCGAGGGGGTAAGCATGAACTGAAGCTACAATAAGGTGGACCACACATCCTATGCTCTATCTTCTGTAGGGGTACATCACTGTTAAACCTATTTGTATTTCACAGTATGTCTCCTCCCTTTCCCACTTTTCATTTGGTCACACTATCCAAGAGCTTCCTGTTCAAACTTCCTCTGGGTCATCTGCAATTAGAACTTTGTTGCTCTAAAACTAAAGCCATTAGCAGCTGAGATTAGGTTGATAATGACCATAGGTAGGTTAGTGAAAATGGTGGTTATAAGAGGGGTTGACTGGGAGGAGCAGGAGAGCGGGTGGAATTAGGCATATTGTTGCTTTGACCTGCACAGAGTACAATGTGCTAAAGCATGTGCTCTTCTCCTAACCTTATGTATTGATAGGGACCTGCCTACACAGTTAACCTAGTATCTGCCTTCTTTCTACTGTAACTGTACTAGCCTTGAGTACAATTTGAAATCCAAATCCGCACTGCTTGACTAACGGGGAATGGACGATCCCATGTGGCTGTTCTGTTCAACAACCTGTCATTTTCCTGCACCAATATAGTTTTTTTTTGTAACAGAGTTTTGTTAAGTTTGCAGTTTTGGTGAGAATCGCATTACATTTCAACTATACACTCAAATATTACTTATCACATACTTCTGGTAACGGCAAAAGTAACATGACAAATAATAGGATTACAATGACTGTATCTTCAAGGTATCTGTTTACATATATAGGTCATAGAAATGAGCAAAACAGAGAAGGAAAAATAAAATCGGATATGCATTATATATGTACAATCAATATGCTGAATACAGTCCTAACCGAACTGTCTGTCATCCCATCATTAAACAAGAGACCTGTGTCGAAGGTAAAGCAACAACAATAAAGAACTGTGCTACTAAAACACGAAGTGCCTGTTCCAATCTTCTGTGTATTTTGAAATGTTCTAGCAATGGCGCCCATTCCAAGGACATTGGTTTCTTCCTCAACCCTCTGTATTCTTCGCAGTGCAACGCCTCCCTCTCAGCAGTGGCCCACTTTATAACTTCCTTACGCGTGGTGCCCTATGTGAGTTCCATCGCTGTGTGATAAGTCTCTTGGCCAGCATTAAGACGAGGCTCGTGAAGAGGCAAAGTACTTTTGCCGTCTTGGGAAGGGGATAAGAGACCTAGGAGACAGGCCTCAGGAGTATTCCAAGAGGATCGCTCAGAGAGATTTGTGAGGCCCTGTATAGCCTCCGTCCAAAATTCCACAAGGGAGGGGCAAGTCCAAAGCATATGCATAAAATACGCCTCCTGGCTACCACATCTAGGACATTCAGATGAGGAATTGGGGTACATATGCTGTTATCACCCGAGGTGTGAGGTAGGCCCTGTGCAGTGCAAACGACGAATATAGTTTTGTTTAACTTGAATTGTAATGTTAAATAAAATTGTATTTTTGGGGGTTTTGCTGTTTTTATTTTAAATATATAAAATGTAAATTATAATTCAGAAGTGTCTTTGAGAAGATGTAGCATGCTTAAACATTTGCTTGCCTTCAATCTCGAAGTTTGAACCAAAAACTTGTAATGGTTCACTTTCTGGTGCATGAAAAAAAGTGTCCAAATTCATGGATGTATTTGCAAAGATTTGGGCCACAAAATCATGTTTTGTACTCGTGTGACGATCCATGTCACGAGAATATGTGACGTCACACTGTGGTCAGAGGTGTACCCATTAAGCGAAGGATTTGTATAAGAACTGCATCGGTCTAAACAGCATGAGTCTGTAGATGGTTGCGGATGTGTATCCTGTCTGTGTATGTGGGCTGTATGATCCAGAGAGTTACTTTTTGTTGAGGACTGCTGCAGACGACAGCATCCAAATGCTTGGTAGCGGCCTATTTGTGCATGGTTTTGTATTTAAGGCCATATCGGAGCCCCTTCAAGTGCACTGACTCCAGTTAAACCGGTTATCTGCCCAATTGGAATCACAAGCTCAATAGCTTCACTGCACACCCAGTATTTTCCTCCCAGATATTGTCTGTGCACAGCAGATGAGAGCTCCAGAAGGTAAACTGGAGGACAATGAGGGATTTCCGGGAGCGTTGGAAGCAGAATTGCAGATTCAATAGATATATCTCATTTTTCAGGGGACCCTAAGGATCCGATTCATAATCCTCATTAATTCCACTCCCTTAAAGTTACCGGTACCCATAAAATAGTTTGAGGGCTGATCATACATTGCATGCTAGGATTCAAAATCTTGGCATGTGATGAAAATTACCCCCATATGTGGTCTTCAACTACAACACTGCTTGCTAACCCACTTGTGTCCTGGTCGCAGTCATCTGATCTTGACACTGAATTGCAGAAGTAAATCAGGCTGCTGTGTCTGTGTTTTTAAGCATCTGTTCTGCATGTTATGTCACTGGAAGGCCTAGATACCTACCACTTCCAAATATTATTTGCAACATTAAAATGGTTTTCCATAGGATAACCATTACTTGTTTGAATAACCAGAGACAGTAGATTTTGGAATATTTCTTCTTTGGTAATAACTGGCTTTGACTGCAGCCTTGGTGTGTGGGATTAAAGCAACTTGTTTTTTAATCAATCAAAATAACTTATTTTAGGATAGTTCTAGAAAATCAGGGTACACATTTGCACAATGTGATTTCAATAAATAACTATTAAGAAATAGAGCACTATATATATCATGTCTATCACTTCACAATTAAAAAGATTGCTTCTCCACCAGAATAAGTTTGCAAAACAATTTAATATAAAAGGGATTTATCATGTATTCACTGTTTCAAAGAATAGTTGATTCAGTGGTCAAGAGGCAACTAGCAAAGCTCCAACCCAGCCCACTCTGCAATACTTACTTTATACTAATCAGGAAAATATGATAACCTATCACAGCAAAGATGAGCCTCTAAAGGCCCCTAGGTTTCAAAATTCAATTACTATATGCTGCATAGTTAACAACAACAGCTGCTTTACAATGTGAAATTAGTCACTTTTGTTGCGATAGCATGCTAGAACTTCGTTCAATGTAGTTCTACCACCAAGGATCCGCAAACAAGCACACCATTCGATATTCACATTCTATGACCCGTTGACGCTGGACTTGCTAAAGGACAGAATCGGTTCTTTTAGTGCTGACAGAGGGCCATGTATTTGGTTTTGCCCTTGTGGTTTGTCAAGTCACTTTCGATGTTTTAAAAAAAAAACTCTGTTCCAAAGGTGTGAAAGGTCCATAAGGGTTTTAGTTGTAGCAAAGTTATCAGCAACACAGAGTGATGACACACTCACCGCCTAATGAGGGTGCACCAGAAAGGGTGTAAGATATTCAGCGCCGGGGACAGAATATGATCTTTGTCGACACCACTATGAATGTATATTAAAAACAGTTAAACCTGCATGCCTTACACTTACATACAAGACAATTATTACATGTACACATCACATTTAAAATCATACATTTCTATCACTTGATAATAAATGTTAATGCTAACTAAACCTGCAAGACAACTGCAATCATATCACTTCACTTAGATCAAATCACTAATTATAAGTACATTTCATAGAGTTGTATTGCATTAAATGAATGTAATAAAAATGTTCCAGGATGCTAAGTTGACAAAGCCAGCCTGACAAAAATATGTACTGATGAAATGGTGAGAAAAAAACAAAGCTCCCTCCACATCCAGGACCAAAAACTGGACAAAACAAAATAGCATGGATTGTCACCTGTTGTCAAAGTCAATGAGGTTGTAATCATTTTAACCATAGGGCTTTGGCAGAAAATAGAATAGGTGCCAAATAAAGGATCCAACTAGACAGACCGGATCAGAATGCTTGAAAGCTTAAAATCACACACAATGTGCTACACAGGAATAGAACAAAGCCCCAGAGTTCTTGCTTCTCCGTAGCATCCCTACGGTGTCCTTTTGGTGCCGGTTGACCCAAAGGATGCCTCCTACAATTCAGTAAGTACATTTTGCCAGGAAATCATTAAGAAAAGCGAGAGCCCAAGGGAGGTCCTGCAGCTAAATTTCCCCATGCATTTTCCATAGACTTCTTTAGGCGACGCTACCACAAAAAGTGCTGAATGGAATGACACCAAATTTGGCACAAAGCTAGAACTTGGTCCAGAAAGCAAGCGTTTTGTGATTTGATGTAAATTGGTTCCGTATTTTGTGAGATATTAAACTTACAAAAATATTGTACATCTGGACGGTTGAGTTTGAGAGTGTTCCCTGGAGGTGGACGGCATACACGTGTTCTCTACCTGTCCATTGCTGAAAGAGTTCTGGGACAATGTGGGTAAGACCTTGTCAGATGTATTGGGCAAAGAAGTGGAGGTAAGCCCCCCTTTAATCCGGTTTGGTATTGTGAAGCCGTCTGAGGGTATGGATGGCTTCCCGGGGCTGCAGAGTAAACTTGTGTTTTATTTGATTCTCTTAGCAAAAAGAGAAATATGTAGGAACTGGCGCCAGGCGGCTCCCCCAATATGGAAGAGCTGGTAGAATTCTGAGAGATACTTCAGAGATTTAGATCAAAAGGTTAACTGCCACAGGATAAGAAATGAGCTTGGGTTATTTTGGAAGCTAACAGATTGAATAGTAGGCCGTAGTTGGAATAATGTGTCCAATGATTACACCTCTTGGTCTGCTCAGGATGTATAGTGCGGGCTGGGTCTCGCAAGAACATCAGCTGAGATCAGACCCCAAGATATAAGCAATTGGGATGGTTAAGACCGAGAGGATGCTTATTCCTTGGAGGTTATATGAGGACTAAAAAAAACAAAAAAACAAGATGTTCCTATTGGACCGGGCAGGGGCATAGCAAGAGAGGGGGGGTGTTCAGTGCGTCTGCCGCGGGACGGCAAATGTAGGGACCAGCATGGGCGGCAAAGTGTCTAACTACGCCACTGGCCCAGGGGGCGTTTCTTCCCCTTGGGCCAATGCGTTCCCATAGGAGACATGCTCCCGCTGGAACGAGCACTCCGATTAGCTAGCTGCAACATGAAGAAAAATGTTGCAGGCAGCCATTACAGGACTCGGAGTCTTAGTTCCCTGTCCTGTGCTTAATGTTTGAAAAAAACATAAAGGCCCTTTTTAAGGGAGGTCTCAGAGGGAGCCAGCGTCCGAAATGATATATATTTTTTTTCAACAAAAACATGAGCCCATTGCTCTTGCGGATTCGTGGCTTTTAAAAACAAACACCCATCTGCGTTTTTATTACAATGAATTTGACCCCGGGGAGGGCCAGGGGTCTTTACTTATATAATTTTGTAGGGGGTGGGAAGCGTTAGGCGGGCCCCCTTCCCTGAAACATTGAGGATGCTACTTTAGGGGGATGTGGGGCAAGCAGCCCACCCTCCCGAGCCAAAAATGGGCCCCTGGGGACCCCATCCACTGGAGCCATAAACAATATGACGGGGAGGCGGGACGCGTGTCCGCCTCCCAGTGCTGATATCGGCCCCTCGCCAAGCACAAGGTGCTTGTTGGCTGCCAACCCACTGCCGCATACAGTCGAAGTTATCTGGGAAACTATAACTTGTGCCTTAAGGTAACTATAACACACACCCCGCCATGAACAGCTAAATAACCCACACTTTACATCACTCATAACATGCTCTAGAACATCAATGATAACATCACTGCAACATTTGAAAAGGCAGCAATGTTGACAAGACTATGCATGGTGGGGGACCGAGTTATAGTTATCTTCGGGCACAAGTTGTAGTTACTAGAGAAAACTTAAATTAGTGAATTTCAGTGGTTTAATATACATACACATACATACAAGTATAGATGCTGAAAAACATAGTTTAATGTACTATTTATTACCATTGTTCATTGCCGGCAGAGGCTATGACTCACATGATGCGATGTCTCAAGTGGGTCATACTACCCCACCTTCCGTAATGGTAATGAACAGCACTTTTCTCTCTGCAATTCCTACATATGTCTCATGTCATGCTCTTCTTTCATGTGCGTTAGTTAGAGCAACATATATTTAAGTAAATTCAGAGCATGAAGATCAAGGGTCTGAGTGATGATCAAGATCCATCTCACCTTTATTATGGGTTTATGATTTGACCTTTGCACTGTAGCAGAACATGTTTGAATCTGTATTTGTTACTGTACATGCTCCATGTTTGTTTGGGCTACATTTATTTTCACAAGGAGAGAATTAAAATAATTTCTGGAACTAAAGTACCAACAGGCCATTGAATGCTTATTGCAAGCTAAGCAGGCTCTCAGATGTCTTGCTTTGCCCACAGTGAACGGTGGTGAGTCCAGAAGACCATGGAAATTCAAATGGAAGGTGTGCCTGAGGCCCGCGTCCAATCCAGACCACTTTCGTCTTATTGTCATTTAAAGAGGAACATGATGATAACATTAAAACTCAAAGTAACTTTATGGCTCATTCTTTTCCTCCACCTTCCAAGGGGACTTTTCTAGAATTGACAAAGTTTAATTCTAGGCAAAACTTAATTTCTACGATGAGTGTAAATCCTGCAAAAACATTGTGTCATCAAGGAGGTAGTCAGCTTGTGGATAAGCTCTTTGGGAAACAGATTTATACTGGTGAGCGCATTTCTTTATGCTCTTTCCTATTCACCCCTGCTCACCCTCACTCACAGGTGACATTAGGCAGGATAAAGGGAGGTCTCTTAATCAGCAACATGGTATCTTGAGATATGCACCTTTCCTCCCTAGAACCTCGGGTAGTAAAATTTAAAAAAAAGGTCCAGTGAGGTGAGACGGGTGGGGATGAGATTTTTTCTTATGCCAATGATCCTGATGTTACGTCATAGACATTCAAGACATGATATGCTCCTGGCACTCCACAATTGCTTATCTTTGTCCCAGGCTTTCCTCTAAATGAAGAGCAATGAGAATGTCACTGGAATGCAAGTGAGTGTGAAGCCCTGGCCTTGCGGTTAGGAGAGGCAGAGGTGATTAGGAGAAGAGGAAGAGAGAGGGACAGAGCGAGAGGGATAGATAAGAGGGTCAGATAAGAGGGTCAGCAAGAGTAGCACCTGGCTAAAGTACCTGTTGTGCAAAATAAACCATTTAAAAAACAAATATCGATAGCCATTTCAATGGCTTAAATGCAGCACAAAGGGGTGAAAGCTGTCGAGCACCCTCCCCAGAGGGCCCCGGAGCCGTTTAGGCGACATCCGATTGAGGGAGCAGCGAGGAAGAGCTGACGAGGTTGGGCGGTGCGGCTCTCGTAGAGCGTCGCTGGTAGAGTGGCCTTGGTCAGCCTGATCGTGCATGCTACCCCGCAAGACGCCAGAGAGACAGTGGCCCAGTTCAGCTTCTGTGTGGTGAGTAAAGCGAGCTGTACACGGCGATGGCCCGCGTGGACTGAGCGGCTGGGCCCAGCCGAAGCCAGATGGCTGCGTCAACCAGGGGCCGTGATTTGCGCCGCCAAGTGCGAGGCCTGCTAATCGGCTGGCGCCTCGGCGAGGAGGAGCTGCAGAACACACATTGGGCGCGCGTCCGGGGAAGGCTTGAGGATCAAGTGCCCCACACCACAGGGCCGCGCTTGGCCTGAGGCCCCACAAAATGCCTAGACAGAGGCCTTTCAAATTGGGGGCTAAGAGCAGGAGGGAGCCCGGGCGCAGTAGCGGCATAACAGGAGAGAAGTGCCCCTTGGAATCATCTTGTGGGCTCCGAGTGCGCCAGGCAGGGCCTCCATGGTTCCAACGTTGTGCCCCACGGACTCCCCCAGCAGAGGAGATCAACTAGTGGACCAATGGCAGCCTTGCACTAGCTCCCAAGAGGGAGACCCTGAGTGGGCACCTGTAACGAGGGACACCACTGAAGTGCCAGGAGCTTTTGGGAGCAGGAGCGGAGAATTGGTCAGAAGAGCAAGGCCTAGGCCCTCACACCCTAGATGTGGACAGCCCCCATAGCACTAGAAAGGTCGAATTCGCCTGGGGGGGTGGGGGTGGGGCACTCATGTCGCGCTTGTGCTCCCGGCGAATACACCAGGACACATCAATATGAGGCTCCTGGACAAGTGGGCGCCTGGGTCAGCTGGGACTGACAACGCACCGGGCAGTGCTGAAACACCCTATGGACAGTAACAACTGTCCGCAACAAATCTGACTATGCCCTCCACCCGGATAAAGAAGGAAAGAACACTTAAAAGACATGCTTCCCGCCGCTTGGGCGGCAGCATAATGGAGAGCCCAGACACAGGAGAAGCAGCCCGAGTACAGTCGGATGGTACAAGAGAGGAACCAGTGACGCGTGCATTTCTGGAGTCACTTTTCACTGTGCTCCATGAAGATCTACAGACGGTCAAGTGCGACCTAATCCTGTAGATCAAAGACATCAGGAGAGATGTATACGCGATCGGAGAGAGGGTGGCCTCACTGGAGGACAGAGGAGACAATAGAGACACCAAATTGGCGGCCTTACAACAAGAGGTCATCCACCTCCAAGACCAGCACGTAGACTTACAGGCGCATTTTGTGGACCTTGAAAACCGCTCCCACAGACACTATGTTCAGATTAGGGGGATGAAAACTAACGCAGACGGAAGCAACATTTTCGGCTTTTCAAGAGACTTAACAACATTCTTGGCAACCCCCCTAACACTGAGCTCAGGCTAGACAGAGCACACAGAGTGGGCCCGCCGCGCTCTTACAAAGCCCCCTTGGCAGACATATTAGTCTGTGTGCTGGACTATCAAACAAAAGAAAAAATCCTTCGCAAAGCCAGGTCTATGCACCCTATCACTTTTAGGGATCGAACTCCGACATTGTACCTGGACCTTGCCATGTTGACTCTGCAATAACGAAGGGACTTCACTGCACACCTTCACCAGCAAGCCATTCCATACTCTTGGGGCCACCCGTTCTGGCTCCTCTTTTGCTGGGACGGCAAACTTCACCAGCTGAGATCGCTCACCGAGGCAAGTCGGCTCCTGGGAGTGGAACTCCCTGAAGAGAATGAAGACGGGGAAACCCACCCCCTTGGCCCTGTAGAGCAATTTCCACGATGGCGGCGTCAAGGCCGCAGGTGACACCCGACAAGAACTGGCCAGGCGGAGATCACGAAAGGGCACCAAGAGGCGCTGGTGTCCATCCCGGCCGCTCTGGCAAAGTTACAGGCTTCGTGAGCACACAATTTGGGCATACACCCTTATCACTACATATGGACGGGCGGCAGGAGGGGTGGGGTGTGGACCCAGCACTTGGCCACACTATGGACCCCGTAATTATTTCCTGCCAGACACAAATGGCTGATGGACTATTCCTGAAAGTATTATTGTTTATTTGTATACATGTATTGTCAGTTTATGGGGTTATTTTCGGGGTTCCTCATTCACCGTATCACTGCATTGTAAGGCTATACAATGGGATACACGTGTCCTCTATGAGAGCCGGCAACAAACAAATGGGACAGCCTACTCTCAGGACAACCATTATAGGCCCTGCACTCACCCTTCCTGATGCTCCCCTCTGACCTTAAGATCCTCACACTTAGGTGCCGATTACGATCCGGTAAAAAAAAATCCCGTACGACTCGTATCCGGTCTTTTTACCGTACGAATCGTACAAGTGCCTTACGAACTGGCAATCACGATTCGCATGGTAAAAAGTCCATACGAACCGCATCAGGAATGATTTCCCACACGTCCTCGGGTCGGAAAATGTGTCCGACACGTCCTCGGACGATTTACCATACAAATGTGAAAGGTGAAGTCCGACCGAGGAATCACGATCCATCCCGTGCGTCCGATGTGACAACCGTATGGAAAAAACACCGTCCGCACCGAACTCCCATAGCAACCATGGAGACATGTGCCCGCATACGCGCCCAACACTCCCCCCCGCCCCCGTACGTCCGAGACGTACCCCCCGTGTATGTACACCCCTGTACGTTTGAGTCGAACCCCCACCCCTGTACGTGTCGTACCACCGTCTATGTACACCCCAGTACGTTCGAGTCAAACCCCCACCCCAGTACGTGTCCGACCCCCATGTATGTACACCCCAGTACGTTCGAGTCGAACCCCCACCCCTGTACGTGTCTGACCCCCATGTATGTACACCCCAGTACGTTCGAGTCGAACCCCCACCCCTGTATGTGTCGTACCACCGTCTATGTACACCCCAGTACGTTCCAGTCGAACCCCCACCCCAGTACGTGTCCGACCCCCATGTATGTACACCCCAGTACGTTCGAGTCAAACCCCCACCCCTGTACGTGTCGTACCACCGTCTATGTACACCCCAGTACGTTCCAGTCGAACCCCCACCCCAGTACATGTCCGACCCCCATGTATGTACACCCCAGTACGTTCGAGTCGAACCCCCACCCCTGTACGTGTCCGACCCCCATGTATGTACACCCCAGTACGTTCGAGTCGAACCCCCACCCCTGTACGTGTCGTACCACCGTCTATGTACACCCCAGTACGTTCCAGTCGAACCGGCAATCACGATTCGCATGGTAAAAAGTCCATACGAACCGCATCAGGAATGATTTCCCACACGTCCTCGGGTCGGAAAATGTGTCCGACACGTCCTCGGACGATTTACCATACAAATGTGAAAGGTGAAGTCCGACCGAGGAATCACGATCCATCCCGTGCGTCCGATGTGACAACCGTATGGAAAAAAACACCGTCCGCACCGAACTCCCATAGCAACCATGGAGACATGTGCCCGCATACGCGCCCAACACTCCCCCCCGCCCCCGTACGTCCGAGACGTACCCCCCGTGTATGTACACCCCTGTACGTTTGAGTCGAACCCCCACCCCTGTACGTGTCGTACCACCGTCTATGTACACCCCAGTACGTTCGAGTCAAACCCCCACCCCAGTACGTGTCCGACCCCCATGTATGTACACCCCAGTACGTTCGAGTCGAACCCCCACCCCTGTACGTGTCTGACCCCCATGTATGTACACCCCAGTACGTTCGAGTCGAACCCCCACCCCTGTATGTGTCGTACCACCGTCTATGTACACCCCAGTACGTTCCAGTCGAACCCCCACCCCAGTACGTGTCCGACCCCCATGTATGTACACCCCAGTACGTTCGAGTCAAACCCCCACCCCTGTACGTGTCGTACCACCGTCTATGTACACCCCAGTACGTTCCAGTCGAACCCCCACCCCAGTACATGTCCGACCCCCATGTATGTACACCCCAGTACGTTCGAGTCGAACCCCCACCCCTGTACGTGTCCGACCCCCATGTATGTACACCCCAGTACGTTCGAGTCGAACCCCCACCCCTGTACGTGTCGTACCACCGTCTATGTACACCCCAGTACGTTCCAGTCGAACCCCCACCCCTGTACGTGTCGTACCACCGTCTATGTACACCCCAGTACGTTCGAGTCGAACCCCCACCCCTGTACGTGTCGTACCAACGTCCATGTACACCCCAGTACGTTCGAGTCGAACCCCCACCCCTGTACGTGTCGTACCACCGTCTATGTACACCCCAGTACGTTCGAGTCGAACCCCCACCCCTGTACGTGTCCGACCCCCATGTATGTACACCCCAGTATGTTCGAGTCGAACCCCCACCCCTGTACGTGTCGTACCAACGTCCATGTACACCCCAGTACGTTCCCGTCGCACCCCCAACACAACCTCCTAAGTACGGAGCGCACCCCAGGCCCCAACATCACAACCGCATGTACGAGTCGTACCAAGCCACACACAAGGACAGCACTGTACAACCAAATGGGCCATGTACACACCGTACACACGCTAAAAACGCACGTACACAACCAGGACAAAACCAAACAACACAAGAATACACTATTCGAATGGCACAAAGCCACTAAACATGGCCCACAAACACAAAAAAAACACATCCACTGACCTGCAACTGCCAAAAACAAACAGAGGCCCAAAACACCACCACTCCTTATAACACACCCACCCAAACTTCAAACACAGCCACACCCACCCATGGACCAATAAAAAGGGCCCACATACACAAACCATGAGCCTTTGCAACAGACTCACTGCTGCCAGACACCACAGAACCATACTACAAGCCTCACCACACCTTACACTTGCAAACCTCCACACAACCACCTCCACAAACACCCCCTCATCACATTCACACACACACACCTGCACAACCACACCCACACACCCACAACCATCCACACACACACCCCCCACCATCCACACCCACACCCCTCACCATGCCCACCAACAAGAATCCAAAGTTCAGTAACCGAGAGTTGGAGGTCCTTGTTGATGAAATCCTCAGAGTCGAGCCACAGCTCTTTGGAACATTGGTCAGACAGACCAGCATTGCAGCAAAAACAGCCATGTGGCAGACCATCGTCGATGCTGTGAATGCTGTTGCGGACACCAGAAGGACCAGGCAGGAATGCCAAGCCAGGTGGTACGATCTGCGGAGGAGGGTCCGAGCCAAGATGCTGGAGGAACACAACCAGGCCAACGCCACCGGAGGAGGGCCCTCCCGCAGACCCGTACACTACCAGCCCTGGGAGGAGAGGGTGATGGCCATACAGCCGGTGGAGGCAGTCGAAGGATTAGGAGGACTCCGAGACCCGGGTGAGTACACGAACAACGCACCTCACATGGGGGGGACCTCACCCACAACCAAAATCACTAACATGCACGCAACCACCCCAACCTATCGCATGACTCAACCACACTCCATGAACATGCACATGCCACTGGCGCCACCATGCCCCATGCACCCAGCTGGACAATGTCAAGTCACAGGCCACAGAAGACACCAACACATGACACGGTAACCCGGATGGCGGGAGGGTGGGCCCCAAAAATCACATAGTGCAACTCAGAAGCAGACAACAATGCCCTCTGCCCATATGGCCCAGGTCACAGCCAGACAAACAGTGTGTCCCCACACAGGAAAGACTTGCCAGCAAATGGCGGACGCCTTGCATCAACACATGGGGGTTTTGCACATGACAGCAGCTAATGAACAGGCAACACTGTGAAAGAGTGGCAGCACACACAACCACAGCAGCAGCGCACACACAGACACTACACCCAATGGGTGCCTGGAGATCACAAACAAACTCACAGCAACAAGCCAAGGGCCATTCAAAGGACTGGAAAAAGTGTGTGTCTAAGAAGCTGGGCTGAGGTGACAGAGGGTGACACACAGAGGGAGGGAGAGGGGGACAGAGAGGGAGGGAGAGGGGGACAGAGAGGGAGGGAGAGGGGGACAGAGAGGGAGGGAGACACAGGGACACGGACAGAGGGAGGAGGGAGGAGGCAGACACACGGAGGGAGGGAGAGGGGGACAGAGAGGGAGGGAGACACAGGGACACGGACAGAGAGAGGAGGCAGACACACGGAGGGAGGGAGAGGGGGACAGAGAGGGAGGGAGAGGGGGACAGAGAGGGAGGGAGAGGGGGACAGAGAGGGAGGGAGAGGGGGACAGAGAGGGAGGGAGACACAGGAACACGGAGAGAGGGAGGAGGCTGACACACAGAGGGAGGGAGAGGGGGACAGAGAGGGAGGGAGACACAGGGACACGGACAGAGGGAGAAGGCAGACACACGGAGGGAGGGAGAGGGGGACAGAGAGGGAGGGAGAGGGGGACAGAGAGGGAGGGAGAGGGGGACAGAGAGGGAGGGAGACACAGGAACATGGAGAGAGGGAGGAGGCTGACACACAGAGGGAGGGAGAGGGGGACAGAGAGGGAGGGAGACACAGGGACACGGACAGAGGGAGGAGGCTGACACACGGAGGGAGGGAGAGGGGGACAGAGAGGGAGGGAGACACAGGGACACGGACAGAGGGAGGAGGCTGACACACGGAGGGAGGGAGAGGGGGACAGAGAGGGAGGGAGACACAGGGACATGGACAGAGGGAGGAGGCTGACACACGGAGGGAGGGAGAGGGGGACAGAGAGGGAGGGAGACACAGGGACACGGACAGAGGGAGGAGGCTGACACACGGAGGGAGGGAGAGGGGGACAGAGAGGGAGGGAGACACAGGGACACGGACAGAGGGAGGAGGCTGACACACGGAGGGAGGGAGAGGGGGACAGAGAGGGAGGGAGACACAGGGACACGGACAGAGGGAGGAGGCTGACACACAGAGGGAGGGAGAGGGGGACAGAGAGGGAGGGAGACACAGGGAGAGCAAATCAGCCGTGTGGTGTGTGGGAATGTCTGCTCGTCAGCAGGTAGACTGCGTGCATGTAGCCAAGGGTGGCCAGTGCCAGAACCCCCCCTCTTCACCATGGCAAAACACAGGCCCATGTCACAACCTGTTCACGAGCACAACGACAGCTACCTGCATTATATAGGTGTGTGGATCCACTCCATGTGCACATGTACAGTGCTACACGGAAGGTGCCAATGCATGGCTCGCCACACCTGCCCACTCCACTGCTGACTGCAGTTCACACTTGACGCAGCAAGTAAGACTGTGCCACACATATTTAAAGGGGCCAAAGGGGTGTCCAAGGGACACACCCATGCACAAGTGCACTGTGAGTGGAATGCAAGACAGATCCTAATTCCAAGAGGAAAAGTGCCAACTTTGAAACTGATGAAACATGGATGTTGCATGGACCAAAATTAACATTGTCTCTCTCACACACAGGTCAACGTCGTGGTTCACCCCCCAACACTGGGGGGGAAGACTCACAGGACCCGGATCTGCGGGAGCCCGATCCCACCGGCAGCGACGACTCTCACCACTCTGTGGACGACCCCGACCGACCTGGCCCCTCTGGTGTCCAACCACCTGCAGCACCTGCGTCAGGTACAACTGGGCCAACCGCCACCCCCACTCCTGCCACATCCCAGAAGACACCCCGGATCCCTGCCCCACCACCACAATGCAGCCAGGCTGGCCAGGAGGGACACGGTGTCCCGGGCACCCAGGAGGAGGCAGGCGACAACGCCAATGCCACCCCTCAGGGGTCCCGGAGACCCGATGTACCCACAAGGGCAGGCCAGGTGCAAGTGGGCAGGGGTGGTGGGAGTGGAGGACGGCGGAGGCGCGAGCCTGACCAGTTGGCTGGGGAACCGGTATTTTCCCATGTCCGTAACATCATGGACACATACCGGCAGGACACCACGGGCATGGCCCAGGTTGTGTCCACCCTCAATGAGATCAAGGGGATCCTCGATGAGATGAAGACCCAGCAGGCCCAGCAACATGCCTGTCTACTGCAACACCAACGGAGGATGGAGGACAGACAGGCTGAGCAAGTGACGGTGTTCCAGGGGATTCACGATACACTCCGTCGGATGGCCGACAACATGGCCGACCCTCCCTGTGCCAGAAGGCGGAGAACATCACCACCCACAGGGAGGGATCAGGAGGAGGAGGAGGAAACATCCGATGGAGCATCCCAGACGTCGTCACGGCCTGCTTCTGAGGGTCCCCGCAGGAGGGCGGGTCGTCCACGGAAAAGACCGTGAGGGTCGGCGCAACATCACCATCTCCCAGGACACCTGGCCTGGCACCTGGCCCACTGGAGCAACAGCATCACAGCATCAAGAGACATTCTCTGCCACATGGCCCTGCTGGACACTGTCTGACCAATGTTAACAAAGACTGTGGCATGGACTCTGAGGATTTCAAATGGCAAGGACACCAACTCCCCTACTGAACTTTGGATTCCAAACTCCCGGAAAGCCCCTCACTTTATCCCCCCCCCCCCAAAATAAAAATTCACACCATGAAGAGAAGATGCCTGCTGGTTGTATTATTACCTTACATGTGTGTTGTAAAGTCGAAACATGCCTGAGCTCCCTTTTGACTCCAACCATCCACACCCTGGGGCCTGAGTCTGGCACAGGACACACGGGTCACAGTGTATTAGGCAAGACAGACATGGAGCACCATACACACCCGTGATGGGCCCAACCAGCTGAGGGGGTGGCCTCACAGCCGTGCTGACAGACACATTGAGTACAGCAACAGTCATGCGCAGAGGTCAGGGATCATGTCCAGGGTCCTGGGGGGCACCCAGGTATGTGTAGACAGGTGGCAGAACCATGTCCTGCAAGCTTGAGTCCGGTGGATGCAGAGAATGGGGGCCTGGCCAACGTTGGATGCATGGGGATGGCACATGTCACAATACCCACACAGTCATGGACATCATGCCCAATACACAGTCTCAGCCCACACACACAGCTTGCATCTAGCTACTCGACACATCGACACATAGCCACCATCAGGGAGAACTATGCCAGACATGCTGGATGCACCGTGGCAACACACCAGCATTGACGGAGAAGAGGCACCTTGGAGGCATAGGGACACCTTTATCAGTCATGTATTCGGGATTGCAGAGGCAACTTGAAGTACACATGAACACATCTTGTGGAGTAACATGTGGGTCCAACACTGGCACCCCCCTTCTGCAGCACAAATGCGTGTTAGCCATGGAACTGGCACACAATTGTCGGCTAACAGCTAAACACCCACAGCTGCTCACGGAGAGCCTGCCATACACCATTGATCAGCTGATGTGGAAGTCCCACAGCATGTCAACCCAATGCTAACTGCATGTGTCCGAGGGCAGTGTTACACACATTGATGCCCTCATCACAATCCACTATCCCATTACAGATGACTGTCAACAAGTCTGACCATCTATTCAGGTGTACCCAGCTGCATGTCATGTGCACCATGGTGATGCGACATGTCTGCAGAGGAACCAAACATCGACAGGGGCAGTGTGCATACATCGTGAACAACTGCCACACCCAATACACCCCTGATGCATCCCTTACCCTATGGAGACTTCCAAACGTGTCCGTGCCTGTAACGCTGAGTCAGCCCACGATGACGTGTCCATGAGGAATAGCAGTGCCACAACAATGCAAGCAGCAGACGGCATGCGCAAGTACCTGGGGTAGAGAGACACACAAGAAGTCAGCCACAAAAAGCACAGCCACTTGCATGTGCATTTACTCGACACATGTATGGATGACAACATGCTAGGTCACAATTATGACTGGGGAAATACAACCATCACTGCCACCATCACTCCAGTGACACACCCACACACACCTCAGACTCACGTGCCATACATGCAGGTGGAGACACACATCACAACACATGCCACACGGGGACCAATGCGTGCACACTCAGACACTGGTACTCACCACTAAGCAAAGAAGTCGCGTATGAGCCGAGTCCGGATGTCCTCTTGCGGCTCCACATCCTCCACATCACTAGCCCCATTGCCAAGCCCTTCGTCCTCCACGGGTGGATGGTCCTCGTCATGTTGATCCAGGATGAGTGGCACAGCTCTCTCAACTGCCATGTTGTGCAGCATGCAGCAGACCATGAAGATTTTGCAGACCTTCGCAGGGGCATATGGGAGCGCGCCGCCGGTCTTGTGGAGGCACCGAAATCGGCTCTTCAGCAGGCCAAACGTCCTCTCTATCACTCGCCTTGTCCGGCCATGGGCGGTGTTGTAGCGGAGCTGGGCCGGCGTGATGGGGTTGCGGAGAGGTGTGAGCAGCCATGGCATGTTGGGATAGCCAGCGTCCCCTACATGGGAAGCACATTGACATCGTTAGAAGTGGTGCAGCGGTCGTGCTGGTAGGCTATGCAAAATACAGGACAGACAGACTGTACCCACCAACAACACATGCTCTTTCGTTGCGCAGCTGCATCATCATTTCAGGCATCCTGCTACGCCTCATGATGTAGGCATCGTGTGCTGATCCTGGAAAACGAGCACAGACATGTGAAATCACCATGTTGGACTGACACACCACAAGGGCATTGATGGAGTGGTAGTGCTTCCGATTGCGGTACGCCACCTCCCGTGCGTGTGGTGGTACCAAAGCTACATGTGTCCCATCTATGGACCCAATGACATGGGGCATCCCTCCCAGGGCATAGAATCCACGCTTGACCGCAGTCAACTGTTCAGGGGTTGGAAACTTGATGAAGTCATCCAGGTGAATCAACATGGCCTCTAAGAAATCATGCAGCACACGGCAGAACATGCTCTGGGACATGCCACCAACATGAGCTATGGTATATTGAAAGGTACCCGTGGCAAGAAAATGTAGGAATGTAGGGCAGCCATTACCTTCAGCTGGGGTGTCAGTGCCGTAGGATACCTGTGCTGCGGTTGCAGGTGTGGTGCCAGTCTCGCCGTCAACTCCAGAATCAACGGTTGGGGGAAGCGGTAGAGCCGGATGCTGTCATTCTCCCGCATGTCAGCCAAGTCCGGAATTGCTCGGGCAAGAGGCGGCGCTCTGCAGTAATTTGGAAGTGACAAGATAGAGTGAGTGCACTACGACAACAATTCATATGTACTGAGCACATGTTAATCTGTCAATACACATATGCTACATAGGGAGTCAGGTATGTGCTACATGCCCAGGACACGTATGGATGCAAGGTGACACCCCTACCAAGACCCAGCTACACACGGAGATTGAGAACCTCCCCATGCCATGCCATGGGAATAGCTGTGTCCCAGTGCAAGTGAACAGCCAGACGCAAGACAGGAGTGACATACGCCCACACATCAGCAGAAGTAGGATGCCGATTGCAGAGACTGGTAGCGGAACACTAGAGCCACAGGTCACATGACATTACACTAGGACAGCCCACACACCTTGCCATGAAGGTGCACATGTCATGACTCTCCACACATTCATTGTGAGGATGCAGACATGTCCTTGTCGCAGTACTCCGTGTCCCATGCATACATGTGCACCTCACATCCGCTACCACATGTGGCATGGTGTGCGGAACAGTGTGCAATGTCAATCTACACACAGACACATGTTGGTTGCTGCAACGGCTGCAGCTTTTGAGGGTGCTCCAACATCAACCTGATGGGAAGCCCCCACACATACATGCCATTGTCACATTGTGCACCGTGGGTAGTGACAAGTCAAGTGTGGTAACCCCTGTACCGGGCATCAGGGGACACTTCCGTGTGTTGGTGTCCGTGCCATGCCAGTGACGCTCACCCCAAGTGTGCAGTACGACATGCACACATGTCAAAGGAGTCAAGGGCATGCCTGGCACACATTGCACCATCACACAGTACATCTGTACACATCTCATCATACATCTGGTGCTTTCTCAACTCAGGAGTAATGTTCCACATCACAGGCCGTCACACCTGTGCCCCACACATGTAGTAATGCACAGACGATGCCTTGATGTCAATTAATGGACAAGTATGTCCATTCATGGACAAGTATGTCCATCCATGGACAAGTATGTCCATCCATGGACAAGTATGTCCGCCCTATCCCTACCTGTGTGCCGCCTGTCACCACTGTGATGTGTGAAAACCGCTGTACTGCTGCGAAGAGGGCCTGTGTACGTTCCCATATCACTATGGGAGTGCTGCCGTATGTGTACCCATCGTGATGGCGAGCGTACAGGCATGTGTACGGCCCGTACCACTACGAGTACGCATACGCAAGAACACCCATAGTGGTAGGGCCGTACGCACGCCTGTACGCTCCCTATCACTATGGGTGGCCTCGCGTATGCGTACTCGTAGTGGTACGGGCCGTACACACGCCTGTACGCTCCCTATCACTATGGGTGGCCTCGCGTATGCGTACTCGTAGTGGTACGGGCCGTACACACGCCTGTACGCTCCCTATCACTATGGGTGGCCTCGCGTATGCGTACTCGTAGTGGTACGGGCCGTACACACGCCTGTACGCTCCCTATCACAACGTGTACGCATACGCGAGAACACCCATAGTGATAGGGAGCGTACAGGCGTGTGTACGGCCCATACCACTACGAGTACGCATACGCGAGGCCACCCATAGTGATAGGGAGCGTACAGGCGTGTGTACGGCCCGTACCACTACGAGTACGCATACGCGAGGCCACCCATAGTGATAGTGAACGTAGGCACGCGTGTACGGGCCGTTGCAATGCATTTGGGGTGCCCTAGGGCCCCGGAACGCACCGTACCTGTGTGTGAAGCTCCAAATTACATAGGGGACACATGAGGGACAAGTATTAAGGCCTACATGCATGCTGGTTGTCATGGAGACCAAGTTCAAAATTTGAATTTGTTCTGGAAGGTGCACAGCAGAAGTCAGTTGGAATTAATCTACTTTGTTGCAATGTGTTTGTGGGGCTGACATCATGCAGGAGAATTAAACCGATAGAGAACACACAGACTGCTAGGTTTGAAGGGATTGGAGGAAACATAGGATGCAAATGTGAGTGACCAATCACTCTGTACTCCTGTGCATGAGATGGGCCAGCAAGGCAGATATAAGGCAGCCAGGTACCATGAGGGAGCACTTGCCTGCACATCTTTGTATTCCACGACCCAGCTGCTGCTACTGATTCCCTGGAACCATGTCAAGGGCTGTGGAGAGGTCACAGCCATTCACCCTGGAGGAGAACATGGCTTGGGTGGATGTGATCCTCCCACGGTACCCCATGCTGTATGGGCGACCAGGTTATCAGGTGAGTTCAGTGTCCACTGGCACAGACTGTGTCCTTTTTTGTGACTGTGACTTCTGCCATTGTGTCCAGGTGTGACACACATGCTATGTACTGTAGGGGGGACCCAGGGGGGGGAATGCCTGATGTCTCCCAGCAGTGCCCTGAGACAGGAGGGGTGGGGACTATCACTCCCAGCAGTGGCCTGAGACAGGAGGGGTGGGTGCAGAGTCCTCCCAGCAGTGCCCTGAGACAGGAGGGGTGGGGGCCTATCACTCCCAGCAGTGCCCTGAGACAGGAGGGGTGGGGGCCTATCACTCCCAGCAGTGCCCTGAGACAGGAGGGGTGGGTGCAGAGTCCTCCCAGCAGTGCCCTGAGACAGGAGGGGTGGGGGCCTATCACTCCCAGCAGTGCCCTGAGACAGGAGGGGTGGGGGCCTATCACTCCCAGCAGTGCCCTGAGACAGGAGGGGTGGGTGCAGAGTCCTCCCAGCAGTGCCCTGAGACAGGAGGGGTGGGTGCAGAGTCCTCCCAGCAGTGCCCTGAGACAGGAGGGGTGGGGGCCTATCACTCCCAGCAGTGCCCTGAGACAGGAGGGGTGGGGGCCTATCACTCCCAGCAGTGCCCTGAGACAGGAGGGGTGGGTGCAGAGTCCTCCCAGCAGTGCCCTGAGACAGGAGGGGTGGGTGCAGAGTCCTCCCAGCAGTGCCCTGAGACAGGAGGGGTGGGGGCCTATCACTCCCAGCAGTGCCCTGAGACAGGAGGGATGGGGGCCTATCACTCCCAGCAGTGCCCTGAGACAGGAGGGGTGGGTGCAGAGTCCTCCCAGCAGTGCCCTGAGACAGGAGGGGTGGGGGCCTATCACTCCCAGCAGTGCCCTGAGACAGGAGGGGTGGGGGCCTATCACTCCCAGCAGTGCCCTGAGACAGGAGGGGTGGGTGCAGAGTCCTCCCAGCAGTGCCCTGAGACAGGAGGGGTGGGTGCAGAGTCCTCCCAGCAGTGCCCTGAGACAGGAGGGGTGGGTGCAGAGTCCTCCCAGCAGTGCCCTGAGACAGGAGGGGTGGGGGCCTATCACTCTCAGCAGTGCCCTGAGACAGGAGGGGTGGGTGCAGAGTCCTCCCAGCAGTGCCCTGAGACAGGAGGGGTGGGGGCCTATCACTCCCAGCAGTGCCCTGAGACAGGAGGGGTGGGGGCCTATCGCTCCCAGCAGTGCCCTGAGACAGGAGGGGTGGGTGCAGAGTCCTCCCAGCAGTGCCCTGAGACAGGAGGGGTGGGGGCCTATCACTCCCAGCAGTGCCCTGAGACAGGAGGGGTGGGGGCCTATCACTCCCAGCAGTGCCCTGAGACAGGAGGGGTGGGTGCAGAGTCCTCCCAGCAGTGCCCTGAGACAGGAGGGGTGGGTGCAGAGTCCTCCCAGCAGTGCCCTGAGACAGGAGGGGTGGGTGCAGAGTCCTCCCAGTAGTGCCCTGAGACAGGAGGGGTGGGGGCCTATCACTCCCAGCAGTGCCCTGAGACAGGAGGGGTGGGGGCCTATCACTCCCAGCAGTGCCCTGAGACAGGAGGGGTGGGTGCAGAATCCTCCCAGCAGTGCCCTGAGACAGGAGGGGTGGGTGCAGAGTCCTCCCAGCAGTGCCCTGAGACAGGAGGGGTGGGGGCCTATCACTCCCAGCAGTGCCCTGAGACAGGAGGGGTGGGTGTGATGCACACTGTGAGCCTGGATCATTGATTGTGTAGTTGCCCTCATTCCACCTGTGTCCTTTCAATGGCACGTACTGTTTTTGGCCTTCCCCCACAGGATCATGTCCCTATGACAAAGGTGCAATGCGTTGGATGCATACTATGCCTTGTTGTAAACAGCAAATGTGTTCTAATCTGTGTCCCCGTGACTTGTGCAAGGTGTATTGATGTAGTGTCACTTGTTCATACTCACAGGTAGACGCCTCTGCCAAGGAGCAGATATGGCTGGACGCCGTCAGCGCCGTGAGGAGTGCGGATGGTAGGAGGCGGCACCTGTCCCAGGTGAGGAAACGCTGGCAGGATATCCGGTGCTGGACGCGGAGGATCGCACGGCTCCTGCTGGGGGACTCACCTGAGAGCCACAAGAACCGCGGGCGCCGCCGTCTCTCCCACATCCAGAAACGTGTGCTGGCGGTGGTCTTTCCTGACTTGGACAGGCGTCTACAGGCCATGCAGCAGCCGGAAGGGGGTAGGTACATGTGTGTGTTTGTTGTGTTTCACCAGCATTTGTAAGTGCACTGTTCCATGGATACACTTCCAGGGTTTATGGTGCTGTGCAGATCCTGTTACCCACAGTGTTGCAGGCCTCTCCTGCCTCCCTTCCCCACCTTGCAATGTGTTCCCTGGTCTCTGTGTAGTCACTCCATCACAAAGTTATGTAGCCTGACACCTTCTCCAAGTGTACAATGCCTGCAGCATCATGTGTGGGGGTGGTGTGTAACAGGTTTAGTGACCTTGCCTGTGCCCTGTCCAGTTCTGGACTTGTGGGTTCCATGTCAGTTGGCACTAATGCTGATTTCAGACATGGGAGTTAATCTCTTGAGTGCGAGGCCTTCCAGCAGGCATGTCCCATGTGGTGGCCTGTGACATGATGTGCATGAGTGTGCGTTACGCATAGTGCAGGGATGTTAGCGTGTGTTGCAGTCATTCCCATTCAGGAGCATGGAGTTGTGTGGCCACTACTGTCCCCAGGGGTATCTTTTCCTAGGTATCATGTGTGTAATCCGAGAATGTCGACAATCTCTGTGTCTACAGCATAGGTTGTGCTCTGTGCCATTGTCCCCTGGCACCATGTTTCTTGACGTGAGATGTATTACAAGTGTCCACTGTCCAGCCTGACCTGATTGTCCAAGTACATACTCACGGTGGCCATTGCCTGTGTGTCTTGTAGCAATCATCTGATGATGCCCATTTGTGCATGATTCTTTGGACAGGCGCACCTTGGGTATTTGGTGTGCAATCTTGAATTATTGCATCCCATGTGTATTTCACCCAGACTAAGAGAAGTAAGTGCTTCCTGTGTCTCCACAGATTTGTCTCATGTAGGGGGTGGGTGGGGCGGCCATGGCCTACATGTCAAAACCTGTCATCTCCTTGCTCGGACTGGCCAGTGTGTGATGTTTGTCTGGACATACACTCAAGGTGCAGTGTGCCAGTCAGGGTGGGCATGTTCTCAGTATTACCTATGCTGCATGTGCCTCTAGTTCCTGGATTTGGTCCCTGCTCATCCCAATTTCCTGCCAGTCAGAATAGCATGTCATCTCATTTGCTATTGTGTCATGCTCTCCATACTTTTTCCATGGCATGGTGGGTCACACAACTGTGTCTTGCAGGGCCTACGTATGTACCTTGTTTCGTAGTTGTAACTCATCCTTTGTTTCAGGCTATGCACTGTAACCTACGTAGATTGTACTCATGTGACATATGTATACAGGTGTATGATTACTTTCTGTCTCTTCACCCTGCCCACAGCATCGTCGGGGGACACGGAGGGAGACATGGACACAGACGGCGCGGAGGGACCGAGCACCAGTGCCAGCGGTGACATCGGGGCTGGCACTTCGAGTGGGACAGATGCGGAGGAGAGTGAACCCGGGGACCTGTCGACTGGCACAACAGAGTATGAAGCTGACGGGTCCGAGGATGATCTCTCCGAGTGGGCGGTGGCTGCACCACTATCTGACAGCAGCCCTACATCTGGCACCGCCCCCTCCATTGGCATCAGCCGCCTCCCACGCGCTCGTGTCCCTTCCCAACGTGCCCGGTCACCACATGTCTCCTTCCTGCCAGGCACCGCACCCCCTGCCCCTGTCTCCACTGCTGCCGCCAATGCTGAGTCTGTGGACATCCAGCGGCAGTTGCAGATTGGTCAGACTGCGATCCTTAATGTCCTCCATGGCCACAGCCAGGTCCTCAACAACATGGAGGCATACTTGGAGGGCATTCATTCATCGCAGGCTGACCAACGCAACTTGCTGAGGTCCATAGACTCCACACTGACTGCAGCAGTGGGTCTCCTGCAGCGCTACGTCCCACCCCCTACCCCTGCTCCTTCCACAATTCCCACTCCCATGCCTGTCCCACATACACCCAGACGTAAGCATGCACCCACCACAACAGACACAGGCACCACACCAGCAGGGAAGGTCCGCCGCACACCTCCTGACACGCACACACAGGGTGCAGTAGGCACACCCAGTGGGTCGGGGGGCAAACGTGTGACACGCAGCCAGAGTGGGAGTCCGCATTCCACACAATCCACTCCCTCCAAATCCCCTCCCCTCAGCTCTCCTGGCCACATCTCCCCCAAAGACTCCTTCATGGCCGCTCTGTCCCTGAGCCCCACAGTGACACCACCCCGCAAGCGGTCAAGGAGGTCCCCGGTCAGGGTGGTTGAGTCCCCCCCCCTGTCCACACCCTCCCCCAGTGGCGCTGCGACCCATCCCTCTGACCCCCCCCCCTCCTTGGGCCTGTGGTTCCTTCGGGTGCAGGGGAGTCCCTGGAGGACCTTGCCGAGGTGTGCAGCGCGCTCCTAGAATCCACCTTTGGCCCTGCCCCACCCCCTGTGGTGGAGTCCTCCATCCCTGCACCCACGACGCCTACCCTTCACCCTCCTGTCCCTGCGGTGCCTGTTTCTTCCCCCCCACATGATGCCCTGACCCCTGTGGAAGACAACGGATTGTAACTGTGCAGGCAAGCTAGGGTACACGCATCCCACTGTGTCCCCCATCCAGCTGGGACTCCTGGACTGCCCTGTGGCCTTTGTTAATCTTGGACTTACGTCATACTAGTTTTTTGCTCATGCTGAATAAAGCTATTTATTTTTTGGCCTTGGAACACTCCTGCATTGCTGGCATTGCTGTTGGTGGGGCTGCTACATGGTTGTGGGTGTTGGTCATGTGTTGGGTGTGTGGGTAATGTAGTGGTGTGCTGCTCATAGGGGGGACCCTGGGATCTGTGTGCCATCACACGGTGTTAGCTACCTTTCTCCATTCATGTAAGCAGTTGCTGCATGTTGCAATTGTCCCAAGGTGTATTCATTCCTCTGTGTACCCTGACTTCTTCCCTGCAGGGTGTCCCCTGACTTTAGCACAGAGCTGTGTGTCCATTAGCTGGGTGTGTGACGTAGTCCTTCACCTTTGCACATGCATGCTGAGAGATGTCTCCACCTGCATCATTCGTGGCATCCTTGGTAGTCATTGTACTTGTGTATGTGGCCTATTGACATGACTTCATGTGTACATGTTTTCTTTTCTGCGCTATGCATGCGTATACTCCCAGCCTCGCACACATGTGGTACATGTACTGCAGGGTCTTTGTGCACCTGACTGACATTTGTGGGCATGGTATCTGTGACTACTCCACCCTTTGCGTTCCATGGGCACTGCTGGGAGTGATAGGCCACCACCCCTCCTGTCTCAGGGCACTGCTGGGAGGACTCTGCACCCACCCCTCCTGTCTCAGGGCACTGCTGGGAGGACTCTGCACCCAACCCTCCTGTCTCAGGGCACTGCTGGGAGGACTCTGCACACTCCCCTCCTGTCTGTGGGCACTGCTGGGAGTGATAGGCACCCACCCCTCCTGTCTCAGGGCACTGCTGGGAGGACTCTGCACACACCCCTCCTGCGTCTGGGCACTGCTGGGAGTGATAGGCACCCACCCCTCCTGTCTCAGGGCACTGCTGGGAGGACTCTGCACCCACCCCTCCTGTCTCAGGGCACTGCTGGGAGGACTCTGCACACACCCCTCCTGCGTCTGGGCACTGCTGGGAGGACTCTGCACCCACCCCTCCTGTCTCAGGGCACTGCTGGGAGGACTCTGCACACTCCCCTCCTGTCTCAGGGCACTGCTGGGAGTGATAGGCCCCCACCCCTCCTGTCTCAGGGCACTGCTGGGAGGACTCTGCACCCACCCCTCCTGTCTCAGGGCACTGCTGGGAGTGATAGGCCCCCACCCCTCCTGTCTCAGGGCACTGCTGGGAGGACTCTGCACACACCCCTCCTGTGTCTGGGCACTGCTGGGAGTGATAGGCACCCACCCCTCCTGTCTCAGGGCGCTGCTGGGAGGACTCTGCACCCACCCCTCCTGTCTCAGGGCACTGCTGGGAGTGATAGGCCCCCACCCCTCCTGTCTCAGGGCACTGCTGGGAGTGATAGGCCCCCACCCCTCCTGTCTCAGGGCACTGCTGGGAGGACTCTGCACACTCCCCTCCTGTCTCTGGGCACTGCTGGGAGTGATAGGCACCCACCCCTCCTGTCTCAGGGCACTGCTGGGAGGACTCTGCACACACCCCTCCTGCGTCTGGGCACTGCTGGGAGGACTCTGCACCCACCCCTCCTGTCTCAGGGCACTGCTGGGAGGCCTCTGCACACACCCCTCCTGTGTCTGGGCACTGCTGGGAGTGATAGGCACCCACCCCTCCTGTCTCAGGGCACTGCTGGGAGGACTCTGCACACACCCCTCCTGTCTCAGGGCACTGCTGGGAGGACTCTGCACACTCCCCTCCTGTCTCAGGGCACTGCTGGGAGTGATAGGCCCCCACCCCTCCTGTCTCAGGGCACTGCTGGGAGTGATAGGCCCCCACCCCTCCTGTCTCAGGGCACTGCTGGGAGGACTCTGCACACACCCCTCCTGCGTGTGGGCACTGCTGGGAGGACTCTGCACACACCCCTCCTGCGTGTGGGCACTGCTGGGAGGACTCTGCACCCACCTCTCCAATTTCACAATATGTATGCTCATGACATACACGGATGTGGGTACGCTCCATGCATTCGAGGTGGGGGTACGTGTCATACTTACACTGTTGGGGTGGGGGTACGCTCCATACGTACGCGGGTGTGGGTACGGGTCGTACTTACACTGTTGGGGTGGGGGTACGCTGCATACGTACACGGGTGGGGGTACGGGTCGTACTTACACTGTTGGGGTGGGGGTACGCTCCATATGTACGCGGGTGTGGGTACGTGTCGTACTTACACTGTTGGGGTGGGGGTACGCTCCATACGTACGTGGGTGTGGGTGTGGGTACGGGTCGTACTTACACTGTTGGGGTGGGGGTACGCTCCATACCTACGCGGGTGTGGGTACGGTTCGTACTTACACTGTTGGGGTGGGGGTACGCTCCATACGTACGCGGGTGTGGGTACGGGTCGTACTTACACTGTTGGGGTGGGGGTATGCTGCATACGTACGCGGGTGGGGGTACGGGTCGTACTTACACTGTTGGGGTGGGGGTACGCTCCATACGTACGTGGGTGTGGGTACGGGTCGTACTTACTCTGTTGGGGTGGGGGTATGCTCCATATGTACACGGGTGTGGGTACGGGTCGTACTTACACTGTTGGGGTGGGGGTACGCTCCATACGTACGCGGGTGTGGGTACGGGTCGTACTTACACTGTTGGGGTGGGGGTACGCTCCATGCATACGGGGTGGGGGTAGGGTCCGTACATATCCGTCCCCACGCTATGTGATGCTTGTGCGGGCCGTACCCAGGCCTTTGCCACGTGGGTACGATCCGTCCCGCCATTGTTGGGGTGACGTGGGTGTGGGCGTGGTACGACTCGTACCCACGCTCTTTAGGCGTGGGTACGGGACGTACCTGTCTGGTTGTGTTGCCGGTTCGCGTCGTGACGGACTTCCGTTGTGGCGGTCGCTGGCTTGGCTGGACACGCCCCCACCCCCTCGTAGTGACCAGGGCATGGGAGTCAGGTATGTCCTGGGCATGTGTGCTGTGTGACTTTGGTGGGGGGTTTGTGGCCTGCCCTGGTCCTGCCACCCCCACCCCACCCCACTTTCCCCCCTCCCTTAGTTGTTCTGACCTTCTGCGGCGTCTGCGTCCGAACCTGTAGAGGAGGCCGGGATGACACGTAGGTTCGGGTCCATGTCTGTCCGTCGCGTACGGGTCCTCCTTGTTCGCGTCGTCCTGTCTGTCCGTCGCGTACTGGTCCTCCTTGATCGCGTCGTCCTGTCTGTCCGTCGCGTACTGGTACTCCTTGTTCGCGTCGTCCTGTCACGTACTGGTCCTCCTTGTTCGCGTCGTCCTGTCTGTCCGTCGCGTACTGGTGGTCCTTGTTCGCGTCGTCCTGATTTCCCGGCAGTTTTTGGCAGCCGGAAAATATTCACCGTGCGGGATGACGTCGGTGCGAATCGTAATTCCTGGTTCGTGAATGGCAGGCTGCGAGCGTCCCGACGTCAGGTCGGCGCTTTCCCGGATCGCATTTGTAGGTTTATTTTGTTCGGTCGGGCTTTTTTACGATTCGTACGGAAATGGTGTTCCCGTGCGAATCGTAATTCCATGTTTGTAAATTTTGACGACCGGGTACGCGTCGGACGGAGAATATGCTCCGTCCGACGGTTCGTACCCGGTTTTTGCCGGATCGTAATCGGCACCATTATGTGAGGGGTCTCAACAATCCAATAAAATGCATGGCGATATTATCTTACCTAGAAAGCACCAAGGCAGACAAATGTCTCCTACAGGAGACGCACCCCCCTTACCCGCGACTGCTATAGGCTTAATTCCTGTATGTTCCCCACACAGCTATTTTCATCTGGCCCTACCAAAGCTGCAGGGGTCGCTATCCTGGTGTCCCGGACCTTCCAAGGAAGGGTGGTTCAGAAAGAGGTCGCAATTAGAGGGAGGTTGTTGACTTACCAGTTTACAAGTGGGGGCCAAACATTGATAATTGTGTCGATTTATGCACCAAATGAGGGACAAGAGAAATATTTTCATGAGGCACTGACAGAGGCTACAGCCACGGACGAACGTAAAATACTTCTAGGGTGGGATCTCAATCTAGTACTCTACAATACCCTTGATAAATCAGCTCAGCGGTTTGGACAGACAGGAACCCTGTCGCTAGATAGGTTAAACAGGATGTGGGAGCTGAGCCAGATAGACCTCTGGAGATCCCAACACCCCCAACTCAGAGAATACTCCTTTTTTTCAAACGCTCACAAAACATACACCAGACTGGACTACTCGATAGCCTCTAGGGCTATCCATGACCTTACCACGGAGGTGGAAATACTTGTGGCGTCTCTGTCGGACTACACTCCGGTAATTGCCACATTGGTGCTTCCCCTATGCACCACCCCGCTAGGCAATGGCTCCTCAGGGACACACTTTTACAGCGCTCAGACACAGTCATACAACTCCAGCTAGCTATTGACGACTACCTCCTCCACAACGATACCCCAGATACACACAAGGCAACAAAATGGGAGGTAATTGATGGGGGGGCTAATCACGATATCGCCCACAAATAATGCTTCCTGCAGAAAGAAAAGAGAGGGCCTATCCCAGAAGATACGAAAGCTAGAGCAGATGCATCAGAGGACGGGGGCACCTAGATTTTGGCACCAATTTGGCATGGTCCGAGCACAACTGGCAGCCACTGACCAAGACCGGGCAGAATACGCTGCCTTACGGCTGCGCCACTCCTTCTATGTCAGAGGGGACAGATGCAGGCGCCTGCTGGCACATAAGCTATGCAAGAGTAGACAGATAAAAGGGGTTCTAGAGGTACGAGACTCGACAGGGAAGCTGGTGTAAGACTACGCTGCAATAGTAGGGGTCTTCCAGGAATTTTACACTCCTCTCTACTCAGGCCAGACGCTAGATAGCGCTGAAGGTGACCGTTACTTAACAAAGGCACAACTAACTGCACTAACATCAGGTCAAGCAGAGCACCTAGAGAAAGATATTCAGGTGGAGGAGGTTATTGCAGCATTTTCACGACTCAAATTGGCCAAATCTCCCAGGCCAGACGGCTACACAGAAGCATTCTACAAAACATTGTGCCTGGTATTAGCCCCTCTATTAGCCTGGCTTTTTAACACATTTTCAACTCCGGGCGCAATCCCGACCTCAAAGTTAGAAGTCGCAATTATAGTTGTCCCTAAACCTGGGAAAGACAAAACCAGCTGTGGCTCGTTCTGTCCCATCTCCCTCTTAAATATAGATTTGAATTTATACACAGGGATACTGGCTCACAGACTCAGCACATACATGCCCGGCTTGATCGAGCCCAACCAAGCGAGTTTCATACCCCAATAACAGACTAGTGATAATACTAAACGGGTCCTGCAGATCATTGAGAAGGCCACAAGGAACCCAGGAGAGTATATGCTCCTGACCATAGACGCTGAAAAGGCTTTTGACAGGGTCCATTGGCCATATCTCAAACAGGTGCTGACACTTTTTGGCCTGGGAGAGAAAGGGAGAGAATATGAGGACACACATTTTGAACTGCTATTGCTCCCCCACAGCGACTGTTAGACTCAATGGGCACACATCGACCCCCTTCCCCATAAGTAGAGGTACAAGACAGGGGTGTCCTCTTTCGCTCCTGCTTTTTGCAATGTACATGGAGCCAATAGCTCAAAGAGTGAGATCAAACCCGTACATCATGTCATGATTCTGCCAATCACGTGTCTTTTAGTATTTTCTATAGCTTTTACCAGTGCTTGTTTATTGGTTGTGCCAGTGCTTATTGTTTGCACTGTCGCTTGTTTGTACCAATGCTTGTTTTGCCAGTGCTTATTCTTTACACTGTCACTTGTTTGTACCAATGCTTGTTACAGACTGTTGCAGACTTCAATCTCATATTCTGCTGCCCAAGGTCTGTTGGCCCTTCTCAGCTCCAGTACTTTACCTGAGAGTTGTCATCTGGAAACTTCTTGAGAAACCCTTTAAATAGGAGCCACACCCTGTTCTCTTTGCTGGTTATTGAGAACTCGGAGTGTGAGCAGCAGCAGATCTCCGATTTTAGTGAGAAGATCTATGACGACTTAATGCAGGTTCTAGATCCTTCCCTTGACCACCATCACGTAGGACCGTTCCATTTTGTTTAGAGGAGCAACATTCTGATATTTGCATAATGACTCGAGCTCTCTTTGTCAAAGCGATTTATTGTGCATTTGTTTAATAGACTTTGGCACATCGCGCTGCAGCGCTTCTTTGGGCATTTGCATATTGAACATGGCACATCACGCTGGAGCGCTTCTTGGGCATTTGCTTATTGACTTTGGCACAACGCACTGAGGCGCTTTCTTGAACACTTGTATATTGAACAAGACACATTGCACTGAAGCGCTTTCTTGGGCATGTGCACAGATAATATTCACATTACAAGTTGAAACGAACCTTGCATTTGAAACCTGTTGTGCATTATAAAAATGCTTGTTGGAATTAGCGCTGTGATTCTTAACAGTGTTACATGTAAATCATAATTTAAGAAAGAGACAGTGTAACAGAAGCTAATAGACTCTCTTATATGAAAGTGTGACTTGCTCTGGAGCATAGTGTTTATGCAAGCACTCGATTAATCATAGTGTCTATATTGTTATATTTTGTTTTGAGGATTATAGGAACAGCAATTCCATTCCTTGTGAAGAAGGTATTAGAGTGACCACTGTTTCATAAGTAACCTGCTTTTCTTTACAGGTATGTTATTGTTACTTAACCATGCTAGTTTAGTTCAAGAGTTCACACGGTATATCAGGAAAGCCAAATAAGGACGTCTCGTTCCAGGTCTCTCTCCCTGCAGTACCCTTCCCAAATTCCTTCTAGCCACTTTGATCCTCAGTGCAATTAAGCTTGAGTCGAAGCTGCTGGAAGGTGGGCTTCTTGAGGGTACTGCTCCTGAGGAACCCAACGATATTTACCAGTTCTGACACATCACTGGAGTTCCATTCGGAGGAGACATTCACACTTTCAGCCTCTACGCTGATGACATACCGGTGACATTGTCCAACCCAGTTACTGCGTTGGGAGCTTTCTTTACGGAGCTGGACTCCTTTGCGAGGGCCTCAGGATTTAAGGTGAATATAGAGAAATCTGTTGCACTTAATCTCTCCCTCCTGCCCCAGGTAATGGAAGGTCTGCGGGCTCAACACACCATACAGTGGTCGAGTAGCACGGTTCCCTATTTGGGAATCCAATTGGCACCCACATTACAGGCTTCTGTTACGATTAATTATCGCACACTACATAACCAGATTCGTTCAGACATGCAAAGGTGAAAACACTATCCTATCTCATGGCTAGGGAGAAGAGCCGCAATTAAAATGACGCTTCTCCCCAAAATTCTGTACCCGTTTTAAACACTTCCCTTCTGGCCCCACCAGATGCAATCGGAGGTTCTGCACTTTATCTATTAAGGCTGCAGAATTTGTGTGCTAACATCACTTGTTGTGTTCAGTTGACTAATTGTTTATATAGCACATGTGGATTACTGATGGTTTCTTTGCCAATAGAACATCTTTGTATGGGTACTTTATAAGGTACTGTATTTCATTAGAGGTGCATTCCCTACCCCTTTTTTAATCACAACAACGTTAGTTGTTTGTGTGCACTCACTTTTTTGACTGGGGCACAATTTTTTAACTTAATTCAAACCAATTGTACATATATGATGCAAATGATTTGTATATATAGATTTGCAGTCTTGAGAAGGCTGCGGTGCTTGTGTCTATGATTGGAATAAAACAATATGACCTGATACATTATCTTCTGTGGATCATTTATTGGAAACTGCCACCAGAACTTCTTTTTTCTTCTTCGCTGAATTACTGATCGGGGATAAAAGGGACAGTGTTTTGGTGTGCTTTGGTGCATATGTTGAACAAGGCTGCAAACCGCGCATGTAAAAAACTATTGGCTTCCTGCCGTCCGGCGAGGGAGGAATAGGGATGGCTGATCTTCAGCTTTACTACTACGCAGCACAACTGAGGAACCTTGTGGAATGAGCTGTACCGAATCTGAGAAGCACTGGTTGTTTCAAGATTGGGTGGTGGCAGGCACGTCTCTCTAAAAGATTCTCTTTCTTAAAAATCTACATAGGCCCTCAAATCTGTATATGTACCACATAAATACAATACCCGCAGCATGGGACCAGACCAGCATCAAACACAACCTGACAACCTTTCCTTCCCCCCTTACCCCAGAATTCGGACCAGGGGTGGGTGAGACTACATTTACTCAATGGCGCTACTCGGAGTGTCGTGCCCTAGGACACCTCTTTGATGTAGAAGGTGTGCTTTCTTTTCTGCAGGTCAAATCAGACTACGCGATACCCGAGTCGGAGAAGTAACCTTATCTGCAACTCCGACACTGGGCATTACAACCACAAAACAGGTCCCACGTACAGACACACCTTACACAATACGAAAAGTGGCTCATAACCAGGACCTCGGACAAGATGCTAATCACTGATCTCTGCGGGATGTTAAACTCATGACATAAACACTCATATAATACGAGCCGCCCCCGCTGGGAGAAGGACTTAGGGAGGGAATTGAGCAATAAGGAATGGGAGCGAGTATATCACAGAGCAAGACACAAAGTGAGTAACATGGGGCTGACCGAAACTCTGACGAAAGTGGCAACCTACTGGTACTACACCCCAACGCGAATACACAAGGTTGATCCCAAACAAAGCGCAGACTGCTGGCGTGGCTGTGGGGAGCAGGGCACACTGGTACATATCCTGTGGGAATGCAAGCACCTACAACAGTACTGGTCTCAGATACTGGATGAGATCGACACAAACTTGGGTACTCAGTGGCACAGATTCCCAGCTTACATGCTCTTGGGGGTACCAAACTCATTAATGTATCCCCTAAAGTGTAGAAGAGGGCGCCAGATTGGGTTAGCTCTGGGAACAGCCATTCAAAACATCCTTACTCACTGGTGGACCCCCCCCAGATTCCCATTCACAACGGGTTGGCTCCAACGCTTATGGCACATATTAGGGATGGAGAAAATAACACTCACACTATCTGGAAAGGGTTCGGCCTTTGGGAAATTGTGGCAGCCTTTTTTGTCACTATTCACATCTAAATTTCATGAACTTACCTGCCCTAAATACTTAAGCTTATTACGCTTGCCAGAGACTGGAGCTTCTACCGCTCCGGATAAGGACTAACAGACACCATCACAACTTTAAGCCTACGAGAGACACAATACTATATGGTGAATTGAGGGAGGGGGGAGGTTGGAGAGGGGGGGGGGGGGAAGGGGAATGTGCCTTTTTGACTTTGGTTCAGATGCTACATATGCAGGGCTAAATGTAGTCCGTGGTAATGCAAAGTCTTTATTTGGCATTGTTTGATTGTTTTCAAAATTACAATTAAAAAGATTTAAACCTAATAAACAAATATCACTATGGGCCTAATTACGATGTCGGTCGGAGGACACCATAGCGCAAACGGGACCGCCCAACAAGCAGTCGGCGGTCCGGCTGCCATCATTACAATGCAACCGTTTTCACGGCAGCCGTAAAGTGCATGTTTTCTATTGCGGCTTGTGCTGTGGTAAACAGCATAAGCCACAATAGAAAAAATACACTTTCAAAACACTTTCCGCCTACCTTTTCCTGGTGTGTGGACCACCATGAAAGGGCAGGCAGAAACAAACATCGTAATCCTGACCACGGAGCCAAGACTGGCTCCATTGTCAGTTTGGGATTACTATTCCGAAGCCGCCGCGACAGATTCGGCTCTGTGAGCCCGTCAGAAGCGGAGCGGAATTCCCCCACGGGTTTTCCTACGACCGCTGTATCATAATACGGCAATCCGACGGAAACCTATGATGCCGGGCGGAAAACCTCCGACGAGCTATTGGATGGCTTTCTGCCGGACATCATAACTGGCCCCTACGTGACTACATTCATATGCATTTTTTAAAGACAATAATACAATTGTGCAGGCAGAATTTCCAGGAAATATCCACTAAAATAATTGTGAAAACCTTTACATCCTTTTGGGGGTTGGCTGTCGCCTCCAATTAGTGACGGATTTGTCACCTTAATTACATGTACATAATTTTAGAAAATGGCACAAAGCCATTCCTCCACTTTTGCAATAAAGTAGCATGGACGTTTCAATGTTCCAGGGAGCCTTTCTGTTCTTGGTAAAATGTTGCCAGGTAGAATGTTTCCGCAGACTCTTTTCTGCTGGCTTGAGGTTTCAGTGTCCTCACACTACTGAAGCACTGAACAAGTTTATTTCTGAGGATACTGCTTTCACTGCCATCCCACAACTTGCAGAGTAATGTCCCACCAGGACGCAGGATGCTTTGTGCGAGATCTACAAGGGTCATGCACATCCCAACAATCTTTCGATGGTCTAGGTCTCGAATCCCAGAAGCATTTGGTGCCATATCACTCAAGATGACATCTGCCATTCCCCCTGGAAGAATGTCTTTAATTTTGTCTTGGATGGCTGGATCGGTGATGTCAGCATTTGACAGAAAGAATGCTCCATCCAGTGGGGTAATACGTTGAAGATCCACACCAACTACAAAGCCAACACTAGCATTAGAGTCTGCAAGAAACAACATGAATGTATTTATTGATCAGGTACAAAAGAAAACTGGATTGAATTAAATGACTTTGGGTCAGGGTTGAGACAAAGGTTTACACATACAAAATTTATTTTATGAGCATCTACAGCCAAAACAGCCTTCTGCAACTTCTAAGAAGTGAATGGAACATCATAGGCACAAAGCGATGAACCAATATCACTTCAGGCATCCTTGAAAGCCACTATATCCACAAACTATGTATATACTGAAATTCAGAGCTGTATTGCAACATCGCCTTAAAATCTATATGGCCCTAACCATGACAAGTAAAAATAACTCTACACTAAGCATAAGCCTACGCTAACCCTAAATGTTTCACTATCTCGAAGTCTTTGCCTAATACCAACCCTCAACATAGCACTAGCGCTAACCCTTGTTACAAATGAAAAAGAAAACCCTGAGGATCTAGCAAAATACTTTAAAAAATAAATATATTTGCATGGATGGAAAAAGGTTAAAACATTTTTAACATGCATAGCAACTTTTTGATAAAATGTAAAATATACATTTTTTAAACATGTAAAGACAATTTTAATGTTATATAAATGACAGGCTGACAAATAACCATGTCGATGTGGTGGTGTTCAATGTACAGGCAGGGCTCGGTGCAGTGCCTTCTATTGAAGTATAAATAAAGTAACATATCTGATAAAGTTAAAGTACACCTTCAAGCAGTTCATAATAAACATCACAATGATTTTCTGCACTCTGTGCGCTACACTGACCCACTATAATGAGAATCAGGAGTCACCTGATGCTTATCCTCACTCTACATTGCTTGTTAAATGCAAATACTTACCCAATCCATCTGAGTTTACCCTCTGGATGGCCACCTGACTCCATGCCCCAGGGGCAGCTCCACAGTCCACGACAATGTGTCCTGGGTACAAAATCTGATGCTTCTTGTCTATTTCCAGAAGTTTAAAGGCACTACGGCAGCGATAGTTCTGTGCCTGTGCGGCTTTCACAAATGGGTCCTTTAGTTGTCTAGTTACCCAACGATGCTCCGCTCCCGTCTTTGCTTTTCCACATATTGCTGTTGTGTACAACATTCGCCAGTGGTTTAGTGCCTTCGCCATAACTGCTTGAAGAAAAGAAAACAATTACACTGATAATGAGACATTATAGACATCTGAATGAAAGTAGGACAAGGAAACAGTATTATGGCACAGGAACATTTGTATTATATGTTTTGGTGCTTGCACTAACTGCAGTGGTATAAAACCCCATATTTTACAGGAAACCGTGAAATTATTTCCCATATTTCAGTGTCATCATAAAGACAGCCCCCAAACAGCTCTGCAGTTTTTTGTGGCACTAGGTTTATGCAGTATAGATGAATAAATTATGGCACAATTTTATTGAAATTATGTGGTACATTTTATGACTTGAATAATTTCATCTGTTCAAGCTAGAAACAACTTTTTGTGAAATATGCAAATGATGCAATAAATTATGTGGCAAATGCAGTAAAGTCCTAATTAGGCGGGTAAGCAGCCACAAACTTCACATAAATCCAATGACCTTCACCAATAAGCATTGTTTTACCAACAATTTATTCATGAAAGGTAAATAAAACCTAAATAGCTCATTCTAATCAGTACACATGGTTAGCTGTACTTGAAAGAAAACTGCTTTTTTCAAGACAACTATTGAGAACATATGATAAAAAAAATATTTAATATGTTATACGATCCAGTATTGCCGTCTTTGGCCTCTGGTTTATATCACCAGAACCCCTCGATGACAACACGAGGGGATATTACATTGTTATCCATTATGTATCCTATATAATTGAAAGTGGAACTAATCAAGTTATAAGCGCCATGCGCTATAATGACCAATGCCGTATGAGTAAATACATGAATATGCAGCTAAGTCTAACAAATGTGCAAGAATTCTTGTGATATTTTTGTAAAGACAGTGGATGCTAAATTAATATGAAATCCCCTTTTTCTGACCTGTAACATTTGTGAGGTGGATCTTAATTTACATGAGGTGTTAGCCAGGATGAGCCTTGAATGTTTAAACAGCTGCATAAGGAGTGCCCCCATTTATGCACTACAATAAGAACACTACTAGATGCATTTGCTAAATACCCCAATGACAACTTTTAGTTCACTTATAACTTTAGACCCTCGTGCACCTTTGTGAGGTGCCACAGAGCCAACAATATTCATCTTTGTGATGGGTCCTGCCCCCTTTCGACATTGCCTATTTGAGCATGCATGCACAGGTATCTTTAGTTTGCGCTGAAATACCAAATGCTCAAGGAAATTTTTTAACCTGGGCAGTGACTGATGTTTTCTAACTACAATTAGAATTGAAACAATAATCAATTCATTTGAAGAATCTCTTAAGAAATATGTTTATGTGTTGGTTGTGGAACACGGTCTACAATCCCTACTTTATTTTCTTTTACATATGTATGCATTTTTTTTCAACATAGCAATGTGCAATAAATTGCGGGTGAGTCCACGTAGCTACTTATAACTCAGTAAGTTAGCCAGTTTTCTAGCATTTGCACATGCTTTTATTTTTAAGTTGTTCTAAATGTTTTTGCATTACAACCTGGCAATCATTTACCTTTCTGTGCTAGTCTAGCTTTCTTAATGTGGGTGTCATGGTATGGGGAGGACATACACTTACTCAATCTGCATTTTCAGGAAAGGTTTTATTCTATTCAATTCAATTCCATAGGCATGTCTATAGTGCAATTGGCATTTGTGCACTCAAACCAAAATCGAAAGAAACAGTTTAAAAGAGACAGGTTTTTAGCTTTCCTTAATGCCTGGTGACGCAGTGTTCTACGTTACAGTAAGGCTGTGCCACAAGGAGGACTCCTGGTATAAGAAATGCATTGGTCCATAATGTTTATGCCTATAAGGACCCGTAAGAACATATCCCTTGATCAGATCACAGTTATTGGGAAGGAATTTGCATACATTTCAGGCATGCCTGAGATTTTGCAAACAACGATTCAACAACCACAAAAGTTCCAATACTGACTGACTATTTGTACACACATTTTTCTTAATGAACACTCTATTTAATAATCACGATTATCATATATTATTTTTTGTTTTACTCATATCACTTTAAAATTCATCATACAAAGAAGCTTATTGCAAAGAAATCATACATAAAAAGTACATAAAACTCACCCAACATACGAGCACAAAAACTGTTACAAAGAATAATGAACAAAAATACAATTTAGTTTTAACAATACAAGTGAAAGCTTACAGTTCTGAATTATAATTGCCCAAACAGGAGGACTCTAAAGTTAACGTCAATTTTATTTACTTTTCTACTCCAAAATTAATGGGCCGAGCAATCTAACAATGCACTGCTCTAGTAACCAGGGGTTTGTGTATCAATCTAATTCATTGCTATTTCCCCGATTGCAATGCCACATTTATCTGCTTGTAGGTTGCACTGTTGTCAACGCATTTCGAACCCGTGGCTTTATTTATCGGTTCTCTTCAGGACTCAGTACTGATAAACACCAAACACAAAAAAACAAAAAGACACAATATCTCTGTCACTACTTGCAATTAATCCAGGTGGTCATAGATAATATATCTCCCAACATATGTTTACAACCAATTGTTTATCTTGGATTTATCAGTTTATCATGTGACCAGAAAAACCACCTTCACTTCTCCAATAACAAAATTTGGAAAGAGCAGACATGGGCTCCGATTGGTATGAGAACGCTTTATACCAGTAAATAATTCAATAGCTGATACTCTATGAATTATTGCTCACATAATTCACGAGGACCAGCCTACATACAACGACTTTCAAGACCCTCTATGCAACGATGACTTCAAACAAATGCTGTAACGGAAAATCAGTCATGTATAAGCCATTCCCGCATCGGTATGCATACACAGATTTCCAAATGATCCATAATACTACGGGCAAATTAGCAATATAATTGATAATTCGAAATTCACCACATAATTGGCTATTATTTCAAAGATGCATATCCAACACCAGTGGACAACGACATTTTTTACTAATCGAACCGTGTTAGTGTTCCCCACTGTTTATATCTAGAGATCTCAAGCGCGGACACACCCTCTGCGTGCAAGTCTCCCATTGACAGTCCTAGGCTTCAAACTTCCGTGTATCACAAATTTGGAGCTTTGGCTGGAGCCGGGTGTTGCTCAGTCACCCTCTCATGCTTCTGCTCAATGTCGGTCACACGCTTTTGTATTCACTCCACCTAACAGCATTCACATATAATTCCAACTTCTAGGAGAATTACAGGCACTATGGGAGATGTAGTTCAAAACTGAACCCGACAACTGAATGAAAAATCCAATGAAAATACTTTTATTTTTCACACCTCGACCCGTAAAGTTGTTTATAGTCCAAGGCATTATATGTACAGGAAACAAATGCTGAACTTTAGTCATTTCATTAAGGTCATGAGAGGCAGTTTTGAAATACAAAATACAGTGGCTTCTTTTTGGCTGAGTTTTAAGTCAACATCTTCTTCCCGAGGTTCAGATTTGATGACCATTAATACTGTCCAGCTCAAATCTGCTTCAGAATGTTTTTTATCAATCCAGTGTTGAACCAGTGGTGCAGCCACTACTTTTCTACACATTCTAGACTTGTGCTGTGTGATCCTTTGGCGGATTTCTTGATTCGTTTTGCCAATATACACTAATTCGCATGGACACATCATCACAAAGACCACATTTTTGGTTTTACAATTTGTAAATGTTATATGCGACCATTTCATATCTTTTTGTTGAAACACTGAATCTGCAATACTTTTGTTGCAACATGCACACGTACCACACTTGAAAATGTCCTTCCAGTGGACTCATGTTCCAAAATTGGCGCGAATTATTTTTAATTGGTAACGGTGGTGTGTAGGCTCGGACAAGTTGGCTACCAATAGTTCATTCTTTCTTTAGGGTAAACAGTGGTTTCATGAAGGATTCATCCAGTTTCTAAATCAGATGCCAATTTTGTCTGATAATCCTTTTAAATTGGTTTGTCTTAGGGCAAAATGTTGAAACATAAACCAGGCGGTCTGTCCTAGGTTTTTCTCTTTTTTCCAATAAGGTCTCTGTTAGGGTCCACCAAGCTCATTTCATTGAAATCCTTAACAATTTCTTAGGGTATCCTTGTTACGTTTATTCTTCAATGTACTGGAGTGAACAAACTATTGGCTTTTTTCAGAACAATTGTGCCTCACTCTAAGGAATTGCCCTAGGGCAAATTGTCACGAAGACACCGTGGGTGATGAATAATATAATGTAGAGCATTATTCGATCTGTAGGTTTTGAAAATAAAGTCATTGTCAATCGTCCATTGGTCTCCATAACCACAACATCCAAAAACATAATGGTGGATTTATTGCTCGTGATAGTGAACTTGATGTCAGCAGACCTATGATTTGGCCATATGAAAAATTGATTCAGGCTCTTGTCTTGGCCATTACACACATAGAAAATGTTATAGATTAATCTTAACTACCTCACGGAAAACAGATTCTTGTGTGTCACAGGCAGTACTATGAACTTAACCCTGGCCCTAAACAACAGCCATTTTAAGTCTTGGAAAATTATTGGTACCTGCATGATCTTGGAACATTAGTCATAATACATACCACTTGATTCTGTTTCAGGAATTCAGACGAGCCAGCCTATAGCAAGTTACTAGTCAAGTTTAACCATTCAAGAGCTCTAGCTTTGACTTCTAAATTGTTATGTACTTAAAAAGCTATATGTGATACAATGTTGTGCACATAGCAGAGTTGACTTGACAGCCAGGGTCAGACAGAAGCCAAATTAAACCTTAGAGTAGATGTGAATAGCAAGATTTAGAACAAGAACGCAATTCCCAATAAACTGCAAAATCACTTGAGTGTCATCAAAATGGGTCGGAAAAAGTGTGCCCAAATAACGCCTTAGCCCATATGTAATGGTGGCACATAGGTGTTAAACAATGGTGACAAAAGATATGTGCCTTCGAGGATCCCACATGCCAAAGCTCCCAAAAGAAACACAGCTAAGGCACTGTCAAGAATTCCAATGCCTTATCAGATATCTTTACTATTTTAAGCAGCTTATCTGACAGCACCTTATGAATGAAACAATGTCTTACTGGAGCCCTACTTAGTACTGGACCATTTTTTTAAATGTTGTTATTGTTTAAAACACTTTGAGGACTGTGTATCTCATTATTATTTTTAACACATGGAGCCCCTCATGGAGACTAATAAAGGTGGCTAAACTGGAATCCACTTCAAAGATCAAGCTAGCAGACCTGCAGGTCTGGTCGGTACTGATCTATGATGTGCCAATTGGCTATAATGGCTAGAGGGCAATTACCACCTCCTTGTAAAAGACCTTTAAGGGTGGACGTCTCTGCTCTGCAAATGTCCTGCTAGACTAGAACAGAAAATACGAGAATTGAATAACAGCTGGGGGCTCATTTCCTGGGATGCATTGACCTTGTTTTTAATATGTGTTCTTCGAACGAGCCAATTGACCAACAAGGCGATCTAGACCTATTCTGCCCAGTTCAGTAGATTGGCGATTCCAAAGGTTCCTGTCCGCAGGTACCGCTAGCAGTATGTCGCCAGAGCATGCCTCTCATTCTGTCGTTAGGCCCTTTCTCTGACAGAAATCATGCTGCTAATGACTAATAATGATGGCGACTTCTCCTGGGTTTGTAGATGGCAAAGCCTTCATTGATATGGGAGAGCTGCTCAGCAGTTAGTGATGGCAGCCTTTGGGGCTTTTTTCCAACTAAAACATATGAGCAACAATTCATGATATGCTTTTGGGATCTGCAAAAGTGAAACGTGACAACAGACTGCGTTGAGTTTTTGTACTTGCGAGTGTAGTATCAATAAAAGAGCAATTTTACTTCACAAGTGTGTTACTTGAATTGTTGATTCAAAACTGGGGACAGTGTGGAAGGCGGTGTTTCACTGTGTCGAATGCTGCACAGTGGCTTGGGTGTGTGGTGCAGTGTTCCGAGGGTGACGGTGGAGCGCACCCCAAGTTGTAGTGCGCTGTGCACAGAGTGGTGGAGCACTGTTCTGTGAGTGGTAGTACTCTCTGCTCTAACAACTTTATATTTCTCTCCCTCTTGTATTCTGGTACTACTGCCTATGAGGCAGAAGTTTAGCTGGAAGACCACGTTGCTCAACAGAGCACATGGTAAGATGGCATAATTGTGTGGCAACTGTTCCTATAGTCGACTGTCAAATTTTGCTTTGTGTACATATGTCTGCTAGTTTTTTAATTGTTAAAAAAAATCCAGTTACAAATGAATGTTAAGTCAATACTGCTATGTATACAAACAAAAGAACATAAACCTACTTTGACTTGTAAGTGTGCGGGCCATCTATTTACATACTTTTATATTATTCCTTGACCTACTAAGATGTGTCCATAAAACTGCATTCTGTCCTGAATTTTGACAGTCAATAACCGGAATTTGCCTCCATGTCAGCAGTTCAGCCTATTCCTTGGTGATACAGAGTCACCTGGTAACCTTAACGTGATGGCAACTCATTGGCTGCTTCTAGCTCAAGGCCATAAGCCTGCTACCGAGTCAGAAAATATACTTATGACATTATAGGACACAGACTGCAGCAAAGGTGTTAAAAGAGTTTCCACTGAGCTGTTTTTTTTTACTAGTATGGCCAGCATTTTCATGTCCAGATAGGCAATAAATATAGCAAAATCCGATAATGCCGGTATTTTTCCCTTTCTGTACATACGTAAAAAAGTGAATAGAATAAGAATCAATTTAAAAAGTGTTATTGGGCTGTCCAAATGATTCCTGAATGATAACTGAAATAAACAATGACATAAATGCCATTTGATGAATGAATACAAGGGATTTTACATAACGTCTAATTTAAATATCATGTCAACGCCCTTACAGAATCTTAAAACATGAAGACATGGTAAGTATTTTCTCATCAGAAAGAGGTCCATCCTACTCTTTAAGGTGACCCTCAACCAGACATTCCACATGTTAACCCTTCACCGCACCAACTTCTGCTGACACATTCGCCTCCTGCCCACTCACAGACTGAAGCTGTATTGCAATTGTGCCCCGAGCAGCTCTACATATGACAAGGATCCAACACCAAAATAATTTAAATGCAGCTGAAAAGCTTCTACGGTGAGTGTGTGGAGGGGGAGGGGGGCTCTATCTGGTCCCTTCCCATAGTTTACCCCTCAATGTTGAATCTCAATTGTACGGATTGGGAACTGCACTCATGTAAAGCTGTTCTTCCACTTACTCTCGATGTGAGTTGGTGCCTCTGGTGTACTCCTGGTGTTATTGTATGGTGCCTGTTCTAGTCCAAAGCGCTCGGATGGCTCCGAACATCAGAGCACTGTGTGAAATCACAAAAAGAAATAATTTTCCCCGCGTCATAACCACTTCCCTTGACACAGCCTTGCACCTCAAAGGCTAATGTACAGTTACTTAAAGAACCTCCTGCCCTAAACTGACAGATTCCCCGTGGCACTGCCTGTAGTCAGCTCTGACACCATCCCCGACACTGACCTGGCGCATGCCCAGGTACTCTCCAGGCGGTTCGCCGGTTGCTGTGGGGTTATCCACTCTTATATTTTCTCGTCTGCTGTCTTATTTCACCCGTAGTTGGAGTCTTCTCTGCCCTCACAAGTCAGTGCGATTAGCACCCCTCCAAAGCAGGCAGCTTGCCAAGGTCTCCAAGCGCCTAGGAAGTGGCAGGCACAGCCTGGAGGGCCGGCCCACCTGCGGCTGGACTAACATCTTCCGGAGCAGCAGCGTGAAAGGTTTTTCCCGGGAAACGTGGGTTATTCTTTTTCACCAATTGCGAGACTGAGAAAAACTGCAGCCGCAAAGCAACGACTGTCTCTCCGCATGAATCTTGAATTCCGGTTTTCTCTCGTTGGTTCAATTTAATTGAAGTTAGTTAAAGTTCAAAGCAAAGGTAATCGAATTTTAAATTTCTTCTGGCAGAGATAAGGTGCACATTCGGGAACCTACCTCTTGACTGTGGGATTACGGCGGGAGGTGGGACCGTGTATTTAGGCATTTCAGGCTTGCGAGCTTGGCGTATTAAGAAACTCTTATGAGCTGAGCGTATCCTGTAAGATTGAAGGGCATGATATATATTGTGTTTTAGTTAGTGGTTGAAACTGAATTCTAGGTGTAGGTACTCACTGTCCCAGAGTAGCTGTGTGCAAGGGAGTAGCCAGAAAGTTAAAATACCCCCATTTTGCGCTAATGCGCCGATGGCAGCAAGCAAGTGAGCCCCTCCCGCTCTGGAAGAGCCCCATTTTGCACTAATCTTCTGATGGCAGCAAGCAAGTGAGCCCCTCCCGCTCTGGAAGAGCCCCTTGTTTCTTCCATCCAAGCAATCTATCCATTTAGCCTTTCACTATTACATCAATCCCCTGATATCCACTATTTAACCTTTACATTCTGTCATCCGTTCATTCCTTCATCCATCATTCAATCTTTCCCTATTCCATCCACTCCACCATCCATCCACCCATTCTTCACACATCCATCCACTCTGCCCTCCACCCATCCACTCTGCCCGCCACCTATCCATCTGTTCACTCTGCTATCCTTTCTCTTATCCATCCACTCTGGCATCCGTTCACTTATCATTTCCACCATTCATTCTTTAACTCTACCATCCTTTCACCTGTCTTTTTACAATCCATTTTCTCTGCCACCCTTTCATCAATCCATCCACCTTTCCATTCACTCACCCATTCATTCATCACCCCTTTATTCTAGCATCAATTCACTCGTCCTTTCACTGTAATTCAATCACTGTCATTCATCCACCCACTCATCCATCTACCCACTCACCCATCCTTCCTTCATTCAATATTCCTTCCTGTAGGAGAGTAGGATCTGCTTCACATGGGTACCCCCACTTTTTGCTGGTGTTTCACTGTTTTTCGACCTTAGTCTGGCTGTGGCCCTGCTAATCAGGACCACAGCCTAGCTGATTCCTCTCTAAAATGGTTTCCATGTACATTAGGTACATATCTAATTGGATTCTGGAGTGCCTTATAAGCCCCTAGTATATGGTATACTATGTACCTAGGGCATAGGTACCTCAGAGGCCTACCAGGGGCTGAAGCATGTATTATGCCACCGCTGGGAAGCACTCCAAAATGGCACCACAGGTCTGCTACTGCAGCCTGGGTAAGGGTGTGCTTGCACTCCTCACCGTGGTATAGGCTACCCATATCCACCTATATATACAGACACATATAAACCTATAAGCCACTCCTATGGCAGGCCTTGACAATCCTGAAGGCAGAGTGCTTGGTTTTGTGTGAGAGGGTGCCCAAGCAAGAGCTGAGCCCCTCTGCAGCGTTCGGAAATCCTTCCTTATGGCTGTTCTGTGATACAGCCATACCATATACTCTTAAGTGCATTATAACCTCGCAGTAAATGCTAACTTTGGAATGGCTGCATCAAAACATGTCGTGTTTGGTGTCAAACGCTTTGGAATACTAGCCCCCGCCAGGTCTGGCGGCGGGGGTGGCATTCCACCCTTCTGGAAGAGAGACATGTTCGCACTGGTCTGGCCCGGTGGGACTTTCCTGGGCCCTGGCATCGCAGGGTGGATGCCTCTGCCATGGACGCGGGTCTGGCCTCCTGCTGCTGGCCGGGGCTCCGGCGGGGGAGGCCTGGACAGTGGGTTTCCTGTCGAGGGGAGGTGTGGCCACCTCCCCAGACGGGCAGATGTGTGTTGGGGCTGGGCGGGAGCACTCTCTGGTGCTTTGGGGTCCTGCACTGGTGGCACACTTGGTGTCCCTGTGCGTGGTCCGGTTCGGACCGGTTGCAGGGGCTGCCTGCCCCTGCTCTGGCGTGAGGCTGGATGGGGGAGGTGGGTGTGGCCGCCCCTCTTTCCGGGCCCTCCCAAGGGTGGGTCCCTGGAGTGTGTCCAACCCCCAGACTTGGTGTGGGCATGGGAACCCAGTCGTTGAGATTTTGGATTACCCTGACCGAAACTCTGCAACATATATCCTGGACCTTCGACGTTCTATCCTGTCTAGAAGACCGAAGAACTTTCCCTTGGGGTCAAGGAGTGACTCCCCAGCTTGGCAGGCACCAAAGAAGCAACTGACCGGTCTGCAACGCTGAAGCTCCCGCCGGACGCCAAAGTCTTTGCATCACCAGAGGTGGATTTCCAGACTTCCCCAAGGCTACCCTGAGTCCACAGCAAAGCTGAGGCCCGTGGGTGACGTGGAACCGTGACCCCTGGACACCGTGAACTTTTGCAGCAACACTATCTTCCTGGACCTCCTCGAAGTTGTGCTTTGGGCTCCGAGTAGCCCTAGCCTTGAGCACCTCCTGCACCGAAGATTGCTGGCCTCCACTCCACGAGTGACCCGTGGGCGAGTTTCAAGTGCGACCGCTCGAGGCTCCTTCGCGATCACTAGCCCGTTGGCTAGCAGGTCCCCATGAAGGCAACTCCTCTTCTGCTTGGGCTTTCCTGGTTGCTCCAGACGTGCCCTGACTTACCCTCACTGGGTGAGTCCCTCATACCTTGCTGGTCTGCACCGCAGTCCTTTCTCTGAATTCCAGTGACTTGCCTTTGCCAAGGCTTGTTGGGTCCATTCTGGTCGCCAACACCGCAACAATCAACAGACTTCGTGGGACAGCTCGAATCTGGCTCCTGGACTTCGTCGACGCCTCCTGGACCTCGTGGCTGAAGAGTCAAGACACCCATCAACTCACCTGAGGCACCGACCTTCTGTGGGCATTGGTCCATCCTGCCCTCGGTCACTGGCTAGTGACCCAGACTCTGTCCCCTCTGCTTTCAGGTTCCTTCCATCCTAGATCCAGGCTTGGATCTCTTCGGACAATTCTCCTCTTCACGGCAGTAGCAGTTGTTTGCAGGCTTCCATTGCAATCGACGATGCGACCCGACACCAAAAGACACCTATGCACCCAGCTTCCCTGGGTGAGGTAACTCGAGTACTCCGGTGCTCCCGTGAACTTCTTCAGTCCAAAAGGCTTTGGTCCTGACTCGATTCCAAGTGTCCCTAATCTTTAAATTTCCAACCACGACATTGCCCATAGAAGCTAACGGGAACCCACGGTTGTGTTTACACACTGCATACAGTCCCCGTGGGTCCCCTGTGTCACTACTTTGGGTGGTTCCTTGGGGTCCCAGCGATTCTACAGGCTCTAGGCATTGTGTCTACCTCAGTTGTGGTTCTTGTACCACTTTTTTGGTATATGGTTTGGTACGCTCCTAGGGCCCAAACGTGTATTTGTGCTATTACTGATAATTGCTAACTTGTAAACAAATTACTTCGAACTCCAGTCTCATAAAGAGACTAGAGGGGTGTGTTTTAAGTTAAATACATATATTGGTGTGGTTGTCCTTTCATTTGATCATTCAAGAGATTATAGACTGGTAAAACAAGCTGCTTTACATTCCTTCAAGACTTAGCCTGAAGGCTGCTCTCCATAGCTATCCCTAGGATAGCTTTCAATAAAGGTTGTCTTTAACCTATCACCATAAGGGGTTGTTTGGACTGATACAAGGTGCCCACTAGAACTAGTGGACAGCATAGATCAGGCCACTTTCTCACACTTCCATCCTTCTCTTTTCTATTTTCCCGTCTTTTGTTCTACCTTGCTATTCTATTGATGCTTAATTCTTTTTTTAATTAATTATGACCTTTTGTCTGCTGAGTAGCAGACAGAAGAAGCCCAAAAAGAACCCCACCCCTGCTGTTGCTGCTAAAGTGGGGGTTTCACAACGTCCCTGGCTGTGTGCTATTGAGAAGTGCAGGTACAATCTCATTAATAGTATTGGACGCCCACTGAGAAGTGCAGGTACTTTCCCTTTTCAAATGAAAGTAGCAGAGGTACTCAGTTTACCTGTGAGTATCTGCCCATTTAAAGCACTGGTTATATTCCTACCTCTCAGCCTTTCACAGCATCTTGGAGGGTGTGAGCTAATATCCATGCCCCTTGGCCCAGATGACATCACAGAATCTTTGACAACAACCCCCCTACCACCATTGCATTAAAGAAAGTGATATGCATTTGATGCTGTAACATCCCAGAATGACATCCCTTGCTCCTACAACACAATTCTATAATATAATGTGTTAAGCTAGTATTCAGCAGGAAATACATTTAAAGTAGATCCTTTAAAACACGTTGACCAATGCCCTCTTAAATCATCCCCTGGTGTATAAAGTCCCTTGACCGTATAGGTCCACAAATGCCATGCCTAGTTTGACCCCTTCCTGCTTGCACCTACTCTCCACCTCCGAACTTCCTGTGAAACAAACCTGAGTATATTTCTAAATCAAATGGATCAAATCCCCCATCAATCTGTTATATTATCCGCCTCACTGGTTGATGGACACCCTGATCGGTCGCCTACGTGCCGCGGTGGTGTCGGTGCTGTATTTATTTTTAAGCTGAAACATCTGGACGAGCAGTTATCTCCCTTTCCTTCCTTCTTTCACTTCATTTTCAATCTTTTCTCACATTTTTCTTCTTTCAGTTGCCAGTTTGTCCAATTTCCTCCCATTTCTCAACATTTTTTGTTCTTACTTTCCTTTCAGAGGCATGTGTATGTTTTAAAAGCCACAGGATCTCCCCAAGGTGCGCAATTTCCTTAAATTGCATTTCTGCTCCTCCTACATCTGTTTGGGATTCTGTATAATTAATACTTCCTGCTTGTTGTAAGCCCTCTTCCCACGGTGGGGAAATGAGCTAAATTTTCTTTACTCTTTCTGTTTATTAAAGAATCCTCCTTCAATAACTAATTAGCCAGTGTCCCCCTACTGAAGTAACCAATTAGCCCCCATTTCACATGCACTGCTCCCACTCCCCATCTTGGTGTTGTCCAGATTCAGGACTCTTACTATTCACCCTTCACTCCATCCCTCATAGAGGTCTGTTTGCTGTTGTCTTCTCATTTGCACAAGATAAGTGTGTGTGTGTGTGTGTGTGTGTGTATATATATATATATATATATATATATGTATCACCTACTGGCGGTTGCCAGCAGCTAGTTATAGTTGCGACCTCATAGCCAATAGGTCTCGCTTTTGGGACCTTGTTTGTATTTAGTTATGCATCAACTGTTGCAAGGCTAAACACTTATAAGGTCCCAAAGGCGAGACCTATTGGCTATGACAATGCTTGTTACAAAGAGACTGAGGAGGTTTGTCACAATAAAGACGCTCTCATCCACGATGTAAGCAGCACCTGAAACCCAGCAAGACCCCTGTTTCATATGTCTGCTTCATCCTGATGTCACCTCTCAATTTGGAGTACCGGGTTTGCACTAAGTTACAAGTAAATAGTGTGGGTTAGCTCATCCATAGGTTTATATTTCTGGATCTATCCAGATTCATAGTTAGGTCCTTCACTCATGAGATGTTCAAGTGCTTAATTGGAATCGTGTCTGACCTAGCCCTGAGTGTGCGTCGGCCCCGCAGCTACATCGAAAGCATAAAAGATCTTAGTGGAACTTTTTTTTTACATTACTGAGACAGCCTGGTTTAGGGGAGTATTAAACCAAAAACACTGTACATTTACCTAGATGTAGGGCATAAACAAATGAGAGGATATCTAACTCAATATATGTCCCTGGGTAGGAGAATCAGGCGGGGTGTTCTCTTTCACCCTCGTTCCTTTCCTCAGACACAGAGCCTTTAGAATCTTATAACCAAACATGGCACATGATCACAATTTGGTTAGACGCAGTGCACTTATCTGTATGTCAATACACAATTACCTGCTACCAGTGCTTTCTAATATAGAGGAATACGGGGTATACTTTCCCTGAGACTAAATTAATACAGCTTGTGATTTTTGCACCACATCTTCCCGGGACTGCATTGTGGAACCCTATTGTAGCACAAAGTTGAAATGGTGGCCTTTGTTCAGGATACAAATGAGCAAGGACAAAAACAGTCAATAGAAGGGGATGTACACAATGGCTTTTAATTCCATTGCACCCACATTTGAATAATTGATCTTTTCTTTAAATAATACAGCAATGATTTTTTCAATATTTTTAAAATACTTTTATGAATTAACATATTTTAAGATTTCCTATATTTGCCTCAGTTGTGTTTGTTGATGGTTGATTTTAACCTAGATAATTGAACTGAGTTTACCTGACAACTGGAACAGGCTGGCAATAACCTTAGCAAGCCATCCTACTCTTAATAACATGGTTAAACTTACTAAACAGTTTATACATCTTCAAGGATGTCTCTTTTGTCCCCCACATCCCATCAAAATGTTTTAATACACTGAAATACAGGTTGATCAAGCTCATCTGGGTTGGCTCACACAGGGAAGCCCTGGTGTCACCTTACAGTGCGTGGCAGTGGAGTTGCTGCTTGAACTGTATCACTGGATTTTTAGTACTCAGTAGCATTTTTTATGTTGGGTGGGTTTGCTGGATGGCATGCATCACTGGTAGCCAAGGTCATGGAAGAACATTGACACTGTCAAGTCAAGTAAAAAAAACCTTTATTTGGCTATTCCTAACCATAACGTGCATTTCATAAATTTTAAAATGTAAATGTTTTTCACTGTATAAAATGTTCACTTTCCAAAAGTTACAAAAAATATTTGGTTCGTCCTTAGCCTAAAATACTTTATAATATTTACATTTGCATTTGTGCCTTACATAAAATCACTCATCCCCAATTTACTAAATAATTCACTACAGTTCATTAGAATTAATAAACAAGTATCCACTGACACTGATGAACAGGTTATCTGCCAGGATGATAGTCCAGGACTACATTGAGATGTCCTCTCCATTGTGCTTTGATCTGGGGCCTTGGAAATTTCACTGCAGGAGCTCACACTTGATTGTAGTCTCCACAAATATAAAAAGATAAATTATGGTATACTGTGCAGTATGGCAATTACAAAATTGACACAGAGAGCTCAAATTATTAAAAAATAGTTTAATACCTCGGAATATAAAAAAATAATTAGAACATCACAATAATTTCCCAACAAAAAATTGAAGTCAAGACTATGATAAAATCCTTATTAAAGTAGTCATTATGTTGTAGGGAATGTTTCCAGGAAACACTGTCAGAGAATTACCCTGCTTCTCTCCCTTTTATTACTATCTCTTCCAAACAATATTTTTTTACCTGGTTTGTAATCTATTGCCAGTCTAAATTTCAGCCAATTTTCCCTGGCTTTTTATTTCCTTATATAAGTGGAGTAAAAATGCAGTCCGCATCTTTCGTTTTTTATAAGGCAACTGACAAAGGCTGTAAAACCTATGTATTTAGGCAGAGTGAATATTTCTTAACATGTTTTTCTACCCAGTAAATGGAATTGAGAGATGAACCCAGAACTTCGGCATCAGTGTTACGTTGTTTGTTTATTTTAACGTAGGAAGGGGTAACAATCGGCTATGAATTCATAGCGAAACAGCCAGCTATTAAGTCAGTGTGGCAAATCACACTGCATAATCTACTTCATGATTTAAAAATTGATCATGAAGTTCAGACTGTGTGGCTATGGTGGTCTTACAGTAATAGCACCCCATTACCTCTCCTTTGGGGTGATGGGCCAGAAAGAGTTTGGTATCCTGAGTGAGAGACTTGTATAGAAGGATGTAATGTTACCCAGGGGATTCGTTTAGAAGGGAATGCAGAAACTGTCCCCGAGTGGCAGGTTGGTGATTTCCCATCAGAACATACTTTGGTAAATAGATTGGTTCCCTTTTTCCACCTGTAGGAAATACAAATAAACAATAGTAGTACACAGCCAATCCAGTAGAGAGTAGATGACCTGGTTCAGGAGAAGAGTTGGGAACAGCAGGAGAACATCAACAGTGATTAGGAAGACGTAACATAACACTTCCTGTCCACATAAGAAAGTTTCAAAGATTGATAAATTCAAGATAATAGGCAGTTAAACACAGGTTATTGTAAGGTTATATTTTCTTGGCAGCTAGATAGGAAATTAATAAAGAAGAATCACATTTTGGTTATTGTTCTGGACCAGTAAAGTAATTTCTTATGGCCCACTTCTTTCAGGGTAAACTCTATAAGGAAATCTGTAAGTGTTAAAGAAACAACTTGCCCATAAGCCTTTTCAGTTTTGTATTTTAGAAAGTATTGTTACCCCAAATTCTTCTGAAGACGCTTAACCTCAGTGCACTAGAGCACAGAATTAACATGTTTACTGAGTTGGAAAACATAACACTTTCAAACACCCCCGTTTTGGCCTGTTGAATCTCTCACTCCTCTTCCTGATTTTGCTTTTTTCAGCCACAGACCTTGCATAGTGTTGTGACCTCTCAGCGTCTTGCGCTGTTCTTTGCCTCATAGACAAAAGTCTATGACCAGTCCACTGACCTCCAGTCACAGACCTCTCGCAAGTAGAAAACTCTGTCCACTGCTCTTGGTATCATAGTGAGTGGATTGTACATTACTCCTCGTAATTCTTTCCTTTAGCCTTTCTGTCACAGGCCTCTACCCTGCTCAAAGCCTTCCACAAATACAGGTTTTACCTTTGGATTACAGAGTGTGGTCAGGTTGATAAGCAAGGATTGTGTGTGGTGAAGGGGGGGGGGGGGGGAAGTGTTCTGAATTCATAGCCAGCAAATAATGCACTGGATCACATTTTCTCCTGTTGATAAGTTTTCACTTTCGACTAATTTGCGTATTAGTATTACGTAATTCTAGCATCTGGTGGCCTGGCACCCTGCAGCCATGACCCCAGGTCTTTGTTGTAACCAGAATGGATAGGAAGCAGCTGATTGTCAATGTACAAGAGGACATGTAACCTTTAATAAAATGGTTTTTTTTTTGTCTTAGCTGTTTGTAGAAGGATGAGCATATTTACCTCCAAGCTGTTTACACTGGTGCTGGTGGTACAGCCCAAGCAGGTTCTGTTGGGCATGAAGAAACGTGGATTTGGTGCTGGACGATGGAATGGCTTTGGTGGGAAGGTTCAAAAAGGGGAGACCATTGAAGAAGCGGCAAAGAGGTAACCATTGGAGTCAGTTCTGTTTGGAAAAGTAACGCTGTGTGCAGAATTAAGCATGCCCTCTTTGAAAGTTACACTGCTGTTTTGTGTGAAAGTTAAGGCGGAAGCAACTTTGACAGGTTCTTTAAAATGTGACATGCGCAGTTCTAGTAATAATTACTTTTATAGTCTGCTAATTTCTAATACTTCCTCGTACAGATCTGCTTTCATTGTGTTGGCTTGACCCTGAAAGTGAAAGGCCCTCTTGCGAGATGGGTATCCTTAACATTAAGGGGCTTTTTGTTTTGGTCATAGTTATACTGTGAATTTGATCTTTTTTTCAGTACGCTCTATGGAGAATCAATTATGCTTAGATACGTATGAGATTAATTTGGCTACAGAAATCAAGTATTTCTAAGCTTTTATGACAAAACCCAGTTGACTGACTAGTAAAGTGATGTTTGATGATGAAAGATTTCAATGATGAGATTTTGTTAGCCAAATTAAGTTACTGTTTTGTCACCATCTCCAGCTATCGAATATGTATCTAATGCTTATCCACTATGTTACTTACAACATTAACTGAAATTAAAAGTGTTTCCCGCTTTTATGAGGGAGGGTGTGGTTCTTTAATAGAGTGATGGCTGCTAATTAGTATGTCCTGCCAGTAACTGCTTTCGTCTATGTCAAGAATTCCTGTCATGCGAGGGGAGGAAAACGGTAACCAGCGAAAACGGACTACATCTCCCAGGATGCTTAGCGGTTGAGAGGTTATGTAAACAGGAGAGCTGTTACATAACTCAAGGAAAACACGCCCTTATGTAAACAGGAGAGCTGTTACATAACTCAAGGAAAACACGCCCTTATGTAAACAGGAGAGCTGTTACATAACTCAAGGAAAACACGCCCTATAAAGGGAGGAACCGGGAGGTACAACGCTGTCGGATATTGTGTTTACACCGACGTACCTGCTTAGTGAAGAGCAGTGTTCCGGAGTGGTGCTCCAGTAAGGCAAGAACGGAGGTAGGTCGAGTCGTTACTCCCTGGGCCGTGTCTTGCCCCATCGTCACCTGTGAAGGACCCGGAAGCTCTACCGGATAACCATTGAGCTTTGGTTTTTGACTCGGCTGAGTCAAAGCGCAGTGGCGCTTTTGCTGGTTGGAGTCGTAACTCCCAGCCCGACCAGAGATACAGGGACTGCCAGCTGTAACGCACACCAGGAGGTGTTTGCCGCGTTACAGACTCGGAAGTCCACAGGATCGATCGAGCGGCTGCTCTCGGTTCAGTCTTCTTTGCTTGTGATTGGGGTATCGGTGACGCTTCACCAGGAGGTGACTCCGCGTCCCGGTGCAGTCTGAGGAAGCGGTTGAGCGGCTGCTCCCTTCAGGTAGAGACCCCGGCTGGGTGTTTCCCTGACTCCTCGATTCTCCCCAACACTCTTCGTGCCCCTCACAGCCTATCGATTGGCATTGTCGGCCATTTCATTTCTGCCCTCTGTTGGCATATGCCGGGATCGGCGTATATGCAGAGGACGGCTAGGACCATCCGTGCTGTGGGCTGGTAACGTACTTAGCCTGGAGGATTCCAGTGACTATAACCTTTGTTTATTCCTTGTATTATTTTTGCCTTCATTAAAATAACTAAACCTTCACAAGTGGTTGCGTTCTCATTATCGTGTCTGTTAAACGATCCTGAGACGTTCAGGGCGTTACAAAATATCCGACCTTAATAACACTAACTGTCTCCCGGTCGATAACAGACATGGCAACACTTGATGATGTGCTGGCTGCTTTAGCGACCGTGCAAATTGAATTGGCTGCCTCCAGGCAAGAAACAGCCGATGTAAAAGCCAGACTGGATGCTATCCAATTGGACCCGCTCACGCCCAGCACCTCCCTCACGAACCAGACCCCTGCGGTAGTAGTGGAAATGCCGGTAGCCGTCCCCTTGGCAACACCAGAGAGGTACAGTGGGGATCCTAACACAGTGCAGGTGTTCCTCACACAAGTGGCGCTACATTTATCGTGCAAACCAAGGGCGTTCCCCACGAGTCAGGCTCGTGTGGCTTTCCTTATATCCTATTTGGCTGGAAACGCGGCACAATGGGCCGTACCTCTGGTGAGCAGGGACGACCCCATCTTATGTGATTGGGGTGCTTTTCGCGAGGAATTCCTGAAAGTCTTCGACAGAAGGGCTGACTCGTACACGGCGGACCGTGAAATGCTTGAGTTGAGACAGGGATCCAACGACCTGGTGCAGTATCTCAACGCGTTCCGAAGGCTGGTTGCGGAAACCAAGTGGCCTGTTGCTAAACAGACGGCGCTCTTCCATCACGGGCTGTGCGATGAGCTCAAGGACGCCGTGGCTCATATTGACCCACAACCCAAGACATGTGAGGGCCTTATCAACCTGGTATTATGGCTGGAACATAGGCTAAGTGAAAGAAAGGGGGATCATGGGAGAAAAAGAAACTCCCTTCCATCCTATGTGACAGTGGGAAGTCCTGAAACTTCCACCGCTTCCAAGGGAGAACCCATGGACATCGGCGTAATACGAGCGAGCCTCACAGCCACGGAGAAAGAGTCACGCCGTAAACAAGGATTGTGCCTATATTGTGGCAAAAAAGGCCACTACGTACGTGAATGCCCTGCCAAACCGAAGACGTCACGTTATCGGGCCAACCGGTCGGTAACAGCCGTGGTGGACGTACCGGCGGAAAACTAGAGGACTCCCAGACCAAAGAAGGGGCATCTCGGAGTCACTCATCCATCCCTTCACTTTCCAACTCGGTCACTAAGGGACAACGACACCTGTTTCTCACGGTGCACGTGGGAGTGCATGACCAGTGGATACCCGTTGTGGCCATGGTGGATTCAGGGGCCACTGGCATGTTTATGGACCACAACGAGGCATGCAGGCTAGGGCTAGTGCTTCTTCCCAAAGCTGTACCCGAAGACGTCTATGCTGTAGACGGAAGGCGATTGGTGACGGGGCCCATCGGGCAGCACACGGGGGTCCTTCCGATGAGATGTGGGAGGAACCATTTGGAACAAATCGATTTTAACATCATCCGAGCGCCCCAATATGGCGTCATATTGGGATTGCCGTGGCTACAGAATCACAACCCCTCTGTGGATTGGCCAACACATCGCATCGAACTGACGTCACCGTATTGCATCCTGCATTGTGGAATAAGAACGGAATCCCTTGACGCAGATGAGAGCGGGAGTCAGACGGTGGCTACAGCGGCAGAAAAAGATGTGGCTCTCCCCCAGGCTTATCACAGTTTTGAGGATGTATTTGATGAGGTGAAGGCGGAAGTGCTACCACCACATAGACAGTTTGACTGCCAGATCGACCTGGTGCCAGGGGCCAGCGTTCCCAGCGGCAGGCTGTATGCCCTGACGGAGCCTGAAAACGTGCATCTCCGGGGGTACCTGGATAAACTCCTCAAGCTAGGATTCATCCGCCCGTCCAAGTCTCCGGCCGCCTCGCCACTCTTCTTCATCCCGAAGGCTAATGGGGAGCTGAGAGCCTGTGTGGACTTTAGGGCATTGAATGCGATAACCGTAAAGAATCGGTACCCCTTGCCTCTCATCAGTGTACTTCTGGAACAGGTCAAGAAAGCTCGTATCTACACCAAGTTGGATTTGAAAGGGGCATACCATCTGGTGCGCATGAGGGACGGAGACGAGTGGAAGACCGCCTTTAAGACCAGGTTCGGCCTTTTTGAGTACCTCGTCATGCCGTTCGGTCTGTGCAACGCCCCGGCAGCCTTTCAGTACTTTTTGAATGAGGTATTCAGAGAGGAGTTGGATATCTACGTGGTCGTATATATCGACGACATCCTCATCTATTCGTCCAGTGTGGAGGAGCACGTACACCACGTCAAAGCTGTGCTCCAAAAGCTGAGGGAAAACATGCTGTTTTGTAAACTCAGCAAGTGTGACTTCCACGTCACATCCGTGGAATTCCTCGGAGTGATGCTGAGTCCAGAGGGACAGGAGATGGCAGAACGAAAGATCAAGGCGGTGAAAGAATGGCCGGTGCCCCAAAGCGTGAAGGACGTCCAAAGTTTCATTGGCTTCGCCAACTTTTACAGGCGGTTTATAGATGGATTTTCAGGATTGGTGGCCCCAATCACACAGCTACTGAGGAAGTCCAAGGAGTTTGTCTGGTCCCCTGAAGCGAACAAAGCCTTTGAGGCCCTGAAAAGCGCCTTTGGTAAGGCGCCGGTGTTGGCTCACCCCGATCCGGATCTCCCCTACGTGGTGGAAGCGGACGCATCGGATGTGGCGCTGGGGGCTATCTTGTCCCAACGCAACCACGACACAGGGGTGCTTCATCCCGTTGCGTACATGTCCCGCAAACTCAACGACGCCGAACGCAACTACCATATTGCGGAGAAGGAGCTTCTCGCAATCAAGGACGCCTTCACCGAATGGAGGCATTGGTTGATGGGGGCAAGACATGTGGTATCGGTGTACACGGACCATCGGAACCTACAGTTCATGACGGCCACAAGACACCTTTCTCCCAGACAGCTGCGGTGGATGATCTTCTTTGCGGGGTTCAACTTCCGCATCACATATCGGCCGGGGACGGAAAACCGGAAGGCGGACGCCCTGTCCCGTCAATCTGCAGTTAAGGAACCATTGCCTGCGACCGAGCATTCCATCATTTCCCCGAGGATGGTATTGGGGGTTATCCAACCGGATACTTTCCTGAGGGGAATAAAGAGAGGGATCAGGTCATTCGCATGGCGGAGGTGGCTCCTCAGTCACAGAGAATGGCAGCTGAAGGACGGGATACCCCTGAAGGGCAGGTGCCTATTGATACCCACGCCTAGGCTAAGGAAACAAGCATTCATTTGGTGCCATGACACTCCATGCGCAGGTCATTTGGGCTTTGAAAAAACGGTGGCTAGCATGGGACGGCATTTCTGGTGGCCAACCATGAGAGTGGATGTCAGGAGGTGGGGACAGGAGTGTCCTACGTGTGCTACCATGAAGGCCGACCATGGCCGAACCCAAGGGCTCTTACATCCACTTCCGACCCCGGATAGACCATGGGATAGCATATCACTGGACTTCGTGGTGGGCCTACCGGTAGACCAGGGGATGACGGCAATACTGGTGGTGGTGGATTACTTGACGAAAATGGGGCACTTCATCCCCTGCAAGAGAGTCCCTACGGCCGGGGAATTGGCGTCACTACTCCTAAAGAATGTGGTACGACTGCATGGATTACCTGGGGTGATCGTGTCGGACCGGGGGTCGCAGTTTACTGCGCAATTCTGGAAGACTTGGTGCACTGCGCTGCATGTTAAGACCGCCCTGTCCACCAGCTACCACCCTCAAACGGACGGTCAAACCGAGCGCCTGAACCAAACGCTCAAACAGTATCTGCGATGTTTTGTGGACCAGGGCAGGGAAGAATGGGTCGACTTGCTATGGGTTGCAGAGATAGCCTATAACAACGCCACTCACAGCTCCACACAAGCATCTCCGTTCTATAGCAACTATGGCCAACATCCCAGGTTCTTGCCATTTCTACATCCGTTCAGAGAGGACAGGATTCCCGCCACAGCGGACAGGGTGGCACACATAAAAGACACGTTGATGCGCTCAAGGGCTGTCCTAATAGAGGCCAAGAGAAGATACAAGGCTGCGGCAGACAGGAAGAGAAGGCCCGGGCCACTGTACCGCACTGGAGACTACGTCTGGATATCCACAAGAAACATGAGGTTTCGAAAGAACAGTGTGTTCCATCCCAAGTACATGGGCCCCTATCGAATTACCAAGTGTATGGGTCCCGTGAACGTGAAGGTGTGCTTGCCCCAGTCATTGCAGATACACCCTGTCTTTCATGTATCATTGCTCAAACCAGCGCCCTCCAAGCCGTCTGGGACACCTAGGCCGGTATGCGTGGAGTCGGAGGTGGAGTATGAAGTGTCGGGCATACGGGCGTCCAAATGGCGCAGGGGGAAGCTGTGGTACCTGGTTGCATGGAAAGGCTATGGCCCGGAGGAGCAGTCATGGGAACCGGCTGAAGGGGTTCATGCTCCGCGCTTGGTCTCCTTGTTCCATCGGCGTTTTCCTGCCAGCGCTGGACCCGTGGGGAGCCGCTGAGAGGGAGGATGTACTGTCAAGAATTCCTGTCATGCGAGGGGAGGAAAACGGTAACCAGCGAAAACGGACTACATCTCCCAGGATGCTTAGCGGTTGAGAGGTTATGTAAACAGGAGAGCTGTTACATAACTCAAGGAAAACACGCCCTTATGTAAACAGGAGAGCTGTTACATAACTCAAGGAAAACGCCCTTATGTAAACAGGAGAGCTGTTACATAACTCAAGGAAAACACGCCCTATAAAGGGAGGAACCGGGAGGTACAACGCTGTCGGATATTGTGTTTACACCGACGTACCTGCTTAGTGAAGAGCAGTGTTCCGGAGTGGTGCTCCAGTAAGGCAAGAACGGAGGTAGGTCGAGTCGTTACTCCCTGGGCCGTGTCTTGCCCCATCGTCACCTGTGAAGGACCCGGAAGCTCTACCGGATAACCATTGAGCTTTGGTTTTTGACTCTGCTGAGTCAAAGCGCAGTGGCGCTTTTGCTGGTTGGAGTCGTAACTCCCAGCCCGACCAGAGATACAGGGACTGCCAGCTGTAACGCACACCAGGAGGTGTTTGCCGCGTTACAGACTCGGAAGTCCACAGGATCGATCGAGCGGCTGCTCTCGGTTCAGTCTTCTTTGCTTGTGATTGGGGTATCGGTGACGCTTCACCAGGAGGTGACTCCGCGTCCCGGTGCAGTCTGAGGAAGCGGTTGAGCGGCTGCTCCCTTCAGGTAGAGACCCCGGCTGGGTGTTTCCCTGACTCCTCGATTCTCCCCAACACTCTTCGTGCCCCTCACAGCCTATCGATTGGCATTGTCGGCCATTTCATTTCTGCCCTCTGTTGGCATACGCCGGGATCGGCGTATATGCAGAGGACGGCTAGGACCATCCGTGCTGTGGGCTGGTAACGTACTTAGCCTGGAGGATTCCAGTGACTATAACCTTTGTTTATTCCTTGTATTATTTTTGCCTTCATTAAAATAACTAAACCTTCACAAGTGGTTGCGTTCTCATTATCGTGTCTGTTAAACGATCCTGAGACGTTCAGGGCGTTACAGTCTATGTGCTATTGTGGTATTTCATTTTCAGTAAAATGGTTTTTTAAATAAAAAAAATAAAAAAAGATTCTAGCTATCAATCACTAGGGGCCTTATGTAGGTGGGCTTGCATTTACCACTTCATAAATACCGAATCATACCGATTCGGTATTTATGAAGTGGTAAATGCAATGTAGGTAATGAGTCGGTAAATATTACCGATTCGGAAAAATACGGTAATTACCGAATCGGTATTTACCGATTCGGTAATGAGGCATACCTTCCCATTGATGGGAAGGTATGCCTCATTACCGAATCGGTAAATACCGATTCGGTAATGGGGGAGCACATGCAAGGGTGGCAGGGTGTCACATTGACACCCTGTTGCACCCCTGATTCGGCCATGTGTGCACATGTGGTGCACATACATGCCCTAAGGGCATGTATGTCTGCCACATTGCACACTTAAACGTGCACAAAAATGCTTTTTGTCACCTATTCGTCATTTACCACCAACCTTTAGTTGGTGGTAAATAACGAATCCCCACACCCACCACACACTCCCCCTACATCTCATTTCATGATTCGGTATTTACCGAATCGGTAAATTTACCGAATCGGTAATATTATTACCGAATCGGTAATATTATTACCGATTCGGTAATTTTACCGATTCGGTAAATACCGAATCATGAAATTCTCCCCCTACATCTCAAAAGCCAAAATACCGGTCGGTAACGGTATAATTACCGAAAATCGGCCGTTACCGACCGGTATTTGGCTTCCTACATGAGGCCCTAGAAGTGCAAAATCCAACCAAATGGATGTTAGTGGAGACCTTAAAGTATTTGTCCATCTAGTTGTGTCTTCAAGCTACCTTGTAAGATGAATATTGACCTCTTAGAGGTTCCACAAAATGGGCCCTTTAACCAAAAGAATTTTTCAAGGTCTCCATTTCTGATCAGGAATAAAGTGTCCTAAAGTACAAATTCTCAAATCTGCATCAATCACCCTACTTAAAATTGCGGAAAACATTCTGAAGTGCTGATAAATGGATTATTCCTATTTTGAGAATGCAACAATTCCAATGGTGGTTTGTACCAACTGAACTGAAATCATGTAAGAAAAAAACTGAAGTGTACATTTGGTCCATGAAAAACTAAATCAGACTTTTATTGCCATTTTGTTTGCTGTACATGGCCATGTCATTGTTTAGACTTTTGACTCTACTGTCTCTAGAGGTCCCTGGTGCACATTTAAGCAACTTCAACCAACTTATTAATAATTACTGTCTGCTTTTTCAGACAGCAGTAAAGAAAGGGGGGCTGTTAATATGGGATTTTCATTAGTGTAGGAGCTTTATACGGAAGGAAGTGAAAAAAAAGCCACCATGAGAAAACAGATAGATCTTAAATCCTGATCAGAAATCCCTTTATTAGTGTTTCCACCTTAATGTGCTCACAGCAGGCTTGCTCCAAACGTTCCTTTTTTGCAGAACCATTAGGGATTTCTGACCGCTCTATTCCCATCAGGTAAACATCCATAGGTTCAAGATACATTGTACCACCTCGTCTTTACAAAATTCAGAAAACCATAAACATGTTAAAGGCATCAATAAAGTTGTAATCCACCACAGATAAGCTACAGCCTTTTTATACTTTACCTGGGACTCTAAAGCGCTTCTTCATCTCTAGTCGGTCATCAAAAGTAATGTCTTGAGGCACATGATAAATATGAGCAGGAAATCTGGACTTCTGTCTGGGTGGATGAGGTGATGGGAGCAATCTTGTGGATACACCGACTTGTCCATATTCTCCATTTTATTGCTATTATATACTTGATAACTAATTGCAAAGTGTCAACTGAGTGTCCTCCCCTCTGTACTGTGGAATTCTGTTTCAGTTTAGATCACCATTCACTTGTTCCTGAAAACATGTGCCTGGAAACTTCTTCATGGTTGTTAAGTAAAATTGACTACTAGTGACAGAGCTTTCGGCATTCCCCCTCTGCACTAGGTTAGCTTTGAGTCTCGTGGACAAACCATGTTCTCACTTTAGTTGTCTGCTTGCAGGGAACTGTTGGAGGAGAGTGGCCTGACAGTGGATGAGCTACACAAGATTGGAAACATCAAGTTTGAATTTGTTGGCAGCACTGAGCTGATGGATGTCCACATTTTTCGAGCAGATAACTATTCTGGTGAACCGACAGAAAGTGAAGGTACAGTGTGTTGATCATGGAATACTATAAATTCACAGTGGAAAGCTTATTGAAATCATTGTTGTAGACATTTAGGAAGCATGAGTACTCCATGAGTGATCTAGGATCAGTGACCCATAATCACAAAGGTGGTTTGTGCTGTTGTTAATTCTGCATTACAGAAAGGGCTGCAGCTATTTTGCAGGCTCTTTCATTAAAATAATTTCATGGACACAAATCTAGCACACAGACGTTAATAGTCATTCTGCATTTTCATGCAGATGCAACTCCATACCAATGAAGAAATTCTTTATTCTCACAGTATACTTTATACTGTTGAATTAGGTGAGGTGGCAAAAGGGTACTTGGAAAAAAAACTAAATGTGTGCCACACATTCAATGTGCCCATCTGGTTGCCTTTGGAAGGTGCGCAAGAGTATTCTGTGAACATTCCCCTTCCTCCCCAACCATTGTTTTGTTCACAGTATTACTGCATCCATGTTAAAGATAGAACACATGGCACATGCACTTGACCTCACTCAAACTGGTACCGTGTGCACCTTGCATTTCTGTTTGAGAGATTTAATTAAATAAGTAAATAATACAAGTTGTCCGTTTTGAAGCAATATGTTAATACAAGCTGGATAAAACAGTAATTATATTTTGTTAGTGATTAAGATAACTGAAAAAGAAGACGCCCATTAACATTCAAATCTGAATAAATTACATGAAAAAGAATTAGGAGACGAGTGAAAATAGGGCTAGGGAAAAGGAGGTTACTGTGCTCATGATGCGTAATGTTGATATACATTAAAGCTACTAAATAACAAATATGTTTTCCTAATCAATGCAAATCAAGATCAATAAAGTATTTTCTCGATAATTAGCTTGAATAATGCTTTGCCCAATATACTGGAAGGATCATAAGCAACAATAAATATCCATCAGTCAAAGGGGTTTTACACCTTCCTGTCCTCTTTCAAATTATTGATCATTATTATAAGGGCCTTCGACATAGATAATATATTCATGGAGGCCATAACATAGCCGTTTTACTTGCTAAATGTAGGAGCAAATATTTCATCTGTTTAAGTTCGAATTAAAGCAAATACTGTTTCAAAAGTGTAATATAAGAGACTTTTGCATTATCTTTCTAGTTTCTAGTTAGTTGTTGAACAATCACAGCAGTGAATATATCAACGATGTTACCTTTTGATGGAAGAATCTTTCAGTATTGAATCAGACTCCCACATGAGGAGTGAACTTTAGAGTTCACAATAGCATTGATTTATCCTCCAAAAGTGAATCCAAAATAGATGGTCTAAACAACATAAAAAATCATAGGTTCTAGACTTCAAATATGAGGGGAACACAGCCTGCATTGTTCAGATATAGAGACGTTCATTTTATGAAGGGTTCATGCAGTATGAACTCTTCAATCGTATAGTGGTTGTGATTGTAGCAGCTCAGGAAGTAGATGTGTTTCCAAATATGTTTACACATGTTAAAGCAACATACCACTATATATTTTTCCCATTCTAATTGGATTTGTGTTGTCCCTATTAATATTCACTGTATTGAGGAAACTTTAAATATTGGAAAGCATTGGGTGTATATCTGATTACCAGATTAATAATACTGATAGTATGTACACAAGACCAACAAAAATAACCCCCAAACCATTTGTTACATTATTATATTGTATAGAGAAATTTTATCCTGCAGGTAGTATATAAACTATTGTCTTCAAATATATGTGCCCAGGAAATACCATTGTGAATCTGTTTTATCCTTTTTCAGACTATCACTATGTTTTATTAATTTAATACATTTATTATACCAATTGGGAGAGCAGATAAAACCATCTCTGTTTATAGAGAAACGCAAAACATCTGATAAGGGAAGGTTACACATTTTCTTCAAAATAGAGAGGAAAAGAAGTTGGTATCTAAGATAAGCAAAATCATACATTACAAGAAAATGGGAAAATAAGATTTGTACTTTTTTACAAATTAGCCCAGTTTGGGATTTTATAGTTGCAGGTGATCATAAACAGTTCCAAGCTTGTCTAAGACAAGCAGTTATATAATATGGGGAGAAGTTAGGAAACCATATTCCACCCTCTTCTTTAGATGCACTTGATCTGTACTAAGAAATGTGCACCTCCTTTATTATTCTGAAGAAAAATGATACAATATTCGATCTACATATTTGAAAAATAATGTCGGTAAATTAACTCACACCATTTAAACAGAGTAAAGGACTGCGGGGGCAAGTACCATCTTTACGGAAGGTGAGAGACCTCCTGAGGACATATTAAGAGGAGCCCTATTCTTAAAGACTGAAACTTTTCTTTGACCTATTAAAAAATTGAATCTAATAGGGTCTAAAGCAGTGCTGGAAAACCACACTCCGAATATTTAATGTTTTTACTATTCTCAATTAAATTATCTGTCTTCCCTCGGAGAACACCGGGAATTAAATCCTATTCACCTGTATAATTCTATATATTGATAATATACAAAGACAATGTTGTTTGAAAATACAGAATACTTTATTTCATGGTTTTCAAATCCTATAATGTGTGTCTTCAATTTTAGTCAAGAAAGATTCTAAGGAAAGAATGTCGCCTGCTCTCCCCTTCTTTTTCTCTTTCTCACACACTCTTTCTGCTCCTCTGTCTGGAATTCATTCACCACTTCCAGCACAAACTACCTATCCCTCTTTCTTCCTTTCTATCTATTCTTTGCAGCCCTCACCCCATCTATTCACCATGCAACATAATTCCACTACACAAATCCACTCCACACAATTCCACCCCCACACAATTCCAATACAACCCTCATAATTCCACTTCACACCACATAAACCCACTACACTCCAAACCAAAACACATAGGCAAAATACATTGCGTTTTACAACAACAATAGCTCTAACTCTTCCAAATGCGAGACATATTGTGTTGCAAATGCTTGTATAATATAGTTTAAAGTTTTAGCAAGTTAGGTCCAATGCCATCCTTTTTTAAGCCATTTTCCATAAAACTTCTAGCGAACAATTGCTTTCTCGGTATATAAAGCACAAGCTGCATAGGAGACTCCAAGTGATGGAGCTTTGCCAGTCATCTATATAAAACAGCTCTTGCATTGATGACAATCTCCCTTTAACAAATGAAAATTGTTCATTTTGACCTAATTGCAGTACGAAAAATTCCATTCCTATAGCTAGAATCTTTGCAGAGATTTAACAGGAATATCATTTTCCAATAAAGACAGACCAAGGGATTCATAATGATTTCTGGGAATATCTTTGAAACAAATAGTAATGTATTCAAGTAAAGAAGAGAACTGTTGAGTATATATATTTTAACCAATTGCCAGTTTCAGAATGAGCAGCTTTTACATTGTCATTTTCACCAAGAATGGATTTAATAAATGATCTTACTTTATTCTTGAGTAGTAGGCTAAAAGTTTTCCCATTGCATTTCTTCCTCCAAAGCAAGTTGGCTTTTGCTTTATGTGTCAATTAACAAGGTGATTTAAAGGTGGCATACGCCTGTTTTAAGGATTTATTCATTGCCAAATATTGTAGCTATTTTCTCATACACTTTCTTTCGTCTACTAGCCCAATCAATACCTTTTGTCGCAGCTTGATAAGAGTCCCACTTATTGGACACTAATGTATCAGAAGATGTTTTACATTTAAGATAAAAAATATGCATTGAAGAATTGAAATTTGGCATTGAACTGTTTGGCTACCTTTCAGAGAAGAGGTGTTGAATCTCTATCTATTATTGCCTTTTCTAGAAGGAACCAGGTTAGAGACTGATATCACTGGTGCATGGTCAGTTTTTCTTATCTAGAGCAGGAGAAGCAGAAACCTCTCCAGACCAATGTTTCTAAATCTTGCTAACTAAAACGTCTGACAGATTAACCACTGAAGCACAGCAAGGTTTGCTGTTAAATTGAATAAGTGGGAAAGAACTCTGTGCCTCTTAATATGATAGCGAATTTCCTTGACCACCTACAAAAGTATTTGTAGCATACTACCCAGAGTATATGTGCAATAGTTAACCGCTCTCTAGGGCATAAAACGTTTGAAATAGACACCCAAAAATAGGGAAGTAAAAATGATCTCAAACGTTACACAGCTTCGACTTTGTTGCCTAATTTTGACAACATGCCTTTGTTAAGAAATACAACGAAAGTACCTTCTCCTTTACGGGTAACATCATAGGACCCATACGGTGTCGCGTGTCGTACATTTAAAATATGAATATATGGTCAGATCATGAAACTCTTCTGAGCTATAAAAAAAACTGACGAAAAGGAAAAACATTACTTAAGCAGAGAGATGTACATATATTCACTGATTGCCTAGGTACTATCTTCTGTAAACAGTAGATGTTTCCCAGCAAAAACAACTGACTTATAGTGCAATGGTCAAATATTTCACTTCCTCCTATATACCACAAACAGCAAGAATAGATAGCCTCTTTCTTCAGAAAAAGTTATGCATTTTTATAACTGAAAATATGTGAACAATAAAATGGCCGTCATATTCACGATGCAGCTAAAGTCACTAAATTCCGTTTACATATATTCATATTTTATTGCTTGTACATATATACTCTGTCCATGGAAATACATTTTAGAGCTCTGCTGGTTATATGAGGCCTTGCATGTTTATAACGTTTACTGTAATCCATTCATTTCAGATTGAAGTAAACCACACTGATGGTTCTCAAGCTGGCGACTTTGTTCCAAAGCATGTAACGTTTTCGAAATTCCACTAGATGTCAGTATAGCCATGTATCCAAAAACGCCTTCTTTTGTTCACAAGCCACACATTTATAATATATTTCACTCCGAACTAGTCAAAAGCATCACACACGAGCGACGAGATGATAATAGCGCAAGTTGAAAATGTCCTGTAGAAACAGGACGAGAGGGTACAGCAAAATACAGTTTGTTTCCAGGATGGATAATGCATCTCATACAGGGCAGCTGGTTCCGACAGGCAGAATGCTTGCTTTCCAGTCCATAGCAATTAATGTACTAGTAGTGTCGGGTCAATAACGTGATTCGTGGCTCCCCGGCCCTTCGGCGTTTGTAAAGGCCTAACATGCTACCAGCCACGCAGCTTGGGTCAGGACGGCCTGCGACTCTGGTGAGGGTGTCCATGACCCCCGACCAAAGATGCGGGCCACCGGAAAACTCCAGAGTCCAGAGCATGGGCAATGTGTCCGCTCCAGCTGCGTGACAGCGCGGCCATTCCGACGATGCCTCTGGGTAGATTTTGTTTAGTTTGGCCGGGGTGAGGTACGCACTGTGTAGGATGCTGTGTTGTATGTATTGGAAGTGAACGCTGCGAGAGACCCCTGGGTGCAGCACTATTATATCCCATACCTTCTAGGTCAATGTGCGGCCTTTGTCACCCCTCCCAATTACGTTTGAGTGGCTCCAGGGGACCCTGCAGTGTGTGAGAAATTACTAAGTCACCCAGGTAATCATCCTACGACCGGCACCCATTTTGTGCATCGCTTGTATTCATGGATGTGGGTCAGGTTTCATGGCCAAGTCAAGTCAAGTCGAGGCTTTATTTCGACAAAGAGCATGTCTTAAAAAGCGATACATATACACACATTTTGTTAAAAAAAAATAAAAGTAGCCAATTCATAGCAAAAAATGCATACAATTCATAATATGAAGGCGCCAATAAATTACATAAAAAGATGCATTATAAAACCAGAATTAAACAAGATACAAAAGCCTATTTGCTCTGATCAGCCATGCCCAGCTTAAAAACTTCGCCAAGCCACAGGCAAAAAGGGGCCGCGAATCCATTTGCAAAATGCGCAAGGCCTCCCTATGGTGTCTGGTGCCTAACTCTCTACAAAGGGGTTTCAACCACCTACGACGTGGAGCTTCATAAGCAGGGCATTCGAATAGGAGGTGGGGAACTGACTCTATCCTTCTCATACAATGCGGACAAAAAGGAATCGTCTGGGCCGGGGCCTTCCACCTAGCAGTTAGTTCACCGACGGGAAGTGTTCCTACTCTAAATTTAAAATACAATGCCCTGTCTCTGGGTTTTGATATAATATCAAGGTAGGGCTCGCAAAATGGGACCTCCTTCACTAAAAGAAATTCAGCAGTGGACCTACATTGCTTGGGATTAGTGTTTCGCCCGTCTAACACCCATCTCCAGTACAGTTTTTTCAAAACAGACTTGGGGGGGGGGGGGGCAGTCCTTAGCTGCCAAGCTTCTACTAGACCCAATTCTACCAGTAGTCGCTTGACTTCCCTCAGCCAGCTTATTTTGGGCCAACGAGGCATCGATAGGACCTCTTTCAAACCATCTGCGTATCTAGCCAGCTCAGGGACTCTCCAAATGCGAGCCCAAAGAAGGAGAGGACGCAACCGTGCCTGATCGCTGATAGGACAACTGCCCATGTCAAGCAGTAATGATAAGGTTGGAGTACTGTATGGAAGCCTCATTAAGTCCTTAAGAAATTTATTTTCTGAACAAGACAACTGGTCCACATTCTGCGCACCCCAAAGTTCCGCCCCATAAAGCGCCGCACTCACGCCTCTTGCCCTATAAATATCAAGTACCGGAGAAATTGGTTTAAGGGAGGAGGCCCGTTGTTCTTTTAGTAGTGCCCCCGCCACCCTCTTATGGCTCAACAGCATCTTGTGGAGGTGGCAATTCCATCTCATGGTGTCACAGAGGCGAATTCCTAAATAATCAAATTCTTTGACCCTTTCTAGGGGGACTGATTTTAGTGTGGGTGGCCTACCAGTCTTCTTTGGGGGATTCAGGACCAAATACTTGGTCTTTCCAGTATTAATTTCCAATCCCCTCGAATCACAGAAAAACTGGAAGCTAGTTAAAAGGCTCTGTAGCCCTGCCGGGGTCTTGGAAATCAGGAGGGTATCGTCTGCAAAGAGAAGGGTGGGTACCCTCCTGCCTGCCAACGATGGGGCATCTGAGGGGATTTGTAAAAGGTGATCCACCACTCCGTTGACATACAATGAAAACAGAGTGGGGGCTAAAACGCATCCCTGACGGACGCCTCTGTTTACAGGTATTCGTGATGTCTTTTGACCCTGGTTTCCCCACCTGATCAGCGCAACATTTTCAGCGTGCAACTTGATTAATAGGGACAATAAATATGGGGGCAAACCCAGCCCAGATAACACCCTCCAGAGGTGACTACGGGGGACCAGGTCAAAGGCAGTCCGCAAATCTATAAATGCAAGGTACAGACTGCCTTTGCCCAGTACAACCACTTTCCAGTAGAGCATCATCAACCGGAATGTTTGCTCAATGGTCCCAGTACCTGTCCTGAAACCTGCCTGAAAATCGGACAGGATACCCTTCTCCTCTGCCCACTGCAAGACCCTCCCCAGGACCACCTTTCCTGCCACCTTCTGTTTGGAGTCTAATAAACTTATAGGGCGATAATTTGCTGGGTCGTCCCGACACCCTTTCTTGAAAATCGGGACGACCTCAGCACCCCTCCAGGATTCTGGAAGAGCTGCGTCTGCAAAACTAGCATTTAATAATGATGCAATAAGTTTCCCCCATTCTATCGGGTTGATGCATAACAGGTCCCCTGGTAGGCCATCCAGCCCCGCAGCTTTGTTGGGGACAAGACACTTAATTGCGTCCACCACTTCCTTAACCGTAAACAAAGAGTCTATACTCAGCTCAAGGTGGTCTAAAAAAGGGGCGTCAATGGAAACTTCCCCGTTACCACATTATATAGATGGGAAAAGTGGTCGAACCACACGGCCTCAGGAATGTTGCATGTTATGAGCGAGTCCACTGGTTTGTCTCTAGCCCTAATCAGTTCCCAAAAGCCCTTCGAGTCCCTAGCGGAGCTTGCCAGTTTCAGATCACACCAAAACTGGTTCTCCCACTCTAGCTTTGCCCTAAAGATGGCACCTCTATAACTTTTCCTAGCAGTACTAATCAAACCACGTCCTTAAGTTTAACAGCATTAATTAGGTCCCTTTTGGCGTTACGACAGGCAGGCGAGTACCAACCAGGATTGCCCTTAGGGCAACATCTGTTGTTGGCCCTGGTGCTTGCATTGCGAACTGAAAAGAGATCGTCTAGGGCTTTAGTAGTTTGGACAAACAACGTGGAGATCTCGAGGGCGCTAATTGTGGTAAGGTCCAAACTGGACAGAACGTTTGCCATGGTTGATCTTACTTCCAGCATCTTGTCCTCGTTGCCAACAATATTCCTCCATTTTAGCCGCCTCCCACAATTTGAAGGACATACTTCGCGTGTTAACTTCCAATCATGTGGAATATGTTCATTAGTCCCTGCCGTCCACAAAGGGGACAATGACAAGGACAGGGGATTGTGGTCACTATCAGTAGAGGGGAGAACCACCATATCCAACAAGTGACCCCAAAGTTTATAGTTCAGCAGGATATAATCAATTCTAGAGGATTGACCTATCCTGTTGAACGTATGTGCCCCGCAAGAATCTGAGTTTGTCCTGCCATTTACAGCCCTTACTCCGTGTTCCAAGGAGAGGGCATTAAGATCAATGGCGCTTTGAGTCCATCTCTTAATTGGTGATACTGAGAGATGGGGGATGCCTCTCCTAGCGTCGTCCTCCTGGGTACCCAGTATATCTTCCGCTGCTAGGGGTTCGAAGGTACAGTTAAAATCCCCAGCGAGCATGACAAACGAGTCCGCACCACAAGATCTAAGCTCGTCTTCAACGCCCGTAAGGGACAATGTCGGCATACCACCCCTAGTACCTCTAACATAAATGTTAAGAATCTCAAGCACCCTCCCCCCACGTGGCCCTCCAACTATTAGTCTCTGCAAGTCCAAGGACTTAGTATCTATGCACCGAATGGAATAGCCCGAGGAGATGTTTACCCAGATTAGTAGGCCACCTGAGGGGCGACCTCTCCCTCCGGGCGATAGAATAGTCGGTACAAAGTAACTAGTATAGCCCACTTTGTGTCTGGGCTCCAAGTACCAGGTTTCCTGGAACATACATATCCCGAATGATTCAATAAATGAGTTCCATTCGGGTATGTCGATGTTACGTGCCAAACCAGCTATGTTCCAGCTGACAACCTTCAAGGCCATGTTGCCATCTACGGCCTGCCCCGGTGAAGACCCTTTTACAAAGGAGCTATCCCGAGGGCCAGAGTTAGATGTCACTCCTGTAACTAGGCCCTCCCCGCTAGGGACTACCAAGATGGGCGTAGAAGGCTCAAGATGTTCAATACACTCCCATTCTGAAAGGCCAACATTAGTAACAGGAGGTTAAAGATGGTAAGTAAATGGCCTCACTCCTTCCAATCTTGTGGCTAGACTACCGCAATCGTCCTCCCCAAGCACTGCGATTGGCTTCGCTGTTGGCAGACAGCGTGTCAGTAACCATGCCATGGCCAATTGGGCGGTGGACATGGATTTTTACGAAACAGGCTAAATTGTGACAGGTTTTGGTGGGCTAGCCTACCGGCCCATCCCTCCCAAATGGGGGTTTTAACTGGCCTAGCAAAGGTTTTTCGGGGATTAAAGTAGCTTAGGTCATATATGCCAATGCCTCCAATTAAGCTGCCCTCTCTAGTGGAAAAACTACGCACATAGCTGGCAACCCTAGGATCGTCAAAGTTAATTATAATACAACCCCCCCTTATATCTTTCGGCCTAGTGCCAATCCAGCTGACCCTCCTTACATGGATGACCTGGCCACCCATTGGACTAGGCAAGGGTCTATTTTCCTTTAGCCAGAAAACGTTGTTGTTTTTAAGTTCGGCATAAGTCTCATATTTACCTGGCTTAAGGACTGGCACCCCAGTAAGAATTGCCACAAAAGGCTGGCAGTCAAGGGGGACATTGACAGTAAGGGCCGACCCTGCGTCAGAATCCATTCCTGGCTGTAGGGTAGGGACATTACTATTTTCAGAATTCTTTGAATTGGCTGGACAACTGCTACCAGAGTCCTTTGGCCGTGCGGTCCTTTTAATAGGGATGGTACTAGCCTTAGGTGTCTTGGGTCGCACTATGCCACCCGTTTTGGCCAACCCTGACTTCCAGGCAGCCCCAGAGGAAGCCACAGGATGTACAACGGGGGCATTTGTCACGACCACCCCGGGTACTGGTGCAGCTACAGTGGTGGGGCTTTGTGGGGATATAAATTTCGCCCGGGGTACGGATTTCCCCCCTAGACCATCTTCCCTAATTCTTGAATGTAGTTTTATAAGGAATTTTATAGAGAAAAAATTATCCAGGGTTACCTGTTCAAACCTATCAAACCGCTCTGTGAGCCCCTTAACTCTCTCCAGGACCGGAATCAATAATGAATTCATCATTTTCTTTAAGTTGGCAATGGATAGAGATTCGTAAGATGGAGCCTCAATAGAACCAGCCGTCAGGTCAACACAGGTATTCTCAACTATAACACCTTGGGGTTCCTCCCCCTTCTCCCCCTGGGGGCAACTACCACCCTGCCCTACTCTCTTATGGGACCCTCCCCCCCCTAGCACCTGACCTCCTAGGCTTCTTATAGGGTTTGGCATGACTTCCTTTGCATGGGCTAGCAGTTCTTTTTCTTTTACTAAGGGCTGGATTGTTTACTGCCAGCGATGCCAATACTGGCTGAGGGAGGGAAATCCCATTGCTGGAAGGAATGACAAGAGGGAGCATGGGGACTAGGGTCTCACTAGAGAGTTGGTCTGATGCAGCATTAACATCGTTAAGCTGTACTATAGCTGTTAAATTCTCCAGCCTGTCCAAACTGGCCCTTAGGGCTGCAACCCGTGGGTGATCTAAAGGGGGCGAAGCAGCCACCAAGGGATCAAGTGGACGTACTGGGGATGACACTAGAGCCAGCGGACCCAGCGATGACCGCTTGTCAGCAAGATGTTCCTGAGAAAGACGCCGCTCTGTCATGGCGATTTCCTTCTCGATAACTGTGACAACACGGGTAATAAACTGGTCCATGGTACCCGTAACAGAACCAGGGCCTCCCCCACCACCCCCTCTCAAACTCTTACCCGAGCGGGTAGACATTAGCTTGGCCACTCTAAGCAGTATGTATGAGAAGTGCCTATAGTAAGAACCTTCTAGCTAGAAAACAACAAAGCACAGAAAATCACTAACTGAACATACAACCGCAGACAACTTATCAGGGGGGTGGCTCAGCCCAGCCTTGGCCAGCTCCGGATGGCCACAGACGGCCCGCCCTTTGCCCGGGCTTAGCCCGGCATCGCCCGCGCGCGTCCCGCTACGCGGAGGGAGCCTGTTCGAATTTAGCGCCTCCGGGCGCGGAAGTGGGTGTGTAAGGGGGCGGTGACACTGCCAGGGATTGTGGGAGTTGGAGTCTGCTCCCTCCACACAGCGACCGCAAAGGACTCCTGTAGCGGCGGCGGGAGGAAGCGGCAAGCTCTGGCACTGGCGTTCACCCCACACGTCCTGCCAACAACCCAAGTGTCTCTGGAAATGTCCCAGGTCAGCAAAATACACTCGTTCTGAGAAATGAGGCTCCCGCTCCACCGAGGGAGCCTGTTCGAATTTAGCGCCTCCGGGCGCGGAAGTGGGTGTGTAAGGGGGCGGTGACACTGCCAGGGATTGTGGGAGTTGGAGTCTGCTCCCTCCACACAGCGACCGCAAAGGACTCCTGTAGCGGCGGCGGGAGGGAGCGGCAAGCTCTAGCACTGGCGTTCACCCCACACATCCTGCCAACAACCCAAGTGTCTCTGGAAATGTCCCAGGTCAGCAAAATACACTCGTTCTGAGAAATGAGGCTACTATATCCCATAATCGCTCCAGTTCTCCTGCCAGCTGCCCGTAACAGGGGCGTAACACAGGCCCCCTGCAGCCCCCGCGGTGGGGGGGGCCCCAAGCTCCAGGGGGCCCCCTCGGTACTGCACTCTGTCCATAAAGCTCCTTATTGAGCCTGGAGGGAGCCCCTCTTCGTACCGTGCAGGGAGGCCTCCTCAATTTTCGTTACGCCAGTGGCCCGTAGGCCAGGAAGTGGTCACCGGGAGGCCCGCATTGTCCGCCAGTTGGTTGAAGGTGGGGAGGCCCCCATCCTGGAACAGGTCGCCTAGGGTGCTCACACCCGCCGATTCCCAGAGCTCCACTCCCTCCCAGCCGATCTATTCTGAGTACCCACATGGAGCTCAAGCGGACTCCAGGGGCATGCTGGCATTCCTGGCATGAGACGGTACAAAAGGGGGTGGTGATGGACGGAGCATTAGAACCAATCAAACACTCACACCCAGTCAACAGATCTGGGTTTGATCCATCACCGTTCTTTAGCCCACTCTGCCACCCCAGTTCAGACATGGCCATATGCAAATCAGTCTGACCCTGCTTTGTTCGCCATAAGTTGGCAGGTATGCTCAGACCTCACTGTTGTGGCACATAGGGTGGTTCCTCACCGCCTCATGCCATAAGCCAGCACGCCATGCTCCCAGGCGTATGCGGGAGGGGGGGTGGGGAAGTGGACACCACCAGTCAAGAAAGTACAGGGAGACGCCGATGTCTACTTCTTGGCGGGCTCACACTGCTGAAGATGGACTGGGAACTCGGTATGCTGAGCCAGTTGGCGCCACTGCCGTGCAGCTAGCAACGGGGGTCAGGTGATCTGCGCCGCACCCTCCACTCACCGACAGTCCATGGGAGCGGGCTAGGCAGCGCGCAGGCCTCAGAGGCTGCAGCTTCCTTTCAAGCTGTCCCTGGGGAGCTCATGCAGACTCCCGCTAGCCCCATGCAGCCTCCCGGTCCTGAGCAGCTCTTCTCTAGTGGCCCCTATCCTGTGGTGCGGGCTCACTCCATGTTTTCGCCCTGATGGGTCAGCATCTTAGGTCTCCTGGCAGAGCAGTACTAGAGAACGTCCGCCATTGTTTCGTGGCCAGCCATGTCCCTTGTCAGTATTTATGATGGAGGTAATTGCATTCCTTGGTGGGCTAGATAATTTGGCCCTCTAAAGCTCTCAGTCTGAGTCAGTGATACATACCTGGGATTACAAAATCAGAGTGCAGTAATTTCAGGGTGTTACTACAGCACCATTCCTAGTTTTCTCCTACGGGTGGGAAAATATCACAGAAATCTGTGTATCCACACTGATTTCCTCCGGTAATTCCGAATTTCTGGGTAGTTTTTCATGGAACCTATTTTCCAGGGTATGTAAAGCAAATATCTTCAGAAAACTCTCAAAGTACGACATCAACATTACAATATGCGTTTGATTCTTTTTCAAATCTAACAAATGTAGTCCCTTTTTTCCTCACAAATCCATCCCTCTGGGCACCTAAGTTTATGTGAAGAACCCCCTAATATTAAAAAATACAGTTGTACCCTTCCTATCATCAAAATCTTGATTGACAAACAGATTCTTTAAAATTTACTCTATGGGGGAGGAGGGGGGGTAGTATTTATTTAACGCAAAAGAACAACTGAGTGCTGGAATTACGTGCCATTGTGTTCAGGATACAAATAGATGTTAACGAAAGCTCAGGCGGAGTGAATTCATTAAAATGTAAATCATTTTCACTTTGAGATGATGGCATTTCAGCAAAAAAATTCCAAAGTGTCCAAATATCAGCTGTTCAAAACACAAGCATCTACTACAACGTAACAACCACTGATGAACTCTTTAACATTTCTGAAGTATCTAAGCAAGGCTTAAAATGTAAACGTATCAACTTTACTGGGTACTGCGAGACACAGAGATGAATTTACTTATGTCACAAGATTGAACGAGATGTGATGTAGCGGCTAAATTGCTGTCCTTCCAACCTGGAGACAATGGTTGTAATCGAAGGTTTGCCGCTTAATACAAAACATTTGTTCCATGTAGGGGAGACACTTTAAATTATCACTGTGTGTCATATAATGCAAATACGTGAAATGTACACTTTGAATGTAAAAGTAAGCTTATCTGTGTCATAACTAGTACTGCCCCAATAACAAGTTCCCATTCTGTCTCAATCACATCTTGATATAACCATCTGGCTTCACCTAGACCTTACACACCATGGTCTTTTCTGTATAGCACTTCATATTTGAGATTGGCCTGGTGCAAAAAGCATTCTCTGTGAAGCATTCCTTTGCCTGTCTGAACTGTACTAAACACCTAAGATAAAGAAAGTAAATAATGTGGTGCTATATGAAAGAGCCCATAAACGTGTTTGAAATTAATTGTAATTATTAAGATTTTGATAATGTTTTGGAGGAGTTGGTGTTTCTTTTTTTTAATAATACATGCATTATTTTATCTTTCAGTAGTTCACAAAGATGATACAAAAGCTCCTAGGTTTTAGATTGACCTTCTTAATGTTGTTATTCTTTTAAGGCCAGTGTCATTAGATTAACTGGAGTGTACATCAATCCCGGACCCCTGGAAATATGAACGTTTTTATTCTCATTACAATAAATTCAAAATATTGGTGACCGATCCAAATTTTGTACCAAGTACGCTCTTGCATTTCAATTCTGTGCATCCTCGAAACCCTAACCTGTGATCCCTAATTGAGGTTCACAGTATATTTGATAGTAAATGTGTTGAAAGGTGATCATTGGTCCCATGTCTCCTATCAGATAGCAATGGCACCGTTATAATAATCTCTTAAAAGCAAGAACTAATAGATTTGAGGACTATGGAATTCATCTTTCACATGATCCAGACCACCCAGCATTTTCCAAAATAAACTCCACTTGTTGTGATCGAAAACCATTGTTTCAGTTTTTGAGCCGGTTAATTGTATCAAAAACAAGCAATTATTCAGCACCTTGTAACCCCGTATGCCACTGTGAGTCAATAACAGCAATACCCACATCCCCGTAACCAGTTGAGTCTGGAAAATACAGCAGGATTTACCTTTGATAGTATTGATCGGATATATGTCAGTGCAGATATTTCCTTAAATGTTGCTATTGATTTAAAATACCTTTAAAAGTTGTTTTAGAAAGTTTCAATTCTATTAGGGCAATGGAGGTAAGGATTATGTACTATTCTCTGCTGTTCCAGCATTCAGAAGTTTTTAACAAGCTCATACAACTATGCAAGAAACTACATTTCCCAGAAACGGGAAATTAAGTCATCCACTAAACAACCATCATTCACAAGTCTTAGCCCATAGAATCAGGCTCTTCTGCTCTTGTACCCCCTCTTTTCTTAATGCAATCAGCTCCAAATATAAGACCTAGAATGTCACTTTACATTTGATCCACTCCGGTCAAACAGAAGGCAGGTATAACCACCATGCCAACTAAAAACTAACCATCTCATCACAGTTCAAATCCTAAATTACAACCGCAAAGAACTCAAACTGGCAGACCAATAAACTGTAACTCAGTCTAAAATTTGATACATTAGAACAATACATAGAGTGCATGCCATATCAAATCAGAAATACTTATTCCTTAAGAAACAGTTCTAGTCCAAGGATGGGTCAAAGCACTTCTTAACGCTGTGTGCGAAAATACTCTCCACCATGTCAATAAAAAAAATTGAAACTTTCCATCACAAAAGCAATTATATTTTATATTCAAGGTCAGGACCAGAGAAAAGGATTATGTGTGTTTGAAGCATACGAATTACCAGAGAAACCACTGCCAAATACCGGCTTAGAACCAAACTTTGTAAAGGTAGACTCTGCGGACAATTCTGCCACTCCTATAATGCCGTCTGGTCTACTTCCTAGGAAAAAAGCCTTGGAAGGCATTGCCCCTCGAGCCAAATGAGCACCAAACCATTGAGTTTTTAAAGCTGGCCTCGGTCATAATCGAACACCCCTTTGGGCCGTTGGTATAGAAATTGCTCCAAAGAGCTTTTAAATGCATATTGGAAGCTGCTGGCCCCGGTGGGCACCATTCTGGAGTCATGTTTTTATAGGCCCCAAGGCTAAGCAGCACAGAGCTAGTGAGGATCATGAAAAGGCAGATATGAAATGGTCCAGGGGTGGATTTGGTTGTTCTGGCAATGGTAAATATTACCTCATCTTGCCTGACGGATCCAGTATCTGAAAGTCTCCTGCAAGTTGTGAGGCATAGTTGGATCACTAACTTTGCTGGAATTCCATTCCTTCTGGTATAAAATCTTGCTTGGTACCCAGTACAGAGAGAGAGGTTGGGGATCAAGTTCACAACCCCGAGGAACGAATACTTAAGGTCCAGAGGTCTGAACAGCCTTATCCATCTCCACAATGTGCAGACCAAAGTGTACTTACCAACTTAGGACCCTTCGACAGGAAGGAGAAAGCCCCTTATCTCTTTATGCCTTAGAGTAGGGCTGAAACATGTTGGTCTAAGTATAGGGTCATAGGACCATAACAGTCCACATTACCCACAAATTATTGTTTTAGTCTAACGACCATCTCCAAAAATAAAGGGATACCTAGGAGAAGGTTGGGGATGTTTAATCCCTAGTTAAGCCCCCTGGTCACCCTTCTAACAAGTGCTCCCTGAAATACGGTCAAGCCCACCCGGACCTTTAGGAGTCAGGGTGAAGCCAATGATGAAGCATGACACTATTTGAGTGTGTGAGGGTTGTATATAAAAAAGGATTTTTTTCCTTCCCCACACAAGCCCTGCGGAGCTAGCATTCCCACTAAGGGTGACTAACCATTATATCCTGTGTCCCGTGCAGCATTTAGAACCATCCCCAAGACCTCTGATGGGATACTTTTTGGTAGAACGTAATTATCATTATTACACAATTCTAATCCCTTTACAAACTTCTGTAGCACAGAGATCAAAACTGAACCTCCAGCTCCTAAATGGAGCCCTAGACGTTGGTTATGAGCGGGCACCAATCCGGTAAACCCGCTAACGGGCATTACTGAGCCCATCGCTGTTAGGAGCTGGGTGGGCCAATGGAGATTTCGGATGCAAGCAGCTCAAATCTCTGTTGTGAGCACGGATCGATTGGGGTGGAAGGACATGCAGAAACTGGTACATAAATTCCTGCATTTAATTCACCCAAAAGCTTGTAAAATCCATTAATTCCCCACCACCAGATTTACCTGCCCTGCCCCTCCCCCTCGAGTGATGGTAATTCTTGGATGTGGAAATAACTAGGATTACTCTGGTGCACTCGTTATTAAGACCTGAGAGCTGTACTTAAGATGTTACCACTACCCAGTTTCTCCCAGAATGCTCTTAACAACTCTTACAAGATATTTGTATTATGAGTAGGAGGAGCTTGAATTGCTTACACCTTAGCACATTAGTACAAACTCATTACTTTCATTCTGCTTACAGGCATTGAAATTGTTATTATTGACACTTTGAACTGATTATTGAAGTATATGGTTATCAATGCATTCAAAGTTCATCACTATTGGTGTTTAGGCAGCAGATCATTCAGCATTAATTTTCTGTGGTTCACTTGCTCACCAAGGTATTAAAGTGTAGCTAGTTGCTCTCGTTTAATTTTCAGTATGCCTGTGTTTTCCCCTTCTCACTCTTTACGCATTTACAGGTTTTTTTTTTGTGAGCAGCAACTGACAATTTTTTGTTTGTCATGTAGTTTGAATGTACAGTATTACTGGCAGCAACGGGACACAGTTAACCAAGTGTTGATTTTGCTTCTTTTTTAGAAATGCGCCCTCAATGGTTTGAGCTGGAGGACGTTCCCTTTGTGCAGATGTGGCCGGACGATGTATACTGGTTTCCAATTATGCTTGAAAAAAAGAAGTTCCTCGGTTATTTCAAATTTCAGGGACATGACACGATCCTGGATTATAGACTAGAAGAAGTGGACGAAATCAAGGAAAACCATCTTATCCTATAGGTCACCTAAGACAACGAAAATTAAAGGACGCAATACACATATGCCTTGAGGCCTTAACGTGAAAAGTTGTGAAACTACTGTACGGTCAATACTGGCTTTTATGTTTTTCAGTTTCTCCTTGAAATAGGTTAATTGTTCAGAGTTATCAAAATCTTCTTTTTGGATCCTGTGCTTCAACTTTATGTTTCAGAACCAATACCAGAGCCAAGGTGACTTTTTCTTTTATTGTATGTACAGAGAAAATGTGGAATCAAACCACATGCCACCTAAACCTGAAAACACGGACTTGCTGTCATAATTATGTATTTTTTTTTTTTTTAGGAAACTGGGATTTTTTTGCTTGTGAAGTTGAAATCATATTATATAACACATAACAATTTCAAGTGTATGCATTTCATTTGGGTCCAAAAATATGAGCACTTTGTCTTTGATCGTTGCGATTTAAAAATTGTGGTGCTATATTTTACTAAGTGTTAGGTTGCTTTAGAAGTTCAATTTTATCCTTGGTTAGTTGAAGATTTGAAAAGTCCTCTAATATACTTCTGCTGAGTTTGCTCTTTTATTTTCAATTGTATTACAATTTACTGATATGAATATGTCTAAAATCGATGTAAATAATTCATAGTAAGACATTGGTCAATTGAGAGCAATTTGCAGGTATTCATATAACCACCAGACATGTTGATTATTTTATATACGTTACATTCTAGGCACTGACTAGCCCACCCTATCAAGCAGCGGCCTTTTCCTAGTTCCAAGTAGTTTAGTCGTGTTTTAGTCCAATGTGCAACAGTCAGATTATTACAGTGGGATGAGTCACTCTTATCTGTACAATAATATTGGTTGGAAAGCAGGCAGTCACTACTGCCCCTGAAACATAGTGGCAAGTAATAGTAGGCTCACTTTCAGGAGTAAATAGATGTAAACGACAGACCTGGTTTATCTATACTGTCTCGCTGTGAATATAGCACAGCAGTGCTATGAATAGATCTCAAGATGGCCACCGTTCCTAGGGATGGTGCTCGTAGTCGTAATGTCTTCTAAACTGAGTTGAATTCGAGAGAGTAGACTATGTAGATCACCAGTGGTGATTCTTGTGTTCTCCCAGAAGACTGATGGACTTGTACTGAGGGTGCAGGCTGGAAGGCGAAGATATCAGATAAACAGTGGAAGCTAGAAGTACACCAAACCTGAGAATGCCACAAATTTGCACTTGAATAATAAGGAGAGAAAATTTACTGGAGCAATTTACACCCTGGCTGTGAGAGAATGGAACCAGGAACTGCCCGCGGTAGCGCTCAGGAGCCTCAAGTGGCTCCTCATCTACTACTATGCCTGTGGTTCCTCCACTAAGCTGGCCTTTGGATTGCCTCCAAGATCTTCGTAAGTCCTACACTGCTTCATCAATTTGTGTCTCTATTTGCCAAGCTCTTAAGGGATGTCTTGTATGTGCTACACGCATGAGATCCAGCTGGGCTTGAGGTCTGATGGAAACACTGACTTGGCGCATAGTAACTTTCGGACCTAAATCATGGCAGTTCACTAATGGATGGGTCACAACGGTCTGAAATTAAATACAGCCAAATCTGAGGTGGTGCTATGGTGAGGTCCTCCTTCTATCTGCCTTGTGACTGACTTAACTCTCTCAAACTATTAAACAAAAATAGGATTTTACTTTAGCGACAAATTATTATTTATACATTTGCTGGCGAAGGACTCCAAATCATGCTTCTTCCTTCTGAAAGTTTTGAATAAAAGTGCTCAGTCCCTGCCTCATTCTAAAACCCAAGGGAAATATAAGATTTACAAAAATTGCTTTATCTCTGAATTGAAGGATCCCAGGATGTCCTACCAGAAAAATGTGCCCACCACCCAAAGCTGAGGTCTAAGCACTCCTACGTCTTACAGCATTACCTAGCTCACACTGCTGAGGTTTCTATTTCAATATACAAGCAGAGATGCTGAAAACAGTGGATATTCATAAACCAAATTCTACAGTGAAGATCACTGTTAGAGAATTCTATATTCTTTATATTAAATGTTTATTTTGAGTCAGTCAGCTTGAAAAGGGTGCAGTTAATAATAGGCACTGATTGGAATTAGGATGCTTAGGTTGTAAATACATTTCTTGGTTAGATTTTATGCTTCACTTTTCTTGAATACATTGCTGTTAAAATATTACGTCATGGTTAGAATCAATGGATTTGGGTAATTCTGTGACTGCAGCATTTACTGTGTAGCTATGGATCTACTACATGTCCTATAATTTGCCACACAAATTGCAGAGTTTGCATATTTTACCCAACATTTTTTCATTGCATATTATTAAAATTAATACTGATAGAGAATGTGTCCTATAATTTGTATTTTCCCCTCATAATTGACATAACATTGATGCATAATGTGGTCCTCTATGCCACATATTCCTGGAAGCTCTGGCAATTTAAAGCTCTGCAGAGTAGTTTGGGGGCTGTCATTATGATGATAAAATCCGTATTTCCTACATACACAGTTGTCAGAACTACACTGCAAGATCTGAAACACAATTGAGGGGCTGCTAACTACATTCCCTTCCTCTTCACATCCCTTATGGAAATGCTGAACTGAAATTCAGAAAATTAGGACATTAGTTATAAATGGAAAAAGTGTGGATTTCACAAAGCGGGTGATCTCTTTCACAAAGACATACATTTTACCAGATGGAATGGGATTATAACCTCTATTAGAAGAAATATGTTCGGCCCTTTTAAAATTTACTGCAGGGAAATGCAGATTCTATGTCAGGACTGGAGGCGAGGATTATGCCTTCTTTCTCCACTTTATTCATACAGCAGCACAGAAAGAACAACAAAGACTACATTTCCCATGAACCATAGGGAAAAAAAGTAGTCAACAACATTGTGTCAACAACCAATCAAAAGAGAGAAAAATGTCCAATCAGAGTCTCTCCAGTTACTGATAGTCCCTTGTTAGTGTCCAGATCTCCTCTTTCTTCGCGTCCCCTCAGGGTTTCTACTGTTTGGGGGGGCTTTGTTATGTGCTTTTATGACTGCTTTGTGTCTTTTGATGCTATATTCTGCTCTATCAGGGCTTATTGCTTGAATCTATTGTCTTGTGACAAGGTTTGTTAGATTTTTTATTGAATTATAGCGGAGCCGATCGTTAGTCTGACACGTCGCTGTGGTAATTTTCTTTGATTGCTTTGCTGGTATAGCGTTTGCTTTCCTTTCTTTTTTCCCCCGTTTGAGAGTTTGAGGGGGTTTTGTCGGTAAAAATTTGGTTTTTTTCCTCACCGCGGGACCGAAAGTAGTCTCTCGCTCCTACGCGGTGGTGCTGGCGCGCTCTGGTCCTCCCGCCGCCTGGGGGCGTGAGAGGCGGTGTTTGAACGCGACGCGTCTCTGGTTTTGATCAGTTTCCAGAGACGCGCGCGCGTTCGACTGCCACCGGAGCCTGGGCTGAGAGAGACACCGAGTTTTTCGGTCTGTACCGGCCCGCGAGCTCGTTTCTTCGCTCACGGGCCTAATTTGCATACCTGACGCTTGTATCCCGGTGCTATAAAGGGGATTCGAGTCTTGTATTTGCATGAGTGTGCTGACGCCTCCCTGGAGGTTGTATTCTTGCCGTTCGGCTTGCTTTGGGGGACATTATCCAGCCCAGTTATCTGCATAAATTTAAATTGGTGTCTGCCAGCCTCTTTGTGTCCCCTCAGGGCTAGTCACCCTGCACAAAATTGTGGTTTTGCCACGTGTAAAAATCTCAAACTGACACCCAGTTGTAACAACTTACTTGCGAGTGCAGCGCAAAAGTCTTCTTGCCCTTCCACCTGTAATGGATTTTTACGGGGATTATCAGGATGAAGAGGAGGATCCTCTGGCGGATATGCCATGGGGCGATGCTTTCTATGAAGCAGTGGATACCTCTATTTATAGGGCAGTGGACCAGGCCATTTCTCCTTTGGAGGACAGGCTGACACAAAAAAATAGAGCAGGCATTTTTACGCCTTGAACGCAAAAATTCTCTATCATCCAATGTCCAGGACCTTTCGGGTCCTCCCCCTCCTAAACGCCCCTGTGCCCCGGGGGTGGAGGTGGACGCTTTTGAGCGGCTCAAACAGGCCTTTATTGATAGCCATCCTATGGGAGGTACTGGCGACTCGCTAGCTCTTAACCTCGCCCCTGCACTTCCAGGTCCTTCAGGGGATCCGGATGCCAGCCCGTCTAGGCCTTGGCTTCCGACCCGACCCTCACAGGTCCCTTTGGCGCCTTCTGACTTACAGCCACCTCCTACACCTTCTGACATGTTGGACCCTAATGACATTGTCCATCCTCGCTCCTCAGACTGGGTTTTAGCGGACAAGGTGGCGACTTACGTCGCAGAGCATATCCGGCGCCCGCTCGAAAAGGAGGCCCGCAACTGTCTCCGAGCGGAGTGTCCTCGCCCTTCTCTGGAGGGCAAAGTTTCCCTGACCCCGGATATTGACCCGAGAATGCTAACGTTCCTGCAGAAATTTATTCGAGACCCCAAAAAGGGCATCGATAGGTCGTGGCGGGCGTGCCAAGATAAGCTCTTGGACGCCCTGGGGCCCGCCACAAAAATTCTTGATATGGCGGAAGAAGCGAAGGCTTCAGGATCGATGATTTCTCCCGAAACTCTTTCAGGCTGGGCTCAGCGGGTAGTGGTCTTCCTAGGCAACGCCAACTGTGCCCTCTCCACCGAGCGGCGGAGATCCCTTCTAATCAAAATTGACCCAAAACTGGGTGACCTGGCGGATTCCGAAGCAGGGGCGATTGCCCAAGGGGGCCTTTTTGGTGAGCCCTTCATCAAGGAACTGGGCAAGTTTGTAAACACCTTTACGTCATTGGACAGGGCGCAGTCCACCATTAAAAAAGTGTTCCCTCGGGTTTTTCGAGGGGCCGGTCGAGGAAGGGGCCACTCGACCGGTCGACAAAACCATCAGGTCAATCAGAGAGGCTCCGGTCAATATCAAGACCAATCGAAATTTGGAAATTTCTACCCCAAAGAGGACGCCGTGGCAAAGGCAGAGGTCACAGGGGAGGAGCGTCTAATGCAAACTGGTGAGTGTTACCCTTTCTTCCCCACAAAGCATAGGGGGACGCCTGGCAAGCTGTTACGGGGCATGGTCATCCCTCACTCGCGATGCATGGGTTCTTCAGACGATAAGGGGGTTTCACATAGAATATTGCGGAAATCCTGTTCAAAAGACTCCCCCGCGCCCTATGCAATTTTCACTTCACGACGCACTCCTGGTGGACGAGGAGGTCGATTCCTTGCTTCGCAAGGGCGCTATATCTCTCGCAACACTCCACCCAAGGGGTTTCCTCAGCAATCTCTTTTTAGTGGACAAGTCCGATGGCGGCAAGCGTCCGGTTATAAACCTCAGCGAGTCCAACGAGTGGTTGGTTTACCGCCATTTCAAAATGGAGGGTATTCACCTCTTGCGGGATGTTCTTCGTCCTCACGACTGGATGGTACGTTTGGACTTGAAGGACGCTTATCTGGTGATTCCTATCTTTCGGCCTCACCGCCGTTTCCTTCAATTCGAGTGGCGCCACCCGATTTACGAGTTCACTTCCCTCCCTTTCGGGCTGTCTTCCGCACCCTGGTGCTTCACAAAGGTGCTCAAACCAGTGGTGGAATTCCTGAGAGTTCGTGGGGTCAGGCTGATCGTCTACTTAGACGATCTCCTCCTGATGGCTTCCTGCCCCAACCTTTTAGCCGATCAGCTACAGATGACAGTGTCCTTGCTCCAGGACCTCGGGTTTGTGATCAATGGAAAGAAGTCCCTTCTCCAGCCGGCTCAGTCCGTTACCTTTTTGGGATTCGTCATCGACTCCAGGGCCTCTACTCAAAGCCTGCCGTCCAGGAAACTTGCGAAGATTCGCCACGAGTTGCGTCGCGTTTTAGCTCAACAGTGCGTCTCACTGCGCCAGCTGGCCCGGGTTGTAGGTCTTCTATCTGCCTCTATCCAGGCGATTTTTCCGGGTTCGCTCCACTACAGGGCCCTACAGCGTCTCAAGGCGTACTTCCTGCGGAAAGGGTATTCGTACTCCCACAAGATCCGTCTATCCGACGAAGCTCAGAGCGAAATCCAGTGGTGGTTAACACACATGGAGGCATGGAACGGCAGAGCAATCTTCGGTTCCGTTCCAGATTTGATCATCGAATCAGACGCCAGCAGGCTTGGGTGGGGCGCCCGCTGCGGGGATCTTTCCACGGGAGGCTTGTGGTCTCCCGACGAACAAAAATTACATATCAACTGTCTCGAGCTTCTGGCCGGCTCGTTTGCAGTCAAATGTTGGACCAGAGACTCAGTACAGTCTTGCGTACTTCTGAAAATGGACAACGTGTCGGCTGTCCGTTATATCAACCACCTCGGAGGCACCAAGTCGAAAGCCCTCTCCGATCTGGCGGCGAGCTTCTGGCAGTATTGCCTGGACAGTCAGGTATCGGTCACAGCAGAGTATCTTCCGGGCCGAGACAACGTGGAGGCCGATTATCAATCACGCCACTTCCGCGACTCCAGCCTCAGGAAGTTGGATCATTTGGTGTTTGCCTCCCTCAGCCAGCTTTGGGGTCCGTTCATGGTGGATCTATTTGCATCTCGCCTGGACCACCAGCTTCCGAGATTTTTTTAGCTGGAAGCCCGACCCTCGGGCAGCAGCCACGGATGCGTTTCTCCAAGAATGGAGCGTGGATCGGGGTTATGCGTTCCCTCCGTTCGCTATGATTACCCGGACAACGGCTCAAGTCCGCAGGCAGAAGGCAGACTTAGTACTCATCACGCCTCTGTGGAGGTCTCAAGTGAGGTTTCCAGTTCTTCTGGAACTTTCCTGGGATTTTCCGATCCTACTCCCCCGGTTTCCAGATCTCCTCAAGGATCCGTACGGCAATCCTCATCCTCTAGTGTCAGCGAACTCGCTGTGGCTCATGGCGTGGAGGATTTCCGGGGTAGATGGCAAGCCCCGGGCCTTTCGCGATCAGCTGAGGAGCTCCTTTCTAAAGCCTGGGCGGATAGCACCATTAAACGATACAAATCTGCGTGGGGCAGATGGTCCCGTTGGTGTTTGCGACGGAGTTTCGATCCCGTGGTCACGGATGTGGTCCACGTTGTAAACTTTCTGGCGCATTTGGCTTCTAATGGCTTGGCATATGGGTCCATTAACACTTTCAGGTCAGCCATTTCCTCGGGTCACGTCCCGGTTGGTGGTTCGGCGGTGGGCGAACACCCTTTGATCTGCAGGCTCCTTCGGGGCATTCGACTTTCCCTACCTCCAGAACCGCAGTATTCGGCCCTGTGGGATGTTAATCAGGTGTTAAATCTCTTCCTGTCTTGGCAACCAAATAGGTTTCTATCCCGTAAGGAGTTATCGGCGAAGCTGGCAATGCTGCTCTGCTTGACCTCTTGTCGTAGAGTGTCGGATGTGCGCGCACTCGATATCTCGGGTCGCATGTTCACTCCGGATGGGGTGACGTTTACCCTTTCTCGCCGGACAAAGTGCAATACAAGAGTTGTCTCTTACCCGGCCTTCGCGGATTCTCCAAAGCTCTGTGTGGTCAGTTGCCTCAAGGCCTACGAGGAGATGACGGAGGAGTATCGCCCTCCGGGGGAGCGTCAGCTGCTCATCGCGCTCCGGAAACCCTTTAAGGCTGTTTCCTCCCCAACCATCGCCCGTTGGGTGCGTTGGGTGATGCAAGAGGCGGGTATTAGCCTCCGGCATTTTGGGGCGCATTCCGCGAGAGGGGCTATGGCCTCGAAGGCGTTTGGTCTGGGTGCCCGCTTGGAGGATATCCTCAATGCGGCGTACTGGTCCTCTGATTCCACCTTCGAGAAGTTTTACTTCAAGCCAATTCTCAATATGGCTCAACTGGTTGTGGGCAAGCTTTAAACAAGCATAATCCTCGCCTCCAGTCCTGACATAGAATGAAAATTTTCCTAGCTATCGTAACGGAAAGTTTCAATTCTATTAAGGACTCGGAGGCGAGGATTATCCCGCCCGGTGTTCTCAGAGGAAACCCCTCCTCGTATTGCAGTAAGTAATTTTTTCCTTCATGTTTATGCCGAAGGAAGCAGTGCTTGATGATATGTTCTAACTACCTTTACATTGGTTTTCTTTACTGGTTTGCTACCTAGGGTGGTGTAATACTGCCTTGTTTATTGCAGGTTCGGATACCCACAAACAGGACTCCTGAAGTTGAGTGCTGGGCTGTCTTCGCGCTCCGAAAGAGGAGATCTGGACACTAACAAGGGACTATCAGTAACTGGAGAGACTCTGATTGGACATTTTTCTCTCTTTTGATTGGTTGTTGACACAATGTTGTTGCCTACTTTTTTTCCCTATGGTTCATGGGAAATGTAGTCTTTGTTGTTCTTTCTGTGCTGCTGTATGAATAAAGTGGAGAAAGAAGGCATAATCCTCGCCTCCGAGTCCTTAATAGAATTGAAACTTTCTGTTACGATAGCTAGGAAAATTTTCATTCTACACAGACTGATACAGCCAGAGTTCCTGCAAAACAGTATACTTTGACCATCCCAGAAACAGCCCAACTGGAGTCTGTAGTTTTTAAGGAAAGAGGAATTTGAAATCTTTCCTGATGAAAAGCAGTGAGGAGAAATATCTTAAAGGGCTAACAGTTATTCAAATATGCCAAACTAAGTGAAACTATTTTAAAAGGATTTTATAGCAGTGGCATTGTACACAAAATGAATAACAAATGTCAGAATCCCTACAATTTAATTTGAATTTGTTATTCTGAGATAAAAGCAAATCATAAAAAAAGAATTGCTATGTTTTTATGATTTGATTTCTGTCAGAAAAACAAATAAAAATGTTTGCAAATTAAATCGCAGCGAATCCTCCAGCTCCTTAATGGTTGTAATGTTTTCCTTTCAACATTCTCATGTTTGAGAAGGCGAAAACAATTTTTTTCTTCTCAGAAATTATTGCCAAATTGAGAGAATCTGTGGGGAAACATGGATTTACCACCAAGTGGTATTCTGACCATATTCGCAACAGAAAAACAGGGTCTGCAATAGCAGAAACAAAAATGACAGACTAGAACCTTAAATTTCAAAACCTGTCAGAATTTGTCTAAGGTACTATGTATAGGATAAAATATGCAGACTAAAACATAATAAATATTGCACAAAATACATTTATGTGAGGAAACCAGATGGGATATGGAGCTCTGTTTTTTCAGGAATCCTTCTGGTATAGTTCCGATTATCTGAAAGATAGAAAAACAAGATCTCTAATGGTAGAAAAAAACAACGACGGGAAGATTTATTTGAAGCTGCAAACCCCTGGAAACAATTAAAAAATAAGCAATTTGAGCAGCAAAGCTGTCACAGGTGCTTTAACATTATTTTTATTTTCACATGGGATTTTTGTTATGCAACTGACTTAAAAGAAAAAAACATATTGCTTTTAGAAAATATATATATATTTTTTTTTTCTCAAAGATATGTTTATTACATTTTTACAACATACAATCTGAGACAATGCCTCCACGACATCCCACGCAGGGGAAGTGGATTAATTCAGCTCAAGTAGGCAGAGTGAGAAAGATGCATTATTCAATACACTCAAGTTCCGTCCGAAGAGAATGGCCCATTTACCAGATACAGTGTCGAAATGTAAGGGAGCTTGGTGTCTGTCCTTGCTGGTCCAATTTGAGAGTGAGCATTGTTACAAGGGTGTCAACCTCCTACTGCGACAATAAATGCTCCATGTCATCTGAGTGAAATGTGTTATGTGAAATGACGCCCCCCCGGAGCCCACCCCCACCCTCCCCTTGGTGGCGGCAACAATCATAGAATGATGGAATCACATGACACAAGAACTCTAATCAGAATTGAAAGAGTTGAAGGGACCTTATGGTGGAAGGACAGACAGCCGCCGGAAGGCGACTAGGGGGCCCCATTTGAATTCAAAATTCTTATAGTCATCTCCGAAGATGTCAGACATACGCTCTAAGCTAAGCAATTTCCATAGGCGCACGTGCCAACGGTAAATAGACGGAGCCTCCTTCCTCTTCCAGGCGGCAGCCAAGGTGATCTTAGCTGCTCCAAAACAAAGCCACATGATCTTCTTATCCGCCCAAGTCTGGTGTTCTAGGGAAGTCACAAAGCCCCAAAAGGACACCTGCCATGGTATGGGGGATGGGGTATCCCAACATATCTTTTATGTGTGCTAGTATTTCCTCCCAGAAGGGCGGAATAGTTGGCCAATCCCACCATATGTGTGAAAAGTCTCCAAGGAGCCCGCATCTCCTCCAACATCTGTCAGAGGCGGCGGGGAAAATCAGTCTTAGTTTGGAAGGGTGCAGGTACCAGTCCATCATGGTCTTCAAGTGCGCCTCCCTGAGTTCTACGGAGTGGTTAAAATGTGTAATATCGGACCACACGTGTGTCCATTCTTCATCTGAATTGGGATGGTGAATCAAGTCTTCCCACATGGACATATAACGCGGGGCTAGAGCAGTTTTAAGCAGGAAGCTATATAAAAAGGAAATGACCCCTTTCATAGAGGATGTCTTAGTGAGGAAGGCTTCAAATTTTGTGAGGGGTCGAGTGGCAGCCTCCTGTACTTGAGGGATAAGGGCCCAATGCATCAGTTGAGTATAGTGGAAGTGTACTGTAGGCCCTACTCCATAGTCCTGTTTACAGCTGTCAAAAGTGAGAGGGTCGAAGTTATGAAACAGGTGTGTCAGAGCTAAACAACCTCCCTTTCTCCAGGCATCAAAGGGTCCCTCATGCAGGGCTGGGGGGAATGCCGGATTAAAGTGGAGCGGTGTAAATGGGGAGGGGAACGAAGTCCACCGGGCATCGCCCGAGACAGAATCCCACACTTTTAGGGTGGTACGTGTGGGAGTGCTAACATATGTATTTTTGGGTCTGTCCTGTCTGGGGCGCCACACTAGATCCCAAATTGTCCTCCCAGTCACGCTCCTGTCCATGTGTAGCCCATGTTTTTCGGATTCCTCTTTCGACCATTCTACCAGGACTCTCAGCTGCGCCGCTTTGTAATATGTAATACAATTGAATATCTGGGAGTCCAACTCCCCCTTCCAGATGAGAGCAACGCAGAAGAGAGTAAGAGAAGCGAGCACGTTCTCCCTGCCAAATAAAGCGCAGGATCATGGCCTTCACTTTCCGGAAAAAGTCACACTATCTCAATAGGCAGGGCCTGAAATAAGTAGAGGAGCTTGGGCAGAAGGGTCATTTTAACGGCGTGAATTCGACCCAGCCAGGACAGGAAAAGAGGCTTCCATTTCGTGAGATTCGCTTGGATACTTGCAAGAATGGGGGGGAGGGAAATTGCCGGCATAGAGCCCGAGAGATGTATGTCGATACATTGCGCACCATTCCATCGCGTGCATTTACCACGCGTTTATTACATCGCAAAGTCCACAACATCGTCAACTATAACATTGCACGTTGTTGCAACGCCAATGCGTTGATTGCTATTGGCCAGTACATAACTTCGCAGACCACGAAATCGCACGTCCTGACAACGCGTTCTTTGTGGCCTACCACAGTTTTTGCATTCTTTTGGCCGAATGCCTTTCAAGGACGTGCCTTTCAGAGGCATACAGCTGACAATTTGTAAACTTGGTAGATTTGTGAAGTTCACCGTACACGTTCCTCCGACGATTTTCTCCGAATAGGTAAGTGTTTCCAATGCGAGTAATGTAACCCAAATACATCCCGAAGTGATTTAAGTTTAATTCCGTCCTGCCTATTATGGCATCAACAGTTTAAGTTACTAAACTCTGTGGGGAGGGGGGGGGGGGTGCAATTGGAGGTGATTTTTTTCAATGTATATGAGATTAATATCCCTTTTGTCGTTTTGTTTCGCTCTGTTTCATGTATGAACTGCTCTTTTATCCTACTGAAATAAAAATGTTATCAAAAAGACAATAATAAATATCCCATGTCGGTGCGTATTTAGCCAGCCTCGCACTTCCCAGAGTGTGCTTGCTACCCGTTGGATAAGGCACCTAGACGCCACCCAATGCAGTACGAAGCGCTATATAAATACCATTACTGTTCGGGATAGTCTGGTCCGCTGTGTATAAAATGAGAATGGCTTTATAATCGGATTTCTAAAGTGCATTTTTTATTTTCAGCAGTGTACGTTTCTTTTTCTGCCAATTACATTTTTGCGGCACAGTGTTTTCTATGGGAACTCAAAATTTCGACCTGATTCTTTTACTCCTTCTGTGACGTGAACCCGTGTTCTGCTCTGGGTGCTAGTTTTTCGTATGAAACCGAGTTCATGTACATAATGAAACGACAGAGGTATTTACATTGATTACAGCTGGCAGTGCAGTGTGGGAGTCCCAGCTCGCTCCTCCCTTTATATGAACTAATAAAGAACATTAGGGGCCATATTATACATGGGGCGCAAACGCCCGCTGCGCCACAGGGGCATCAGTGTAGGACGTCCCCAGTTATCCATCTGTCTATAGTCAAATGGTGTGATGCTTGCATCTTCAACCATTCAGGTAAAATTCAGGGGCAGTTCCACGCCAGAGCAAAGCCCAATCCTGTGTGCATAAACTGAGATAAAAATACAATCCTAACACTATTAAAGGAAAGGTCTTGGCTTTTAAATAAAACGCAGCCAATCCTGTATTTCTCCACATTAATAATGGTGAGCAGTAAATGTCCATAAATATTTATGCAACTTATTCTGATAGCCGTCTACAAAAGGCCCTGAAAAGATTATGCCTGCAATTCTGATAAATGTGTCAGGTACGGTGTTAATCGACTGCGTGACTCGCTTTTATCTTTATCAGCACATTTATCATTTTCGGACAGTTGCAGAACTAACTGCTTTCAGTTCATGACCAAACGTAGCCGTTTTGAGAATAGTTTGACCTTTAGAGGCAATCTAATTCTATTAAAGTCGAGAACTAAATACTATTGTCTTTGCCGGGCAAGCAAAACGTTTGTAGTTATCGCACATAGTGAAGTGGTTACCGTTATGTTAACTAGCTGTATCACGCATAGATGGGGTATTTAGCTAACCCGCATAAAGTGTGTTATTTCAGAAACCTACAATGTGTGTCGTGCAAAAACTTACTGAGACTAGACAGCACAGTGCAGGTGAGGTGCAGGTGAAATATTTTAAAACTGTCAAAACAAATTAATTCACTTGATGATGCCATTTTCGTTCATTAACGCTTGTGATCAGTAAAACCGTATGTATGTGCAAGCCATCCTTCATCCATCCACCCTTTCATCCATCCATCATTCATCCACCCACCTTTTCACACTACCATCCATCCACCCATCACTCATCGCTCATCCACCCACCCTTTCATCCATCCCCCCTTCACCCTTCCATCCATCCATCCAGCCTTTCATCCATCTACCCATCCTTCACCCACCCTTTCATCCATCCATTCATCCACCCTGTCTAAAGTCATCAAACGTCCATAATTGTGAAGCCCACCGTACGTTCGCCAGCACATCTCGTACAGTCCTCCAATAATTCTCATTGTGTGTGACATTTCTTTAATTCCCTCTTTTGCTCATTATTCCTATTGAAGTATCTAATGTTAATGAACACTTTCCTTGTCTTTTAGTAAAGGTCTGCAATTCTCGTAGATTTCATTCCATGCCATCTGTAAAATGCAGGCTTCTTTCTGACAAAACATTTCTTGCGAATGAGAAGGAGTCATTATGATCAGAGAAATGTCACTCGCAATTTACTTTTTTCATGCTGTAACTGTAAAAAGAAATCTCTGCAATGACCAAACCTAATTATGGTAAATTCGGCGCCCTTTGCAATGTGCTTGGTACATCAAGGGAAACTCGTGTATTTGTTTTTCATTCTTGTACAATATTTATGCAACATTGTCACATTTTTGATATATCTGCCCAGCTTCCATAATCCCGCGATGTAAATGCCTATGCGCATTACTAGCATGTCTTCTAAAAGCGTTTATGCGTTGTCCGATGTAAATGCTAGCGATGTAAATGCCTATGCGCATTACTAGCATGCGTTGTAAAAGCATGCGATGTCAAGCCTCCTGCGATGTGAAAGTCGCGTTGCGATGGCAGCGCGTGAAAACAGAGTCGTTGTGATCAGTGTTTCCCCATAGAGCCCCTCAATCCTTGGCGTTAGTTGGACACCCAAGTATTGGATGGAGGAGGTAGCCCACGACAGCGGAGTAAGAGACTGGATTTTGAGAACCTCTGCTGGCGGAAGGGTGAGGTTGAGTATGAACGATTTGGTCAAATTTATTGCCTGACACCGTTTCAAAGCGTTCAAGTTCCGACTGTAAGTGAGGGAGTGATGTAGCAGGCTCAGAAAGGGAGAGCAGGACATCATCCGCAAATAGGGAAATTTTATGGGACTCACCAGTGAACGGCAATCCCAAAATTCCAGGGTTGGACCTAATCGCTAGTACTAAGGGTTCAATGCGGAGGGCAAAAAGTAAGGGTGAGAGTGGACACCCCTGTCTGATGCCTCTAGAGTGGTGAAAGGAGGATGATTGCACCCCGTTCACTACCACCTTGGAGTGAGGGTGGAGGTAATTAGCTCTAATCATGGTGAGAAGTTTAGGGGAAAAAGCCGAATGCCGTAAGTGTGTGGAAAAGTTAAGGCCAGTCAACCCTATCATAGGCTTTCTCAGCGTCCAATCCAACTAGCACTGCAGGGATGTGGCGTCTGTTAGCTTTTTCTATCAGGTGAATAATTTGACGGGTATTATCGCGTGTTTGACGACCTTTTATGAAGCCCGATTGGTCGGGGTGGATAAGAATGGGCACGAGGTCGTTCAGGCGTTTGGCTAAAATCGAAGAATATAGTTTGGCGTCCAAATTTAGAAGGGCAATCGGCCTATAAGAAGCACAGTGTTGGGGGGTCCTTCCCTGGTTTGGGTAACACCGAGATTACGGCCTCTGACATGGTAACGGAGGTTGTGCCTTCTGCCATAGCGTTAAAAAGACAAGAAAGATGAGAGCTAAGGTCTGGGGCAAATGTCTTATAAAAAAGTGCAGTGAAACCGTCCGGCCCAGGAGCCTCGTGGGGCTTCAAGGGTTTAATGGCCGCGGTGACATCTTCCACTGTTATAGGAGCAGTGAGCATGTCATTCCACTCAGTATATACCCGGGGCAGAGGCAATGATTGGAGGTAATCCCGCTGAGCGGACGAGTTCAAGGTGTCCCCAGTATAAAGGCGTTCATAGAAATAACCAAAGAGCTCAGTTTTGTCCTCATCTTTGTGCATAAGTTCCCCCACTGGACCCCTGATTCCACCTATATAGTCTCTCTCTCGCTTATCTTTCAACTGCCTGGCAAGGTGTTTACCAATTTTATTGGCCTGGGTATATGAAAGATGTCGTAGTTTGAGAAGTGTGAATTTGGTTCTGTTAATATATATAGCCCTGAGTTTGCCTCGAAGTGCAGTGAGGTGTTGTAGCGTTTGTCTAGTGGGGTTTAATTTGTGGGTGCATTCAGTAGAGACCAGCTCCGTTTCTAATATCTCTCTTTCGCGAGCTCGCTGCCTATTCAATGCCGCGTTGAGGCCAATACACTCCCCCCTAATAACGGCTTTAAAGGTATCCCAGGTGACAAAGTCAGATGTGTCCTCCGGTCTATTAATAGCGAAAAAATCAGTAATGGTTTTCCGCAGTTTGGTACAGGACTCCCTATCTCGAAGAAGTGACGGTGGAAAGTACCATCTAGGAGTAGTCGGGGCGGTCCCGCACCAAGTGAGACTTATAGAGACTAAGCTATGGTCCGATACCGATAGGGGGAAGATCTTGGCATCCTGTAGGGCACCTTGCAGGGATTGATTAATAAAGATATAATCAAGGCGAGAATATGTACGATGTACATGTGAGTAGAATGTATAATCGCGTGCCTGCAGGAAAAGCGCGCGCCAAGCGTCTAAGAGGCCCAGATCCTGGAAGCGCTGTTGCGTTTCCCCTGAGAAAGAGCCCCTGTCAGAACGCTGTGCGTGCGTGCTGTCTAGGTCTTTCTGCCATATCAAATTAAAATCCCCCATAAGGATTAAAGGGCCCTCTACAAAATCTGTCAATTTCCCCAGAAACGTGTGTAGAAAAAACGTCTGACCAGTATTGGGAGTGTATACTACTGCGAAAGTGCAGAGTTTCCCTCTCAAGCGCCCTTTTAATCATGAGCCAGCGGCCATCTTTATCACTCTGAACTCCTAACGGTTGAAATTGCACGGAGGAGCGAAACATGAGAGCCACCCCCCTATGTTTCGTATGGGCTGAGGACCTATAAATTATTGGGAAATGTTTGTGTTTGAGGCGCGTGTCTTCAGCTCTAGCTAAGTGCGTCTCCTGTAATGCCACAATGTCGAGGTGATGGTCAATAATATATTTCCATACTTTGTGGCGTTTTTGGGGAGAATTAAGTCCCTTAACATTCCAAGTACCAATAAAAAAAAATCGGCATTATGTCAAGAATAAAGAACTACCGCGTTCGTCAGGCGTCGAAAGCCCTCCCAGGGCATCGGCCCCAAACCGTCTGCCGAGCGGCATGTCAGACCAGGTCACGCCAAGTGTACCCTTCCAAAAGTCAGATAGACCCTCAGGTGCAATTGGTAAAAAGCCACCACCACTACCCTCCCACCCCCACCTAATGATCCCCAGAAAAATAAAAACAAACATGAACAATACAAACACTACCGTTGGTCCCCCGTGGGGTTAAACAGATCCTTCGGGGATCAGGGAGGACAACAGGTCCGAGGACCCCATCCACGTTTTCCCGGTAAATAGTTCAATGAAAAGCATATTTGTGTGGCTACCTGAACAAGTGAGAAAAGGCAAGTCGTACTATAGGCTCATGCGGAGGCGAACACCTCGGTACGCTTTCTGCATTGATGAAGAAAACATAAAGCCTCAGTGTGAGCAACAGCTCGTACTGAGAAACAGAACTATCCTCTCCCAACAAACATACCGTAATATAGAGAAAAGAGAAAGGAGGCAACATTTGTCTTAAGTATAAAGTCCACAATGCCCACGATCTCTTCTCATCCTGCACCTGTGGCAGAAGCCACAAGGGCAGGAGCAGCAGCGGGGCTCAAAAGCGGAGCAGACTCAGCATAGCCGGAAGGAGCCGGCCCCAGCCACGAGATACCAGAATCTCTAAAGACGTTGGTCGTTCCGGCAATCGTACAGGGGATTGAAAGGTTCAGACCGTGGGGTAGACTGAGAAGTGATCATCGATGTCCCCTGCGTGACCCAGCCAACCATGCGCAAGTCGACGTAGAACCTCGGGAGGGTACTCCAGTCTTACTCCGTGAGGGGGCATCCTCCTCAGGGGGGAGGCCCAGAAGATCCAGTCCTTCCTGCAGATCGTTTGTTTTGAAATTCAAGGGAGAGACCAAATGGGTAAGTCCATCTGTACATAATCTTGTCGTCGCGGAGTTTAGTGGTAATTGGCCTGATAAGTTGTCTCTGTGCAAGAGTAGCTGGTGCTACATCTTGATAACGGTGCAGGGATGGCTTTGAAATGAGATGAAGTCCTTTGTCCTAGCGGCCTGAAGAACTGCTTCTTTGACTTTTTATGAATGAAATTTTGCAAGGATGTCGCGGGGCGTTTCTTCTCACCATGTTGCAAAGCCCCCACTCGATGCACTCTGTCTAATTTTATTTTAAGAGTCTTTGGAGCCAGGATTTCTGAGAAGAGACCTACCATAAAGGCCTCCAAGTCAGGCCCTTCCACGCCCTCCTCCAGGTCTCTGACCCGTATATTCTCCCGCCATGCCCTATTCTCGAGGTCTTCCGCCTTAAGCTGCGCTTGCTGTAGTTGATCCTTAAGTGAGCGAACCTCATCTTGACGCTCAGAGGAGAGTTGCGCTTGTTCCTGTTGTTGCGTCTCGAGGTCAAGGACCCTAGTGCCCACAGAATCCACATCCTGTTGCAGGGAGGATAAGAGTTCTATGAAGTCCGATCGCAGCTGGTCGATGGAGGATTTGATGTCTTGACTGATGTCGCTGCGTAGTTCCGACTTGAAGTCCTTAAACATGGTTAGGAGATCTGCTTTCGTGAGGGCCATTGTTGTAGAGCTGGCATCCCCGCGCAACGTTGATCGCTTGTCTGAAGTCACAAAGAAGTCTGAGACCTTGCTCAGTGTCTTGCTTGTCGTCTTCTTAGGCGGTATATGGCTTAGACCCCTGTGGCGTGCAGGTGGAGCAGAGGTAGAGTGAGTATGCAGGTGCCCCGTGGAAATGCGACATGAAGAGGGGCTTTAAATGGTGACCCCGGCACTATGAGCACTCATCCCAGAAGACTGATGAGGCTGCCCCTTCGGGAATATGTCGATGCAAGCCACTGGTGTGACCCCGTTAGAGTGGCACAGGCAGGTTTGCGCAAATGCTCCAAGGGGTAGAGGAAGCCTTGCAGAGACACTCATCCAGCCTGAAGCGATCCGGCCGAGGAGCCTCCAATGGGTACTTCAGGCTCCTAAGCAGGATCTGAGCTGCCGGAGCGGGGCCAGTTATTGAGGAGAAGCTCTGCGAGAGGAGTCCTTGTGGAACGGGGGAAGGGCGAGCGCCAAGCCAATCTCAGCAAGGAGCAGGGTTCCAGGAGAACAAGGCATTCACATTACGGCGCCCACTCTGGGTAAACAGCAGAGGTACCGCTCCAACTACAATCTTAGAGGTACTCCCCACCGGGGTGGCAGCGCCGAGCACGAAAACACCTGTGCCAGCGGGAACCGCCATGAAAGGAAGTCAGGCAGGCGCGGCGTTATGTAAGCTCAGCCCCGTCCGATAACAAAAATCGCCGCCGCGATCGCCCCCGCTGCCACCGCTATTTCAAAGAAGGGTCCGCACCTCACATATGGGGCTCTGCCGCCTCTCCGTCAGCTGGAACTCCGGAAAGGCTCCGGGCGCCGCACTACTCAGTCCGCCATTTTAGCTGCCACGTACTCCTCTCTACACGGCAGCTCGAAGCCCAATCGCACAGTCCTCAGGCAGATCAGAGCACTCAAACGGCTCTCGCGAACGCCTCACATCTTCCCACGTTAGCCAGTTCTATTTGCGGCGTGTCCAGAGGTCTGTAACAGCGTCCTTGCCCACCAAGCCAGCGTGTGGACCGGGAGCCGAGTCGGTCTACGTCAGCTCGGCCACGCCCCCAATAAATAATTTTTTATTTTAGGGAGAGATTTTATTTTCTCTCTGTAAAACTGTTATCCAGAAAGTTGGCATAGATACGGTCTTGTTTAACCTCTTCAGTGCCCATGACGAGATAGTCTCGTCATGGAGCACGGTCGCGCTGTGCCCATGACGAGACTATCTCGTCATGAACCCCACCCACTAATAAAACGCCCGGCACAGGAGGGGGAAAGGGCGTGGCACAGAAGGGGTTAAGAATATTAGTTAATGGAAACTGTATTACATTTAAATGAGTGAACTAGTTAAGAGAAAAACATTGTTCATCATGAGGGACTGGGTAAAGAGAACAATCAATAAGGATTCTAAAGTGTTGCTTTGATGACGTCAGCTACGGTTTTAAAGCTCTGTTGTGATATCATTCACTGGATGGCTCCGTTAAAATAGATGTAGCAATTTGATTTTGTTACAGTTCAATGAGACACAAAACAGTTCATTAACATCATGGACGACAACGATTCATTTTTTAAAAATTGAGCCAAATAAAAAGCATTCTGACTTGAAACAGTCATATTGATTTACATGTGGGAGTACACTTCTACACTTATTTATCCATACATTCCTGACCCTTTGAGCACCAGCGCACAAGTAAAACGACACACAAAATCCACAATTCAAGGCTGTTTATTATACAGGAGTTTTACTCTTATACTTTATATATATTTATCTATATATATTTGTATATACTGGTTTTTAACATTGATTTGAATACGTTTTGGCAATACCACTTTTTGGAATGCAATAGAGTTTGTAAACATTAGAATCTACAGCATGTGGTAGAATAAATTCTCTAAATTTAGGAGGCAAATAAAGTGCTTCATATGAACTAAAAAAGCTAAGCAGAAACAGCATGTAATTCAGTAAAGAAGCGCAGCAGGCTCAAATTATGCTGAGGAACATGTCATTTAAATTCAGTTTCACATACAGATATTTTTTAGCAAGGAGGATTGATTGGGATACCTTAAAAACATCACCTGCTTAAAGCTGTCCTGCCTGGGAGATGAGCACTGCTGCCCTGCATTAGGGCTCGCCACAAAAGGCAGCATTATTAACTGGACAATTTATTGTTTACTCTTATTGGGTACTTGTTGACCGAATTTGGTTTGAGAAGTACAGACATACACGTTTAGTTTAATTTTCCATTCGGTCAGGAGTAGCAAATGAAAAGAGTTATCACAATGAATTTGGTACTTTTAGTATAAGACACAACCTAATGGGCAAGATCTCAAAACCTTGCACCAGGGATCTTTCAATGTCTTTTCCCTATTTCTAAACCAACATAAACCCCAAGTACCAGTATTCGGTACTAGTGAGCTCAAACAGAAGCTATACCAGTGGGGAATTAGTCCAGAATCCATATAAAATTTGAAACCAGTAGGAGTGTTGAGACTAACAGAAATAAACAGATAGGACTGTCTGAGCAGCTGTTGTGAACGGAAGTAGACCCGCAAAGGAGCCTCTGCCTCCACTCATTCAATTGGTGCAGTGCTCCAACATGGAGTTATATCAAATGGTATAAAGGCAATGGGTGCAAACTTCCATGTGCTGAATCGGATGAGAAACGTAGTCAATTACTTTCTACTCGTGTTGGGCAGTGTGCTTAAAGCCTTCTTGTTCTGCCTTTGAACAGAAGGATTTCTGTGACATGGAATATGCTCAACATCTGAGATTTCCTTTGCCAGCCAGAAAAGCTAGGGCAATGCCCTATCTTTGCGTAAATTAACAACATTTCCATTATGTTGTTGGTGGCCAAAAAATTATTATTCCAGGGGTCAAATGATCCTTTATGCTCTAGGCTCTTAGGCTAATATTAGAAACCTTGCCCTCCCCAACCCAAAAAACTCTAAAGACAACATTTTTGATAAAAACTAAAAATGAAGAACAATGAAAGAAAGTGATTTAAGTTTGCGCTACTCTATCACAACAGAAGTTAACTGAAATGCAATTCTTTTTTAAGGATTCACATTTAGGAGTCACTGTGAGGGGACAGAGATGTGTGTCTTTTACAGAGTGTGGTTTGTGGAACAACACTGACACAATATGCCATTAACCAAAAGGGCTTTTTGGACTCAAGCAACTGCTGTTTTGTTGCCTTTTAAAGTGGGTGATGAACTCCCTGTTAGGTAATATGGCCAGCGGAGACGGGAAGGTTGCATATCAGCTGTTTCTATGAACACCAATAACCCAATGCTTTTGAAGGAGCCGCGATACCCACTGTTTAAGCGGTCATAAAGATAGGTACAGAGTAAGGTAGTTTTTAATGTCTGTAGAGTAAGATGTTCGTTAACTCTGAGGAGGCGTTGGGTGTCCATAACATTGAATCATTTTGACAATAGTAAAATATAGAAGAATAACTCCCCCCTCCCCCTCCATCCAGAGTTGTTTCCGAGTCACATGGATAAACTACAAGTCTCAAAAGGTCTGGAGGAATTCCAGTAAAACCTTTTCCAGAACAATTAGGACTCTAAAGGAAAGCTAATCAGGAACCCCAAATTGTTTGGGCACATTGACGGAAGACACTGGATACTTCAATGCTCCTTTCTACAAGACTCAACCCTAGGCTAGAGTATCTCGGTAAGACACTCTGCTTTGTACTGTATTCAAATGTTGCAAAACAACTGCTGTCACTGAAGACTACATAATCTTCTCCAGTGAAAATGAGACACTAGTCCTTACATTTCAGGGGATAGAGTTTTGTAAAATGTAAAGTAAAGTTACCTGCAGCCCGCAGAATCACAGAGAGCTTGTTAACAGAAAAGAACGGCAGTCCTTCCCAGTACACAGATTCCCAATCAGTCTTACATATGGGACCTATTCTTTATTCTTTACTGTGAATGAGAACACCGAGCAGACTTCAAGGAAAAGAAGCATAGTTACCTCACTAGTTAAAGGTAGCCATTGAGCTAGAGTAGTCAGTCTTGGATCAGTACTGGTATATCAAAACTCACCATCTTTCAAAGCAGGCACAGGATGAAGGAATAACACATCTATGGTTCATGTCCATCATGGGTTACAGCCCAGAGAGGAGCAGATCCATTTGCCTCCAAGTTGCAAAACAGATGTAGCTGCACTCTCAAATATCTTCAGACAGCCACATGGATTACTCTTCCCCACTCTGCTCTCATAATCCACATCAACAGTAGCGAAAAAGTGCAGCCTTTTATAAAACCCTAAAGGATACACTGTGCTTGCAACAATTAGGCAGAATCACTACGTTTTATCAAAGCTGTACTAATTAAATTGTAAAAGGTTTATATATGTAGGCAGTCCATGGGGTATCCATGAAATACAATAGATTGACTGACTGAACGTATCCACAGATCCTTTAACTGGAACCATAAGGGAAGTTAACATTAGAACTAATTTCTTCTGCTGGAAGGAGTTTAAGCAAGGCCATAAAAAAAGGAAGCTGTAAAAATGTGTAAAGGAATAAAACAAAATACAAAAATAGTGTTAGCAACTCCCTGGGTCGCAGGTGCCACCCATTTGCATCATCAGTGCTCAGTCCCCAGTTAAGCCTCTCTTCAAGAGAATGGATAACCATCTCACGTGGAACAGTGATGAGCATTTCTTCCATCAGCATTGTTTTGTTTTAGTGGTTTGTAATACATTTACAATATTTTAGAGCCCTCGCAAAGTATTCTTTTAATGTCTTCTTAAACAAATTAAAGTATAAATATTTGCTGTCATAAGTTTTTTTGTAGTTGTTCGCTCTTACAAATTATATTGTTATCTGTAGTAAAAGAACTGGCATCGTGGAACTTCACTGTGTCTGAAAACAGGATTATTGTGCATTCTTCTGTTTATCCAGAGAGGATGTTTGCACTTCTTTTTCCGGTCTTGTCATGAACCACATGTGCAGTTAGCCACTGCTATCAAGTTGGTAAGCATTTAAGGAGTTCAAACAAATACAGTTTATTAAAGCCCACCCTCAATCAGTGAAGGAGGCAACAAGCGTATTTGAAAAGTTGCAAAAATGTGTCTACCACTGCTCGCAATCTGTCTTGGCAGAGGTTTGTTTTTTTCACAAAACCCAAAAAATATAGATTTTATGTGTTTTTTTACTTTTACCAAAAAAGAGGTATTTTGAAGAACATCTCGAAACAAGTGCTTCAGTTATCTTTAGCTTACTGGTGCTGTTGCAGGCATGGCGTTCTCAAAAGGCACAGAAGTAGGGCTGGATACTAACAGCTGTATACTTAATACTCTTACTGCTTCTTCCATTATTGGTCTTTATTTGGGAACTCATTCGACAAGATTCCAGCCACTGGCATTGTCCAAATTTCGGCCATTCATTTGTAAATTATCTGTACTGCTGTTTAGGTCTAGTTAATTTAAGCTCACAAGTTTTGAGCCTGTCGATAGCTGTTGTCCCAAAAACATTTCCGCATTGTCTGTCTTGAAGATGTTCATTGTGCTTTGCCATGGTCTCCAATGCCATACAAACTTAAGATGTAATCCCCAAGCAGGTACTTTCAGCGAAGGAGTACACGTGATTGTCTGCGGAGTGCTAAAATGGTGACTGTCCTTCTCCCATTTCATCCTTTTGCACATGACACACTAGTCATGAGGGTTAAGTCGAAAAGAAGTTTCCTTCTTGGGGCGAAAGAGGTGGAGTGGACATACTTCCTGTTCCCATAAAGAGGCAATTCAACTTTGGCTTAAGTTCGTTCCATACATGACTCATCTACATGATAGAAAATAAAACAACACCGTTGGTCAGGATTGCAGTACAGCAAAGAGAGCAATATACCCAAACCACATTGGTTACTATTGGGTCACTGGTCTTTTCAAACAGAAATGGTAATGCTATCACATAAAATGAGTGTAGAAGACAAAAGGTGGGAGTCAAAGAGAAGTAAGACCTAACAAAATAAGAAATGCTTACCTCCTTGTGGCCCTGGATCTGAGAGTTCACAAACGCTCCCAAGATGTGAGACGTCAGAGGTAAGTAAATGTGTATCAACTGTGTCTCCTGGTGCAAGCAGAAGAGAGAAAAGTAGTTCCTTAGCTCCATGGTGAGGATGGCATTTTCTTGCTAAGAAAAGATAAGCATGATAAATGTAAGAACATATTGCTGTTGAGCCAGGACAACTCATTGTTAAGGTTGCAGCACAAGGGTCAATTCTGCAATAAAAGCCTTGCTGCCCATAAGTGCTAACTGCTATTGTTGCAGTTCAACAAAAGCTTATGTGCTACACAATGTAATAAGTGTATCTGAACGAACTAAACCTTTAAGAACCATCTGTTCTTGAATATGTAGAAAATGATCTCTGAACGATTTTTTTAGATTTCCTAAAAGCAGCCACGTCCAATTAACCCACATGCAGGCATTTACTTTGATAAGATTAAAGGAACTACTTTGATGTAAAAAAAAGAAAATTCACTCAAAGTAATAAATAGTTTCAAGAAATATTTGCATAAAATCATGAGTGCAACCTGACCAACAGCCCTGGATGAAGGAACAATAGCCTTTTTCTATTTCCGAGTCAAGATAATATGGGATAGTAAGCTGGACATTTTGATGACAAGGCAAAATAAACTACTGTCATAACCATATTTTCATATCCTGGGGTTACTATCAGTTGAGGTGACCAGCCTTTAAAACCTGGATTGTAAATGGTATTTAAGACAACTTCCTAATATTTGGCTGAGTTATAATTTACAGTAAAGTCATGAACCAGATCTGCGTTATTTTGCCCACACACATACACCAATTTCGAATTGAAGTTCTTTTTTCAGAGGAACTATACATTAAAAAATGTTATTCTATGGTAATAGCAGATATTCTGTACTCAAGTCATAACAAATTGCAAGGCTAATCAATTCTTCTATATCAGAAAAGGGGGCATATGCGCCTTCCATGTTATTGGGTCAATTTCTCCAATCTCTTTTTGTCTCCTCTTCAGTGGCAAGTATACCTTTGTATAAATTTCCAATATTAATATCGGCCTGGTCCCTTAATATATCTTCGAAAATTTGAAAAGGTGGTCACTAATTAACCACAAGTTGCTTAACCAAAGAGCCTGCGGCCAGGGTCTCTCCAGCAAATGGTACCGGATTTACTTTTTTGCTTTTCGTGGCACTGTCCAATGTCAGAGCGAGAAGCTTACCATGGTTGTTTGAAGAATACATGTAACTAAGGGCATTGCTGGTATTTTGCGTTCTATCTCCTTATGGATCAGCTTTTGGGTTTCTCCATTTGTGACATGATGGAATACCACACGGTTGTCTAAGGATGAAATGTGCTGTGGATGTGTTCTGGAGCTACAGCCGGACCCTTCAGGACCTGGGACCTAGAACATCAAGGACAATGAGGTAAGCCTCAGTGCCATGAGCCTGACGTGCCCCACCCCTTGGCCTTTCCATAGCTTGAGGGACCTTTTTAGAAGCATGACCTGCACTGTTCTTAATAGAGGAGATGTGGCGCCTTCTTTTGGGGGGTGAGTCTTCCAGATATTCCTCCATATAGTGCAGTGCATGTTCCCTTGGGGTATCAGGAGCTGCAGCTCATAATGCTAAATTCCATCTTCTGGTGCTGTTGCTGACAGGATAAAACTAATCTGCTCATACGAGCTCCCTAACACAGGTGGTCTTGGAGGGATCTGAAGGACTATATTCCTCCTGGTACCTAAACAAAGAACACTGGACACAGCAGCGATAACATAGTGACATATGAGACCTTCATGCTGAATAGCGTCTCAGAAGCTGAGCAAGAAAAAGTGAAAACCTCAAATTCAGGAGTATGGAATTCCTTTCACTCGACACCCAGCACATGTTGTTTGGTGTTAAGAACAGAAAGTCTGAATGTTTATTTGACCCACAGAATAAGTAGGCTCAAAACACAGCAGCGCAAACCTTACGACTGCCAGCTTATGGTACGGCGGGGAGATAATACTGCCCACAGCTAAGGCAAGATATGCATACATGTGTAGAATATGTTTAAAATTGCATATATGGTTCATTAATACAAAGTCTTTTCTGTTATGGGGAGCGTTCAAAGGAAATACAATAAGCTGCAAGCTCAGGCAGCATTAATAAATAGTGGCTCGAATATAAAAAAGTGTACATTGGCTTGCAAAATGTAACACGTTTTGGCTCTAGAAATCTCCTTTATTTTATGGAAATACATACATGATGGTAGCCAGAGTGGGGATTTTATTTTGAAAGCAAACAATGTACCCAACAATATTTGCAACATGATAAAGCAGACTTATGTTACAGTTTACTAAACTAATCTGCAATTTGTATACTTGTAAAATAAAATGTATTGAATAAATATTTGCATCATGAAACGAACATATGCAAAGTTGTGATCAGCCTTTTGGCTTTTTCAATGCTTGTTTTGCCATGGTTTCTGTAAAACTTTGTCAAGAGAAATGCCAAGACTGTATCAGTCTAAAAAACGCACTGACTAAAATCAAGCATATTAACTTGTTTGTTAAAAGCACACATTGCCATAGCAGTCCTTAACACCTATGAGAACTACTTTGTGTGTGAATGTGCTCCTTGTCAAAGGACAGAATGCCATCACTCACAGGGAAGTTTGGCAGTAGCTGAAGTGGGCCGACTCACTGCCCCATGCTCTAGTGCGCAGAAAAAAATGGAAATAACGTAATAATAGACCAATGAATGAAGAGGGTTGGCAGAAAGCTCCTATAAGTAGGTATATTATACAAATAATTTTAGTAAAATCAAAATGTCTTGGCTTACACCAGACCTAACAAAAAAGAGAGGCAGCAGATTGCTATACTACAGCGCTGTTTTAATAGACAGTTTTAAATACCATTACTCTAAAGCTTTAATTAATTAAACATATTTGATGTGTGACAATATTTAAAAAAAACAAGTCTAATCAATGTAAAACCAATAGGCCAGTGTAAAAGCAACAGGCCAGTGTATAACCAACAAGCCAATGTAAAACCAATAAGGGCCTTCGTCTTAAAGAAAGTCACATAGGTGCCCCCACAGGTCTATGGTTTATGGCTTTCAGGAATTCACAAGAATTTACAAAAGTAGATCTGGATACCTGCAACAGTTGCAGGTTTTTAGGCGCCCTATCAGCAAACCTTTGTAAATTTCATATACAACCTATATACATGTGTAATGCAAAGCAACGATAATTCACTTGTTAAACCACCAATTAATTTTTTCTCCAGAACGAAAATATATTTTCCCTCGAAGAAACTGCCATCTGCACTGGAAAAAGTACTATCAGGATCAGACGCCGCTGAGGTCCTGGCGGCGCAGGTAGCGGTCAGAAATGCCATCACCTGCGTGGCCGGGCGGGACCATCGATGGACGCATGGCACCCGCAGCGTCTCTCGCACAGTGAGCAGAACATACTGCGGAGGCGCCTGAATTCGTTGTGGCAAGAACAAAAGCGGCGCAAAGAGGGATGCACCCGCGGGTGCATCAAGACGCTGCAGCAGCAGTGAAGACGGCACTTCAATAACAGCAAGGAGGTGAGCGGTGGAAAGCCCTGGGGCGCTGCGAGACCCGATCAGCAATAACTGTATGACTGTGGTGGCGGCACAGCAACGCAGGGCTTATTACGACCAGCGGGAGGGATCTGTAAAGAACGAGGCAGGCACAGTCTGGCGCTCTCTGTCCTGCACATACCGGCTGCACCGAGACCCAATCCAGGGCCTCCTGGCATCTTGAGGTCCAGACATGGTTGAGGCTTGCTACCACCAGACCTGTGGCCCCGTGGGGTGCCCAAAAGACACCATCTCTGCTTTTTGTGCCCGGACACTGCCTGAATAAAAGCGGGAGAAGGAGGACAGGAAAACCGAAAGGCCGCGCGTGGCTGCAACTCACGTGGCAGGCAGCGGTGACTACTGCCCCCCCGTGTACTTGGTGGACCCCCCCATATTAGGGACAATATGGGAGGCCTGGGCCAGAGGGGTCTACACACTGGCAAGCTGGGGAAATATGCCTATACTAAGGACACCCCAGACAAACCGCCCTTGGCCACTGTACCAACAGAAGCCGCCGCATCCCCTCGACATGCTGAGGTCACGCTGGTAGATATTATGGCGGCCTTACAAAATGTTCAGACCTCCATTGGGTCCATTTCCACCGATATCTCAATGATCCGAGCTGACTTCTCAAAAATGACTGCGAGAATATCGACAGTCGAAACCACCACATCGGCGCTTTCAACGGATACAGTTGCCCTACAACAGCAGATATGCAAATTGGAAGCGGACAAGATAATCCTGGCTAAACTGGATGACCAAGAAGGTAGTTCACGACGCAACAATATAAGTGTCGTTGGTGTGCCGGAATCCGCGGGGGGCCAGCTTTAGACCTTTTTGTGGAGGACTTCGTCAAGAACCGGCTACATCCGCGAGGACTCTCTAACTTCTTCTCTGTGGAACGGCACATCGAGTCCCGGGCGCTAGGGCCCGGCCGGGGACTCCCCCCCCCCCCCCCCCAGACCCATACTGGCACATATATTTAACTTCCGAGATCGAGATGTGATCTTGCAGGTGGCGAGGATAGCCCCCCTATCCGTCTCGAAAACAGCACCATCACCCTTTACCCCGATTACACGACCGCGGTAACTAAACAACGCCGCAGCTTTCTAGAAATAAAGAAGGAGCCCAGGACAAGAGAGCTCAAATATTCGATGATCTTTCTGGAACCTGTAAGAGAGACTGTCCAGAAGGCTGTTAGGATGCACGCTAAATAACTCATGATGTTCATATCGCAGTGGCGGGGAATACCGCCCCTGCAGCCATGGACGAAGGGCCACCACACGTGTTTAAGACCGCAATAACATTTCTATCAAGGGAATGACCAGCCGGGATGGCTAGGAGACTCTCCCCCTCACGGAAGTACAAGTTATGGGACAGAACCACTCTGCTCAATGGGGGTGGCGGGTAGTTCTAGGTCCGGCGGGCAGGGAGGCGGGGTGGGGGATGGGTTTCTGTTTAAGGTTATTAGTTTGTTGGTTCTCTTTCAGGTACACAAAAGGTTGAGGTATGATTTATACTGTTCTAGACGGGCACTTTTGGCACGGAACACACGGCACTTGATTACAGACGATGATACCTATGCAACAAATGACACCTAAAATTGACGACACTGACACAGCTCGCAACGCCTCCTGCACTGGGCCCCCCCTTACCATTCTATCTTGGAATGTTAATGGACTGGGCGACAAGATCAAAAGGGGTCTGGTCCTACAATACCTTAAACGTAAGGCCCCCAGCGGTGGCTTTGCTGCAAGAGACGCACTTGGTGGGCTCGACCTGCAGGGATTTGGATAGGTGGGGCTTTAAAATGGTGACACACACTGCCTTCACCTCTGGCTCCCGCGGGACAGGAATACTGATCCAAAAAAGTTTCACCCTAATCATAACTTGGTCGTGGACGGATGACCAGGGTTGTTTTGCAGCAATCTCATGTCGAGGGGAGATCCTATAATTTTGTGTTGGTCTACATCCCACCCGCATTTCACCAAACAGCCTTTCCGGCCTTAGGTAGATTTCTGTTGACATTACAACAGGAAGAATTGATTATAGGAGGGGATTTCAATGCTGCGGGGCTTGAGAGGGTCCTGGAGATAGCACACTTGCCTCGGGGTATTTCTGACCACTCACCGGTTCAGATCAAGTTTATATCGCAGGTTCAGGGACGGAAGAGAGTCTTTCCGCTTTACCTCGGCTACCTTAAAATCCCCAAGATACGCAGGGGTCTGACTAGGGCCACGGGACAATACTTTCTGGAAAATGAACATTCGGTTGCCTTTCCAACTATTCTTTGGGAAGCATACAAAACGGTGATAAGGGGACAAGCAATATTGTTAATTACCAGACATAAACTGGAACAGCGACAACACCTAGACACTCTAGAACAGGAAGTATCCCGCACTGAGCGCGAGCACGCTGCGAACACTACTGACGACACGGCACACAACGTGACTCTGGCGCAGCAGGAATTACGGGCTTACGCTTGGGAGGCGGAGAGGATAAAACACACCGCAACACTACATACAATTTACGAGGTGGGGGACAAGACGGGTAGGCTTCTTGCATGGTTGGAGAGACGAGAGAGAGCCAGCCGCTGGGTTTCACAACTGCAGCTAGCGAACGGTACTGTTATTACGGACCCACAGAAGATTGCAAACACCCTCTGACACTATGAAAAGGTGTACACCCCTGCGGCTACAGCCACGATTGCGGATAATATAGCCTTCCTCCGTGACATTCTGTTGGAAGTGTTGACGCCCGAGATTGTGCAAGATATGGAGGCCGATCTGACCCCAGACGAGTTAGCACTAGCACTGGGAACACTGCACACGGGAAAGGCGATGGGGCCTACTGGTATACCAATAGAATTATACAAAAAGGAGGCCACCTCCCTCATGCCCCACTTGCTATATGTACTGTGATAGTTTAGATAGGGGAGTATTACCTAAAGACCAGCGACTGGCGACGATTGTCGCAATTCACAAACCGGGTAAAGCACCGGAGGACTTTGGCGATGCAAATGCAGCCGCATCTCACGACGTTGATTCACCCGGACCAATCCGGGTTCATGCCAGGCCGTAGTACGGCGCTCAATTTGAGGCGCTTATGCGGAGTCATGGCGCGTATATCTACAATACAGGAGGACGCTGTCATTCTCTTTTTGGATGCCCGCATGGCATTTGACCTTGTCGAATGGCCCTTCCTTTTTGCAGTCCTGCAGCGTATGGGTTTTGGCCCTAAATTTTGAGCATGGGTCCAACTACTATATAATAAACCCCTAGCACAAGTGGTAGTGAAGGGCCGTATATCAGATGAATTTCCATTGGGGAGAGGTACCAGACAGGGCTGTCCTCTATCGCCGCTCCTGTTTGCATTGGTATTGAAGCTGCTAGCGGCATGGATAAGGCAGGACCTGGTTATCCGAGGAATGAGGTGGGCTGTGGGATGGGAGGACCGTATCTCACTTTACACAGACGACGTACTACTATACTTGACATCCCCGGCGCGATCCATTATCAGCCTGTTAGATATCTGTGCATCTTACGGGAAAGTCTCGGGATACACTATAAACTGGGCAAAATCGCTCCTGTACGTATTACATGGCCCCCCACCACGACTCCCGTTGGGTTGTGACCTCCAATTAGCAACCGAAGGTTTTAGATATCTTGGCATACACATAACACCTCAGTCCACACACTTTATTGAAGAGAATCTCATGGGTCCACTCAAGAAATTCCGTCGAGATGTGAAACATTGGAGATTGCTACCATTGACATTGTTCGGGAGGGCCGCCCTGTTTAAAATGATGGTTTTGCCCAGATTTCTATACGCCCTACAATATACCCCATTCCAGGTCCCCGCCAATTATTTTAAAGCAATTGACGCTGAGGTCACCACACTTCTAAGGGATGGAAAGCCTGCCCGCATAGCAATGCACAAATTACTGAGGAGCTGGTACGACGGGGGTATCGCCTTGCCCAACATCAAACTGTATTATTGGGCCTCGCAGTTCATGGTCATTAATCAGTGGCTGCACGCCTCGCAGGACGAACCAGCTTTCCGTATGGACAGATATGTCCTCCCAACTGATCAGGTTATGAGTGCACTCTATAACACCCCTCAGGAATGCGGTCTTACGGCCCACACGGTCCGACTATGGCACAGTGCGCAGCGGGCGTTGGGATTGGAGGGAGTATTGACGCATAATACACCACTCTGGGACACCCAACGGCTAGGCAATCTGCGACATACTAAAGGATTCAAACAGTGGGACCTCATAGGTATATCTAAAATAGGAGACCTGTGGAAGAAAGGGGAGGTCGTGGCTTTTGCTCACCTAAGGGACACGTACGGTATGGCACCAACAGAAACATTCAGATACCTGCAAATCAGGTACGCACTCATGGGAGCTATCCCACCAGGAACACAGCTACCAGACACATCCCCTTTGGAGGACAGGCTCCTTACTGATCATATGTGTAAAAAGGCCATCACTCAGATGTATCGTAAGTTAGTTAACAATCAAACAGACCCCCACACTGACTGAGGGACCGGTGGCAAACTGAGGTTGGAGAGGTTGATGACTCAGAATGGCAGGAGGCACTTGCGTCACCACGAGAAGTTGCAATCTCTTCCAAACTCAAATTGGTGCAGCTAAAAATTCTTCACCGCATTTACTACACCCGTACCACACTACACAAACTGGGTAGATCGCCCACTCCTCTCTGTTTACGGGAATGTGGTCTGCTGGGCACGTTTTATCATACCACCTGGGAGTGCCCGCGGATAGCATCCTATTGGGCGTCAGTCATGGGCACGATCTCGCGGATGGGGGGAGCCACTGTCTCTCCAGAACCAAAAATGTGTCTTCGCAATATATGGGAGCCCACCGACCTCAGCCTGAGGATGCAGGACTGGGCAGCCCTAGGAATGATGATTGCCAAGCGGAATATAGCCCAGAATTGGGGAATAGGGTGGACTCCCACTTATAGACAATGGGGATGTGATATGGACAGTGCAATGGTGGCGGAGCGAGCAGTTTATATGCACAGAGGTTGCCCCAGGAAATGGTCCAAGATCTGGGGTAAATGGAACGAATTCCGAGGCAATATATGTGAACCCCCGAGGGACGATTCAATATCTGATGTCAGTGACTGAATAGATAGATATAAGATCTAGCTATGCTAGATTCGACTTTGTTTTGTGATGTGCTGCGAATGATAAGCCAGCTTTTCTATGATAAAGATAACAAATGTGCCTTTCTCAGCTTACAGTGTCTGAAAGATATGAACCTCAAGTGTACCGTTGTTATTGATTATGATGAGTATTGTGCATATTGTAATGCTAAAAGACCAATGGAAAGTTTTTATAAAAAATAAAAAATAAAAGACTTTGCCAAGTTGATCAAGCGGTAAAATGTGTATATCCATTCACTGATACAGTACTTAGTATGTCTTCACTATTAGGGTAAACAAGGGAACGCGGGCACAGAAGGAAAAAGGGGTCTGCCCACAAAATGTGGTCTAGTGGAGTGTGTCAGACTAAGGACAATCAAAGCACTGGGCCGCAGGCAGACTCTGAACTTATTTACTGCACCCACTTGTGAAATGAAAGCAACTATTAAAAGTATATTGGCCAAAGCAATACACTATACACTTCCTAAGGAATCAAAAAAAAAAAAAAAAGAAGAAAGAGGATTGCTATATAATGAACACAACGAAAATCAGATATCCAGCATAGTAAAGTTCTCAGGAAGCAAGGCTACATAGAGCCTCTGCATACGAGTAGCATCTGAATAACAAAAGTTACTTACCTGTAATCTGTGGTTCTCCGATATTGGTATCTTTCATAGATTCACATGCCTGAATCATTCCCTGTCGTCAGATTGGGACTCCCACGGTACATAAAAATAGCAATATACATGCATATAGAAACAATGTCATAGGTAACCTAGAACCAGGAAGTAAAGTAGCCAGAAATCAAAAGGAAAAAAGTTCTCCACTTTCATGACTCGTCCAAGTCATTATATATAGTCCAAACTACAGCCAATCAGGCGACAGCACCCTCTAGAATGTTCTCCTTTCTAGCACAAGTGTGATCCAGAGTGAAAAGAGCATCGAAGAGCCTCTGTGGGGAGGTTGGTGGGTTGCATGTGAATCTATGAAAGATACCAATACTGGAGAACCACAGATTACAGGTAAGTAACTTTTGTTCTTCTCCAGTATTGGGGTATCTTTCATGGATTCACATGCCTGAATCAGAGTAGAGAGCAGTAACTCCATAACAATACTAGTGATATTATCATCACAACATAAACGTATGCATAACACAGGCAATATGTAATCATAGATATAGACCTTTCTATACCTATATACTCTCATATAGATATATATCTACGCATATATATACATGAACAATCATAGAAGATCTGTATGTCAGAAAATAGCAAAGAGGAGGAGGGAACAACAGAGGCTCACCTTATATAAAAAGATTACGGAGAACCGCCTGTCCCACAGACGTGTCGGCATCGCTGGGAGCTTCCAGACAGTAGTGCTTGGTAAAGGTGTGCCTGCTGGACCACGTAGCAGCTCTGCAGATTTGATGAAGAGGCACACCACAGGGCTCGAAAAATCCACTCGACCGCTCGCATATGCGAGCTAAATTTAACGAGGGCGAGCTGTTTTTAGGTCCTACTCGCCCTATCTGGCGAGTAGGAAGACAAACTACCTTTTGTCCTCTGTCTGTAAAAACGGAGTAAATGTGACAAGATAACAAGATTTAAAGGCATTTTTATTGCTCACAAAGTTAATGAGCAATAAAGATGCCTTTAAATCGTGTCACATTTACTCCGCTTTCAGAGACGGAGGTCAAGTAGGTTGCAGTTAGGTCGAGGAGATTTTTCAAGGTACTAGTCCTGCAGGACTAGTACAATATTTTGGATTTTTCGAGCCCTGCACCAGCAAAGAGAGCGGTAGAGGAAGAGATTGCTCTAGTAGAATGTGCTCTCGAAGTTGTTTGTAATGGTCTGCCTGCGTGCTGATGACGGAAACAAATTGCAGCCGAAATCCAACGAGAAATGGACTGTTTGGATATTGGGTGTCCTGTTCGCATTTTTCCATAAGCTATAAATAGCTGATCAGATTTCCGTATTGAAGATGTCCTCTGTAAATAGAATTTTAGACACCTCTTGACATCAAGAGTATGCAAAGCCCTTTCCGCAGGTGATTGAGGATTAGGAAAGAAAGTCTTTAAAATGACCGGTTCGTTGAGATGGAAGTCCGAAGGTACTTTAGGCATAAAAATGGGGTTAGTGCGTAGCACTACTGAGTTCTTGGTGAATTGAAGGAAAGGCGGTATAATAGTGAAGGCTTGAATATCACTGACCCACTTAGCTGATGTGAGAGCCAACAGCAGCGACACTTTCCATGAAAGAAACTTCAAATCTGTCCTATGAATAGGTTCAAAGGGGTGTTGCATGAGTTGTGAAAGCACAACATTAAGATGCCAGGATGGAGGTGGACGGCGGATGGGAGGAAACATGCGAAACAATCCTTTGAAGAACTGCTGAATGACTCTAGAGGAGTAAAGAGAGTTGGAACCATCCTGCCGGAATCTTGAAATAGCCGCTAAGAATACTTTAAGAGTAGAATGGGAAAGGCCTGATCTTGCCAAATGTAAAAAAAAAAAAGGCAACATTTGTTCCGGTTTTGCATGGATTGGATGAATGCTGACGGCTTGACACCACATGCAAAATCATTTCCATTTGAGCCTGTATGTCTTTATTGTGGAAGGCGCTCTAGCATTGGCCAAGACTTCCCTACAGTCCGAAGGAATGTTTAAGTGAGCGAATTCAAGGTGTTCAGGCGTCAGGCCGCTAAGCGCAGAGATGCAGGATCCGGGTGGCAGATCTGTCTGTTCTGAATGGCTAGAAGGTTCGGTATTGGTTGCAACTGAATGGGATCGCATTCGGAGAGAAGGAGAAGTTCGGTGAACCAGATCTGGCAAGGCCACTTGGGAGATATGAGTATTAGACGACAAGGCTCCTTCTTCATTTTCCGGAGAACCCTGGGAACCAACAGGATCGGTGGAAAAGCGTAGGCATAAATCCGCGACCAGTTAATCAAAAACGCATTCCCACACGATCCTTTGTGGGGAAGCCAGCTTGCGAAGTATGGGCATTTGTAGTTCTGACTGGCCGCGCACAAGTCCAGATCAGATCTTCCCCACTTCTGAAAAATACGATCCAAAGTTGGTTGATGGAGCTCCCACTTGTGATTGGAAACTATAAACCTGCTGAGGGAAGCCGCCAGGATGTTGGAAGCTCCCAGGACATGGATTGCTGTTAGACTTATCCGATGTCGGATCGCCCAATCCCAAATTTGCTGGGCTTGCGGCGACAGTAAAACGGATCTTGTCCCTCCTTGTTTGTTCAAGTAGTGCATACTTGTCGTGTTGCTTCTCGAATCCGAGAATTGATGTGGATGTGGTCGTTGAAGGATCGCAAAACCTGTAACTACTGTTTGTTGAGCTCCTCTTGCAGAGTTCTCATCTTGAGACGGCAGTTGGGGATCAGGGGAATGCAGGATGAAAGCATCCCCAGAAGTAACTTGAACTGCCGGAGTGAAACGCACTTTCTTGATTGCAACAGTTGGGCAAGTTTGCAAAGTTTCAGGCTCCCAAGAACGTTCTCCTTTGTGATGGGCCGAGGTGAGACTTTTCGAAATTGACAGAGAGGCCGAGAGATTGGAAAAGAGACAGACATCTCTGAGTATGGACGTTTGCGATTGTGAAAGAATTCGCCTTGATAAGGCAATCGTCTAAATAAGGAAAGATTTGAATTCCCTCCAGTCGAAGGTGTGCTGCCACCGGTGCTAAGACCTCGGTAAAGACACGGGGCACGGAACGTAGTCCGAAAGGAAGGACTTTGAACTGGAAGTCCCCGCCCGCCACTCTGAACCTCAAGAACTTTCTGTGTCTGGGGAGAATTGGTATATGAAAGTAAGTGTCTTGGAGGTCAAGGGTGGTCATGTAATCCTCCGCAGTGACGAGTTGAAGGATTTCTTGAAGAGTCAGCATCCGGAAGGATAACTTTTTTAGATATTTGTTGAGGGAGCGAAGATCTAAAATGGGGCGCCATTCTCCCGATTTCTTCTTTATTAGAAAAAATCTGGAATAGAAACCGGTTGCTCTTTGCAACCGAGGAACTACTTTGATCGCTCCTTTTCATAACAACAAATTTATTTGGGGAAAAAAGCTCTGTGAGGTGAGCTGGAGGTGGTCCTTTTGGAGGAGAATTCGGAGTAAGTTTTACAAATTCTAGAACATGGCCTCTGGTCACCATGTCCAAGACCCATTTGTCTGATATAGCTTCCAGTTTGAGTTAAAATGGGAGATTCTTCCTACAACTTTTAAAGGGGTAAGCAGTAGAGCGGGTGGCAGTTGCCACTGCTTCTTAGACGTATCACGTCCGCGGTAGGAAGACTTCCTTCTGTTTTGTGAATAAGAGGTAGTTGGTTGTTGCCTGAAGTTGACGCTGAGAAGAGTAACGTTGGTTACTCTGATAGGACTGGTATTGTCTTTGCTGATTATAGCCTCCTCGACCAGAGAAGGATCCACGGTCTCTAGCGCCACGAAAAGGCAGTTTCTGAAATTGAAGAGTGCCGAGAGATCTTGCTGTCTCTGTATTCTTTTTAATGGCCTGGAGGGCTTCGTCAACATGCTGACCAAAAAGAGACTCGCCGTCAAAGGGCATATCAATTATTTTAGCCTGAACCTCCAGACAAAATGATGTAGCGTTTAGCCAGCTCTGTAGCCGCAGGACTGCGGCACCTGCAAGTTGTCGAAAACCCGTAGATGCAACATCCACAGCCGACTCCATAATCTCAGCCGAGATTCGTTCCCCCTCCTGAAGAATTTTGAGCGCCGCAGACTTAGAGGGCTCAGGCAACATGTCGATGTAGGGAGAAATGTCCAACCACATCTGTCTATCATATCGACCTAGAATGGCCAGTGAATTAGCTGCACGGACGGTTGTTGCTGCCATGGTCGAAACTTTCTTCCCAATAGCGTCCAGACGTCTCCCATCCCGATCAAGAGAAGCTGACAACGGAGAGGAGGGATTCCACGCTCGTCGTTGAGCTGCTTGGGCGATAACGGAATCTGCCTTTGGCTGACCTACCAGACATGCTGGCGAATTGTCTGGTGCCTTATGTTTCTTCTCGAGGCGGGGCAAAACTGCAGGAATAGAAGCTGGAGCTTTCATAACCTTTAGTACTTCCTGCCAAATAAAGTCAATAATAGGAATCGACCGTATCTGCTTCCTCGGTTGATCTTTAAAATCGTAAAGGAAACAATCATCCTTCTTTGTTTCCATAGGAAGCAGGAATCAATGTGTTGCCCTCTCCATGAGAAGGTGAAAACCTCCGATGTCAACTGGAGGAGAGTCAACCGGAGCAGGAGTAGATGGAGACTGAGTTTGTATCTGGTAGTCGTCCCATTCTGTAAGGAGTGATCTCTCATCCAGTTCTCCTTCCTCCCTATCGTCATCCGTGATGTGAGCGTCCTGAGTGTGATGCGAATGGTACCGGAGAATATGGTCGGGGCGACCTCAATGCTGATGAAGATTGAGGAACAGGTGTAGGTGGTATAGAAGAAGCCGATTCAGATGGACGGAAACTGCGATAATAATCGTCCAACATGTATTGTAAGTTATTTAGAAGAGCCAAATGCATTTGGCCCATAGGAACTGGATCTGGAGCTGAAGGAACAGTCTCCTGGCAGGAATCATCTTCTTGATCCACATCTTGATATTTAATGAAGAGCTCGGAAGGGCTCCTGGCAGTACGAAAACCTATTGCCCTCATCCGATTCTTCATCATCCTCTTCATAATCCAGCAAATGCTCAGATAACACAAGAGGAACCTTAGAAGGGGAGGTGTGAATTGGAGAGAGAACCTCCAAGGAAGCTCCACATCTTTGTAGCAACGAGGCGTTGCTGTCGACGGAGGCAACTGTGTAGACGGTGCCCCAGACGATGTAGACTATGTTGTGGGCGTAGACGAAGACCAAACCTGAAGAGCCGTGCATGAAGACAGCTGTAGCGTGGACGAGGTAGCCGTGGACAAGGTAGTCGTTGACGAGGCGGACGACGATGAAGTGATCGTCGACGAAACAACCCTCGTCGATGGCAGCCGTCGATGGCAGCCGTCGACGAGGCAGCCGTCGACAAGGCAGCCGTCGGCGAGACAATCGTTGACGAGAGTCTTTTAACTTTCGTCGTCGAAGGAAGGTCGACAGTAGATCTCACCTCCTTCGTCGACGAGACTGGCTTCACGGAGACGGATACCAGTGTCGACGGCGATGATGGCGACGACATTATCATCTGCGGCTTCGGCAACGAGAAGGTAGCAGTCAACGTTGTCGTCACGCCGACAGAAGGCTTCGTCGACGAAGACATCGTCGTCAAGCTCGTTGACGAGGGACCTCGTTTCTGAGGTGAATCTCTGTCAGAAACTTGTTTTGAAGCCTGAGACTTCACAGTCTTTCTCGGGGGCGTAAAAGGAAGAGTTTTGCTCTTAGAAGGTGGAGGAGCCTTTTTAGGTCTCACTCAGCTATTGCGTTTACGCAATCGCTATGCGAGACTCTAGTAAGAGGGGCATTTCAAAGTGCTCCCAAAAGTGGATTGCATGGCGAGCACGCGCACAATCACGTGCATCGTGCCGCCATGCAATCCGTTTGGGGAAGCGCTTCAGCCAACTGGCGCCCTCGGCATCATACTTCAAAGGATCCGATCCCCCGCCTGGAATGCGCTCCCCCGCCCCCAAGCGCGCGCGCGCCACGCTCCACCGCGTCTCGCCGTGACAAATTTGCTTTCACTTTCGCGTGGCGGGCGCTCGCTCGCGTCCGGAGCACTTTGGAAGCCGGGCTTGTCTTGTTTTCTCCGTAATACGCATTTGTTCTCTACCTGGCTCCCCTCCTTTTCCTAGGCCTCTGTCTCTCTTACGACCCCATTCCCTTTCGCTTATGTCCGTATTTACAGCTCTCTCTCTCTCTTTGCTTATGTCTGAATTTACTGCTCTTTGTCTCTCCTGCTCTCCCCCTTCTATCCTGCTCTCTCTCATGAGCCTTCCATCATTTCCTATCTCTAACCTGTGATCCCCGTCTACCTCGCGCCCTCTCCCCTCTTTGTGCCCACTCCCTTTCTAGCGTCGCCACCTCTTCTATCATTGTACCTCGCTGTCCCTGTCTAACCTGCAGTCCCCGTCTACCTCGCGCACTCTCCCCTCTTTGTGCCCACTCCGTCGCCACCACTTCCATCATTGTACCTCGCTGTCCCTGTCTTTCTCGCACCCCCTCCCTTCCAGATCTCTGTGTCGCTGTGTCTCCTTCCCTGTCAGGCCTCTTCTTTCCTCCCGGTGTCTGACATTTGAGGGTCGCTAATGAGCGCCTCCGCAGGCCGGCTCTCACTGATCCCTCTGAGGCTGCCGGGGGTATGGGATCCTTTCCCTGCAAATAATTAATTTAGCTACGTGTGGCGTAAGAGTCTAAAAGGCTTTTTGCTGCTACCATGCTGCTCGGCGGCCATTAATATTATATCAGGGCCGGTGCTGTTGCTGTAGTGCAGTTTAATTAAAAATGTGATCTGTAGCTTTAAACATGCAGCTTTCCATGCAGAATTACGCCAAGTAATTCTTGGTCTGCAAACTCGTAATTGCATACAGAGATTCCCGTTGGTACCGGAAATTCTGAACACCTGGAACGGCTGCATATAGTTCCTCAATACTTTGTCCATTTCTACTAATTGTGTTTCATCAGCTATTAAGAGTAGCGTTCGGGCCACTCCTCCCCCCCCCCCCCCCCCTATCTAGTCTCCTTCTAGGCCACTTTTTCCACATTTTGCTTGGACATTTGATCCTCGTCTTTTGGCTGCCTCTTTCTCTTCTTGATAATTATACTATAATATAATACTTGGATTTGTATAGCGCCGCTAATAACCCGTGAGGGTCTGTAGGCGCTGTCCGTAGGCAGGGGGAAGTGATTTGCCCAGAATCACAGGATGTTGAGCACACAACGAGACTTAAACCTGGATCTCTCAGCGCCCAAGTCGGCTGCACTGGCTGTTAAGCCACACCCTCCCCCTTCTGAACGTAGCATTTGGACCACTTCTTTGTCATTGACTCGACTCTGGAACACATCCAGGGCCGGACTGGTAATTTAAAACAGCCCAGTCAAAAAGTATAAACTTAGACCCCATGTGCACCAAGTGAGTAACCCCCAGCACATTGCTCAGTAGGATTTTATGTAGGATAATTTTGGAAAAGTGAAACCAAAAGGTGCATGTTAACTGCTCAATTTTTCAATTATATTTGGCACTTTTACTGACTGCTCCGAAAGGGATTCAAATAAAGATTCCAGTACATTAGTGTTTACCACAGTACCGCGAAGCGCTATTTCTACACAGCTTCTAATCATGCATGCCATGTGCCTGGTGAGAAAAAGGACCTATTTGTTGGTACAGTTATGAGAGGTTTTCTTTTAATGCTTCCATTCAAAAGTCTTTGAAGCTCATCTTACAAGCATTGAAAATGCAACAGGTCTCGCGTTTACGCGAGGAAGCTATTGGCATTGTAAATGACAATGCCTTTTATTTTATGTTTTAAAAAACCAAAACATAAATAAAAGGCATTGTCATTTACAATGCCAATAGCTCAAACTCCCGTAAATGCGATACCTATTGCATTGCAAATGCTTGTTTGAAGTAGAAGGCAGCTCAGCACTCTTAGAAGTGTGCTGTTTTTTCGACACCTTGGCCCCAGGAAAAGATAAATCTGTGTCAGCTGTCCTCTTGCTAGAGGAAGTAGTCTTGACAGAGGCAATACTCCCAACTTCAGATAAGGGATTGTCCTGATCTTTAATCTTCTGTAGCCACAGACGTAGACGCCCTTCTCTGTCCCTCAGAGTCTTTTGTGGGAAAGTTCTGCAGGTCTTGCAGTCTCTCACCTGGTAGTCAGGATACAAGCAGTAAATGCACTTCTTGTGGGGATCTTCTAAAAACAGCCGGAACTTCCCACAAGATTCTCAAGGTCAAAAGAGAGATTTCTTTGAAGAAGACATCATAAAATGAAGAATTCCTGAAGAAACCAGAGAAATACTGAGCAGAGCTCAGGGAGACTCCCTTCACACGACGTGCGGTAGAAAATATGAGAGCCTGAGCCTCTGAGGAGAACTTTCTGGAGGGTGCTGTCGCCTGATTTGCTGTAGTTTAGAATATATATAATGACTTGGATGAGTCATATAAGTGGAGAACTTTTTCCTTTTGATTTCTGGCTACTTTACTTCCTGGTTCTAGGTTACCTATGATATGGTTTCTATATGCATGTATATTGCTATTTGTATGTACCGTGGGACTCCCACTCCGACGTCAGGGAATGATTCAGGCATGTGAATCTATGAAAGATACCCCAATACTGGAGAAGGTTCAAAGATCTGAGAGAAACAGAGCACTGGTACGTACAAGGTCTGGAATAATCATAAAGGTGTGTGATCACAGCCAGGCTATGATCTAATCTTTGACATACCACTGGTTCTGGATTATTTAGAGACACTATTCTCAGAGCTCTGTTATAACAAGGCTGCTGTTTTATCACATTGCATCGCACCAAATGAGTCAATTGGATTATTTTTTATAAAACAAGTAGATTTCTGAAGCATCTTGTCCCTTGGGAAAGTATACATTTTATTAAATTCCACACCCCTCCAACAAATGCTCAACAAACAAAGAAATCACTTTAGTGGTAAGTTCCATGGTAGAGAAAAACACCCCTCCCCGCGCATGAGCTAGAACGGGACCTCAACATAGGAGGATCTTTATTTTTCAGGAGAGTACTTTGCGCTGAAGTGGTGTCTCATCTTCCTTTAGCCTCCCGAAATGACATCTTCTGGCAAAAATGTACAAATATTAATGGAGTGAGATTCTGCTAGGCCACCTACACAAACGGTGAATTTCCAGGACTTGTGTTTTACCTCTTAAAGACATTGGGGAAGCCAAACATTCTCTATAGATATAACATCTAAACATCATTATAAGCCTGAAAAAGTAGTTGTCTGTTCAAGGACATGTACTCGTAAGAGCGAAGAAATAATCTAGCTAACTCACCCTTTTAAGCATGATGGGACAATTCAGCTTCTGGACTCTTTAAAGGAAAAGGGGCAACTATTCTGCATCTGACAAGCAACACCTATGCAGCAATACATGCTTATCCACTATGAGAACAGTTTGGAAAAAGCGTTTCTCTGCCAAATATAATTTGTAGTGTAGATTTTCAAATTACAATTAGATTAATAAAAAAAACCACCCCTTTATGCATTTTTTTCTTTACAAAACGATTTTATTACAAAATGTTGTACATTAACAAATATTCTACAGACTATGAATCCCAAATAAACATCCAATGATTTGAGAACAGACATTGCCAGTAATTCTACCAAGCGCAATGTTCATATGCTCTAGATCGGCTAGAAAAAGCTTTAAAATCTTTTAATTTTGGTTGAAACACCACTAACAACTATCAGATTTTTCAGAAACCATGTAGGAGAACAAAATCCAGCTGAACGGAAAGCTTACTTGTAATCATAATTCCCCATCATGGGAATCTTCACTGAAGTAAAACAAGAGAAAATATCAAGATATAATTCAAGAGATAATATACGACTTAAACTAACGTTTTATTTCCGCCAATATATCTGCAGGCTAAAGCAATAGGATTTAGTTTAGATAGAAGCTGTACGTTGTTTAACTAGTTCTCTACACTCAGCTTCACTTAATTGCCCATCCTGCCTCCACTGTGGCTTCCGGGAAACGGCCTTCATAACGCGGGCTGAGCCACCCGTGCTGTTTCCGCGCAAGCACAACCAAGCGTGCCTTAACAACGCATATGCCTTAAACCCGCATATGCGTGGTGAGGGCATTGCGCAGTCTAGATGCTGGGATGGGCAGGCACAAAAAAAGGAGGAATCGGGGGAGGATGCTGTCTGGTAAGTGGCGCTGGAGCTGGGTTTTCGGATGGAAGGGTTATTTTTAAGGGTTTAGAAGTCGTTTTTAGGGCTCAGGGGGGGGGGGGGGAAGAGGGTTGTTTTTAGGGCTGGGGGGTCTAGGAATGTTTTTAGGGTGCGGGGTCAGTGTAGTTTCTAGGGCTCAGGGGAGATCAGGTAGTTTTTAGGCCTCAGGGTAGGGTTTGTGGGTTCAGAGTAGTTTTTAAGGCTGGGGGGAGTGGGGGGTCAGGGTTTAAGGCTCGGGGTTGCGCTAGTTTTTAGGGCTCAGGGCAGGGGGACTGGGGTGTGATCGTTACCAAACATCACTTTACCAGTCATGCCTTTACCACGAAATTGCGTGGTAAAGGAATGTGTTGTTCAGATGCATTAGTTGTTCGGACAGCGTTGTAGAGGCACACATGGTTTAGCCTTGCGTGCCTCTATCTTACAACCTTGGCTTCCTTGCCAACAACCAAGGCAAGGCTAAGCAGCAATAGTCAGGGATGCAGGATCACTTTGATATTCTAACCCTATACTGTAAAATATCTGCCTGTACTGTTTGTTTTGTGTATTGTCCCTCTTGTCAACCATGGGGTCCTTTCAGGTTTCTTTTAGCGACTATCATGTTATCCTTCCACAAATATGCTCTGGCACCTTGTTGGGATTAAGGCGCTCTACATTAATACAACTACAATATATTTATAAAGAAGCCAATCAAAGACAAAGAAGGCAATGGGATATATTTAAGAAGCTAGGGACCCCTTTTGTGGAATATTGGGGGGAAAAACCTGTAAAAATCATAAATTTAGCTAGTCGGCTCGCAACTTCATATAGCTGAAAATTGACACTGCTCCTTTATCGAAGCCATGAGCCACACTATTCTATCAGGTTACCCCGCCCTCCACCCCCTTCGTCATTTCTATTTTCCAGGTCCAGTAATCAGGATCCTCAAGCATTAGGCTCCACCTTTTTCAAATGGATCACATTATTTTTTAGGATTTAAAATATGCTTTTTTCATTTCTTTGCCAAATTTCTCAAAGGAATGCTCTTTTTCTGTGGAAGGAAGAATGCTTGTTGAGGTGAAGACTCCTAACCCTTTCACTTAACTCCTATCTGTGACCTTTCAAGAGGCAGATCTGAGATGATGCCCATCAACACAAATATCATTCCAACAGTCGTCAATGCGAATAAGGATGCTGGCAACATGTTTTCAGTCAATAACAAGATATAGCCCTGACACCCAAGGAAGACTTTGCACACATTAAGGATGGCTTTGATAATGAAACATTAGACATCAAGGTCTAACAATGACTCTGCAAGAGATGCAGAAAAACATGGTATTTCTATTAAAGCTTCCAACACTCAAACCCTGGCTATCTTCAAAGCCCTTCATCACTGAGCATCTTGCTACAGTACCATCCGACACACTTGTGAAAACTGAATCCTCTGAATAGCTCGACATTTAAAAGGAAAAATACTCAGTAAATTTAATCACTGCAGATAAGCACATCAATATTTTTTTTTAAAGGAAAATACTTTCCTAAGAGTGACAGTAACATTTGTAGAAGTGCAACAGAATGCTACCAAATGGCTTGACTATTCTGATTAGGACTATCAATGAGGAGGCTTTAAAAGAGAAACGTTGATGTCACCATCTTTGCTTTAAATGTGGCCCACAATGTTCAATAAAAACCTATCAAATCAATAGGATCTATTTTCCCATTTAATTGTAAGCAGTCAATAACTTTATTAACAGATAGTCAATTGACTGCATAATGGAAACTGTAGTTGACAGTTCTGGACAGTGTGGTACATGTGTTAGGAAGTAGCAATGCAAAACAATGTTAACTATCAAACCATTTTGGCAGGATATTGGGTTCTATTCATTGTTTGGCGTCTAACTGTAATTGCCAACTTCCAGGATGTACTGAACAAAGTCTTTTTAAGCCATACTGCCAGGAGATTTGAGCATGCTTCAACCTCATTTTCTGATCCTGTCACACTAGTACTGGTATTTAAATGGTGCATAAACTAGATGGGAAGCAACTGACAAATGCACAAGAGGGTGGGAAATGCCTGGAATTGATAATGCCAGACAAAAGGTTAGGATACAGAAGGTGTAGGCGTGGGTGGCCTATCTGCTGGGGTCGGTATTAATGTTGGATAGGCTAATCATTTAAGTAGATTTTGTATGTATGTCAATGTATGTTGCTTTTATATAGTAGAAATCTAGCTAGCCCTTTCACTTTGCAAGCCCACAGAAGCATGATAGATCGGCTCTCAACATTTCCAAGGGTGCATACACTTACCGCTACAATTCGCGACTCCAACTGTTCCACAGATTCTGGCTCCTTATTCTGTACAGTGGCACTAATCATTTGTTTCTTCATGATGCTGTATGTGTGCAATGCCTTCTGATGCTTGTGCAGAACACCCTTTTCATGCCTCTCGCATAGGTCCTTTGATCAGCAGTAAGTGAAATCAAGACAGAAAGGGAGTCTTAATGCACAAAGATTTGATTAAAGGTTCATCCACATGGCAAATAACACATAGCATACACCATAAAACAGCAACAACATTGCAGTTTTCAGCTACATAAACCCCTTGCTGAAAAGATTTAAAAAAAATAAATAATTAAAAACTGAGAGAAACCCTAAAAAATAGCAAAATCATACAACTACATGAAGGCAATATTTCCAGTATTTCATTGTGCAGTGCAAATGTATACAACATTTATCATACACCTCTTTTAAAAGAGACACAAATTAAATTGTTTCCATAGGTGGCAGCCTCACGCAAATCAAAAACTGAACTAACATCCTAGGCAGCCATGGACCTACACAATCCCAGCATGCAGTACAGTGAAAGGCATTAATTTCATATAGCGAGACCAAATACTTCCCCTTTCTAATGCCTCCTTCTAGGGGGAGGGTGGATTGTTTATTAAGTTAATGAAAATAACTAAGATAAAGATAAATAATGTTCCCTTCCCTACCATAGGATCTTCCTTAATATTCATTACCTGTGGAAAGAAGAGCAGGCACATCGCTCCCTAAAGGAGATGTTAGTGGAAGAAGCAAGAGAAAACCTTGCTCTATGGCCAGAGCACCTGAGATATATGAATTTTAAGAAGGCTGAGGTGTTTTAGTGGCAGACCTGTAGCAGAGATTGTGAAGGAGACAGTACCTTTACTATTCAAACTGCAATTCTAACCTCTTGACTAAGGGCCTGATTCAGATTTTGGGGGTACTACCGCCGTCCTGTCACGGCGGCAGTCCCAAGTACTCGGTCAAGCTGATGGTGGTCCGCCAGCTGTATTTAGATGTTGCTGCAATAGACAGGAGACTGCCGCAGCGGTGGTCTTCTTTGCTGGGTAACAGTACTCCATCGCCGTCATGCCAGCAGGATTCCGCGAAGCAGATTTAGATGTTCCCGTTGTGAGGCCATGGTGGTGTGGAGACAGGCAAGTACTAATTATCAGCTCAATACACATATCTTGTGAATCCGTCAATATGTACATGTAGGTAATGTGTACTGCATATATTTTTATATATAGCATTGCACACCAACAACATACACACACTATTTAATGTACACCCATTCCCAACACAAAAGCCTACCTCAGATCCCGGCAATAGAGTAGCTGAGCATCGTGGTCAAGTAGCAGCACAGAATAGACTTGGACAATGGCTTTCAAAACAGAATCGGTGGTGGGACCCAGAAAAAAGGTGGCTTTTCATCTCTTTTTCTTCCATTCTCCCAACTCCAGTTTAGAGGTTTCCCCGCCAAGGATGCCTCCACGGAAAGGCACATTGTATTCAGGATGGAGGCAATCTTGGTGGGACTACCTCCGACAGCAGCTTCCGCCTCTGACGCCGTCAACATGGGAGAAAGATTCTGGCAGGGCGGCAGTCTTCCCACCAGTGAACAGCCAACATCTAAATCGAGCAGTCAAACTGCCAAGGTAGCGGGCGGGAAAACTGCCGAAAAAGCGACGGCGGGACCAGTCATGCCAAGATCTAAATCAGGCCCCGATTCATTACAACAGACAAATAACCTTTTTCGGACAATTTAGGGACTAATAACTTTTGAGTATTACAATGTTGCTTTGTCTCGATAACAAGTCATGTTAACCCTTCAATGGCACATGGAAAAGTAGTATAAGCTTTATAACATCTCTTCGGATTGAATGGTTCTACCCCCACTTAAATCATAGCCCGTATTATTTCTCCACTGCAAGAGAACTGGGAAAATGTTCTATCAAAAAGAAAAAACGCCCTGGAACAAGCTGTAAGGAATAACTTATGACGAAACAAGAATGTAAGCAGAATGGGGCAAAAAGGAAGTTCATAGGCAACCATGAATCCATTTTCCAATGAATAACTAGTTGCATTTTTTGTTTAGAGTTTAGTCTCAATACAATTTTTGGATTGCTGATCAAAAAGTCTGGAAAAAGAGAATTATGCCAGAACTTACACTTCCCAGAGCTACTGGACATTGATGAGCACAGCACAAACTCACTGGAATTCGACGTCTGAAAACTATATTTCACTCTTCATTTAACCGTAGCCCCACACCTAGCATTCTCTTCAATCTCAGCATCAGAGAGTTCTGCACATTAATTAACCCACTTTTCAAACTACCACTAGCCAAGTAGTTACTAATTAAACTACATATTTATTGTAGTTGATTTTTCATCATTACACAATTCAATAACACATGGAATTGCCTTCATACAAATCAACTTATTAAAACAAAATATGACTTAAAAGTAGCATTGAAAATATCATGTTGCAGTAGCTTTCATTCAGAATTTATAAAATCTAATCCACTCAGGATGCAGTCAATAATCTAAAGCGACTACCTATTCTTTGTAAGCAGAGCTCTAAGGACATAAGAGGATGTTGTAAATATGCTAATGAGTCGGCTCCTCAGCACAAGTAATTAGGTAGATGGTCTAGTGCATGTGTTAACTGCACTAGACATATATGGTTTTAAGGCAGACACATGGATGTGAAACAAGTCATATTTGCATGAAATTAGTTCATGTTTGTGAACCATGTTAATAGAGGGATCATTCATGCACAATTGTTACTAGCTGAAGTGGCTTTCTGTGATAGCAGTAAATGTTATAATAGTATGTTTTTTTAGTCGCTATCGCACTCTTAAATAGGTTTTTTTTTCCTACGATTTTCTTATAGTCAACTCGCCATGCCATATAATGCTTTTATGCTGCAGAATTTTTACCAGGCTTTAACTGCTGAAGGATCATTTGAACACAGTGGTTTGGTGCAAGGGCAAGTAGAGCACAAGAGGAGTTAAAGACGGATGTATCACCATGGTGGGGATCCACTATCATAGCTGAAATACCTCTGTCGGCTACCGTATTTTGAAATTTACATAGGGATGGTGATGAAGTACAGCCTGGATGGGGCTTGGCACTGAAAAGCTTCAAAGAACATGCTGTTATTCCTGAGTGTGTGCAAGCAGCTGCAGTGCTTCAGTGCAGGGGCTGTGTAAGTGTGGGGGATTGGCTCAAATACTGCACTGGGCTATCACAGCAGAGCAACAGAGTGTAAGCTGTCATGAAGGACTTCTCTGTTCCTATTCCTAATGCAGACTCCTATGTGAGCAAGCTAAATGCTCTCACTAACAATGCTTGGCACTGCAAGCACCCGATATTTATCAAATGGGTAGGCCTAAAATGTTTAAGACAGCCAAGTTCCCCATTTTAGTGAGTTAATCCAAAATGTTCATGATACTTCAATAAAGCAATAACTGAAGAGTGAAGGCCTCAACATTTTTTAATGTATTATTTATGTATGGATTAGATAGAATATGTTCACAATGAATGGTGCAAATGCAATTATATGTCTAACTTAAAAATGGTTTGCTCTCAAAGCTTCAGCTGTATTAAAATATAGACAGAAACAATCCTGCAGGGTTTTTGAAACACTTCATTGTTGAATACAGAGAATATCAAAGATAGCTGTATGATCTGTTGCCCAAAATGCTAGGGTTCATAACAGCAGAGCAGGTTTTGGAACCTGCCGTGTGACTGGGAAATAAAAGTAAAAATGGCTCCTGAAAAACCTAGTAAGAAGATTACTTTGCCACGTGGATGCAGGAAACTGGGCTGCTTTGCTGATACTCTCTCTTATAGTTTATTAAAATCAAATAGGTTAATAAGCTATGTTCACATCATTACATGGGTAAACCAAATTTCATGGACCGCACGGACATAGTATAAAATGTAATTCGTGGCAGAAAAATAATCCAAGGGGAATATCCGCTTGAAAATAAATTTTACACTTTTATACAGCTTTCCTAGATCCAACTGCTGAGACCACAATTGAGAAGAGGCCATCACTGAATCCAGACTGAACGGTGTATTTTTCGCTACAGCATGATGCATAAGTGAATGAGGAGATGAAAACAATCAATGTGGAATACATGTATCACGCAATGGGGTTCTAGCTGCAGAATAGCGGGAAAGGGTTCTTGGCTGTTATAAGGCGCCTCCAACCCTCAAATCTTCCCTGACAATCCATGAAATTAGTAGAAGAAGCTTGAAATCATTGGGGTATATTAGCTCTTTAATGGTTTTAAGTACTAATTTTCCTTTTGAAAAAACTTGTTTGAAGCAAATGTAAGCTTTGATTAGTACAACTCAAAACATAACAAATACATTTTGGCTTTTGCTCCATATGAAAAGAAAGCCCCTCTCTATTTCCAGGGAATTGCCTATTTACATCTCTTTAAATATTCAGAAACGAACACTGTTTAAACATGAGGTGAATCTGGGCCGACCCCCAGAGTTGCACACCTCATACAGACCGATCTCTTTACTCAATGTAGAGGTCAAAATCCTGGGTAAAATCATTGCTAACCGCATTGTCCGTATATTACCACACTGGTCCATCACGTTCAAGCGGGCTTTATGCCCAATCGTGCCACTCGACACAATATTCGTCGTGCACACAACGCGATTGCCTCGGTTGACTGGCTGAATGAACCATCTGCACTCCTTGCCGATATGGATAAGGCTTTTGATTCCCTTAGTTGGACCTATCTGTTCGCACTCCTGGACCGCCTGAACATTAACCCTTGACTTCTTAAATACATTTGCGTCCTATACACAGATATCACTGCCTCGGTACGGATCGCTGACTCAATCTTGCGGCCGTTCCACACCAGGAGAGGCACTAGGCACGGATGCCCTCTTTCCCCCTATCTGTTTGCACATGCCATGGAACCACTCGCAGCATGGGTGCGAATCGACGCCCAGATATATGGCTTTGAGTAGTCACGCGAGGTATCCGATCGTATACCGCTATACGCCGACGATGTGTTATTCTTTAATATCTTGGGGTGTTCTTGTAGTCGTCTCAACCTGGATCCTGGACTAAAAATCTGGCCCCTCTGCTGCCTCAGATTAAACAACAGGTGAGCTCCTGATCGCATTGGCCCCTGACGCTATTTGGCTGGTCGGCCATCGTTAACTAGGTTTTGTTACCCTATCTACTCTACTAACTTCAAAACCATCCCTATCCAATACCACATTCATGGTTTCGGCAATTAAATCCGGTTCTCAGTCACTACCTCAAGGGGGGAGGGGGGGGGGGGGGGAACTCCGTGCGGGTCACCCTACAAACGTGCTTTCAGTCCACGTACTGTGGGGGTCTTGCGACCCCAGATATTCGGGTGTACCATGCAGCGTCCCATCTCCTCATCTTAAACGTTTGGTGGTATGGCGATTGAAGCGACCCTGCCTATGCGCTCAAGCGTTTGTTAATTGAATCTAAATCACTACACATGATTCTACATTCTAACATGACACTCATCTAGCTTCCGCCTGCAACCCGGACCGTCTTCGTGATCTGGCGCCAGGCTCTGTGCAGGATCGGGTGGTGGGGCAGACTTACTAAGAAGACCCCCCTTTGGCGTAATGGCCTCCTACCGCAACTGCTCGAACTTCCCGGGTTTGCAGGCTGGGACGCTATTGGAATCTCAACGATTGGGGATATTCTTCAAGGTCGGACCCTTAAGTCCTTCCAACAACTGCAATCTGACTTCCAAATGCCCCAATCCCAATTTTACAAATATCTTCATTTTCGCCACGCATTTTCTCATTACCTTACGCAACAAGACACCATCCCAGATTTCAACCCCATTGAGGCCAACGTGTTTCTTGGTGAGATGGGTGCACACAAAATCACAGCGCTATACCACACTTTGGTCACTAATAGTCATACAAAACCAGGGAGGCCTGGCAGGAAGACCTGGGTCCACTTGATAAGGACGACTGGACAGAGGCTCTTGAATCCCCACGCAATGCGGCCATTGCAGCGTGCCTACGACTTATACAATTCAAATAACTCCACAGGGTTTATTTTACTCGTTACAGACTTTGCCGCGCTGGGATGATTGTGTCTCCCCTGTGACTGCGCTGCGGATTGGCGGGAGGTACCTTCCTCCACACGATATGGGACTGTACCGCCCTGTTGCAGTTTTGGCGTGGAGTGCTGGCCTGCCTCTCCGAGGTCTTGGGGTGAGATGATCCAATGTCTCCGCGCCTAACTATGCTTCACATTACCAGAGGTAATTGATACAAAAGACACCTGCTATTTCTGGGGCTTACCTTAGCTAAGCGCGACACTGCCATGGCCTGGAAGGCGACTTCCCCGCCCTCAGTTGGGACATGGAAGCGAGGCCTTGATTTCTCCATGGGGCTGGAAATTCCAATCTTTAAGGCACGGGGGTGCCCCCCAAAACACCCAAAAATATGGAAGCGATGGGCCAACTATCGAGGTCTATATCTTAAACCTATCCCCCCGGCGCTCTGTACCGATGATCTGCCTTGACGATCCAGAGTTGGGTATGTGCATTGTGATCCATTGTACATATACTGGTTTATCGCACTTGGAGTCATTATCCTATATTGCTTACATGTACGCTAGACACTGCTGTTCTTTGTTTATGATGTTTATTTTCATTTGATACAGTCCTATGTATCCGCATTCTTTCAATTAACCTATTGTAAAATGTTGACATCTTTACCAGTGTCATATCATGTATATGATGTATTGCCCTGGACTTTCCGGGGCTCATTGTGTCCGTCAACAATAAAAATTTGTTGTGGAAAAAAAAACATGAGGTGAACCATGTAGATTGTGGTCTACACAGAGTTTCTGGAAGAAGAACAAGTTACCTGCAAATTCCTCTCTTCTTGAATCACTCCAGGCACCAGGCCGGATCCCAAACAATAGAAGGAGCTCTCCTCCACTGCTCAACTATGTCTTGATGCCGGCACAATACTGGGCATGACATCACTGAAGTCATATAAGAGCCATGCCTGCACACCAACATGAGTTCTGTGTCTGTTTTTTCAATATCCAAATGTCCAAAGATGGAGTGATAAGGTCAAGTAAACTGACAATCAATGAAGTGCACCAACACTAAAATGGGACAATAAATGGGACCCAATTAGGTGACTTAAACCATTCATTAAAATAGGGAGGTGGGTTGAATTGGTGTAGAATCTGAAGGTAGATAGAGTATCCAAAAGAAAGATCATTACCGATGGTAAGTAACTTCTTATTCGTCTGCAGAATATTTCTACCTGCACTTCTTGAATCCATACCAGAGCTGAATGTCCAAGGTGGCGGGTCTGACAAAACGGTCAAACCAAGAAGGCCTGCAAAACAGATCTGAAAAAGTGGCCATCTATGTGGACTGCAAAGTCAAGGCAGTAATGCCTGGTGAAAATGTGACCCAAAACCCATGTTAAAACCCAACATATGTCCAGAATAGTAACACCACTGGACATTGCCGAAGATGAAGCCTTTGTCCTCGTGGAACAGGCCCAAATGCCTTGGAAGAGCATAGCAGATCTTAAAGCAAAACACAATCCAGCTAGAATGGCCCTGCTCTGTTAGTCACCAGCAAATCCAATGAACAACTGGTCATCAATCTGTATTTCTTAAGTCCTGTCCACGTAGAAGCTCATAGCCCTGCAAGGATACAAATTGCGGAGCCTTGATGAGAGGAGTAGGCTGATGAAAGGCAGGTAGGGTGACAGACTAGCCCACATGGAACGGGTCATCACTTTTGGAAAAAAAGATTAAAGCTATTGTTGGCCATGATCATTCCTGGATTCGCCGTATCCCCTGCACTAGCCCAGGAACTGATTTATCTACTGTACAAGCTACGAGGACAGACTATGCTGAAAAGGCGCTCATCTGCAGAACCTGCAAAACTTGCAGTATTCCCTGTAAACTGGCAGACAAGAGAGGTCAGCCCCTGCTTGAAACATCAAGTAGACCGTCTTTCTAATCAGACAGGCAAATAGTGGCATGCCCATCAAATCAAGAAAACAATACCTGCTGTCCTGTGGGGGCTCATTGGCGTTTTTTGAATACCATTAAAAAAGGTGCTAAAATGGGTTGTGCAATGTCACTGAGAAACAATTTTACAAGGATATTCGTCCTAAAAATCCCTAAACAACAAATCCACAATATTACCTTAGTCACATTATGGCAAAGCTCCTTCACAGGCTGACGACCTTCGGAAGGTGTGTAATAATGTGCATAACTCTTGTAGGTATTGTTATCTTTAAGTAGACCTTAATTGTCATCCAAGTCTAAAAATAAGAATAAGCTGTAAAGACCGTGCCTTATGCAGTAATGATATGTAAGGAAGTAAGGACATTCATTGGATTGCTAATTACCCAAGCTATTTTTCGGATCTGGAATTCCTGCAAAACTGATCTGCCACCCTTAATACTTGCCCTTATGCTAAGAGATGGCTTCAGTGAGAGATATCAATCAAATAGGGGCTTAGAGCATAAAAGTCATTTTGTCCTGGTAGAGGTTTGATGAGTCTCTAAGGGAACCGACTCGACAAATAGTCTCCTCCTATTACATATGAAATATTAGGAAATAAGGCTGGGCCCCCATTCCAAAACTTTAGTGTCAGGAAGAGAGGAAGGGGCTCATTAAGTCACCAACATTTGAGTATTCAAATTGGTTTGAACAAATCTATGCAAGAAGAAAACGCAATATTTTTCTTTCCCCCTTCTACTCCCTAGGCAATGGCATAGCGGCCGTGTAAAGAGCTTTCAAGTTTCCCTAAGACATGTACCATTCATTCCAGACTTCTTTTACTTGCATTCTGGGTTCCATAGTTCTAATTTGATAAGGTAATACATGAGAAACATGAGGAAGTAACTTGATCTGGATTACCTACTCATGCACTGACATGAGTAAACTTGTGAGCCATGCCCCCCTGACACTGTAAAAAAACACATGAGACCTGCCCCTCACTGCCTATCCTGGCCCATAGCTTAGAGACTCAGAGGAGGCAGGGAGGCTCTGCATACAAGCTTTAATGCTAGTCGATCAGGGTGTGGGACTCTTCACCTCTCCTATACTCTGACTCACCTGCCCTTGTAAACAAAGCCAGCCTCGAAACATATCAAAGAAGGCTGTGTTTCTTGCACTTCCAGGCTTTTTTTTAGTTGCACAGGCACACCATGTTTCAGAAGAAACAGCGCCCCATCCTGGAGATGCAACAAAGATTCAACAGGGTATACTCCACTCCTATAAAAACATTGCATCAGATGCTATTAAATCTCAAGGTCACTGATGGCCATATTTGCAGGTAGTCCATGTTCTGAAAAATGTCTTGTTTGAACTGTGTGGGTTTGCATCATGAGACAACTGTCGTCATCTGGTGCCTGCATGTGCCTTCGAATATCTTGACCGCCTGCTGTCTTTGAATTTAAACATGCCCTGGTTTCCAGTTCTGACTCACTGGACTTCACCAAGTATTACAAAAAGAATACTGTAAAACTTTGAAGCAACAGGCGTACACTAGCATATGTAACATTTAGCATAGAGAGCTGTGGATGTGCAGACTTTAGCTGCCTATTTTCCCAAGAATTTGAGAACGCTTACCCCTGAACTTGCAATGCTTACCTCCCATTGTAAAATATCAGCCTTGAGACAGCAAGACACATTTTGCTATTGTTAATATAGTTCTTGTGAAGTGCCTGCAAGGGGCCAGAATCCAAGTTGCTCAGTTGTGCAGCAAATTACTAGGTCTTTTGTATTTATGCCTCTGGAAGTGCCATCCTGTCGAGATACAGCTTGATAGTGACCCCAAAGTGTCTCCTTCTGGTAACATCTTAATTTGTGTGTTTGATCTCCTGACAGCCTTTGTAGAGACAGGGAACACAAGCAGTGTAAAAGGGGAGAAGACCGCCCTAGGCAACATTGTCTTGTGTTATTCTTTGGTTTTGAACTATTTACTTCACCTTTGGCACAAGTCCCTTTTATTATATTGTATGGTAAAGTTGTGTACAGGTCATACACCCTCTGTTGTTCATTCACTTTCTGATATCCCGTAATTGAAGCCTGATTTTACACCATGAATCCTTCAAAACTCTGTGTATATGGCAAATGTCTGTCACTTTCTCATCTTATGAGGCAGCCATTGGTCTTGCCTGTGCAAAGCTCTTAAGAGAAGGAAACCCCTTGGATTTACAGGAAATGTTCTTGAATTAAAGAGCCTCCACCTGACTTCTTGAATCTCCTTTTGGGGACCTCTGGAAATGCCATGCAATTCAATCTCTGGTCAGGCACTGATTTCACACTAAGGGACTCACAAAATGGTGGAAAAGCCGCTCCGAAACCTGTTTGAGCTATCAAATAGGGGATCAGAAGGACACAGGTAGGAGTATAGCTATTCTACGACCCCCTACACCTAACAGTGGGAAAACCAGACAACTATGAAGGGCAATGGCAGTTAGGCCCAGGAATGGTTATAAATTTTTTTCCTTCAGCTGGCTCATATCCTTGGTGAAAAAACAGCATGTTAGATAACAAAATATGCCAAAGCAAGAAATCAGTGTAGTAATCTATATATTCACAACCAAGTCTCACTCTGATAGCAACCCTGCAGAAAACTCTGGTCTCCGCTAGCAGAGAAAATTAGGTAAAAACAAGTTCAACTCCAGCACCTAACTATCATAACATCATATAATAGTCTAAACAGTAAAAATATAAAGAATGGCACACAAAAATGTATGTGAGAAAAGAGATGAAAGCACAGAGCTCGGTGTTCTAGTTTACAATCTGATACAGAGTTCCTGCTTAAAGAGATGTAAAAATAAAAAACATATGATCTTACTGTCACTGCACTTCATGCGGGGATTGTGAGTGTCCAAGCCTGCTTGAGGTGGAAAGAAATGTTACCTTTATAGAGACATTGTTTGTTTTGCTTTATTTAGAGAGATTTGTTTCTTTCTGTTTGGAGAGTGTAAAGGGAATTGGCACCCATTCAGACATATGTAGCATTTAGAAAGTTTAAGAAAGCAGTCCACTTTAGGAAAGCAAACATACTTATAGAAAAAGGGTGTAATTTGAACAAAGGCAATACTACATTTACTACCACTGACACAACAGTGTTATAAGCTGCTGTTTGCTTTTTTGAGGGATAAAACTCACTTTATATGACTGCAGAAGGTCCAGGAAAAGATTTAATTTGTCCACCACATCATTCTCTTCCTGTTTACCCTAGAAAATAAGTGGCAGGTCAAGTACATAATGTAGAACCTCAGTGCGACCAAATCATATCCTACACCCCTTTTCAGACAGTTAAATAAACCTACCCTTCCACTGTAGATGTTGAAGTAGTCCATATACATTTTGCTGCATTAGAAATCTAATCTTAAAATCGTTAAAATAATATGAAAAAAAATTTAACTATGAAAATGAAATGCAAAACTAGAAAAATGAAATATACAGAGGATATAGGATAAAAAGACAACAGCCTACAGGTAAAGCTTGAAGGGGAGCTCTATTACCACAAAGAGTTATTTTTCTTTCTTACATTGTGGAATAGAAGGGGAGCTAAACCCACTTAGGATTCAGTGGAAGGAATGGTTTCTTACCTGTAACTTTTCTCTCACAGGGGTATTTCCATGATAGTCATAAGCAATGAATAATGCGGGGACCCCGGAGCAGATATATATATCTTCTTAAGTGTAGATTTTTGCCTTTCATCAGGAAGGGCTGCAAAGACACTTAGGAAAATGAGACTGATTATGCAGCCTATTTACCTAGGCTACACTGGCCAAGTTCTTCATCTTGAAGAGAAAAAAGGGGGCAGAATTAGCAAATTTTAGATAATTTTAGTGTCAGTATAAATATCTCTCACAAACCCTTTTTTATGATAGAGATGAAAGGAGCAGGACAGAGTAGCCTCATAGGCTGTCATATGTTTAAAAAAAGAACACTGTGCCTTTAAGGAGCCAGGCACCACCCTTATCCCATCATGCATAGCAGGGGGCAGTTACTTCAGTTCTTTTTGGAGGTTTCTGATAATATATATGTAATAAAGCAATTACCCTGTCTAATCCGCCAGGAAGGAAGGGAGGGTCGCTTATGACTATCATGGAAATACCCCTGCGAGAGAAAAGAAGTTACAGGTAGGAAACCATTCCTTCTCTCACAGGTGATTTCCATGTATAGTCATAAGTGTTAAACAGAATAGCAAGCCTATCCCCTAATAACACTGCAAACCAGACAGAGGATAATGTAAAGAACCTAAGAAAAGAGATTTCTGAGTGAAGCCTGCCCTACTTGAGCGTCTGCTCTAGCGTCAGAATCTAGGCAGTAACGCTTTGTAAATGTGTGTACTGGCCTCCAGGTAGCTGCTTTACAGATCTATTTATTGTGCAATAAAGCCATAGTGGCTGCCTTCCTTCTAGTGGAATGAGCCTTAGGTTTGGCTGAGAGACTTTTGTTAGCTTTCTGATAGCATAATAGAATGCATCGAATAATCTCGAAATGGGTTGTTTAGAAGTAGCTAGCCCTGGACGGACTGGAACATAGTTGACAAATAATTGTTGTGACTGGCAAATGTTCTTAGTTTTAACTAGATAAAACTTAAGAACTCTCTTTACATCCAGGCAATGAAGGGTTATTTCTGCTGGAGTAGAGGGATTCTGGAAGAATGTTGGAAGAGATATTATATAATGGACATGAAAGTCCGATACCTTTTTGGGGAGGAACTTAGGGTGAGTTCTCATAACTACTTTGTTCGAATGAAAGACAGTAAAAGGTTCATCAGAACAAAGAGCTTGGATTTCACTAACCCTGCAGGCTGAAGTGATCACCACAAGGATAACCGTTTTCCAAGATAAATGTTGGAGACATGCCCTGTGTATGGGTTCGAAAGGATCCTGCATAAGGCGTGAAAGTACTATATTAAGCTCCCATAGAGGAGAAGGGTGTATAATGGAAGGAACTACCTTTTTTAAGCTCTCTAAGAAATCCTTAATTACAGGGATTAAAAAAAAATAGGTTTGTGAGGGACATTTTCTATAGGCAGTCAAGGCTGCCAGGTGAACTTTTATTGAGGAAATTTGTAAACCAGATTTTGCTAACTGGAGTAAGTATGGAAGAGTAACCTCTTCCTGGCAAGTGGTAGGGTCCTTGTTGTTGGATGAGCACCATCTGCAGAATCTCTTCCACTTGAAAGCATATGCTTAACGTGTTGAAGGCCGCTTAGCTTATTTGAGAATTTCCATGCAGCCCTGAGATAAGACTCAGGTGTCCATATTGTATCAGCTCAGGAGCCATGGTGTCAAATTCAAAGAGGAGAGATTGTGGTGCACTATCTGCCCTCCAAATTTAATCATCAGATCTGTTCTGCATGGCAGGCTCAGATGTGGATGGGTAAAACCGGTGGAGGAGGTCCGTGAACCACCATTGGCGTGGCCACTCCGGAGCTATGAAGATCATCTTTGCTGAGGACTGAGTCAACTTTATGAGAACTTCTGGCATCAGGGGGATCGGTGGGAAAGCATAGAGATATTTGGCCGGATCAATTGATCCATAGGGCATTCCCCAAAGTACCTGTCTGGTAGAACCACGAAGCGAAGCTTTGGCATTTGCCGTTTTCTCCGGTGGTGAACAAATAGACGATGGGAGTACCCCATCGCTGAAATATGTCTTGCACCACATCGTCGTGCAATACGCACTCGTGGTTTTCTTGCAGGAGTCTGTTGAGCAGGTCCGCCTGAGTATTTTGGACACCTGGTAGGTGTACTACTGTGATTGTCAGGCTCCTGCAAGAAGCCATTTCCAGTTTGTCTGGGACTTGTGAGATAAGAGTCTAGAACTTGTCCCCCCCTGCTTGTTGAGGTAGTACATTGTGGTGGTGTTGTCCGTCTGAACAAGCAGGGAGGGGGAGTTGAACAATGGGCAGAAAGCTTTTAACGCCAGATGGATGGCACGTAGCTCCAGGAGATTGATGTGGTACGAAGCTTCCTTTTCTCACCATTTCCCCTGGATCTGGAGATGGTCCATATGGGCTCCCGAGCCCAGCAATGACGCGTCCATGACTCTAGTTTGAGGTGGAATCTCCTGATGGAACGGAGTGCCCTGGAGAAGAATGGATGGGGAGCACCACCAATTGAGGTATATCTCCGCATGGAGGGATAGTTGTATCCTGTCCTCCCAGTTTCTTGTCAGTTGGTCCCACTGATCTTCGACACATTCCTGTAGAGGCCTCATGTGTAGACAGGCATTCGGTGTGAGAAAAATGCAGGAAGCCATCAAGCCGGGAAGAAAGAAACTGTCCTCCCTGTTGGATGGGAAGCTTTCATGAGGCCCTGACATTTCCGAAGGATCGATGAGCGCCTCTACACCAAAGGAAACACGTTTGCTTTTAACAAGCTGATGGAGGCTCCTAGATAGTGCAAGGTCTGTACTGGGGTAGAGATGGACTTGTCTTGAATGTTTAGAAGTCCCAGTCTCTGTAAGAGATTGCGAGTCCAGTTGTAATGAAGCTGAGCTTCTTGGGCCGAGGACACCTTGATGAGCCAATCGTCTAGACACTGCCATGCATTTGGAGAATGTTCTGGGTGCCGATTTCAGACCAAATGGGAGGACCTGATACTGGTAATGGTCCTGTCCCACCACGAACCTCAAGAATTTGCAAGGCTTTCTGGCAATTGGAATGTGAAAGTACGTGTCTTGTAGATCGATTGAGCAGAGCCAAACCCCTTAATGTAGTTGAGGATACATTTAGTGCGATGCCAGCATCCTGAACTTTTCTTGGCGAATCCTGTTGCTGGCTGTTTTGTGGTCTAGAATGGGTCTGAATTCGTTTCGGTCTTTGTTCTTGACAAGAAAGTATCTGGAGTAAATGCGTGCACTGGTGGTGCCTGGTTCCTTAAAGGTACATTGTTCTTTTTTAGACTTATAATGACAGCCTATGAGGCTATTCTGTCCTGCTCCTTTCATCTCTATCATAAAAAAGGGTTTCTGAGAGTTATTTATACTGATTGACACTAAAATTATCAGAAATTTGCTTATTCTGGCCCCTTTTCTTTCTTCAAGATGAAGAACCTGGCCAGTGTAGCCTAGGTAAATAGGCTGCATAATCGTTCTCTCTTTCCTAAGTGTCTTTGCAGCCCTTCCTGAAGAAAGGCGAAAATCTACACTTAAGAAGATATATATATAGATTTATATCAACTGCTTCAGGGTCCCCGCACGTGGGCAGGACTACTCAGCGCTTATGACTATACATGGTAATCCCCTGCGAGAGAACAAGTATTTGCACCAACACTGGATTTCAGCAAATTACTAAACCCTTCCCAGCACCAACATAAGCAGAGGATTTGTTACACTAGAGAAGCTCACCTGCTGGGCAGCTTTATCAGCAAGCAGAGCAAATTCCACAGACAAACCCTTCAAGGCTTGCTTCAGGGTTACCCATGTACTGCTACTCAGGGCTGCCCACGAGGGAAGTGGTGTGGTATCAGAGCCTAGAGCACTGTAAAAAGAAAACGGATTTCTTAACTTTAACAGAAAAAATCTGCAAGACAACAGGCATCTGTAAGAAGAACAAGTTACTTACCTTCGGTAACGCTTTTTCTGGTGGATACAGTATCTGCCTGTGGATTCCTCACCTTGTGAATATCCCCTGCGCCAGCATTCCACTGAACTTTTCTTTCCCAGCACTCCACGTCGACGTGGGCGACGTCACAATGCATCGGCTCCGCACGCGACTCCGTACGACGTCATCGGAGCCATACGAAGCCCACGTCGGCGTGATGACGTCAGTTCCACCCATTTTTTCCGTGCCTTCGAGGCGAACAGGTGAACCAACGACAACCCCAAGTATACAACGTATACAGATACCAATACATATACATAGCATACAAATAAAAGGAATGCTAAACAAACAAGCATTTCCTACCAATGTACAAGAAAGTATCAAAACATCCCAACAAGACCTCTTTCATGGTACACAAAGGTGGACAACGGGGAGGCGGGTGGGTCAGTGAGGAATCCACAGGCAGATACTGTATCCACCAGAAAAAGCGTTACCGAAGGTAAGTAACTTGTTCTTCTGATGGATACATCTGCCAGTGGATTCCTCACCTTGTGAATAGATTCCCACAGCAGTCCCCACTCCCGGAGGAGGGTGTCCACCTCCTTATACCAGAAAGTCTTGCAAGACAGAGCGCGCGAAGTGGCCCTCCCTCCTCATCTCCGAGTCCAAGCAATAATGCTTTGCGAAGGTATGGAGGGAGGCCCAAGTCGTGGCTTTACAAATGTCTGCCACAGGAACACCCCAGGCCAAAGCAGATGTAGATGACTTAGCTCTAGTTGAATGAGCTCTAATGCCCTCAGGAGGGGTCTTATCAGCCAGGGCGTAGCAGATCTTGATGGCAAGGATAATCCATCTCGACAACGTGCGCTTGTGCACCGCTCTTCCTTTAGAATGACCAACATAGCCCACGAAGAGCTGATCGCCCAGACGAAAGTTCTGTCCAAGTAAAAGCTTACAGCTCTCTTTGGGTCCAGGCGATGAAGCCTTTCCTCCTCTTTGGAAGGATGAGGAGGAGGAGGATAGAAAACAGGGAGAGTAATAGACTGCCCCAAATGGAACGGAGTAACAACTTTTGGCAGGAAAGCAGTCCTGGTCCTGAGAACCATCCGTTCAGCATGCAAGGTTAAAAACTGGGGTTTAGAACTAAGAGCTTGAAGCTCACTCACCCTCCTTGCCGAGGTTATGGCTACAAGAAAAACCACCTTAAAGGACAACAGCCTCAAAGGACAACTATGTAGAGGCTCAAATGGGGACCCCATCAGAAAGGCTAAGACAAGATTAAGGTCCCACTGAGGCATTACAAAAGGAGTGGGAGGAAACATGTTTGTAAGGCCCTTGATAAACCTCAGAACAACCGGAGATTTAAAAAGTGACGGTTGATCAGGAAGGCATAGAAAAGCTGATAAGGCCGAAAGATAGCCCTTGACCGTGGCCACAGCACAGCCCTGCTGAGCCAAGGAAAGAGCAAACTGGAGCACATCAGAAAGATGGGCTTTTAAAGGGTCAATGGATCTCTCTCCACACCATTTAACAAACTTGGACCACCTGTAGGAGTAAATGGACTTGGTGAAGTGTCGCCTGGCCGATAAAATAACGTCCACCACATCAGGCGGGAGAGAGAAAGAACTCAGGTTGCCCCGTTCAATCTCCAGGCATGAAGGTGTAAGCTCTGGAGGTGGGGGTGTAGAACCTGCCCCTCCGATTGCGAGAGGAGGTCTGCCCTCAGAGGGAGACGGAGCGGAGGGCACGAGGAGAGGTGGAGAAGATCTGTATACCACACCCTTCTTGGCCAATCCGGGGCGACCAATATAACTTGGGCCCGGTCTTGGCGAATTTTCCTCAGAACCCAAGGAATCAAGGGTATGGGAGGAAACGCGTAAAGGAGTTGAGATCCCCAATTCAACCGAAACGCGTCCCCCAACGCCCCCTGCATCGGATACTGTGAGACTGCAGAATGACGGGCAGTGCGCGTTCTCGAAAGTGGCAAACAGGTCCACCCGAGGTGTCCCCCACATCCGAAAGACGTGACGAACCACCTCCGGATGGAGCCTCCACTCGTGGTCAGCGGAGAACTGCCGACTGAGACTGTCCGCACGCACGTTCAACACCCCGGCCAGATGATTTGCCATCAGACTAATCCGATGGTCCTGAACCCAGGACCATAGTCGTAAGGCCTCTCTGCATAGACAAAGAGACCCCACTCCTCCCTGCTTGTTGACATACCACATCGCGGTAGTGTTGTCTGTCAGGACTTGAATCGACTGACCGCGAAGGGAAGGGAGGAAAGCCTTGAGCGCCAAACGAATCGCCCGCAATTCCAGAAGGTTGATGTGAAGCAACCTCTCCTCTGGAGACCAAAGTCCTTTGATCTCCAGATCCCCCAGATGCGCACCCCACCCTAAAGTGGATGCATCCGTTATCACTGTGGCCACCGATGGAGGTAGATGGAGGGGCTTTCCTTGAGACAGATTGCCCTCCACGCTCCACCAAGACAGATCCGCTGCAGCTTCTCCGGAGATCTTGATCAACTCCCCGAGATCCCCGTTGTGCCGATACCACTGCTTGCGGAGACACCACTGGAGCGCCCTCATGTGCCAGCGTGCGTGGTTGACCAACAGAATGCAGGAGGCAAACAGACCGAGCAGGCGAAGGACCTTCAGAACTGGAACAACCGCTCCATTGTGGAATAAAGGGGCCATCTCCTGCATGTCGAGAATCCTTTGAGGAGGAGGGAATGCCCGACACACAGTAGTGTCCAGTACTGCCCCTATAAACAGGTTGCGTTGAGATGGTACCAGGTGAGATTTGGGCACATTGATCAAAAAACCCAAGTCGAATAACAGCTGAGATGTCACCTGCAGATGACGCTGCACTATCTCTGGGGACTCTGCCTTCAGAAGCCAGTCGTCCAGGTAAGGGAAAATCGGGATCCCTGACCTCCTGAGACGAGCAGCCACCACTGCCATCACCTTTGTGAAGAAGACTCGAGGTGCGGTAGTAAGACCAAACGGGAGGACCGCAAATTGGTAGTGTTGCGACCCAACCGTAAAACGGAGATACTTCCTGTGCGACTTCAGGATTGGGACATGAAAGTACGCGTCCTGTAAGTCGAGCGACACCATCCAGTCTCCGTGCTGCAACGCTTGAAGAACCTGCGCAAGGGTCAGCATCTTGAATTTCTCCTGTCTCAGGTAAAAATTCAAGATTCTGAGGTCCAGAATCGGACGCAATCTGCCACCCTTTTTGGGAATCAGAAAATACCGGGAGTAGCATCCCTGACCCCTTTCCTGCTCCGGAACCACCTCTATTGCACCCTTCTGAAGCAAGGCTAGAACCTCTTTCTGCAGGAGAAGCAGATGGTCTTCCGAGCAATAACCTTGGCAGGGAGGGTAAGGGGGAGGAAACTCCCGAAAGGGAAGGGCGTACCCAGTCTCTACGAGGTTCAAAACCCAAAGATCGGTTGTAACAGATTTCCAACCCCGTAGAAAGTAGGACACCCGACCCCCCACAGGTCTTACATGATCCGGGATGGGGGATCTAGGGCTGCTTCCCTGAAGCCTCATTTGGAGCAGAGGAGGAGGAGGAAGAAGAGGGGTTGCGACCAGAACCTCTCCGACCCCTTTGCTTCCCTCTATAGGACCTATAGAGGGGATTCTGCTGCTGTTGTTGCTGCTGCTGTTGGGGCTGCCGGAAGGAGCGAAAGGATGATCTTCCGAATCCCCTAGACTTTCGAAAAGCTGTACCCCTAGCAGGAGCCTGCAGACCCAAGGACTTTGCAGTCAATCTGCTGTCCTTAAATCGTTGATGGGCAGAGTCTGCTTTCTCCCCAAACAGTTTCTGTCCGTCGAATGGCAGATCAACCAACGTGGCCTGAACATCCGCTGAGAATCCAGAGGAACGGAGCCAAGCCTGCCTCCTTGCGGCTATAGACGACCCCATAATTCTCGCCACAGAGTCCGCCGTATCCAGCCCAGACTGGATCACCTGCCTGGCAGCCGCCTGAGTGTCCACAACAACTTCCAGGAAGGACGACTTATCCCCCTCAGGCAACTTAGGGGCCAAAGATTTGATAGAGTCCATCAAGGCATGAACATAACGCCCCAGCAAGCATGTGGCATTAGATGATTTCAGCGCCATACTTCCTGAGGAGAAGGTCTTCTTGGCCGCCTGATCAACTTTCTTTGACTCCCTATCAGCCGGATACTGAGGGAAAGCACCCGAAGCATGTTTAGAACATGAAGCCTGCACAACTAGGCTCTCCGGAGATGGATGCGTGGACAAAAAATCCGGATCTCCTGGTGCAACTCTGTACCTCCTTGCCACCTGTCTACAAACCGCCGGAGCTGAAAGAGGTTTCCTCCACACCTCCAACACTGGTTCCAAGATGGCCTCATTAAAAGGCAACAAAGGCTCTGAAGCCGACGTCGGAGAGTGCAACACCTCCGTAAGCAGGTTAGACTTGTACTCCACCGAGGGTAGCTGCAGATCTAACAACTCTGCGGCCTTCTTAATTACCACATGGTAGGGTGCCAATTCCTGTGGAGGAGAAGACCTTGCAGAAGCATGCTCCCACTCTGGGGTGGTATCCAAACCACTTGCTTCCTCTATTCCTTCAAACTCATCCGAAGAAGAGTCGACTTCACCTTCTTCCACCTCTGCCTGATATCTCCCTTCCGCCAATACCCTTTGGGCCTCCCGCCTCGACCGGATCCAGGGAGCCGGCGTCGTCGACGTCGTACGCGGCGTCGGTGGAGCCAGAGGTACTAGAGTCGGAGGCGCCATAGGTGGAGTCGGCGGCGCCGCCGATGGAGTCGGCCTCGGCGTCGAAGAAGGCTTCGAAGACTGACGGTCCATCCGAGGTCGAGTCGGATCCCCAGCCGGTGCCGGAAACTGCCAAGAACGCGCCATCGGCATAAAGGGCAGAAAGGGGGCCTGAGCGTAATGCTGCGGCACCCCTAGCGTAAACGCCATCGGACCCACGGGACCAGTTGGTGCTCCGGATGGGAAGGCCGCCCTATTAAAAATACCATACATGGCATTCAGAAAGTTTGAGGAATCTGTACCTGGAGCCGGGAATTGGGGATAAGGGACCGTCCCTGTATCCCCTTGTGGAGTCACCGGCGTCGGCTCCGCAGAATCATCCACCGGAGCCGCAGAGTCATCCGGCACCGGAACAGCCTCCTCCTGTTCTTGCTCATCCAAAGGAACATCAGACTCCACTTGACCTGGAGTCGAAGCCTTAGACGGAGCCGGTGACGGCGTCGGGGAACGAGCTGGAGCCCGCTTCGGCGAGGGAGACTTCGGAGACTTAGAAGGAGAAGGTGACAAGTCCTTGCTCCGACGTCGACGGGGCGAAGCCGACCTCGACTTCCTGGACTTCGAGGACCGACGCCGAGAAGAATGCTTCCTCTTCTTGTGGTGTTTCTTCGACGACCTCGAAGTCGATGACTCCCGCCTGGACTTCTCTTTTTTTCTCCCTCTCTTCTCCTCACCGATCTTCTTCATGAAGAGCTTAGTCTTCCTCTCCTTCAGCGCTTTAGGATTCATGCTCCTACAGCACCCGCATTCTTCCATGTCGTGGTCAGAAGAAAGACACCATAAGCAGTCCTGATGCGGATCCGTCATGGACATCAGGCCTCCGCATTCCCTACAGGGCTTAAAGCCCGACATCCTCGTCGAAGACATACTGAATTTAACACAGAAACACAGCTAAACTACAAAGTAGCTAGAGAGCACTGGAAAAAAACCGTTGCGCGTCGACGGCGCGGAAAAAAGGGAACTGACGTCATCACGCCGACGTGGGCTTCTTATGGCTCCGATGACGTCGTACGGAGTCGCGTGCGGAGCCGATGCATTGCGACATCGCCCACGTCGACGTGGAGTGCTGGGAAAGAAAAGTTCCGTGGAATGCTGGCGCAGGGGATATTCACAAGGTGAGGAATCCACTGGCAGATGTATCCATCAGAAACTGGCTCTATATATACTGCACGAAAGTGAGGTACAGTGTGCATAGAGTCCAAGAGTCCCCAAAGGTAGGCAGAGGTTAAAGTTAGATAGAAGCTTACTCTCTAAAGTGGTAGCTTGGTCGAGCAGTAAGGCAGTATCCGAGGACAGTGTTAAGCATTTGATGTACACACTCAGTCAGCAAACGAGGTCACACACTCAAGAACTGAACTCTAGGCCAATTGTTGTTGTATAAAAATATATACTGTTTTATGTTTCTAGAACCAAGCAAGCCTGGCACAGGTAAGCATATAAATACTTTGCAGTAATATGATACTTTGAAATACAGTTAAACAATGCAGTAGAAATTATACTGGTTTTGGTTTACAGTTAAGGAAGCAGTTTGCAACACTTAGCAGGTATAGTACATTCAAATGAATGGGCTTTTCCAATAAATTGCAGGTAAGTTACTTTTCGGATTACTTTTTCTAACAGTGCTGGATCCTAGATTCAGCACTGGGACATTTCCTGAAAACAGTTGAGAAAATACATTTTAGATAGATGTACGATTTTTAAAGAATATTCTTGTATTTCAAAAGTTAACACTTAGAAACTTTTTCACAGAGAACCACCAATGTTATCCTATGGAAGGAAATTCAATTCACAGGTATTGTATTGTATTTGCATTTGTATAGCGCTTACTACCCCTAACGAGACGTCGAAGTGCTTTTCGGCGAGTAGCACGCTACTCCGGGACCCATAGAGGATTAGGTTTGGATTAGTATAGTGAAACATGCAAGTAAATTTTAAGTGGTGGATATGTTAGTCAGTTATTTGGATTCGGAAGTATAGCAGAAGGATAGAAGAGGAAAAAAGGTTTGTATTTATATAGCCCTTCTTATCCTTGATGGGGTGTTGAAGCGCTTTTTTTGGCTAGTAGCAAACTACTCTGGAAGCCCATAAAGGATTAGTGGTGTATAGTGAAATATGAAGTAATTTGAGTGGCGGATAGGTTAGTCAGTTATTTGGATTGAGAAGGGTTGGGGAGGGGTAAAAAAGGGAGAAAGGTTTGCATTTATATAGTGCTTGTAACCCTGATGAGGTGTTAAAACGCTTTGTAAGTTACTCTGACGTTACTTTTCCTACTCAGTGCTGGATACCTAGATTCAGCACTGGGACATGTCCTGAAAACAGTTGAGAAAATGCGTTTTGGTTATTTGTGCGATTTATAAAGAATATTCTTAGTTTTCAAAAGTCGACACTTAGAAACTTTTTGGGAGAAAAAGTGTCAATGTTATTCTATGAGGAAAAGCAGGTTATCGGTTTCAAGGTAGGTACTCGGTCTTTGGAGTTGGGGTTCTTGGGCTAGACTCAGGGGTCTCCCAGGGTCAGTGATGCACTGTTGTTGTACCCTCAGCGGCACTAGGGCGGCCGGGTGCAGAGTGTTGAGGCCCAATGTTATCCTATGGAGGATAGGGGGGCTCCGGTTGGTGGCTACTGGCAAGCGGGCCAAGGGGTTGTGGGAGCAAAGCTCCTAGGGTTTAGCTCAGGGCAAGTTGGGGACCAAAGTAGAACCAAAGGTGCACCCTCAGCAGCAGTAGGGTGGCCGGGTGCAGGGTGCTGTTTTGAGGTCGGGTGCCCTGTTGATTTCAATGGAGATTCTCCGGGACAAAGAAACACTGCAGGCTCGGGGACAAGGATCTTCCAGGAGTGACCACCACTTCGAGGGGCAAGTTGGGATGTTGAGGGTTGGTTAGGCACCGATGGTTTGGGCACATAAGGCCGTGGGGCGTCGGGTGCAGGGGTGCCTTTTGACGTCGGATTTTCTTACCCGCTCTGGTTGCGGTAGGGGGGGGGTCCTCTGGATTGAGGCTGCAGGCATCGTCAGGAGGCTTCAGGCAGCTTAGGAGTCGCCGGATCTCGGGTCAGGATCGCCGGGGGGACCTCCTCGTGGTGTTGATTCACTAGAGCTCGGGCCGGGGTCAGCGGGTGCAGAGTGTGCTGGATTCGTGGTCTCCGGCTGGCACCAGAAGCTGCAGTTTAAATACGTCTGGTGTTCTCGGGAGATAGAGTCCTGGAAGTGAAGGCAGGCAGGTCCTCTGGGGTTTGTGAGGTTGCTGGCTGCAGGACACGCCAGGATTTCGCAAAAGCAGGTTCGAGGGGAGACAGGCCTGTAGGGCTGGGGCCAAGTCAGTGGACATCGTCCTCTTGTTAGCTCTGCACGGCTCTTCGGTCCTTCTTCTTATCTTCTTTTCTTGTGATTTCTAATCTGAGGAAGAAATGTTCAGGGTGCCCCCTAAATACAAAATTTAGGGGCGTTACAGGTAGGTAAAGGGCAGGGACCAATGGGTCCCTTCCCAGGAGTGGGTACACTCCCTATTCTGCCACTCTCTAGTGGAAGGGGGGCAGGAGCCTGTCCCTGGTTGGCTGGGTCCCCCATCCTCAAGATGGCGGGGACTGGAGGTTGTGCTTCACCTCGCCTCTCCCACCTGAGGGGTGGAGTTGGCAGAGGTGGACGCACCTCTTTTCCTCACTTGTTTGTCCGGCCGGTTCTCCCGCCCAAAGTGGGGGGTAGAATCAGTGGGGACCAGTTGCTGAAAGCAGCAAATGATCTGGAGAGGCTCACAAAGGCAGCAGGCCTTTGAAGTCTCTCCTTCGTGAACCCTGCCCATCCTGGGGGGGGAGGCTTGGCACCTCACCCTAGAATGTGCATTGTTTCAGGCCCCCCGAGAGCAGCGAGCTCTCGACCCAGGGATCCAGAAACATGGCTGGTGGAGGCAGCCTAAGCAGCCACTCAGTCAGGTCACTAGTAGTTGGTCGAATTTCAGGGGGTCTCTCTAAGATGCCCTCTGCTGTGCATTTTACATTAATTACCACACTGGCATCATTGTGGGTTTAATGTTCTGAGAAGTTTGATACCAAACTTCCCAGTCTTCAGTGTAGCCAGTATGGTGCTGTGGAGTTCGTAATGACAAACTCCCAACACCATATACTCTTAATGGCAGCACTGCACTTACAGTGCCCAGGAATGGACTTGGGCACTGTAGAAGTACAGGGCTCATGCGCCTGTACCCTCACCACTGGCATAGGGCACCCAGCTAGAGGGGTGACTGATGTATGCAAGGGCAGTGGTTTGTGGGCATGGCATGCAGTGGTTTGTGGGCATGGCACAGAGGGATGTGTGCCATGTCGACTCTTCACTTTGTTCTGCACCAAGACACTCAGGCTGCCAAGGCAGTGTGTGAGTGTCAGGGTACAGGGCCTCTGAGGGTGGCTCAATAAGTGCTGCAGCCCTTCTCTGGTCACAGTGCCCTGGGTACCTGTGGTACCATTTACCCGGGGCTGACATGTGGCCAGAGATGCCAATTGGGTTTGTTTTTGGGGAAAGAACACAGGCCTTGGGAACCTGATTGGCAGGGACCCAGGGCACACCAAGTAAAAGTGCATCAGTAGTCTGGCAAAAAGTGGGGGGTTACTGCAACAGAAACCCACTTTCCTACAGCATCAGCATGCAATCCAGTGGCAGCTGGCATGAATCGGGGGTGGCAGAGGTGGGGGAGTAAGGGGGTGTCAAAAAGAAGAAAAACAAACGTACTTCCTCGTTCTCTTTCTCCGTCAGAGATCTGCTCTCTGCATTCATAAATAGTAGTGGGATGTGTGGGATCCAGAAACACATTTAAAATACTTGCTTTACATTTTAAAATTCATTCAAAAAAGCAAACATGCCTGAAGGAGAAATGTTCACTTTCTTTAGCCCTGGTTTGGCAGAGCAGCTGCCTGCAAAACCTATTGTTAACAATATACAATGAAGTGAGTTCGGGTCAACCCACCTTCACCCACTGGTTTGTTTGGAGCAGCCTCTTTCAGCCACTGGCTTAAGACTTTGTCAATTATGTCCTAGATCAGCCCATCTCAGACTGTCATTCTAGTGGTGTTTGGATTATCATTCCGGTACATACGGAGTACTTGTCTTGCAGTTGATGTGTGAATATTTTATGTCTAAAAAGTACACTGAAACATCAAACTTTTTGTCAAATAACTATTTTTGTCATACATGTTATATACAGAATGGAGATATTTTTCTTTTTTTTTTTTCAACTGCAGCACTTTGTTTTCTGAATGCTTTACCCATGACTGTAAATGTTACCATAACATGGTCTCATAATTGCTTTTCTTGTTTTCTAATTAGGTTGTATGGCCGCTGTGGACTCAGATGTCCAAATGCGATCAAGGAAAAAGGATTTATGGTTCAAATCTCTTTATTCAGATTCCATGCCAGGTTCAACAACAGAGGAGCGTCGCAGCGCTCATTGTAGTCCAGAAATAGATTAGCATTGGTAAATAACAAAACAATCCCTACCCAACAGTAAACCCCCTCCCTCACCCCCCCCCCCCTCCTAAGTACTCCGTATACAGCTAATGAGTACTGAATCGATAGAAATCGTGAATCTGGATCTGCAAGTAATATTCCTCGTCAGGGCTAGGGACATAAGTTCAGGTAGAGTATGCGTAAATATTTGGGTCAAGTAAGTTCTCAGAATTCCTTCGAGAGAAGAGTAAGATATAGGTGCCAGAGCTTTCCAAATGGAGCACCCCGACCGGTGAGGGAGAGTGTAATCTTTTCCATGCCCAGTACGTACCATATGCGATTAAGCCATCTTAGACGTGCAGGTATATGGTTTGTCCCCCAGTGTGTAAGGATATTCAGGATAGCAGCTCCGAGGGCTAGTCCTATCTGCCTTTCTCATCTAGATTTTAGTGGAAAAGTGAGAGGATTAGGCAGGCCAAGAATAATGTAACTGAGAAATATGGGAGTTGCGTGTCATGGTGTAGGTCTATATCATTAAGTACTTGAGTCCAATACTCCAACATTTGGGGGCAATCCCATAATAAATGCAGTAGTCAGTGGCGTAGCAAGAGGGGTGGACCGCCTCGGGCAGCACCCCCCCGCTCTCATATGAGTTTGCAGCGGAGGCAGCAAATGCAGGAATTATCGCCAGCACCCCCCGCGTGCTCTTCAGCACGGACGCGGGGTGGGAATGACAGAGGCCGCCACAGGCGGCTATGTGCCTCGCTACACCACTGGAAGTATCAATACCAGCAACAATACCCTAAACATGCCAAACCCACGACCAATACCAAACACCACTACCATCTGGCAATTGGTTATTACTTTGTTGTAGGCATGTTATGATATAGGAAATCAGTAGTGGTTTCTTATGTGGCTGGCAAGCCAATCCAAGCTGCTTCACAATCTACAAACCAATTTTTCAGTTTTCTACATAATATCCAAGTGTGAAGAGCCTTTTTTGCAAGGCTAGAAAGATTTGATTGGAGGTTGATAATGAAACTGCTTAATGTAGAAGTCTGAAATTACCTTGGGTCATAAAGGGGTTGTGCTGAGAGACACTTTATTGTAATGAAAGAATGTTCAGGGTTCATCAGGACAAGATGTCTAAAGCTCACTTATTAATCACTCAAAACAGCTACATTCCATAAAAATAAGAGACCTTTGTCTTGTGTGGAGATTGTACAGGGACCCATATTAGCTTGGAGTAAACAATATTCAATTTCCAGTAGGTGAGTAACTTTCTGACGTTAGAAATGTCTGTAAAAACATCCAGAGAACCTTTACTCAAAGGAATCATGGGAACAGATTGAAAGGAAAGAAAATGTTGATATGCTTAATGCCATGCAAATGTGCTTTAATAAGCAACAACTCGAGGCCAGATTTTACCCTATGAAGAACATAAATTAGTACATTTATCATTAACCATTTGTTGGGATTAATCTCTTCAGGAGATCACATAGTCTTACGTAAGGTAACGTTATTTCTTTAAGGATGTTTACACAGTCATCTGAACTTAGAAATGGCCTGGAACACACAAAGGGGTAAATTACCAATACATTGGTCTAAGTATGTAATCAAAAGCCCGCATTTAGGGGGTCGATTAGGATGGCGGGCGGACCTGAGCCTGCCCACCATCCTTGCGGTGTTGGGACCGGCTGCCAGACATGCGGCGGTCCCGCATTGCAAACTAGGATGCGACCGCCACCCTGGGGGTCGCATTCCACAGTTTAACAATGCGGCGGGTGCTGCTTACAGCAGCACCCGCTGCAATGTCAAATTGCCATGTTGTGCATTTCCATGCACAACGTGGCAGGCACCGAGTGGTGCCTGCCACCTTGTGCATGGAAATGGAGGGGGGTACCGTGGGTATCCCCCAAGTGCACCCCCCACTCCCCAGGGGGCCTGAAACAGGCCCCCAAAGTAACTCCCCACCAGCCTTTCCATGGCGGCATCGGAACTATTGCTGACCGGCGGAAAAGCGGCGGATGCACTTTGCGTCCGCCACGATACCCCCCGTCATTATAATATGGCGGGGGGTAAATCAGGTTACGATGGCGGGCGGGTCGCCACCACCAGACCGGCGGTGGCGATCAGCCCACCATCGTAATCAGGCCCATAGTCGGGTGGATCATGTTCCAATTCATTACAATCTTGAAAGGACCATATTTCCTGTTACTCAGATGTCAGCGTCTGCTATAGAAGTAAGTATAATTAAGTCCTTAGAAAAAAGGAACCAGCAGCGGCAGAAGACATAAACAAACACTGCAATCACAGGTCCGCTTGGCGATTATGGAATGCCAACCAATTGGTGCACCAGATCCTCTTTGCCAAGTCTGAGGCAATCAAACTCCGATGTGCATGATCCTCCTGCACCTTCTGTTGTGCACTGGCACAAGCGGGATCAGCAGAAATAAGTACAACAGGTCCGAAGACCAGTTGCATCTAAAGGCGACCTCCAGGGAAAAATATATGCAGAGTATGGCACAAACTGTGGACACTTCCTGTTCTGGGCCATGACAAGAGGTCCACAAATAAAAATGCTAATCCGGAGAAGACTGTCTGTTACTTAAGGGTGTAGCTTCCACTTGTGGTCCTCCTGTAAGAGGTGACTTAGAGCATTTGCACCACCCCACTTAAAGTCAATGGGAGTGAGGCTCCTGCCTCTGTTTTTTGGAACCAAGAAGTAAAGTGAGTCAAATCCTGTGGTGGTTAGCATGCTCTGAAAGGAGATGTGGGGAGGAGGGTCAGTGGAGAGGATAGAAAAGTAAGGATGTTGAGCCTGCAGATCAGCTGGAGCACCCAGCGGTCCACCGTGATCACCTCCCATTTAGTAATAAAATGGAAGCACTCCCACCCACTGGAAGGTGATGTCATAAAGGAGGGGGCAGGAGACAGTGAGGTTTGGTGAGTTTGCCAACACCTCGAAAATCTACCCTTGCCTCAAAATGTGTAGTACATGTGCTGTGGTGTTTGGACAGGAGGAGATGGCTGCTGTTAATGGGACTGCATCACCCCAGAATAATCATGGAACTTTTTATACTGCTGGTGGAATTGCCAAGCAGAAGAGGTCTGGCCAAGGGCACAAGCCATAGCCCTGATGTTCTTGAAACGTTCCAAGGAAAAATCAGCCCTCTTCCAAAATAGCCATTCACCATCAAAGGGCATGTCCATGAGCGCAGCGTTGGCATCTGCATAAAATCCTGTGGAACGCATTTAAACATTCTGAGACAGTAGGACAGCTGTAGCCATACACCCAGCAGCAGTATCCATGGGGATGAAGCCACAATTCAGGATCTATTTTAATGCATCTAGGCCCGCACTCACCGGGTCAGAGAATGGCTTCCTCATATGTTCTGATAGGCTAACAACTGTCAATTTTATCATTGCCATAATGCATGGACAAATCGACCCAAAGGGCAATTGGCTTTAGCCATGTGGAGAGCAAGATTGCTTGAGACAAACAACATCTCACCCAAAATATCCAGTCTTTAAAATTCATTATCTGGGGGAATGGAGGAAATCTATCCAGGATATTGCAACTACCAGACTTTGCAATGGTTGCACTAACGGTGTGCTTCACCCAGAGCAGGACAGTGGCATCTAGCAATATGCCTGCACAATCCTAGAACCAAAAAGGGTTTCTACCATGGAGCCGTTATAGGGTCTAAGAGAGCATGTGGAAGAGAGGGGGGTAGGGTTAATGAGGCAGAGGAACATATTGCGCTTATGCATCAGCTGGAGCACCCAGTGGGCGATTGTGATCATCTCCCACTCAGTGATAAAATGTAGGACATCCCTCCCACCTCCATATTAGATCATAAAAGTGGGTGGTTGGAGAAGGAAGTCAGGAGTTTGGAGACTACAGCTTCAGACACCTGGCAGATCCACCCCTACCACGAAAGGTGTGGTACATCTGCTGTGACATATGGACAGGCTGAGATGGCTGCTGTTGATGGGACTTCACCACACTAGAATAACAATGGCACTTCTGATACTGTTGGTTATGTTATGTTATGTTATTAAAATTTATAGAGCGCACGATTACCATTCCGGTGTCCTGGGGCTAAGCATAAGCTACCCAACAGAAAACATCACTAAAACTGAGAGAAGAACCAAGTCTTGAGACCCTTCCTGAACGTACTAATGTCAGGGGAGTTTCTTAGTAAAAATGGAAGTTCATTCCAGATTCTGGATGCACTGGTAACAAAGCTTCTGCCTCCCCAATTGACTTTTTTGAATCTGGGGGTTATCACTAGTTTTGCACCCATTGATCTGAGAGATCTAGTTGGGGTGTACCAGGAAAACTTGTTTCTTAAGAACTGAGGCCCTGTCCCGGCCAAGGCTCTGAACACAATACAAAGTGCCTTAAATCTAGATCTCAGATGAGTAGGGAGCCAGTGTAACTTTTTGAGTTCTCCTTTAACTGAGACCGACCTAGGGGTCTCTGTCAGCAACCTGGCTGCTGCATTCTGAATCGTTTGGAGCCTATTTTGATGTTGTACTTGAATGTTGACATACAGACTATTACAATAGTCAAGACGAGATAATATCAATGCAGTCACCACAGTTCTAAGGTTCCCCTCAGAAAGAAAGAGCTTGATTTTCCTGATCATTCTCAGTATCAGCGAGCATCCGGATATCACCTTGCTGACCTGGTCACCCATATTGAGTTTTTCGTCTACCACCACACCCAGATTTCTAGCTTTCCTACAGGGTGTGGGACAGAGACCAAGATCCGCAGGCCACCAGTCTGGTGTCCACATCAGGGGGTTATTGCCAAACCTAAGAACCTCAGTTTTAGCTGAGTTTAGTTTAAGGCAATTGGCCGACATCCATCTAGAGATCGCGCCCATGCAGTCAGAGAAACGTGCTCCTGTTTCTTTTTCAGCTCCCTCCTTCACTGACAGTACAATTTGAGTGTCATCCGCGTAGGAGGTAAGCTGAAATCCAAAAGCTCTGATAATGTCAGCCAAGGGTGCCACGTAAATATTAAAAAGAGTGGGACTAAGAGATGATCCCTGCGGCACCCCGCACGGTAGTGAAAAGGGTTCAGAGGTGTTACCGTTGAGTTCAACGGTTTGAACCCTATCCATGAGAAAGGAATTGAGAAGATTCCATGCTTGCCCTCTGACTCCGATCTCTGATAGCCGATTGAGTAGTACCGTGTGGTGCACGGTATCAAAGGCCGCAGATAAATCGAGGAGAATCAGCATCGCGTTGCCTCCATTATCCATAACCTCTCTGATCTCCTCTGTAGACTTCAAGAGCGCCAACTCAGTGCTGTGGAGCGCTCTGAAGCCATATTGTGAGGAGTCCAACAGGTTATTGTGTTGGAGGAAGTCACTGAGTTGCCTGTTTATGGCCTTTTCCAAAATTTTGGCTGGTAATGGGAGTCTAGAGATGGGGCGATAGTTGGACGGGTCCTTAGGATCAAGGGACTGCTTTTTCAGTAATGGAAGCACTGAAGCTTTTTTCCAAGAATTTGGAAAAAGACCAGATTGAATTATGCCATTGAGTAAGGGTGTCAGGACCCTGCAGGTAATGACGGCTATTTGTTTGATGATCCATGTGGGGCAGGGATCACTCAGGGCACAGGATTTAATGCTGTTCATAAGTTTCACAGTATCCTCAATTTGCAGAGGAGAGAAGCAGTCCAATATGGTGGCAGGGAGATGGGAGACTTCCGTTTTAACATCATTTAGATCAATCGAATTTGACAGCGAGATAAAAATTTACTCAACTTTAGATTGGAAAAAAGCCCCAATGGTGTTGCAAAAATCCGGATCAACTGAGTCAATTGGCAACCTAGGATTTGAAAGTTTGATAACAGTTTTAAACAGCTCTTTGGTGTCAGATTTAGCGTTAGTGATTTGGGTACAGAAGTATTCTTTCTTGGCAGCCATCAGAGCTTGTTTGTAATTGGAGATGGTTAATTTATACTCAGATTTATCCGGCATAGCATCGTTCTTCCGCCAAATCCTTTCCGCCTGTTTACATAACAGTTTTTTCTCCCTGAGTTCTCCTGTGTACCAAGGGGCAGTGGGGGAGGCCCTTTTCGGAATCCATTTTTTTGGGGGTGCCGTTTTAAGACAGGCATCCGTAAGCCAGTTGTTATAGGTACGCGTGGCCTCTTCGATATCAAGAGGGGCAGTGTACATGGTATCAATGAGAGAGGATTCAAGAGTTTTGATATCTAATTTGCCCCAGGCTCTCGTAGTAATTTCCTTTTTTGATTTAGAGCCAGTGGGATATCTCGTGGTACATTTTATCTCAAAGTTCACTATAAAATGATCTGACCAAGTAATAGGAAGGGTGGAAATATAAGCCAGATCACTATTGTTGGAGAAAATCCCATCTAAGGTATGACCTTTATTATGAGTTGGAGATGAGACCAATTGATCAAGACCTCCTATGGCCATGATATTGTTAAGCCTGACTGTATCTGGATCTTCAGATTTTTCTAAATGAAAATTGAAATCACCAAGCAATACGAATGATTTTAAGCTCAGACCTTCTTCTAGAATCCCATTAAGGGAATGAACAATTGTTACTTACCTGTAAACAGGTGGTTCTCCAGTATTGGTGTCTTTCATAGATTCACATGCTTGAATATTCCCCGTCGTCGGAGTGGGAGTCCCACGGTAAATAATATAGCAATATATACAGCCATAATATATATATATATATATATATATACACACATATACATAGGTAATCATATAAAACAGAGATATAAGTAAGTAATAACATCAAGAATGTCCCTATATGAAATTTCCATAGAGATACATGGAAAGAGAAAAAAGACATTCGTAGTCTATCTCTGTCATTATGTTAGTCCAAACTACGGCCAATCAGGCGCCAGCTCCTCTCTAGAACCTTCTCCTCAGAGCTTCTCACCTCAGATTTTCGTAGCACCAAAGTGACTTTAGAGTGTATGAGGAGAAGAGAGCCTCTGAAGGGAGGAGGGAGGGTCGCATGTGAATCTATGAAAGACACCAATACTGGAGAACCACCTGTTTACAGGTAAGTAACAATTGTTCTTCTCCAGTATTGGGGTGTCTTTCATAGATTCACATGCTTGAATATAGAATAGCTAGCAGTAACAATATCATTGTTTCCATGATCACACAGCTTCGAAATTGTAATGACAATCAATCTTCTTATGCATATGACAGTACTGAATAACTGTAACAGTATAAATGCATCATTATGTCAATTATAAATGGAAACAATATGGAGGAGGGAAGGAAGAGGCTCATCTTATTTAAAAAGATTGCGAAGCACTGCCTGCCCAACTGCAGCATCCTCCTTGTTTAAAGTTGTCAAGCAATAGTGTCTTGTAAACGTGTGTCTGCTCGACCACGTAGCTGCTCTGCAGCTCTGATGCAAAGGCACTCCAGCAAATAAAGCAGTTGAGGAAGACATTGCTCTGGTGGAGTGAGCCCTCACTGGTGACTGCAATGGCTTGTTTGCCTTTTGATGGCAGAAGACGATGGCAGCTGAAACTTAACGTGCAATAGTTGGTTTCGTCACTGGACGACCTTTGTGAAAGCATCCATAAACTATGAATAGTTGATCAATCCTTCGTAAAGCAGCCGTTCTGCTGATGTAGAATGTTAAACCTAGTTTCACATCCAGGGAATGTAATCTCTGCTCCGTAGGAGTTTGCGGATAGCAAAGAAAGTTCTTAAAATCACTGGTTCGTTAATATGACAGTCTGAAGGCACCTTCAGCAAGAAATTTGGATCTGTACGCAATACTACAGAATCTGGTTTGAACTGTAGGAAAAAGGTGGATTTATTGTAAATGCATGAATGTCACGGACGCGACGTGAAGACGTTAGCGCCCGAAGAAAAGCCACCTTCCATGTTAGATACTACAACTCGACCTTGTGAATCGGTTCGTACGGTGGTCTCATTAGTTGAGCCAATACGATGTTCAGATGCCACAATGGAGGAGATTTGCAAAATAACCCCTAGACGAATTGATGGATAATCCTTGAAGAAACAAAAGGGAAGTTGAACCATCCTGACGGAAACGGAAAATTGCCGCCAGAAAAAACCCCTAAAGGTTGCATGAGAGAAACCCGGAGTTAGCTAAATGCAAGAAGAACGGTAACAATTGTTCTGGTGTGGAGTGAAAACGGGTGCACCCCATTAGATGCACACCAGTGGGGAACACTTTACCACTTTAATTTGTACGTTTTCACCGTAGAAGGCGCCCTCGCCTGAGCTAAAATGTCTCTACAGTCCTGTGGAGTATCCAAATGGGCAAATTCACAGTGCTCAGGTTCCAAGCTGATAAGCTCAGTGAGGAGGGATTCGGATGACCAATTTTCCCCTTGTCCATCGTGAGTAGATCTGCACGAGGCTGTAGAATGATTGGTTCGGATTGAGACAGTAGGAGTAGTTCTGAGAACCATGCCTGCCGAGGCCAACGGGGGGCTATAGAAGTAGATGGCAAGGTTGCCTCCGCATCTACCACAGAAACTCTAGGTACGAGTGGGATTGGGGGAAGAAAAAACGTAGTCAAACAGATCGTACCAGTCCATCAAAAGGCATTGCCCAGAGATCTTTTGTGGGGAAGCCAGCTTGCGTAATCTCGGCATTTCCGGTTCTCTAGTGTGGCAAAGAGATCCAGCTGTGGGCGAACCCATCGTTGAAATATCCTCTATAGAGTTGGTTGATGCAACTCCCATTCATGGGTCGATGAGGAGGACCCGCTCAGGGAATCCGCCAGGATATTGGATACCCCCGGTCGATTAACTGCTGCATATCGTGATGCGATGGTTGATAGACCAATCCCAAATCGACTGAGCTAGTCGAGACAGTTTCGGAGATTTTATCCTGCCCTGCTTGTTTATATAGTGCATGCAGGTTGTATAGTCTGTCTGTATCAGGACTGATTCTCCTTGGATTAAAGGATGAAAAGCTTTGAGAGCCAGCAATATATAGCCATGAGATCCAACCTGTAGAAGTGCCAGGTTTTTTTTTTTTTTTTTTTTTTGACATATTGACCATTTTCCTTTTATTGATAAAACCTCCAAATGAGCACCCCATCCTTCCAGAGAGGCGTCTGTTATTGTCATGTCTGGTACTATTGTCAGAAGAGAAATGCCTTCCGTTAGATTTAACGGTTGCGTCCACCACCTTTGCGCCAACTTCATCCGATCTGTGACGTTTACAACATCGTTCAAAGAACCTGTAACCTGGCGTTCTTGGACATCCAGTACTCCTTGGATGGGGCGTGTCTGTAATCTGTAATGAGGGATCAATGCAATGCATGATGACGCCATTTTCAGAAAGGACTTCAATATTCTTACAGAAACGGGTCTTTTTGATCTGATAAGGGTTACCAGTCGGAGAATTTTTTGAAGACGGTCTTGGGAGAGAAGTGCCCTTGCTGACACTGTGTCTAAAGTTGCTCCCAGAAAATCCGTGCGATGAGAAGGCAGTAGATGGGACTTTGTGGTATTTATGGAGAGCCATAAGGCGCGAAAACACCTCCTGTCAAAGATGTGTGTGTTGTAGAAGTTGAACTTTCGATTGTGATTTTAGGAGATAGTCGTCCAGAAATGGAAAGATCTGAACACCCTGGAACGTAGGACGCTACCACAGGGGCTAGCACCCTTGTAAACCCTCGAGGGGCCGAGCGCAGTCCGAATGGTAAACTTTGAACTGGAAAATCCCCTCGACCCACTCGAAAACGAAGAAATTTCCGATGTTGTCGTAGTATGGAGATATGTAAATATGCATCTTGGAGGTCGATTGTTTCCATGAAATCTCCTTGTGAAAATAATCGCAAGATCTCTACATGCGTTCGCCTACGAAAATAATGTTTCTTTAGATACCTGCTGAGAGCCCTCAGATCTAGAATGGGCTTCCATTCCCCCTTCCTTTTGGTGATAAGGAAGAATCGGGAATAAATCCTTTCCCTCTTTTGAAATCTTGGTACTACTCCTATGGCTCCCTTGTGTTATAGAAATTGAACTTGTTGTAACAGTTCTTTGATATGAGCCGGTGGCAGTCCGGTAGGTGGTGTGGGTGGAGGGAATTCGATGAACTCCAAAGTGTGACCTCTTGCTATAATTTCCAAAACCCAACGGTTCCTTGTATGGAGGACCATTGAAAATAGTACCGATAGATTCGATCTCCAATTTTCTGGGACTGATGGAAGTCATGTCTCTTAGGAGTGTAACCCTTGTAAGAGGATTTTCCTCTGTAAGTCTTGGAAGACTGCTGTCGAGAAGTTTGCTGTTGGTTAGAGGAATATCGGTTTGAACCCTGGTTATAAGGTCGATATTGATTGATTCCTCTTCAAAAATAGAGGAGGTGCCGCGTCCGCGTGCACCCCGAAAGGGTTGTTATCAAAATTGCAATGTGCCCAGAGAGCGAGCAGTATCTGTATCTTTCTTTATCGATTGGAGAGCTTCATCCACCTGATCTCCGAATAAAACGTCTTCTTCGTCATATGCCATGGTCTTTGACGGTTCCGGCAGTTGCTCAACTAGTGTTGACATATCCGCCCATACTTGACGGTCCTAACGACCCAGGATGGCCAAAGCATTAGCCGCTCTCACCATGGTGGAAGCCATCGAAGAGAATTTTCACCCTATGGCATCCAAACGACATCCACCACGATCAGGTGGTGCAGTGATCGTAGATGCAGGGTTTCTAGCCCGGCGTTGCTCTGCCTGTGTGACTACAGAATCTGGCTTCGCTTGACCAGTGAGGCACGCTGGTGCTCCTAATGGTGATTTGTACCTTTTTCTCAATCTAGCTCCCGTGCTGGAAGACTATGAGGCCTCCATAATCTTTTTGCCTTCCTCCCCAATAAATTCGATTATAGGGATTGTATGTGTTTAACAGGCTGATCTTTGAAATCGTACAGGAAATAATCCTTCGTTAATTTGAACGTTAGTGCTGTCCTATCCCTTAACTGGTGGAACTTGCATATCAACAGGTGGTGAGTCACCAGGTAGCACCGGAGAGGGAGATGGTGTTTGGGCATGATAGTTATCCCACTCCGCCATACCATCATCATCATCATCAGCATCGCCACAATCATCGAGAATTTCACCATCCTCCCTGTCCTGAGGAATTTCTTCTTCTTCTTCAGTATCATGAGGAGGTACTGTCCGAGTTGAAGAATGTCTCAGCGGTACTGTAGGTATTACCACAGAAAGTATTGGAGCCGGTACCGGTTCCGATATAGTTATTGGCACCACTGGAGTAAGCGGAACCACAGACACTTGTGGTGATAAAGGAAAAACCGCCGATTATAGTTGTCACAACCGATTCAGCTAAACCTTCTTCTGAATCTTGATCTGAGTCAGTGGTAAAACAATGGTTAAGGAAGGCGGGAATCCTCCACCGATATAACTTCACCCGACCTTTCTTGTCAAGTACTCGGTGGTAATGGTAATAAAGGAACAGCAGCAAAGGACGAAGTAGTCGCTGTATATGTCGAAGAGATTTGGATTTTTAATGACCTCTGTGCAGAAGTCGTCTTTTTTAAACCCTTATTTTTACCGATGAGACTGCAGTCGATGGGCTCTGAGGCATAGAAGGCTATTGAAGAGATCTTTGTAGACTGAATCGTCTACGGAACCATCGTCGACGGAAACCACCATCGAAAGATTCATTGCCGATGGAACCATCGTCGACGGAACCATCGTCGACGGAACCACCGTCGACGGAACCACCGTCGACGGAACCACCGTCGACGGAACCACCGTCGACGGAACCACCGTAGACGGAACCACCGTAGACGGAACCACCGTAGACGGAACCACCGTAGACGGAACCACCGTAGACGGAACCACCGTAGACGGAACCACCGTAGACGGAATCATCGTAGAAGGAATCATCGTAGACGGAATCATCGTCGACGGAGCCATCGTCGACGGAGCCATCGTCGACGGAGCCACCGTCGACGGAGCCACCGTCGACGGAGCCATCGTCGACGGAGCCATCGTCGACGGAGCCATCGTCGACGGAGCCATCGTCGACGGAGCCACCGTAGACGGAGCCACCGTAGACGGAGCCACCGTAGACGGAGCCACCGTAGACGGAGCCACCGTAGACGGAGCCCTCGTAGACGGAGCCCTCGTAGACGGAGCCCTCGTAGACGGAGCCATCGTAGACGGAGCCATCGTAGACGATGAAGCCATCTTTGAAAAAACTGGAAAGTTGAAAACCTCACTAGCCTGAGAACTATGTCTCGTGGGCGACACAGCAGTATTCAAAGAAGAAGAAGTGGCAGATGTCATAGTCAGAGACATTTTCTTCTTTTAAGGAAGGAGTAGGTAACTCCTGTACACTACTGCGTTTTGAGGCTGTGTGGGAACGGCCAGAAGTAAAGTTTTCTACCTCAGAAAATTACTTCATATTTATCCTTAAGTCTCTGGAGCCACAACAAGAGACGGCCTTCCCTGTCTTTCAGAGTTTTTGTAGAAAAAATTCTACAGAATTTATATTCACCCACTTCATGGTAGGGTAAAGACAGTAAATACACTTACTGTGTGGATCTTCTGAGAATAACGTAGCTTTCCACAAAAGAACAAGGTCTAAACAAAGACTTCTTACTTGAAGTCATCCTGAAGAGAAAAAACTGAGCAGAGCTCAGGGAGACTCCCTTTCACACGACGTGCGGTAGAAAATCTGAGGTGAGAAGCTCTGAGGAGAAGGTTCTAGAGAGGAGCTGGCGCCTGATTGGCCGTAGTTTGGACTAACATAATGACAGAGATAGACTACGAATGTCTTTTTTCTCTTTCCATGTATCTCTATGGAAATTTCATATAGGGACATTCTTGATGTTATTACTTACTTATATCTCTGTTTTATATGATTACCTATGTATATGTGTGTATATATATATATATATATATATATTATGGCTGTATATATTGCTATATTATTTACCGTGGGACTCCCACTCCGACGACGGGGAATATTCAAGCATGTGAATCTATGAAAGACACCCCAATACTGGAGAACCATAAATCCCTTCCTCTCTCCTGGTGGACGATAGATAAGGATACCAGAGAAGGGTTTGTAATGAGCAGAGAAGATTTTAAAGGAGAGTGCTTCGCAACCCTGGATGCAGACAGCTGAGAAATGTGGGGTGAGAGATTCATGGTAGATTACCGCGAGCCCTCCACCTCTTTTCTGGGTGCGATCCAGGGAATGACAAAAAAAGCCCAATGGGGTGGCTTTTACCAAGTCCGGCCCTGAAGTGCTATTGAACCAAGTTTCTGTGACAAACGCCAATTTGATGTCGTCGTCCTCCAGAAACAGGGCACACTCAAGTGAGTGCTTTACCAGTGACCTAGCATTCAGTAGAGCGCATTTCAAGTGGATATCTCTTCCAAATACCCTATCCAGAACGTGCTTGGAAGAAACAAATTTAACAGGTAAGTTCAATAATTTAGGGAGGGGGGTGAGACATTCTCTACACACGGGGCTCCCTTTGGCTATAACTGCAGCAGTATTCTTGTTATAGAGGAGACAGGGGGACAGTTTGTAACAATGAAAAACTTTGTCCACCTTGTTTAACCTGTGCAGTTCCTCACCTGAGTAATATCTTCTGTCCAACGGCAAAGGACCAGGGGAACAGGCCCTGCGCCCGGCCTGAGCGCGGACGGGCGCAGACGGGCTTGCCTTAGGCGCGCCTTTGGAGCGCCATCGGCGCGCCCGCTGCGCCCGCCCGCTGCGCGGGCGCGTCAGCATGACGTTTAAATATCCCCACGTAGCCACTAGACCGCTAACCAGCGGAAGTGGAAACAATGAGGGCGGAAGAGGGATTCCTGACAAAGTGCGCTGTGCAACAATGACGGATTACATTAGCAGCAAATAGGTGAATAACACTTTTAAAACTTTTAAAAAACGTTCACAAAGTGCGGTTTCAAATGTGCAAATAACAGAATTAAAACAAGGTTTTCAACAGAATGAGTCATAATGAGTAGCTTCACCTGCGAGCCTTCAACACAGCTTCGCTCGGTGACTAATGCTGCGCGGGCGCGTCAGCATGACGTTTAAATATCCCCACGTAGCCACTAGACCGCTAACCAGCGGAAGTGGAAACAATGAGGGCGGAAGAGGGATTCCTGACAAAGTGCGCTGCGCAACAATGACGGATTACATTAGCAGCAAATAGGTGAATAACACTTTTAAAACTTTTAAAAAACGTTCACAAAGTGCGGTTTCAAATGTGCAAATAACAGAATTAAAACAAGGTTTTCAACAGAATGAGTCGTAATGAGTAGCTTCACCTGCGAGCCTTCAACACAGCTTCGCTCGGTGACTAATGCTGCGCGGGCGCGTCAGCATGACGTTTAAATATCCCCACGTAGCCACTAGACCGCTGACCAGCGGAAGTGGAAACAATGAGGGCGGAAGAGGGATTCCTGACAAAGTGCGCTGCGCAACAATGACGGATTACATTAGCAGCAAATAGGTGAATAACACTTTTAAAACTTTTAAAAAACGTTCACAAAGTGCGGTTTCAAATGTGCAAATAACAGAATTAAAACAAGGTTTTCAACAGAATGAGTCGTAATGAGTAGCTTCACCTGCGAGCCTTCAACACAGCTTCGCTCGGTGACTAATGCTGCGCGGGCGCGTCAGCATGACGTTTAAATATCCCCACGTAGCCACTAGACCGCTAACCAGCGGAAGTGGAAACAATGAGGGCGGAAGAGGGATTCCTGACAAAGTGCGCTGTGCAACAATGACGAATTACATTAGCAGCAAATAGGTGAATAACACTTTTAAAACTTTTAAAAAACGTTCACAAAGTGCGGTTTCAAATGTGCAAATAACAGAATTAAAACAAGGTTTTCAACAGAATGAGTCGTAATGAGTAGCTTCACCTGCGAGCCTTCAACACAGCTTCGCTCGGTGACTAATGCAAGCAGAGCTGGCCTGGCTTAGGGCAAGAGCCATAGAAGTCCTGTTTTTTAAAGTTCAAGAAGGAATCTGCCTTCTTCCAAAAGAGTTGCTCAGCATCAAAGGACATGTCCATGAGGGTAACCTTGACATCTTCCGAAAATCCTCTGGAATGCATCCAAGCAGGTTGATGCAGGGTAACAGCTGTACCCATATACCCCAGCAACGGTGTCTGTGGAGTTGAAGCCACACTTCAGGATCCGCTTTGTTACATCTAGGCCATCACATATCTATGTGATGGCCTAGATGCAATCAAACTGATCCTTAATCTAATAGATCAGTATGTCATTATATTATGAGATTATCATCTTTATCCCTGTACATCATATAGCCCTGTGTGGATAATGTTCTCATATTGGGAAAGTCTGTGGCCCGCCCCCAGTGCATACAGGAGCGAGGATAGTGGTGTTTTTCTGTTGAATACCTTGTGAAATATTAAAAGTCTGAGATATCGCCCTATTGACACACCTATCCGGTCACGTTGGTTTACAGAAGTAATATTCTAAACCATCCTCCATCATTTGGGAGGATGCAAACTTAGACGGGCCCCTTTCTCCTTTCATTCTCTCGATCCCCTCACGAGTGGGGTTCCAATGTGCTATGGTACAGAAGTGAAATCCAGGAGCTCAGCATCTTTCCCATTCCCGTAGTTGTGTTCCCTTGACAGGGAAATGGGATCGCACCTCAAATGATCAATTTGAATAAGAATTTATAGTGTGAAACACTTTACCATATATATATGTAATAATACCGGGGTGCTGTTTTGATCTTTCTGGCATCCACTACCAAAAATGATGCCAGTCACACAACAAACAAGGTTGTGTGGACAAAATTGTAGGAGTTAGAAAGAAATGATCCGCACACCCTTATGTTCATAAAAACATTCAAATTCCAGGCCTATGTATTAGCCTTGTATCCAATCTATGATGTTCACAATCATTACAATGATTATTGGACAAGAAATCGAACAGTCCAAATTTCCAAATCTATAGAGAAAGCAGAGTCCACTGCGCTGTATTTCTTCAAAGATGTACCTTTTATTTCCTTATGGTGGTAGATCCACACAAGCACAAACTGCCAAGCGTCTATGTTTATTATGGTCTCAAAGTTTGTTACATCCACCAAACGACATTATTTGTTCGGTGCATTTGGATTGTTCCATTGACATAATTTATTATATGATAGTTCAGGGAGATGAAAAAGAAAAGAAAGAAAGGAGAATGAGAGATAGTAAAGGAGTCCGATGATACATACCTTGAGAGGGAAAAAAAGAGAAAAGGAAGAGAGAGCATATGTATCATGAAAAGAAGCTGTTAAACATGACACAAAGACATTATCATTGTCAAACAATATAAAGTTAAACTTAAAGTTTCAATACCAAATACTCATGCTCATTTGGTAACAGTAGTGAGTTTCCTATGGACATTTGTATATAGGATATAGATTCTTATCCTTATTCACTAAAAATCCATTGGATTTACATTATGGAGATACATATATAGACAAATGGCTCTTTTTAGGATTTCTCATATGAGTGTTTTCTAATCTACTATGAACAGATGATAATCATGGAATCTGTATAATGTGATGATTGGGAATTCATTCTTGTAAGAACACATGTAGTTCCTTGTCTATGTTTATTCCTAGGTCTACAGACCTGAGGTTAATCAACCACCTTGATTCTAGTTTTCTAAGAGCCAATGTACGATTCCCCCCTCTTGGATTGGATTCCGCTACTGCTATTCCATGAAACCTGATGTTAAGTATTTCTGAAGTTTGATGTATACTATTATAGTGAGTCGCTAAAGGATAGTTGTTATTATTTTTCCGAATGGCTCTAATGTGTTCTTGAACACGTTCTTTGAGAGGTCGGATTGTGCTGCCAATGTAGATCAAGCCATATTGGCAGACAATGCAGTAAACAGTAAATTTAGTATTGCAATTCATGAATTGACGAATTTGATGTGTCTGACCTGTATTGTAACTGAAAGTTTTCATTTTATCCATGGCAAATTGACAAATACTGCAAGTGATGCATTTCTTTCTAACTCCTACAATCTTTCCCATTCCCATTATCCTAAGCACAGATTTCATAGAACTCTACTCTAACGAGTCAAAGGCCTGGATATCAGGAAAGGTTTGGTCCACTGTCCCTAAAAACATGCAGAGATTGTCTATATGCTTAGGGTCCAAATCCCAACTGGTTACTTAGAATAAGCCCCGACATGTAAAGGAGCAGTAAATGGGCTATACATTTCACTGGTATTTTGATGTCAGTGTTTAGCAATGATAGTTCTCTATATGAGGCACACTGGGATTCCAGCTTATCTGGTTTCATAAGTGCTATTTCTATTGCTTCACTCAGCTTCGTTTGGACTCGTACAATAAACCTCTGAGAGCATACCTATTGTATGAGAGGCCAGAATATCCATGGTCTCTTTATAGGAGGCCACCGTACAGCCATATGGACACTCACCATCTTCTTGATTGCCTTTGTACCTCTTCTATTGTTATTATTTGTGTAAGCATTTCCTTGCTGCTGGGCTAAGGTAATTATACCTAGATATTTTGTCACCCTGTACATCGTGAAGATCAGCTGAGATGTATATAATTGTTCGTCTTCTCTGAAGCAGTTTAATAGACCAGGAGAGTCATAGATTTGACAATTATTTGTTGTTCTTTGTTCCTAACCTCTCCAGTGGCCCACAACGGTTGCAGCTTACTGGCTAATGTTACCTTAAACTTTCACCCTCTCCATTGTTCTGAGCAACCACATATTTACAAGAAATTTGCCTTCCTGGTCTACTTCCTCTAAAGACTCCACAAGCTTGGAGCGTACTTCCTGTAGAATGTTGTCATCTACAAAGGATACATGTAACATTTCTGATTCTCACATCTCCTCTTCTGGCCTATTTTGGCTGGATCAAATTGATTTGATGATGCCTGCTGTTTTGACAGGCAAACCCCACATATGGAGGCTTTGAATGCATCCCATAGTATCCCTTGTCTGTCACTGAATTTTTGTTTGCCTGGAAATATTCCTGGATTTTCATCCGGACTTCTATTTTAAATGCTGCATCAAAAAGGCCTTCAGATTGGAATGGCCATATTTTGATATGCTGAGTTTCTGTAGGTATTTTCAATTCTAATATAGAAGGCACTTAATCAGACTGTGTTTGTGACATTAGTCTGCATTCTACCTTTGGACACATGCCTCAGGAGTCCTACCAGTGGTCTCTTAATTGTGGATGATGGAGACCTCAAATGAAGCTTCCGTGTCGTCTAACAGCGAACCGCCATTATTTATTTTAAAGTAAGAAGTCATTATTCGCTAATTCAAGCAGCACACTCTTGAGCCACGTTTATAAACTTTTTAAAGTAGCTGCATTGAACAACAACAGGTGCTCGTCTGACATATGATTACTTTAGTATTTTTAACTGTATTGCAATAGACGGTCCCCTGATGAAGGCAGTTTTGCTGAAACGCACGTAGTCTCCATCTACCACATTGCTCTCATCGACTATACATCGACCGTATTATCAACTCTACTAGATCAGATTGCCATATCGGTTTATGAATTTCTCCTATACTTTTACGATATTTGTGATTTATTCTTTTAAATATTTATTGGCACTCTATATTTTTCTCACTTCTTGAAAGAAAAGAAAAGAAATGATCTTAATAGATGAATTAAAAAAAAAAAGATATATATCTACATAAAACAAGCATTTGCAATGCAATAGGTCTCGCATTTACGCGAGTTTCAGCTATTGACATTGCAAATAACAATGCCTTTTATTTTTGTCTTCGTTTTTAAACATACATAAAAGGCATTGTCATTTACAGTGCCAATAGCTTAAACTTGTGTAAATGCGAGACCTATTGCATTGTAAATGCTTTTTTTTTGGTAGACACATGGCATTAAATGATTTGCCCAGAATCACAGGATGTTTGAGGCTCCCGCCAGACTTGAACTTGGTTACCCAACTTTAAAGTCAGGTTTAGACCACCCCAGCAATCAGCTGCACCCATAAAAGATCCAAGAATCAGCTTTCCTTATGATGGCTGCTAAGCTGGTTTTCCAATGGCATGAACATTATTTTTTACCTTTATCTATACATACTTAAGACAGACAGACAATGCTAGTGGGAAACTTTAAAGAGTTCTAGTGCTGCGTTGTTGATCCATCATTAATAGTCAAAGTAAACCAATTACGGTGGTAATGCTAGTTTTAACTCTTTAAGCCATGTAAGGAGTTGGAAGAACCTTGCTAAGTGGCACTAATAACTATGGACATAACTTTCAACATTGTTGGTGTGGGGAGGGCAAACAGACATTTTAGAACGAAAGGCACTATGAAATCGGCGGCTGCTTTTAATGGGCGAAAGGGGGGTTGCCCTACTAGCATCCGGGAGGAAAGAGAGAATGTACACCATGGAGCAGCTTTAAATAAAGTGCTCACTGCTTCGTGCTAATTGCAACACAGATTCTGTTGTTTTTTTAAGGAAAGATTTGAGGAGCGAGACAAGTCCTCGTACGCATGTGCTGGTCGGGGCGGGGGCTATCGCTCGCCCATGAGGCACCCACAAGGAGAGTGATGTCAGCATAATGGGAGTGTCGGGAGGAAGCGGCAATGGTTAACTTTTAAATGGGGCGCTTATGCTGTGGCCCAGGCGTTTTTAGCAGAGCCCCATTGAAATAAATGGTAATGGGCAGGACTGGCATACATCCACGAAGTGACGTGGGTGGCAAAAACTAAAGCACTCCCTTCATGTTTGTACTGCTGTTTAAGCCTCCTGATTGGATGTTGGAAGCTGGGGGAGTGGGCTGTGGAAGAGTTTGTCTACGCAGCTCCGATTTCATTTCGGGGATAATCAGAATGCAGCAGGTGTGCTGTATTCTACGTGTTCTTGTTGGCTGTTTATTATCCAGGAGGGACACAGGTTCAAAGTATGTACTGCATAGCATTGCGGATTGTTGGCAGGCTGGGGTGTAAAAGCTTGTTTTAAGTAGGCAGAAGTAGGCCTTACATGATGTGAAGAGAAAGCCTTTGGCAGCGACCTCATGCTCAATTACTGTTTAAAAAGCTGATTTAGTGGGTTTTCGAACGACTAAGAGATATCATAGTTGTACGAGGTTGTGAATGTGTTTTCCTCACAATACACTGTCTACATCTCAAAATTGGCACTTTTAATAGATCTGATCGTAGCAGTCGTTGGACTCCTCTTTCCATGGATGTTGCTCTGCTACAGATGCCAATGCAATTCTAGTCTAGAGCAATGTATCAGAACCCTACCACTGGACTGAGGCATAACTATAGCGCTTAAAAGCCACTGAGTGAAAGTACGCCAAACGTAAAACCAGCTTAGTGCATAGATGGCGTGAACGTGCATGTTCATTCTGTTACCCGCCGCACCTGAACGACAGGACTCACTTGCTCACAGCTCATTACAGCTAATAAAGATGATTTGCACACCACAAAAACGTAACTGTTGAAGATTTTTTTTTTTTTTTTTTTTTTTAAAGTTTTATTGAACAATAATTCGATTACAAGCACGGGCCTACAACCACCAGGGCCGGCCGCTAAGTACAGAATGAAATATACATTTATCAAAGCTGCAGTCGGTTCCCGGGGGTCGGCCCCGTAGTGAGTCCGGATAGTTCTAGAGGCACAGGAGACTTAGATCAAACAAACACAGAAAACTAAAAGAAAAACAAAAGGCGAGGCATAAAGACAAACGGCGCAGGTCAGGCTTCCTCCGGGGAACTCCAGGTCAGACCATTAAGCAGCACACGAAAGGAAGGAGTACCGGGAGGCTGGGGACGGGGGGGGGGGGCCAAGGGAACTGAACGTCCATATGTAGTCATTCCAAAAGGTGCCCGGAACCGTCAAGGGTCAGGGGGACATGGCGATATCGGTGTCCACCCGGGGGGGCGTACAGATACCCCCGCGATAAGCATTCCATTGCCCCCAGATTCTGCCCCATGCCCCCGGCTTACCACGGGCAACATACACAGTCTTCTCCCTGAACATACACCAGTCCATATTCTCCTTCCATACTGACACGGTGGGCGGCCGCTGGGCACCCCAAAGCTGCGCTATATCTCTCTTGGCAATCATGTTCCCCAGGGCCGCCCACCGAGTCTGAGCCGCGCTATAATCATTGGGCTCCCACACATTCAGGACACAGCGACGCACCTCCGGCAGCAGCACAACCCCAGTGACCTGTCCCATAACCGTATGTACCCGGCGCCAGTAGTCCGCCACCTCGCGGCACTCCCACAGGATATGGAGAAAGGTGGCACTGAGCCCACAACCCCGCCTACAGAGCCCATCGTCGGAATATCCCATCGAGACTAAACGAGGACCCGTCACATACACCCGGTGAAGAATCTTAAGCTGTACCAACCGGAGACGGGCTGGAATGGCGACCTCTTTGGGGGACGACAGTGCAGACTGCCAGTCCTCGTCGTCCAATTCCACCCCATCCCCCGTCCAAGCCTCCCGAAGGCGCACCAAGAGGTCAGCCCGATGATTAATCAGTTTCTTATAAATTAAAGAAATAGTGCTGTCCGGGACATGTCCGTCGAGTATGCGGTCCTCGAGGGGCGAGGAAACCGGGATCGTGGTCCCCTCTCCAAAGACCGAGAGCAGGGCGTGTCGAACCTGGGCATAGCGGAAAAACTCCCTGTCCGTAAGCTCATATTCGGCCTGAAGAGCCGCGAAAGTCTTAACCGCGCCCTTATGCCACAGGTCTCCCACTTTGCTGATACCAATCGTGTCCCACTGGTCAAACCCCTTCGTAGTCCAGAGGCTCCCCAGGCGATCGGAGGCAAACAAAGGAGTAGCACATGTCAGTCGCTCACCCCAGCCCGTGGCCGCAGTGGCGGCCCTCCAGGTCCGCACAGCAATCTTAGTAGGACCCGTAAGGGTCCGGCCAGCCGAGCGAGAGTACAGCGCCCTGTTATAGTCCCCGCCGGGAAGCAGGAACTTGTCCATCTCATACGCCGGGTTCAGGCCAGGCGCATACGTGGCATGGTTGATGGCCGAAAGCTGCGCGGCCCAATAATACCTGCGAATGTCGGGAAGCGCGATGCCCCCGTCATACCAGGGGAGAGTAAGCTTAGCAAGAGCAATACGCGTCCGCCCGTCCCACACCAGTCTCCTCTGCAGGCTCTCTACCTCCCGAAAGTAGGCCACTGGGATGACATCGAAGGAATTCTGGAGTGCATAGAGGAACCTGGGAAGGGACATCATTTTGAACAGCGCGGCCCGACCCAGCGGGGACAGGGGCAGCCTGCACCACCGGGCCGTATCCTCTCGCAATCGCCGAAGCGGACGCAGGAGATTCAGCTCATAGCGAGCCACCGGGTCCAGCGAAACGTATATCCCCAGGTACTTAAAGCCGCTCAGTGATACCTGGATCGGAAGCCGAGGCGGTAGGAGTGGAGGACCACCGGAGATCGGATAGACGCAGGATTTAGACCAATTGATCGTGAGACCCGAATTATTCCCAAAGGAAGTCAGAACGTCAAAGAGGACGTTGAGCGACTGCCGCGGTGAGGTGAGATATAGGAGAATATCGTCCGCATACAGCGAAACCCGATCTTCAAAGCCCGGGGCCCACCGGATCCCTCGAAGCGAGGGCTCCCAGCGGAGCCAAGCCGCGAGTGGCTCCAGGGCGAGAGCGAAGAGCAAAGGGGACAACGGGCATCCCTGCCTCGTGCCCCTGCCGAGGGCAAAGGGCCGAGAGACCCGCCCGTTCACCACCACCTGAGCCATGGGTCCCGTGTACAGAAGCTTCACCCAGCCAATAAATCCTTCTCCAAAGCCAAATTTAGCCAAGACAGCCCAGAGGAATGGCCACTCGATGGTGTCAAAAGCCATCGTGGCATCCAAAGAAACCAGCACGGCCGGTTCGGAGAGGAGCTCCGCCCTGGCAAGGGCGCCATGAAGACGCCGCAAGTTAAGAGCGGTGTTACGATGCGGGATGAATCCGCATTGGTCCGGATGAATCAGATCGCACACGACGCTCAACAGACGATTGGCAAGGACTTTCGCCAGGATCTTAGGCTCCGCATTTAGCAGTGAAATAGGCCGGTAAGAAGTACAGCGATCTCGCGGCTTGTCCTCCTTGGGGATAACGACTATCGTGGCCAAACGCTGATCGGCCGGGAGGGAACCCGCCGCCAGAGACTCACGGAACATGCGACTGAGGAAGGGCGCAAGCTTGTCAGGGCGCAATTTATATAGCTCAATGGGCAGACCGTTGGGACCCATAGCCTTGCCCGAGCGAAGGGAGCGGATTGCGGTCGCTATTTCATCCACCGACAAGGGGGCGTCCAGCCGCTCACGGTCCTCAACGGACAGGCAGGGCAAGGCGATATCCCTCAGTAGAAGGCGAGAGTCGTCCTCATCCCTGTCAGTCACTGGGGAGTACACAGCCCGGAGGTGGTCGGCAAAACATTCCACAATCTCGTCAGGCTCCGTCACACACACACCATCCGCAGCACGCAACTCCGGGACCACACGATTCACTCTCTCCTTCCTGTCCAGCCACGCGATCAACTTTCCCGCCTTGTCCCCGGCATCGTACAGTCGACCCTGCTGCTCCATATACATAGTTTTGGCCGCGTCAGTGACCAGGGACCTATATTCAAACTGTTTCAGGCTGAGGGCATGGAGCCCGTCCGGAGTAACATTCGCCTCCAAGGCCGACTCCAGCCCCAAGATGTCAGTCTCCAGCCTCACCACTGCCTCACTCTTGACCCTCTTAGCCACCACTATCTGGGAAAGGGCGTGTCCGCGGATCACGGTTTTAAAGGCTTCCCACAGGGACATTGCAGAAGACACCGACCCCTCGTTATCCAGGAAGTATTGGTCCATAGCCTTAACCAGGCTGTCACGAGTCGTAGGGTCTCGCAGGTACCATGGGTTAATGGGAGCGATCCGCCCTGCAGACCGCGGCCCGGTGTCAAAAACAAGCCACAGCGGAGAATGGTCGGAGATACCCCGCGCCAGGTGCCTGACCTCTCGAATCCGACCAGTCTGCGCCGCGGGCATAAGGAAGTAGTCTAACCTAGAGAGACTCCCATGCGCCCCCGAGTGAAAGGTGAATTGACATTGGGTCGGATGCATTAATCTCCAACTATCCACCAGGCCGAAGGTCTCCAGCATCCCACCCAGCCATGCCTGGGCAGCGGGGAGGGTCCTTGGTGGGTGACGATCCAGTTCACCCGAAACCACAGAATTAAAGTCCCCGCCCATGAGCAGGAGGCTGTCCGGGAGGTCAAGCAGCATTCGACCCAAGTCAGTGAAGGTGGAGTTCTGGAGGCCCGGGGGGACGTAAACTGAAACCAGGGCAAGGGGCTGCCCCTCCCACCTCCCAATCAAACACACATAGCGCCCTCTGTCATCCGAGACTATCTTAGTGATCTCCACCGGAAGTGAGGTTCGCAGCAGAATGCCCACCCCCCTGGAACCAGTTGTGAAACCAGAATGGGCCACGAGGCGGTATCCCCCCCTGTTCATTGCATGACAAACATTGCCAACCAGATGCGTCTCCTGGAGAAACACCACATCAGGAGTCAAACGACGCAAATATTGCAGTACTACACCCCGCTTGATACGGTCCCCCAACCCATTGACGTTCCATGACATAAGCCTCAACCCGTCCCCCCCCATCCCCCCCAATAGATCAAGGGTCCCCCAGCCTGCAGCACAGTTCCCAAATGTGGACAAAAATCAGTACCTCGCCCTGTAAACAAAAAACACACAGCAAAACAAACCCTCCTCCCCCCCAACCCCACCCCAGGACCAACTCCCCCCACCCTGCACCCCTGCGGGCCAAAAAACCCCCCCAACTTGCAGTGTGCCTGTCGCCCCCCTAACCCCATTCTACGAAAAGAACCCAGAGGAGGTAAGGGACCCGTCCCCGCCCGCCCCCCTCACTGGTCCTGGTAAAACACAATATGCAAATGAAATAAGACCCGACTGTACAGTGCAAAAAGGCAAAATCAAGGACCAAAAGTCATTCTAAAGGGGACCCATCACCTGCGGTGCCCGCAGAGGGTCCGGGACGGCCACCTCCGTCCGGCAGAGAGTCCAGCCAGTCACTTGCAGCCACAGGAGAGTCAAAAAAGGCTGTCCGATCCCCATGTTCCACTCGGAGTTTTGCAGGGTAGAGCATCGAATACTTTAGGCCCAGCTCACGGAGACGACGCTTCACCCCTTGGAATCCCATCCGTTGTTTCTGGACCAGTTGCGTGAAGTCCGGGTAAAAATTGATGGTCGAGTTCTCATGACGAACCGGGCCGTGGGTCCGTGAGGCCTGCAGAATAGCATCGCGGTCCCTGTAGTAGAACAGTTTGGCCACGATAGGCCTCGGGGGGGCCCCCGGCCGTGGCCGACCGCCCGGAACTCGATGGGCCCGCTCCACGGCAAAGAACTTACTTAGGCCAGCCGAGGACAACTGTTTCAGGATAAGTTCCTCGACCACGAGGTCAACCGGGCGGCCGTCAGAGGACTCCGGTACACCTATGACGCGGATGTTGTTGCGTCGGGCCCGTCCCTCGAAGTCCTCAAGCCGCCGGGCCATATGGTCGTTAACCACCCTGATGTCTCCAAGCGCGGCCCGCAGATCCGACACATCCGCACCGAGGGTGGAGGTCCGTGCGTCGAGAGCCTGGACCTTCTCGTTAGTTTTGGAGAGGTCGGCCCGGATCAGGGTGACATCGATCGCGACAGTGTCAATCTTACGGGCCAGGGCCTCATATTGCGTCGCGATGGTTTCCCTGATGCCATCAATGGCGCCCATAATGTCCTGCAAGGATAGTTCCGTAGTGGCGGTCGCGCCTCCTTCCGCAGTATCCGAGGGGAGGCCAGCAGCGCCAGAGGGCCCCCTGCCCTGGGTGTAGCGGTCCATGTTATTGCTCTGGACTGCCCCCCCGCGGAGGGAAGCCTTGGTCTTGCGGCCCTCGGGACCCCCTTTGCACCCCATGTGAACACGGTCACCCGAGGGGACCTCCAATCAAGAGGTGTAAGGCACCAGCAAGAAGACCACAAAATGTCGGTATAGGGGGTCCGAGGCGATAGGCGCTCTAGTGGCAGATGAAAGAAAACCTCATGCAGAGGCCCAGGAAGCACCTCTCCACCCCGAGCGCACCTCCCTGCCGGTCTCCTGAAGTGCAAAACCGAAACCGAAAGTGGTGGATCGGCAGCTGGCACCGCGCTGAAGCCGCTGTTGTTCAATTGCAGCCCGGTCCCTCGGGTCACCTTCACCCCGGTCACCTCCGTCGGGTGGGTCCCAAAAGTTCCGACGACGACAACTCAGGATTCCCAGGTCCGATTTGAGTTTTGAAAAGAGATATACGCTCAGCTGGTCTTTATCTCCCAGATTCCATAAGCCACGTCAGGATATTCTCAGGATAAATTCCGAGGAGCAGAGAGGGTCTGGGGAGCCCTGTGCTCACGCGACCATCTTGGATACGCGCTAGGCTCCTCCTCCTGTTGAAGATATTTAATGCAGATTGATGTTGGGTCTTTTGAAATGTGTTTAACTCTTTCAAGTCTACAGATTCACATTTGCTTTATAAACCACCTTGCTCTCAATTTTGCCTTAAATGCTCCATTTGCCCTTTCTTTTTTTCTCAAAAGTTTTGCGATTAGCACTTTGCCACAACTGTCACGCCCTACCACTTTCAAATGTTACCAGCCGCCACTGCCTATGCAAGTCATTGAGGAGACCTGAGACCTTTCTGTAGCCAACAAGGAGTCGAGCGCTTTCCGTCCAGCGAACGCGCAGGAATTTTACATACGTGTGGGATACCCTCTAAAAGTGAATTATGACTGCATTTCCCCTGTTAATTACTTCACCGCCTTCCTGCCCCCTCAGGGACACAACACATCTCCATCGATTTGAGTGAGTCTTAAAATAAAAAACACCACAGCGTCGCTTAAACGAGGTCCTGAAACCTATGCCATGGCGACACTTCAAAACAGAAGGCTTGCTCTGCACTTGCAGCTAAAAAGCCGTACTTTTACAACATGCCTGTCATGGCCAACGGCAAAGGAAGAAAGAATCTGTTAGATTTTTGTTTTCTTGTAGATTTATAAAGCGCGAACTCGACCCGAAGGTATTGGAGCACTTTAAATGGGCACCAGTTGCGTTATTCAAGGACACCTTCAGTTTTGTAGACACGGGAGATTAGGCGATTTGCCTAGAATCACACGATGCTGAACCCACACCGAGGCTCGAACCTGGTTCCTCAGAGCCAAAGTCGGCAGCTCTGGCCATGAGGCCGCATCCTCTCCCTGAAGCAGCACTAGGCTACCGCCGTTAAACATCTCGGACTCAGAGGCAGGCGCGGGGTCACCGTAAATAAGTAAAGTGAGAGACAGTGCGACATATAGATTATCCTAAGCAAAAAGAGCATAGAACAAAAGGGGGAGGGCTGGTTTCGGAAATCAGCGTTCAGTCAGCCCCCATTTCGCTTTGAATGAATTAAGAAATCAAAAGCAGTTACCTTATGCATACAGTACTGCAGGACACTGAAAGGTGTTCCTCTGTGCCTGAATTAAAGGTGGGACGATGTTCTTTGGCAGAGGAGTCCGTTGTTTACGAGTTTAATGTACCTCCGGCACACAAATCCACATGAAGGGCATGTTCAAAACAAGTTACCTAATAAAACAAGACAAGCCCGGCGGAGCGTGGCGGAGCGTGGCGCGCGCGCTTGGCGGGGGCGGGGGAGCGCATTCCAGGCGGGGGAGCGGACCCTTTGAAGTGCGATGCCAAACGGATTGCATGGCGGCACGATGCGCGTGATTGTGCGCATGCTCGCCATGCAATCCGCTTTTCGGAGCACTTTTGGGAGCCCCTTACAATAGTCTCCCTTTGCGATCGCTTACGCGATAGCAAGGCGAGACCTAAAAATGATTGATGAACACAAATAAAATGATATATATATTTTTTAAATCTAATTTGCTCATTTGATCTATGTGTGGAGCATAGTTAGTGGTTACTTTCATCCATATACCTGGAATTTGTTGGCATATTTTGATTGTAGCTTGCAATAATTTTCTTACCTATAGACTTCACTTCTGCATCTTCACGGTATTTCATTTTGTTGGAGGTTACTACTTTCAGTTGGCATGATTCTTTAGCCTCCTTCTTTCTCAGAGTCTTATTTACACTTTTGTTGACTTTCCGATTTTTCATCCCTGCTGTTTCTGTGTGTCTGAGGTAGAGCACTATGCAATTTTCAATTGGAGGTCAGGATGGGCAGCTCTCCAGAGGTTCAACACCCAATATACCTGCTGTTCAACACAAACACATGGGAAGACAGTGTTTGTCTTACTTTCAAGAGCCCCAGTAGGTCATCCAGACAGTGTCAACTATTACTTGTGGATTAAGAGTACTATCTGGAACACCACCAAACAGGTCCCTCCTACTCCTCCGCCACCTCCACGGCCCAACTCACTACATTCCACTCAGAACTAGATGACTTCATAAAACTCCACACACAATGAGTGGAAAGCCAGGAAAGCTAAAACACAACATACTGCCAGCAACCCAGGAGGCCCATCCATGTTTGTCCCACTGGCTAGTCTCTTGTTCCTATGGGACTTTTTGGGGGTTTTGCCCAGCCAACTCACAGGGACTGTAATGGGAGTTGTATCAATATCATGTCTCTGTAGTCTCTGTTTCTGCCCCAGATCACACACTTGCTCCACACTACCGCACGGGCCACAGACCTTCATCCCTTGCAGCAAATTCGCGGAGGCTTTTCTCTTGTTCTTCTGAAGTTTGGCCCCATGTTTTTGATTGACACAGAGTCCTCAGTGGAGCGCCATCTTTGTCCTGACAATCATTTTGTACCTGATTTAATTTCCAGGCACCGGCCGGCATTTTGATTCTTTGCTGGTCTTTGCTTTCCTTCCACACACCACTGTAGTGACCACCCATCAGCAGTCATGTTCTTCCATGATGAATGACCCCAGTATACGGAGCACCATCACCTCTTGTTCAATTCACCATTTATTTGTGGGTCAAGGTTGTGCCCAGTTTTCGCTCTCCTCCTGGCTCGGACAGGCCATGTAGGCCCGGACAGCCTTGTTGCTTTTAGAACTGTAAGCATGTCAAATGTTTTCATTTGCAGACTCCGCTTCCACCCTGAGAGTATTGCCTGCAGCATACGTTTGCCTCTGATGATGTGCAAAGACAGGAAACTTGATGAATTATCGAAGTGGCTGAAGGAGCCACACTACATTGTGGCCCTCTTGGTGCTCAGCTTACTCTGCCATCCCCTCTCAGTTGACAGCTAGAAAAGGGAGGAAGGCAGATTGTATCTATGGGACACGGAAAACAGGAACCTACTGCAGTGTACTGGTTTGTGCCTCATATACTCCGGTGATGCCATGTCTGAAGGCAGGGTAGTGAATTAAGCTGCATGGCACCACCAGGTAGCGTTGGAGGGCCAGTGCTAGGGAAAACGTTTTTCAGACCAGTCCGCAGCTTGGAAGGAGTATTCATAAGGTGAGGAATATGAAGGAAGATGTTGCTATCAGAATAAGTATTGTATCAGTAACTTTTTCAATGTATTGGTGCCCATTTGATTTGACAACAATATTAATTTGCACAAAAAAGAAATTGAAAGCGCTACTGTCATAGTAACATGCAAAGACCACACATTCACATGCAGTTATCCCATTTGACTCCGTACATGAGACTTTACAATGACTTGCCTTAACTCCTTCCCAAACATGAGAAGATCTGCAGCATTCTCAATAGCTCGAGACGCCATCCTCTCTGCTCGGTCTCTTAACTTGTAAAAGCTGTTGTAGATGTTTCGAATCAGCTCTTTGCTAGCAGCAAACTGTATTTGGATATCAGCTGGGAGAAAGTCCTGATACAGAAACCAAGAGCTTGATAGTTAAAATCATAAAGATGGCAACAGATAAAGAGAGTCAAATCAGAAACTTGCAAAATGATTTTAACAGGAGAGGATTAATTGAATTTGGATACTTGAGCTCTGTATTTGGGGGGCGAGTTATGGTTTGCATGGCAGGGGTTCGAACTATGCTTTGCAGAACTAATATGAGGGTAATTTCAGTGGGGTTTCAGTTTTATTTCATAACAATTGCTACTTTAACTGTGTTTTTTAGATGAATTTCAGATACCATACTGTGAAAAGCTGGCTTAGTATTTGGTGCACACTTATGTAAGTGGGCACCCTGCACTAATCCAGACAACCCTTATGGTGATTTTAGTGTACCTAGACAACCTTAGAAAGCTCTCCAAGTGGTAGCTGTGGAGAGCAGCCTTCAGGCTTAGTCCAGAAGGAGTGTAAAGCAGCTTGTTTTACCAGAACATAATCTTATTGTTATAAATCAAGTAAAAAAGAATCACACAGTGTATTTATAAATATATGTATCTATTATAAGACACTCACTAACACATACAGATATCTCCTAACCGGAGATATACACAATGCACACAATACTTTTAAATAGAAACAGGTAAGTAGCACGAATATACAGTGGTCACCAGGGGGTGACCAAACCATATACTAAAATAGTGGTTTGCGAACCAAGACGCAAGTCAAGACTGCACCCAGAGGATGTAGAAGTGCCGGGGCCCCAAGGAACCACCCAAGGTTAGTATCTAGGAACCCTAAGGAGGTCGTGTGCAGTGTGGGAACACGACCGTGCTCTCAATATAAGTCAGCGGGTAAGTCATGGTTGCAATTTTTAAGATGAAGGACCCTTCCCAGTGGACCCTGAAGAAACCCCGTGGAAGACCCAAGGTTGGTGAGCCACCCCACCGGTGGATACCTTAGGAACCAGGATACCTACAACATGGAAGCCGGGTGCATAGGTGTGGAGTCAGAAACCACAGTCAAACTCAATGGAGGACTTCAGTATGATTGCCGCTGCTGGAGAAGTTGAAAATGTCCAGTGGAACCCAAAGGTGGATTCAAGGTGAGAAGTACCTGCAAGCAGAGGGGACAGAGTCTATGCCACTCAGGAGTGACCAAGAGGCACGGAATATAAATGACCACCGATGTCGGGTGTTGCAGGGGAGATGACCATGACCTTGGAGCTGCAGCTGTGAGGATCAGGCGACGCTGTGCAAGACCAGGAGTCGTTCACGAGCTGTCCCATGTCGGATGTCGAGAGCTGAGGGGTCATGTCTGTCGGGAGCACCAACAAGTCTTGGCAACTACAAACAATGTGGAAAACGAAGGTTTAGTGTCTGGACCAGCAAGGTCCAGGTGACTCACCACAAGAAGGGGAGTCAGTGCAGGCCCGAGCAATCAGGGGAGCCTGCAAAAATCAAAGAAGACCCTCAAGAGGACCCACAGGCCAGAGGCAATGGATGTACAAGAGGACTTAAAGCAGCTCACCTAAGATGCAGGCCCACGGTGCAAGTGATGCGGTGAGGATGAAGATCTTGGTCACAGGAGATGCTTATGGTTGGGAATACTTGAAACCTGGAGATCTTGGAGGAAGGAAGCCAACAAGCCATGGCAACACCAAGTCGACCGGGTACACAGGAGTTAGGTTCATGCGGCTCCGACGAGGCATACTGGCCTCAAACTTGCTGAGAGGACAGGGGAGGTCTCGAGGGATGTGAAGAACCACCACCTGGTGTTGCTGAGCCTTTCGGAGTCCGTGGGAACTCAGGATCAGCAGACCGGTCAGCTTCATTGCGGTGCCTGCAGATGAAGGGAAGTGACTCCTTCACTTCAAGGAAGATTCCTTCAGCTGTCTTGTATATCCACAGGCTTTGGAAGGTTCCTGTATGGAGCACAGGCAAAGATGTTGAAGCAGACGAGCAGGGTGACGAGACCAGGAGCAGCAGGAGTCTTCCTAGTTGCAGTCTTGAGACCCAGAATAAAGTCCAGAGTGCTTAGACGGTTGAAGAAGAAGTGGTGTCTTGAAATGAATCTTGTTCCACGACGAATCTAGGGACCCACCTACAGGTAAGCCCTTAAGGACCCTAAGGAAAGGGTTGGGACGAGTAAGCATTTCTTCCCAGGGGAGGAGTCAAACAGTGGGGAGGATACTGAGCTGGTATGAACTGGACTATGCAAGGAGGTCACCAAATGTGCCCTTCAAGCAGACTGATTGAAGCTGGCAAGCGTTCCCACCCGGCCCAAATACACTAAACCCTGTCTGGGAGGTGGTCACCTATCGTTCTGCTTCCCTTGCTCGAGCTTGGCTCAGCAGCAGGATGGTAGAATCGTGTCTCTGGTCCGCAGCAGCCATGTTGTGCTGTTCGGGTCTAGAAGACTGGTACCGGGAGCACGGAGGGCTTTATAGTGGATGGAATCATACCTCCCACAACGTTTACGGTTTATGGGAGGTATGATTCCAACATGTTTGATAGCAAACATGACCGGGTTCGTTTCAGCCAGTTTAGAGATGGTCATCACGTAATGACGCATGGCTACTCTATGTATCGTAATGGCTGATGCACTTACAACCCAGGAGAATGGACTCCGATGGTTGTAGGGGTGTTCTGCTCATGCAGGGGCACCCTCACACTTAGAACTGAGCACCCTGCCTTGAGGATTGTAAGGCCTGCTTTAGGGGTGACTTATAGGTTTTGAGTGCAGTGACCTTAGATAGAGGAAAACCTATATCTGTCATAAGTGGTGCTAGCACCAGCTTAAAAAGCCTGCAATTGCAGGCCTGTAGTAACAGTTTGAGTGGTCCCTCATGGGCGGCATAATACATGCTTCAGCCCCTGGTGTACCTATGCCCTGGGTACCTCAGTACCATATACTAGGGACTGATAAGGGTACACCAGTGTCCAATCTGAGATGTACCCAAGTACTTACCATACCAATTTAGGGGAGAAAGCACGGAGACTGGGGTCCTGATTAGCAGGATCCCAGTCAGACACAGCATAGCACCAGGCAAAAAGTGGGGCTAACCATAAAAGCAGATCCTACTTTTCCTACACATACTAAAGAAACATTAAGTTGTTATGAACCAAACTAACCATAACATTCCCTTAACTGTGTTTTTAGTGAGGATATGGGTGCTCTTATTGCACAAAATACAATGATAAAAAAAACTATTGCAAAGGAAGTTGCAGAATATTTTCCATATTTCACAGAAATTGCATCTTAATGACAGCCTACGCAGAGCTTTATAATAATCAAATTTGAGGGAGAAAGAAGGGCATGTGACCCACTCAGCTTCTTTTCTCAAATGTCAAAAATATCAGGTGGAGAGTGGATCACTAGTCCTGAAAAAACCAGGGTATGCAATCTTAGTACAGTGTACTATTGAGAAACCCTCATTCACGTTTTTGCAAGTGGAATCAAGCGGTATATTTCAATTCTCCGCTCTGTAGTTAACAACGTGACAGCATCATCATTGGGTTAATTAAATGCTTCCTCCGCCCGGAGGTTTTTCCCACTGATTATTTCAGTAGTGATCGTTGATAAAAAAGGGTGTTAGTGTGTAGTGGAGTGACGTGTAGTGAAATATATTAAAAAACTCGTAAAACCAGTACGTGCCTTTAATTAAACTGGGTTCGAGATGGTTAAAAAATTACTCTGTGTGCACAAGTTAGACTAGTTACGGTCTAGTGCACTATAAAAATGTCCATAACAAGGTCTACATGTTTCAGCCCTCTATAATGCCCCTAAGGGTCAAGTGGGCTTTCTTCAGGACCTAGCAAAGTGAAGGGGACCCTTATCTTGACGAGTCTCCAGTGAAAAAGTGGAAAGACTATTCCACTAATCTGTTCAATTTGAACCTACATTGATGGGAGAAAAAAGGGGAAGGGGAAGGGGAAATGAGAGAGAACAAACTGTATTAAGTTTGTACATATGCTGTATCAATGCTAAATAAACTTAGAGCATCAACCGTTGTAGCAACTGGAAAATGGCAATTCTTTAATGGTAAGCGGCAATTATCAAACACCACTCATTTTCACTTTCAATTATGGCAAACTCAACCCTCTTTTGAGCAAGAACAGAAAATGACACCGCATCCATTTTGTCATATTAAAACCACTATTTACAAGTAATCGTAAAAGGGAGAATGTCAATCCATGAATAAGCACACAGAATGTGCTCGTGTCTACATTCCCCAATAGGTTGCTTCCAATCAGAGAAAAAAAGATTGAAAAACCTATGTATGGATAGGTAAAGCATACTAGTAGCATGAATGTCCAGCTTAATTTTCTAGTATTTCTAATGTTTGTTTCCAACGATAAAGTTTATCTACAAGCTTCAGTAGGTTGTAACGAAACAAGTGCATATTCATGCTGGGGAGAGGTTGTGACAAAAGTTCGTATTTGTCTCATTTAATTTCCCCGGCCACAACAATGTGACAATACCTTATGCCAAGCAGAGAACTGTCGTGACCTGTTGACTAGTGGTAAAGGCAGCAAATATAAAAATAAACACAGCAAAAATAAACACACATGTAATGACATGGGATATTAAAAATGCGCTGTCTCCAACCTACGTGACATCTAAGTTAAACAGCATTGCTACTAAATCTAAATGGATGCACGTGAGAAACAGAGAAAACTGTCGTCACCTGGTAACTAGTAGCGAAGACAGCAAGAATAAACACGAATGTAATAACGCGCGATATTAAAAATGCGCTGTCTGCAGACTACGTGACAACTAAGGTAAAACAACTATGTTACTAAATCTCAAGGGATGTACATGAGAGAAACGTAATAGGACTCATACACAGTACGTAAACATTTGTAGCATCCAGGAAGTTAACTACATGAGCGCCAAAGTTTGAATTGCAATTGTACCTTGTATCCCTGGTTGCGGGCTACATCGGGTAAAGGGGAGGCCGTTCCCGCTCTTTAAAGTAATGGAAAATAAGAACAAAAGGGGTACATGAAAGGTACTTAAAAGATAATACATTACAGTTTTTGTGGCGGCGTCCTCGTGTGCTGCTTCCTTTACCTTTGTGGCGGGGGTGCGCGACCAGAGCTGGCTCTACCTCTTCTTACCCGGTTATGATACGGGTACTGCTTAGCAAGTTTAAGAAGGAAAATCATAAACAGAGAAAGAGGACTAGGAGTTCATTGCGAGTCACCATATATCTTTTGTTAACAACCCCGTACTTCTGAAAAATATAGAATCCATGACGTGCACCCATTGATGCAGGCAGTAGAACGTAGATATCTGTAATAAAGTATTTACCAGAATAAGCTACTTTCAGAAAGGGGGGAGTGGTGCAAAGAGAGAGAGAATATCCCTTGTCCACGACATGATCCTGTCTTTAAATAAAGTTATATTGTCAAAATTATTTCTTAATGCTGAGCCACGGGATATTATCGTTCAGCCCATGTATATGTGTTCGTAGACGATAAACCCACCTTTGCTCCTTTTCAAACAGTATTTTTTCTGCGTTATAGTTCTTAGTAATCAGAGTCTCCAAGATTACCCATTGTAGGTCATTGACTGTATGTCCTTTCTCCATGTAGTGGCTGCTCATTTTGGTAGTACTCTTTTTACACTTGACATTACTCCTGTGTTCGCAAAGTCTTTGCTTGACTTTTCGACACGTCATTCCAATGTAGCGTAAATCACAAGGACAGGTGATCATGTAAATCACGTGAGTAGTGTTACAATTAGTGTGAGCTCTGATTGTCCATTTCAGTTTAGGCAATAATTGTAAGGTTTTTGTCGCCGTTGTGAGATGACACACAGAACAGGAACCACATGGGAAGTGTCCAGTTACAGGTGTGTTATTGCAAAGCCTAGGTGGAGCCTCATTTCTAGATTTCGCTGGTGGTCTTGTATGTACTAGCATGTCTTTTAGGTTTCTCGTTCTCGTTAGAAAACCTGGGTTTAGGCCATTTTAGAGATCCTGAAGTTAGAATTCTCCACTTTTTATTGATGATCTTTTTTACATCATTAGTTACCGTACTGTAGGTGCTGACACAGGTAACCAGATCTTTTGTTGGTTCTTTCACTACGGTGTCAAGAAGGGTGTCTCTTTGTTGATTTCTGGCCCTCTTCTGACACTTTTTGATGGTACTTGCGGGATAGTCCCTGTTCTGGAGTTTGTCACAGAGGTCCTTTGCTTGATTTTTGTAGTCCTGAATGTTACTACAGTTACGTCTCAGACGGAGCAACTGACCATAGGGAAGATTCTCTCTCATTGGACGTGGGTGGAACTTTTATATGAGAGGAGGCTATTTTTTGCAGTAGGTTTAAAGAATGTTTTTGTCTGTATTGTGTCATTTTCGATGAAAATTGTTACATCCAGGAAATCTAATCTGTTAGAGCTTGCTGTGTAAGTGAACTTCAGCCATTCATCCCTGGTGTTCAGCCATTGGTGTTAGTCAGTGAGGTTTTCTTTGTTGCCTTCCCATATTAAAAGGACATCGTCAATATAACGTTTCCAAAAGACAATCCGATTGGGAAAAGGATTGGTAGGGCTGTGCATGTAATTAGCCTCAAAATCACTTACGTATAGTCCGGCTACGCTCGGCGCAAATGTACTCCCCATGGAAGTACCATGGCATTGTCGGTACATTGTGTTGTTATACTCGAAATGGTTCTCGGTCACTGCTAACCTACAGCATTCAAGAATGAAATGTCTGGGTGTTCTGTAATTCCACTGTTGGTTAAACAGTAACATCTCCAGAGTTTCCAGAGTTTTTTTCTGTGGTAGACTAGTGTATAGACTTTCGACGTCTAATCCAACCAATAACATTCTCTCTTCCGAGTATTGCTGGTCTTGAAGAAGGTTCAGAAGGTCTTTGGTATCCTTCAGATAGGTCGGGGTCTGTTGCACCAAAGGTTTTAAGTAGTGATCAGCAAATTGTGATAAAGGTTCCAAGACAGATCCGATCCCAGAGACAATCGGTCATCCAGGTGGCGGTCTTCGCTCTTTATGAATCTTGGGAAGGGAATAGAAGTATGGCATCCTAGGTGTTTTTGTCACCAGGAAGTCTGCTTCAGTCTTTGAAATCCAGTTGTTGGTCTCAGCCTCGTCAACCATTAGTGCGATGGTTCTTTGAAAACGCGCTGTGGGATCCGTTGTAATCACTTGATAGAATTTTCTATCATAAAGTAAATCAGTGCATTGTTGGTCATATCCTTCTTTACTGAGCAGCACAATCCCTCCGCCCTTATCAGCAGGTTTTATTACTAGTTCACCGTTTTTTCGTAATGTATCCAGTGCTAGTTGTTCAAAATTTAAGATGTTCATAAACGGTTTTCTTGTCCGATCTTTCAAGCCTTCTACTTCTTTCATTATAGCTTGTTCGAAGGCTAAGATCTCCACTGGGACCTGATGGTTCAATGGGCAGAAGTTTGACCTGCTGGCCTTCAGCAACCAAGACGAGCCAACTAGAGACGGTGACACCACACTACGTCGCAGGTCAAACTTCTGCCCATTGAACCATCAAGTCCCAGTGGAGATCTTAGCCTTCGAACAAGCTATAATGAAAGAAGTAGAAGGCTTGAAAGATCAGACAAGAAAACCGTTTATGAACATCTCAAATTCTGAACAACTAGCACTGGATACATTACGAAAAAAACGGTGAACTAGTAATAAAACCTGCTGATAAGGGCGGAGGGATTGTGCTGCTCAGTAAAGATGGATATGACCAACAATGCACTGATTTACTTTCTGATAGAAAATTCTATCAAGTGATTACAACGGATCCCACAACGTGTTTACAAAGAACCATCGCACTAATGGTTGACTAGGCTGAGACCAACAACTGGATTTCAAAGACTGAAGCAGACTTCCTGGTGACAAAAACATCTAGGATGCCATACTTCTATTCCCTTCCCAAGATTCATAAAGAGCGAAGACCGCCACCTGGACGACCGATTGACTCTGGGATCGGATCTGTCTTGGAACCTTTATCACAATTTTCTGATCACTACTTAAAACCTTTGGTGCAACAGACCCCGACCTATCTGAAGGATACCAAAGACCTTCTGAACCTTCTTCAAGACCAGCAATACTCGGAAGAGAGAATGTTATTGGTTGGATTAGACGTCGAAAGTCTATACACTAGTCTACCACAGAAAAAAACTCTGGAGACGTTACAGTTTAACCAACAGTGGAATTACAGAACACCCAGACATTTCATTCTTGAATGCTGTAGGTTAGCACTGACTGAGAACCATTTCGAGTATAACAACACAATGTACCGACAATGCCACGGTACTTCCATGGGGAGTACATTAGCGCCGAGATTAGCCGGACTATACGCAAGTGATTTTGAGGCTAATTACATACACAGCCCTACCAATCCTTTTTCCAATCGGATTGTCTTTTGGAAACGTTATATTGACGATGTCCTTTTAATATGGGAAGGCAACAAAGAAAACCTCACTGACTTCCCCCAATGGCTGAACACCAGGGATGAATGGCTGAAGTTCACTTACACAGCAAACTCTAACAGATTAGATTTCCTGGATGTAACAATTTTCATCGAAAATTACACAATACAGACAAAAACATTCTTTAAACCTACTGCAAAAAATAGCCTCCTCTCATATAAAAGTTCCCACCCACGTCCAATGAGAGAGAATCTTGCCTATGGTCAGTTCCTCCGCCTGAGACGTAACTGTAGTAACATTCAGGTCTACAAAAATCACGCAAAGGACCTCTGTGACAAACTCCAGAACAGGGACTATCCCGCAAGTACCATCAAAAAGTGTCAGAAGAGGGCCAGAAATCAACAAAGAGACACAAGAGGGCCAGAAATCAACAAAGAGACACCCTTCTTGACACTGTAGTGAAAGAACCAACATAAGATCTGGTTACCTGTGTCAGCACCTACAGTACGGTAACTAATGATGTAAAAAAGATCATCAATAAAAAGTGGAGAATTCTAACTTCAGGATCTCTAAAATGGCCTAAACCCAGGTTTTCTAACAAGAGAACGAGAAACCTAAAAGACATGCTAGTACATATAAGACCACCAGTGAAATCTAGAAATGAGGCTCCACCTAGGCTTTGGAATAACACACCTGTAACTGGACGCTTCCCATGTGGTTCCTGTTCTGTGTGTCATCTCACAACGGCGACAAAAACCTTACAATTATTGCCTAATCTGAAACGGACAATCAGAGCTCACACTAATTGTAACACTACTCACGTGATTTACATGATCACCTGTCCTTGTGATTTACGCTACATTGGAATGACGTGTCGAAAAGTCAAGCAAAGACTTTGCGAACACAGGCGTAATGTAAAGTGTAAAAAGAATACTACCAAAATGAGCAGCCACTACATGGAGAAAGGACATACAGTCAATGACCTACAATGGGTAATCTTGGAGACTCTGATTACTAAGAACTATAACGCAGAAAAAATACTGTTTGAAAAGGAGCAAAGGTGGGTTTATCGTCTACGAACACATATACATGGGCTGAACGATAATATCCCGTGGCTCAGCATTAAGAAATAATTTTGACAATATAACTATTTAAAGACAGGATCATGTCGTGGACAAGGGATATTCTCTCTCTCTGCACCACTCCCCCCTTTCTGAAAGTAGCTTATTCTGGAAAAATACTTTATTACAGATATCTACGTTCTACTGCCTGCATCAATGGGTGCACGTCATGGATTCTATATTTTTCAGAAGTACGGGGTTGTTAACAAAAGATACATGGTGACTCGCAATGAACTCCTAGTCCTCTTTCTCGGTTTATGATTTTCCTTCTTAAACTTGCTAAGCAGTACCCGTATCATTACCGGGTAAGAAGAGGTAGAGCCAGCACTGGTCGCGCACCCCCGCCACAAAGGTAAAGGAAGCAGCACACGAGGACGCCGCCACAAAAACTGTAATGTACTATCTTTTAAGTACCTTTCATGTACCCTTTTCTTCTTATTTTCCATTACTTTAAAGAGCGGGAACGGCCTCCCCTTTACCCGATGTAGCCCGCAACCAGGGATACAAGGTACAATTGCAATTCAAACTTTGGCGCTCATGTAGTTAACTTCCTGGATGCTACAAATGTTTACGTACTGTGTATGAGTCCTATTACGTTTCTCTCATGTACATCCCTTGAGATTTATTAACATAGTTGTTTTACCTTAGTTGTTACGTAGTCTGCAGACAGCGCATTTTTAATATCGCGTGTTATTACATTCGTGTTTATTCTTGCTGTCTTCGCTACTAGTTACCAGGTGACGACAGTTTTCTCTGTTTCTCACATGCATCCATTTAGATTTAGTAGCAATGCTGTTTAACTTAGATGTCACGTAGGTTGGAGACAGCGCATTTTTAATATCCCGCGTCATTACATGTGTGTTTATTTTTGCTGTGTTTATTTTTATATTTGCTGCTTTTACCACTAGTCAACAGGTCACGACAGTTCTCTGCTTGGCATAAGGTATTGTCACATTGTTTTGGCTGGGGAAATTAAATGAGACAAATACAAACTTTTGTCACAACCTCTCCCCAGCATGAATATGCACTTGTTTCGTTACAACCTACTGAAGCTTGTAGATAAACTTTATCGTTGGAAACAAACGTTAGAAATACTAGAAAATTAAGCTCGACATTCATGCTACTAGTATGCTTTACCTATCCATACATAGGTTTTTCAATCTTTTTTTCTCTGATTGGAAGCAACCTATTGGGGAATGTAGACACAAGCACATTCTGTGTGCTTATTCATGGATTGACTTTCTCCCTTTTACGATTACTTGTAAATAGTGGTTTTAATATGACAAAATGGATGCGGTGTCATTTTCTGTTCTTGCTCAAAAGAGGGTTGAGTTTGCCATAATTGAAAGTGAAAATGAGTGGTGTTTGATAATTGCCGCTTACCATTAAAGAATTGCCATTTTCCAGTTGCTACAACGGTTGATGCTCTAAGTTTATTTAGCATTGATACAGCATATGTACGAACTTAATACAGTTTGTTCTCTCTCATTTCCCCTTCCCCTTTTTTCTCCCAGCAATGTAGGTTCAAATTGAACAGATTAGTGGAATAGTCTTTCCACTTTTTCACTGGAGACTCGTCAAGATAAGGGTCCCCTTCACTTTGCTAGGTCCTGAAGAAAGCCCACTTGACCCTTAGGGGCATTATAGAGGGCTGAAACATGTAGACCTTGTTATGGACATTTTTATAGTGCACTAGACCGTAACTAGTCTAACTTGTGCACACAGAGTAATTTTTTAACCATCTCGAACCCAGTTTAATTAAAGGCACGTACTGGTTTTACGAGTTTTTAAATATATTTCACTACACGTCACTCCACTACACACTAACACCCTTTTTTATCAACGATCACTACTGAAATAATCAGTGGGAAAACCTCCGGGCGGAGGAAGCATTTTATTAACCCAATGATGATGCTGTCACGTTGTTAACTACAGAGCGGAGAATCGAAATATACCGCTTGATTCCTCCTGCAAAAAAGTGAATGAGGGTTTCTCAATAGTACACTGTACTAAGATTGCATACCCTGGTTTTTTCAGGACTAGTGATCCACTCTCCACCTGATATTTTTAGCCTACGCAGAGCTTCAACTTTCCCACTAGTTTAATTAGTAACAGGAGCAATCAAATTGCAGTTAGGGCCCTTGCTAGCTCAACATTGTAGAAAATAGTTCGAACATCTAAGGTAATATATTTCTCATTCTTTAACTGGTAGTCTATTAATGAAGCCAATTTATATCTAAACGTGGTAAAGTGGTGTTTTGAGCATGGCAAGAGGTGTGACATACAGTGTGCACTGCGCATTCATACAATAACTTCGAAATTCAGGGCTTTTTCTAATTTGTGTTAGATAAAGTATTACTAATCTTAAACTATGTTTATTTTCAGTTAATTTCATTTTTTTATTAAGTACTGCATTTGCCTGCCATGCACACATTCTGTGCTGTGCACAACCCTTTACTGTGCTCAGTCGGGATTGGCTGCTGGTCCTCCACCAAACCCCTGCGGGCAGCCAATCCCAGCTGCGCACAGCCTATGACAGCAAGCAGGGTTTGCCGCAAGGCCTGGCCTTTGGCGGAACCATCAGTGAAAGAACAGTTGCTTGGCTTTTCTAGCTTACTAAGTCTTTTTTAAGTAGCGATGCAACACCCATCTAGCATCTAACGAGTTGAGTGATTTCTGAACAAGAGCTTGGATTCTGAAAAGATATGGGCAGAGATATGGTCAGATTTTCATGTTCTACACAATCACTACACTACATAACAAATGAATGTTAGCTTCTCATGACCACACTTATCCTGTGAAATTTGATAGTCTAGTTATGAAACTGTAGGGCCTGCATATTGCTTCAGTAATTGCCACAAGAAAGGCCACTTTCAATGAAAGATGTTACAAAAAGAAGCTGTGGATGGATGAAAAGGAAGGAGGAGCCGGTTAGGCGATAAATTTGGCACTATATTGGGTGCCTATGACTAGGCTTTCTTACTGGAGACATTACCTCTTAATGCCTACTGATAAATCCTTAATCACTGAATAGTGGGCATGCGGCAAAGCATATAGGTCTCATCTTTTAGATTTTCCAATCAGTTTTGCCGAAGCTACTCAGCATCAGCAAAAAATAAAAAACAGTTATTGAAGATGCCGTACAGCATTGGCGAAAAACAAGACTCTAGGTACACATGCTTTACCATGCATGTGTGAGCATGTCTTGAGTCAGCAACATTTCGCCTTTTTATAGCAACGTCATCTTGAAGTGCTAAATAAAGAAATACATTAATAATATGTGGGTTAAAGTGCATTCAGAGAAAGGCCCAATAGCAAATTGCATGGCAAGGCCCTTTTAAAAAGTTTTTTTTTTTTTTAATTAAAATTGGGGAGAGTAAGAAAACACGTTGGGTGCTAGGCACTCAAGAGGATGGCAAAGTAGCTATGTTCCATGGGAATACGCAAAAAAAAAGCAATCGAACAAGAACCAACAAAAGGAGATGGACTGGGAGTCCACCAAAGCAATGGGCTGACCCAAAGCCTACTGCAAGTATTAATACTGTAAGTATTAATACGGTGAACAATAGGTCTTTCAACATTAAACAGCAACAGCTGTCTGTAGACAAGACCAAAAAAGGAAACCAAGGAACTATTGTTTCCTCTCTATTGTGATAGATGCCAGGCCTACCCTGATGAAAGAAAAACGATTTCAATTATTGCTATGTATTTATTTGGTGAACAGTAAAAACAAACTGTCTGTGGGTACCTCAGAACTACAAATTCAGTGGTTCTAGCACAATAACATGTGTTAATTAACAGTATGCAACCATGGGTTAATAATAGGATTTCACCACTTTTCTGAAGCAAAACAGGGTAGATGTCTGTTTACTACATTCTGGCAAGTACATTTTTGATTTATAAATTGCTATAAGAAATATAATTTTATGAATGAAGCAGGTAACTATGCACAAATATTTATCAATGAATGTACATGAGCCTAAATAAACCTTACACTAATGTCTCACAGTTTACATCCGAGTGTCAAACTGGGGCATGAGTCAGTTTATTAATCTATCTGGTACATTCGTAACTCATATTGGAAGTTTTCATATCGGCACCAATGAATGTGCCTATTTGTACATTGTACTAGCTATTACCCTATTTCTTTGGAATAAGAATATTTAATGTATTTAGCAAACGTAAATGAAATTCAGAAGTCCTGTAAAATGAAATCAGAACAGTCACCAAAGTCCAGATTACAGAAAGTCTTCCCAACAAGCAGGGTGATTCCATTTGCAAGTATTCAACCTGCGTGAAAGCGAATAGGCTAAAAAAGTTTTGAGGGCAAATACAACCAATTGATTTGACACTACGTTTGCTGAGTTACAAATAATACAAAGTTATTAAAGTACATTTCACCTGCTTTCAAAAGTTAAATACAGGTAAATTTTAAGATGAAATCAGTTTGTTCAGTATTGAACATGTAGCATAAATAGTGCAAAATGGGTTCACTTTTTAAAACAAGCATTGGCAAAGTCAATAGGGCTCATTTTGGGGAACCACTTTGTTTACCAAGACCATTTGACGATGCTGTACAGCAGCGGTTCTTAACCAGTGGTCCAAGAGCCCCAGGGAATCTGCAACACCATTTACTCTTGAAATTAAATATTATTAACATAATAATAAAGTGTATCGAAATAAACAAGCAAATTGTAACATTTAAAAAGGTAAAACATTCATTAAATGTGAAGGAATTTGTAGTAAGCACGCAGAGGTTGCTTCTTGGAGATTTAATCTAACAGGCTACACAGTTGAGGAGCACAGAGGTCAATGTTCCTCCATCAGGAACAACACAAACCAACGACAATATTCAAAGCATAACATTCTATATTCACTAAGTTACAAGAAAGTACATTCGAAGGACGGAACCCATTACCTCATACAGCGCTGCATAAAACCAGCTGTCAATACTACATATCTTCCCTTCTTCCCATAAAAAAAATAAAATGCAAAAAAATAATTGGAAACAAAAACTATGTCCGAAATCGACTCAGAGTAACAATGACTCTAAAGCTCCTTCTTGGAACTAGGCGTTGGGGCAACACAGGAACTTCACGGTGACATTCTGTTGAATAACAACACTGTCTTTCACACTTGTGTGGTCAGGACTGGGCCTAACCTTAACAACTTTTGCCAGATTCCACAAATGCCCTCAATCCACCTGCACTGCATTTCCCTTGATATTAAGTACTCTGATTGGTTCACCAAACTTGCTTTTACCTTTCTTGACATGTACAGGAGACTTTATTCCAACCATGCCTCCAATGACCAACAGAATGAATTTGGCACCCATTTTCGTATCATACCACTCCTTTTGTTTCTTCTGAGACTGACATGTTTTCCTTTACTACGTATATCAAATGCTTAATGTCAGAATCATACTTAAGCCATTTCGACATCCAACCTGGTCTGAAGCTGGTGTTCGCCCTTCTCCCTCTCAGAAGCTCGAAAGGAGTCCCCTTTGTGGATGAATGGGAGGTAATTCTGTAGAACCAAATCATGCTATTCAAAGCAATTTACACATCATGGTTTCCAACCTTAGCCCACTTGATACATTCCCCCACAGCAAGTCTGTTATTTTGTGGGTCCCACAGGATTCAAGAACAACACGCACCTCGCTACTTACAAATTGTGTGCCATTATCCGATACAAGAACTTCGGGGAAACTTTCCCTCATGAAGACTTCCTTAAGAAACTTTACTATATTGTTGGCATTGGGCTCTCTCACCATCTTGATCTCAGGCCATTTAGAGGCATAATCCATGAGCACTAGAATATATCTGAAACCTCTTGGTAGAGAGTCATAAGGTCCTATAACGTCAATGCCTAGTTTAACCCACCATCAATATCAGTTTCAATGCCTGGTCACCAGAAAGTCTATCGGACACGACGTTTGGTTAGAGTCACTTCCAAGTGACCCTCATGGTCCTTCTTAATGATGGTTTGTCTGAAAGTATGAGGAGGAATGAGTTTATCTGATCGCAACAGCATGCCATTTTCTAAAGAAACTTCCCTCTCATCCTTATAGTAAGGTTGAAGCAGGGGAGATAAGACTTTTTCTCTGGGCCAGCCAGTCTTGACTAGTTCACTCACATGTTGCAGAACCTGGTCGCTATCAAAAGCAGCTAACCAATCCTTTTCGTAACACATTTCTAACTCTGGTATCTTTAAGGTTGCAATCAAACAATCCTCACAGTCTTCATCGAGAAGGTCGCTAAACTGAATTTCATCATGTTCATCAAATCCAAGAGGAAACAAGAAAGAAAACCCCCTCTCCCATTCTTACCTCCTGAAATCTGGGTCACATCAAAATGATACTAGAGAAGCTTGGTGACTATCCTTAGAATCCAGGGGGTGCAACACTTGCTCACACCACCTCCCGAAATGCTGACAAGGGGCTGGTGGTCAGTTTGAAACAGGAAACGTATTCCCCAAACGTATGGACAAACTTTTTCTATGACCCACAAGCATGCCAAGAGCTCTTTTTAATTACTGAGTATTGTAGCTCTGCCTCTCTCAACACTCTTGAAGCAAACACCACAGTACAAAAAGTCCATCCTCTCTCCTAAGCAGGAATATTTCTCTCAGAAAATTCATCTGGCAGCTAACAAACCTAAGGAGATTTTCACAATTGTGCATGAACTTTCTGCCTCTGACAGAGCCGCTTCTAGGCCCATTCCCTCCCAAACCCTCTGTAATGCCCTCAATGACTTCTTCATTGAGAAGATTGCCATCATAAAACAGAACATCCCCTCGGCACCCGCCTTTTTCACCTGTCCCCCACTACCTCCGCCATCCTCCTTCATTGACCAATTTCCCTTGATCTCTGAAGAGGCCTTCTGCACTCTCCTGATAAAGTCACCTCTGGCTCCCCTGCCGATCTTTGCCCGGCATACATCTTAAGAGATATTCTCTCCCGCTGCCCAGCCCCTCCTATTACCCTTCTTAATACTTCCATCACCCTCGGTATTGTACCTGATTCATTCAAATCTGCCACTGTTAGTCCCATCCTCAAAAAGCCCGGTGCCGATCCTGCCGCCCTTTCAAACTTCAGACCCATCTCACTGTTGCCACTCCTAAGCAAAATTCTGGAGAGCCACATTACTACTTCACTCTCCAACCACATTGAAGCTCATCACCTCCTAGCAACTAATCAGGCTGGCTTTCGGCCGGCTCTCTACGGAATCCGTCATCCTGTCTGTAGTCGATGAGCTCAGGCGCAGTGCCGATACCAACTCCCCCCAGGCCCTAGTCCTTCTCGATCTCTCTGCTGCCTTCGACACGGTCCACTACTCCATTCTCCTCGACCGTGTCGGGGGCGCCGGTCTGCGGGGTTCGGCCCTGGCCTGGCTCGCCTCTTTTTTAACCGGCCGCACACAGGCTGTTCGCCTGGAGGGCTTTCTTGCTCCCACCAACTCCGTCACCTGCGGAGTACCCCAGGGCTCCTCACTATCTCCCCTTCTGTTCAACCTCTACATTCACCCCCTCATCGCTGCTTTACAGGACATGGAGGTCACGGCGTTTAACTACGCCGATAACCTCCAGCTCATTTTCAATCTCTCTCCCTCCCCTGATTCCATCTCCAAGGTCCACTCCATCCTCACGTTCATATTCAACTGGATGAATCTCAACCAATTGAAATTTAACCCCGATAAGACCGAGCTGGTTCTCCTTGGTGGTCCCTCCAACCCCTGGTCCTCTGCTTTTTGGCCCCCCATCTTTGGTTCCCCCCATTACCCTCAGCCTCTGTGAAAACCCTGGGCATTAAAGTTAGTCAAGACCTCTCCATGCGCCCCCAGATTAGCTCCGTAGTCTCTTCGTGCTTCTTGGCCCTCAGAACCATTCGCAAAATCTCACGTTACCTCTCAGCTGAAGCCCTTAAACTCATTATCCTAGCACTCATCTTGTCCCGCCTGGATTACGGCAATGCCCTCTACGTCGGCATTCCCGCCTACGAATGCCGCCGCCTGCAGCTCATCCAGAACCAAGCGGCCCGCCTCATCTACAGGCTCCCCAAATCTAGCCACATTACCCCCGTATTAAGGACTCTGCACTGGCTTCCCATCAGGGAACGCTCACTCTTCAAGATAGGCTGCTTGACCTTCATGTCCCTTACTGGCACTGCCCCAGCTTTTATCAGATCTAAAATAAACGCATTTGTCCCCTGCAGAGACCTCCGTTCTTCCACTCAGTTTCTTCTTAAGGTCCCCCGCTTTCGCAAGAAGAAATCTGGTGGCACCAGATTCTCTACCCTTGCACCTCTTCTCTGGAATTCACTCCCCCTCGCGATCCGATCCACCCCCTCCTACTTAGACTTCCGAGCCAAACTCAAAACCCATTTGTTTTCCCTAGCCTACCCCTCTTAAATCTCTCCTTTCTTCCTCCTTCAGGTTTCAGTCTCTGCCTACAGCGCCAAGAAACTGCATGGTCATAGAGCGCTCAATAAATCCTTTTCAACTTTCCAACTTACAGTATTCTCAATATTTCCTATTTTTTGCGTCAAAGTTGCCCCTAGCCCTACCTGGCTGCAATCCAAAGTAATGCAGCAGAGATAACAGGAATTAAAAGGTTTTAGAGCCTTGCTGTTTCCCAAAATGGTGTTAAGTCGAAAGCCTTCTTACAGTCATTGCACTACACAAATTTGACACATTTCTTTAATGAGTTGCTGATGGGACGTACTTTGGTCCCAAATTCAGGGTTAAATCCAGAGTAACACCCGCACAAACCCAAAAGAGATTTCACTCTGGTTTTGCCTATGGGGGGTGGTGCATTAACAATGGCCTACACTAAACCTGGCTTGGAGCGGATACCTTCTTGCGAGATCAAATGACCCAGATATTCTTGTAGCCAGAAATTTGTAGTAAGAATGCAGAGGCAGTAGGTTGCTTCTTGTAAATCTAATGCATCAGGCTACACGGTTGAGTAACAACAATATTCAAAGCACAACATTCTAACATTATATATTCACTAAGTTACAATAAGGTACATTCCAAGGACGGAACCCCAGTACCTCATACAGCACTGCATAAAACAAGCTGTCAGTATTACAGAATTTGAAATTCTCTGATTAAAAATTAAGCTAGTGTCCTCCGTTTGATTAATGAAACCCGTGCAAAAGCATCACACAGAATATATTATAGACGATGGGTTGCCTCAGTTCAATTTAGAAATTTAGACAGCCCCAACCTTTCCATGAATTTTGTTTTTTATATTGGTTGTGAATTAAATAAAAATAGTTCATAGTTTGTGTATTCTTATAGCTTTGGGTAGCATGGAAAAGTCTGAAATGTCACACTTGTAGGAGAGTGATGGTTGGTAGTTGTTTTGGTACCATCACTGGCAGCAATGGCAGGGTCAATGGGTGCTGCAAGCTGCAGTGGCCTCCTGACCAGGGACGTGGCCCTTTTTTCTTTGTTACAAATTAAGTTTTGGGGAAGCAAGGGGGGTGGGCTGGGCAGAGTAAAAGCAGCATATGAGGAGAGCAGCATGGGGGTAGGTAGAGAAGTACATGAGCTAGAAAGCAACTTGGAGAACAGGGGAGGGTAGTTTGGCTAAGGGAAAAGTACACACGAAGGAGGTTGCAACAGAGGGAGATGGCAACATCGAGCATGTGGGTAGGTATTTGATGAGCTTAGGAGGACACAAGGGAGACAGCTTGGAAAACACATGAATGCTCATGGAGTGCTTGAGCATAGAGAAAAAAGTAGTTCTCTAAAAGCGAGCAGCAGAAGGCCAACCAATCAGCGAGATTGTGCAGAGGCTATATACTCCAAGGGAGGGACAAACGGGATGGACAAGCGGGGGAAAGGAAATCCATTAAATAAGAATCAAGTAAGTGACAATGACAGAGCCAATCAATGGTAAGTGATGGGAGGGAAGTAATAAAAATCACAAAAGGGTTTTCCTAAAAAAAGGATGTATTTTCTGATACATTTATTACTCATTTAAAATTACTAATAAGCAATGCATGTTGTATAAGTTTTCCCCATTTGTTTGATCCGTTTTTGCACTGGTGCAAAAATCTTTCTAGGATATGGAATAAAGCAGAATCATTCGATATTACACAGTCATCAAAAATGGTGACAATGTGTTTGACCTGTTTTTGCACGAGTGCTGTGTTTCTGTAAGAGAATGGATAGGGAGGAGGACAACCTAGTGATTGGGTGAAGAGAGGCCATTTTCACTTTTTTAAGCAGGGACATATCATTAAATAAAGTAAAGTATTTTAAATAAGTTTTGGTTACCAAATAAGTGTACTTGTGGTGCCATTAAAAATGTGGTGAAACGAAATTGGTAAACAACGTGAATATCAGGCATTCCGAGATGGAAGATTTAAAAAATCAGCAGATATGTTTGGCAGTAGGAGAGTGGTACCTTGGCTCGGGTGGCAAGCTTACAAGTCATGAATTCATCTCCTACTGCTCGTGCAGATTCCCGCATATTGTTCTGAACTTCCTGTAAAAAGATTAAACCACAATAAATATTTCCATGAATAGCAATTTTGATTGCAGTGCACACACCATGCCTTGCCCCTCCCACATCTCAGTTTACTATTCATTTAAATACTCTTATCTATGGGTTTCCTTTTTTTTAAAAAAAAAAACCTTTATTCAGCATATGATGTTAGTACACAGCATGATGCCTACAACCACTTCTGGCCGGCAGCGTGTAATAGTAGGGAAGAAGCAGAGGTGTACACAGCGTTTCGCTAACAACCCAAAAGGTCCGGCCGCGTCAAAGTATATGTAGGTTTTGCATTTTAATAAAACAAGGGATCTCTATCCCTGAAAACCATAAATACCAACTAACTAAGAACATTACCAACTAGCCTCACGGTGAGAGTGGTTCAAGAATTAAAGAATCGTATCGATTCAGAGAACACCTGGAACATTAGGACTCAGTCTTAAGGGCGTAAGCATTACAGTGGAAAACTCAGCAGCCCGACCGACTCCTCATGCAGCCACATCGAGCACACCAGCACACGCGGTAGGCTGTGCAGCTTCACCAAATCCCATAGTTCACAGCTAGCCTCAATAGGTGTCCGGCCTCTGTGATGTAGTGTGTGCATAGTGTAGCCTCGCCGTCCAGGGGCGTCGGAGACAGCCGCCAGCATCCCCCATCAGCGGTCCGCTCCCCAGGGACTCCCAAGGTCAGTCTCACCCCAGCTGCGTGTAACTTAGTCGTCTATCTGGATGGGGAGGAGGGGGCAGCTTCGCCAGGTAGCAGTGGGGTCAGCAATAAGTAAGTCTTCAGGGGACCCCAAATGTCCCGGGGTCGGGAAGCTGGCGGGAGGAGGTCAGAGTATAAGGCAAGCAGATCCTGCCAAAATATCCTCGTTTCTAGCCAGTCCTTGAACTTAGGTGCCCTCCCTCTGCCCCACCTACAGGCCACCCTCCACTTAGCAAGAAGGAAACAAACAGAGGCGAATTTCCTATGTGGCGCAGGGAGCCTTTCCATATACCCCAGTATGCCAATCAACGGAGACGGTGGCAGCGAAGTATCCAGCATTTTCCCAACTGCCTCAAATATCTGTTCCCAATATTCCTGAAAGGCCGGGCAGCTCCAGGCCAGATGCAGCATATCAGCACCATCTGCCCAACATCTGTCGCATCTGGCGTCCTCTCGCAGCCCAAACCAGCACAGTCGAGCAGGTGTGTAATAGTATCTTTGCAAGAATTTAAAGTGCGTGATATGCAACCTGCTACTAGCAGACACTTTCTCCGTTTGCGTGCAGCAATAGAGCCACTCCCGGTCCGTGATTTCCTGTCCCAGTTTGTGGGACCATTTAGCTCGGGCAGCACTCTGCGTTGTGCTAGTTTCTACATATATAGACCTGTAGAGGATGGACACCGAGTGAGACGCAGTTTTCGCACCAAGTAGTGCGTGCACCTGGGGGAGCATCGGCGGTTCCTGCGGGCAGTCCGGGGTACAGGCCCGCATCCCCTCTCGCAGACGGGCATAAAGGAATGTTTCCATAACAGTTGGGGGAGGTTCTGAACACAACTGCTGGAGGGTAGCAAATTTCCAGTTTTTATATATATCCCCCCAGGTACGAGTTCCCCGCTGTCGCTGGAATTTTTTAAAGACCCCCTCCTGCAGGAGGGTTAGTTGGGGATGGAACGCCAGTGGCATTCGGGGGGAGTAAATCATTGGGGCTTGCATTTTGTGCGCAATCCATCTCCATGCACACACCGTGCAATCTACAGTTGTGGGGTCCCGTTCACGCTGTGTTGTCTGTTGCAAGAGTACCCCCTCTAGCGGGACGGGGTCCACCAGCCAAGGCTCCGTGGCCACGTGAGCTGTATATTTCGGGCCATGAAACCAGTAGTGCGCATAGTGCGCCTGCGCACACATGTAATATAATTCAAAGTTAGGCAGCTCGAGCCCCCCCCACCGCATATGGACTGGCCAGCGTCTCCCACTTAATCCGTGGCTGCTTGCCACCCCAGACAAGGCGCAGAAGTTCTGTCCGCAAGGTAGAGAAGAAAGGTCGGCCCGGGTAGTAGGGGATGTTCAGGAAATAATAAAGAAACTTGGGTAGCACAACCATCTTAACCAGAAAAATCCTGTCAGCAATGAACAATGGCATAGCTATCCACCTTGTTATTGTGTCGCGTAGCGCGTCAATGGCGCGCCCATAGTTCAGTGGTGACATTAACACCCAAGTACCGAACTGTAGACTCGCACCACTCCAATGGGAAGTCAACCACAAAGGGGGTGACAGCCAGAGTAAGAGGAAAAATTTGAGATTTCGACCAATTAATCTGTATACCAGAAAGCCCCCCGAATCGCATGAATTCTCACAAGAGCGGGTTGAGGTGGTGCAGCGGATCCTTCACATATAGGGTGACGTCGTCCGCGTACAGCAAAATCAGGATGGGGCGCAAGAGGCATCTCAGAGCCTTCTCCCGATGATGTTGGCGCACCTTAGCCGTCAGTTGCTCCATCGCCAGGGCAAACAATAGTGGCGATAGTGGGCACCCCTGCCTAGTGCCCCGAGACAGTGGTATTACCTTAGACGTGAGGCCATTGATTTGCACATGGGCCACCGGAGCAGTATAGAGCAATGTGATCCAGGCAGAAAATCCTACCGGGAACCCCATGCAGCGAAGTACTGCATGTAGGTATTCCCATTCTATCGAGTCAAATGCCTTTGTGGAATCTAAAAAAATAGCAGCCAATGGCAATTGCGGGGCCACCTGTTGGATGATTGAAAAAAGGGTGCGTAAATTATGGGACGTGGATCTTCCGGGAATGAAGCCCGCCTGATCTGGTAGAATTAACTTATCCATCAGGAGGTTCAGCCGATTAGCTATCATTTTTGTGAGAGTTTTACTATCCACATTGATGAGGGACAAGGGTCGGTATGAGTCACACTTGTTAGCCAGCTTCCCTGGCTTCAGAATGGACATAATAAGGGCCTCTCTCATCGTGGGTGGCAGTACCTGCGTCTCCAGTGCCTCTGCATACACTTCCTGCAGAATGGGGGCGAGCTGGTCCAGAAATAATTTATAAAAGTCGCTCGGAAGACCATCCGGTTTCGGCGCCTTCCCGGACCGCAATTGAAAGACCGCCTCCCTCAATTCATCACTCGAAAATGGTGCACACAAGAACTCTCTCTGATTGTCTTCCAAGTACCCCAGCGTGATGTCCCCCAAAAAACGCGGGAAATCCGCAGAGTTGGTCCCTTTTGAGCTGTAAAGCTCCACATAAAAATCAGTAAAGGTCTGCAGTATCTGGGCACTATCTTTCTGGCAATTACCCTCTCCATCCACCACCTCAAGTATGTAATTAGCATATCGGGGCAATCTGATGTCCCGCGCCAAGGCTTTCCCAGGTCTGCCTCCCTACCCGTAACGTCGTGCCTGAGCATACTTCCCTCTAAACTTCGCCTCTCTGTCTGCCGTTTCCGTGTATTCAGTCAGTAGCTCTCATCTTTTTTCCGTCCCTCCCCGGTGCCGTTCCGCCAGATATCCGCCTCAAGGTCCTTAAGTTCGCCCTCCAGCAGTCTGAGCCGTCGGCGGATGTCCCTCAACACCCCATAGCTTTTGGCCATGCAGATTCCCCGTATAGTCACTTTAAACGCCTCCCACAGGGTGCCCACATGCTCGACCGATCCCCTATTCCGCTCAAAGAAATCAGCTATAGCCTCTCCCAATTCTGTCTTAAATACCTCATCGAGCAACGCCTCAGGGGCAAGCCTCCAACTCCTGGGAATGGCGTTCAAGTTGGGGATGCCCAGAGTGAGGCACACCGGAGCATGGTCGGACAGTGTACGAGCCAGGTGGTCAACAGCTCGCACCCAAGTGCACATCCCCATGGACCCAAGCCAGTAGTCCAGCCTCGACCAGGATGCATGTATGGACGAGTGAAAGGTCCCTTCCCATCTCTCTGAATGTCTGTATCTCCACAAATCAACTAATCCGCCGCCCTCCAACAGCCCCTTTAATGTTCCCTGGCTGCGCGTATAGTGGTGGGGCAAGTGTGAAGACCGGTCTTTTGTAGGGTCGCATACCGTATTGAAGTCTCCCGCCCATAATATGTGAGTGGCTCCCACTTCCAGTATCTGTCCCCATAGTGCATTTAAGGTGTCAGGGCTATCAGTGTTGGGACCATAATAGCTAATAATAATCACCGAATGTGCACCGAGGGTGCCCCACATCATGCAAAATCTACCCTCTCCGTAACTCCGCACACCTCCACATCTAAAAGGGGTCCCTCTCTTGACCAGAATGGCCGTGCCTCGCGCGTACGTGGAGTAAGCAGAAAATATCCTACTGGATGCCCATTTACTGCCAAAAGTAGGGGGACATCTAGGGTCAGTGTGTGTCTCTTGTAGGGCCGCTATGCTAATGTCGTGTCGGTCAAGGTAAGAGAGGATTTGCCTCCTCTTCCTGGGATCCTGTAGTCCCCTCACATTCCATGACAATAGCTTCACCCTGTCCTGTCGGCTCCCTTCCATGTTCGTAAAGCAGTGTCAGGGGTGAACGTTCGTGTAAGCGTAGAGCACGGTACAATACCCTTCTGAGGTGTGCAGTGTAGTGTAGCTTCAGCTGCCTTCATGTGGCGCTGCGAAGTCCCAGAGGTGCATTGGAATCTAATCATACATTGTTCAGCTCTCTTTCTTCCGTGAGGCTCTTCCGTAACTACCCCTCCCACCCTTCCCTCCCACATCAGCGCCCCAAAGGCACCGGCATCTGAGTACCCTCCCCACTCTCCCCCCAACAATAGCATGAACAAATGATAAAGCAATAAAACAAAACGATAAAAGAGCACTTCAGACTCAAAGCCCTTTCAAGCCTTCAATCTGTAGGTATAGGGGACCTCCCTTAGTGGGGCGCTGGTGTGCCTCTTAAACCCTCGTGTCCCACCGTACAGCGGAACTCTCTGATCCCTCCCCAGCGGAACTGGGATGGAGGAGGGTCAGAGTGGAGGGTGCCCGACCCTATTTGGAAGACCCCTTCAAGCCCAAACCAATCAAACGATCTGAACAGGACTTCTTTAATTGGGACATCGTGAACCTCTCAGCGCAGGGGACCCCAACAAGCAATGATTCAACAACACTCCCCAAACCCGGGGCCAGGTACTCATCTGTTGGTGACAGTGCAGATTCAGGACCTCTTCTTTGTAGGTTGCTACTGCGTGGCTCAATATCCGCGATCTTCACCAACCAGTCCACTCGTTGTCGTCCCTGTACCAGAGTGTTGTCAAGAAATCTCTTCCCTGAGCACCACAATAGTTTACAAACAATACACAATGTTCCTTGTCTTAGCCATCAACGGTTGTGGTGCATAGTGGTCAGTCGTCAGCCACAGGTGATTGGGACCCTGGTCGCACAGCATTGTTTTCGTGTGCTGGGGATGTACGTCGTAGTGTCCTGAGGAACTCCTCCACCTGCTGTGGGTTGGTGCAGATGATCGTGCGGTGTCGGTGTCGTATCCTCAGTTTGGCTGGATATAACAGGGCATATTCGATATTCTCCTTGCGTAATTTCTGCTTCACCTGGACATACTTCCGTCTCGCTTCCTGGACGGCCAGAGTGAAATCCGGGTAAATGGAGAACGGGTTCCCCTCGTATTGCAGCTCCGGAAGGTCCCGCGCCCTCCGCAGAGCTACATCGCGGTCTCGGTAATTTAGCAGTCGTGCCACTATGGGTCTCAGTGGTGCTCCAGCCGGAGGCCGCGGACCCAGCGACCTGTGCGCCCGCTCGACTATCAAGTGCGCTGAGAAGGAGTCCGCTCCCAGAGTGGAGGTAAGCAGCCGCTCCACGTAGTCCTCCATACGGCCCGTGGCTGTAGTCTCCGGAATTCCTATCAGGCGAATGTTATTTCTTCGACTACGTGCTTCCAGGTCCTCACTTTTAGCAGCAATCACCTTCAGCAGCTTGTCCATTTGTGTCATTTGCTTGGCCATGGTAGTGGTGTTGTCCTCCGTGGCAGAGATTCTCTTTTCCGCCTCTTTAATCTGTTCGTCATGTTTGTCCACTTTCGACACCAAAAAATCAAGCCGGGTGTTCATGGTGTCCATTTTCCCTGAGAGGGCGTTTAAACTCTGCTGCATGGCAATGAGCATGGTCTTTAGTTCCTCGCTAGGGGTGGCCTCAGGAGGAGTAGCCAGCATCGGGGCGGGCTCGGCAGTATCCTCAGTAGTGGAGCGTGTAGTCGCTTTCTTCTGCTCAAAAGGAAGCCTGGATTGGCGTGCTTCCACCTTCCCCATGGTGTTAGCCTCCTAAGTATCCTGTGTAGCAAGGCCCCCACCGCCGTCTCCACTGCAGTGAAACGCCCTCCCAGGCACACCAAAGCTCCGTCGCCGGCGCTCTCTGCACTCTTCTGCGTTAGGGTTATAGGTGCTGCCGTTTTCCTCTTTTTGTGTGGGTTTTTTTCCCTTTTTTTATTGTTTGGTTTGTTCTTATTTTATGTGCTTGGGAATACCCTGCACCAGACAGCGCCTCAGTCCTCCTTTTAGCGCCGGACGCCACCTCTTAGGTCGGACCCACTCAGCGTGCAGGCCAGATAGCGCCTCGCGCCTGTCTCACTCGGTTCACCGCTATTGTCCAGATGGGGCCCAGTCGACACGCCGTCCCCCGCCGGCACCGCTCCGAGGCGGCAAGATGAGCGCCTGCCCCGTCGCCTGCTTTCTGTATCTTCAAACGGTTCTCTCAGGCAACAGCAGCTCCACACCAGCACCAGGAGCGATCGGCCCTCTGCAGCCTCACCGAGCCCGCATCTCCTCAGCCCCAGTCACAGCCGCGCAGCGGGGGGGCCCTCCAGGTACCTCGCGCGAGGGGTTCAGGCCCCGGGGCCCTCAGCTGGCCTCAGTTAGCTCCGTCTCTCAGGGCAAGGAAATAGTAGGAGCACCCATCGTCCAGGTATTCCGGCCGCGTCAGGGCGCCGTTCGCAGAACCCACCGCTCCTCTCTTCCTCTGGCCAAGCTGACAGGAGGCGCCTCAGCGTATCGCGTTCAGCCCCAGGCCTGGCACCGCATGGCCGCTCGAGTAGCGGCGGTAGCCGCAGGGCACCACCAGCGGAGGGAGGCATCTCTCTCCCGGGCCGCAATCGAGCCAAATATCTCCGGAGCAGGCCCGCGGATCCGCCTCAAACTTTCAACGAGTCCTCCTTATCTTGATGGGCATACTTTCGCGTACAGTGCAAGTATGGGCGAGGGGTCCTTGGGCAGATAATTGATGGATAAGAGGGTCAGGCAGCCAGAGCCTCATGTCAGCGCGGCCATCTTGGTCCGGCGCCACCTAGCGCCCCCTCTATGGGTTTCCTAAATACTGGAATATATTAAAATATCATGTTCAAGGTTGGGTTTTTTTGTTTGTTTTTTTAAAGCCACAGCTCACCCACTAAGTTTGAACTGACATGCAGATCTAAAGACTAAATGAAAATGTTACTTTCCTTCAAAAACTGTTTTCCAGTATATAGTCAGTCAGTACAACAATATCCTTTATTGTCAGGCGATTAGCTTGGATTTGTTTTTAAAGACTCATTTACACGAAGGTATATTTTTTGGGTAAACTCCAAGATGTTTTCTTATGTATACAAATAACTAGTCGGTGGTGGCAGTCTTCATGGAAATCTTGGTGGGCAGCCTGTCCTCACTAGGGTGACTGAGTAAATAACTCTAGCTCCCTGACGGAGGTGCCCCCTGCAGATTTAGAAATGTACGCTGTGAAGGCATTGTTAATTTTGAAGGATGACATAGTAAACAACTTTTTTTTATTTTCTAAAAGAAAATCCCAAAGCAGGATTTTTTGGGGGTAAAAAACCACAAATTATTGCCCCCTCCCATCCCTCGCTATGGGAGTTTCCTAACATGGTGAAGAGGGCACTGTGCACTTTTCAGTGCCCCTTACTGTCAGGTTTTTCCTGGTAGTGACGGGCAGTGAAAGAAAGCTGTATATCTAGCCATCTAAATTAGGTGGGCAGACTTAAAAGCAAACCTACCAGAGCCCTTAAGTCCCTCGGAGGAGTCTGACCGTGGCGGAGACAGGGTAGACTCCACTGTTATGAAACTATGATCCACTTGAATTTAAAAATCAAGCAGGAAGTCCATAATGTAGGAGGGGGAAGGAACTCCTATGCCTCTCCAACAGAGTTCCATCTTCGCTATCATTTTAATGAGGTCCTTAATCCGCCCTTTGTAGCAGATCTGGCAAGGCATATCTTCATTTTAAGGTATGGGAAAACTCAAGGTACATCAGTATAACTACATATTTAGCACCCTCCATTCCTTTATCTGTATAAAGTTCAGGATAATTCTTTTTATTATTGGGGGGAGGGGGCATTTTCAGGTCCCAGAAACCCCATGCCCAAGAGCCTTATTCTTATGTTAAGGGAAGGAGGAATTTGTCTAATCTCCCCAAGTCTTTACAGGCCCTGGGCACCCTGCGCAACCCCTAAACACACAAATTCTGGACAGACATTTTACATGCTCTGATCGCAATCTCAGTTTTCCTGCTCATAAGAGCAGGGGCAAGAAAACTAATGTCTGCTCCCAGAGAGGTAATCCCTGCCGAACATGGTAACAGTGTTCAAGGGATAGGCTCCTCGGGACACAAAAAGTAAGCCATTCCCTCCCTCCCCAAAACACACAATATGCAGCACCCCCTTCCACCTCAACCCCTGGCCTGCCCCAAGGTGTTGTGCTTTTTTCCATGGGTGGGGACACTCAGGGACCCCCTCTACAGGTCTAGGGGGGTAGAGTATCCCTACTCTACCCCTTATAGCATTGTTTAACCTTTTTTCTAGGACTCAGGAATCATCCTAAGATGGCTGCCGACCAGTAGGTACTTTATAAAAAAAAAAGTTTTGGGGCTCTCGTCAGGAGGCAGCTTGCACCAGTCCATCTCTCCTGCTAGCGCCGCCTAAAACAGAACCAACTACCGAACCATGAAAGTGGGGAAAGGATGTGGCCTAATGGCCAGAGTTGCAGACTTCGGAACTAGGGAACCAGGTTTGAGTCTGGCGTCGGCTCAACATCCTGTGATTCTGGGCAAATCACTCAATCGCCCCGTAAATTAATGTGTCCTTAACTGGTGCTCCTGAAAAGCGCCGGAGTTGATGATTACGTGCCGGTGCTGAGCACCGGAAACCACCAGCTCAAATTAAGCACTGCTGCCGCAGCATCCTTGTTAATGTGGTGGCACCCAATCAGATCTTGTCTAGAGATCTGTCGACTCTGTGGATCCTCCGCCATGTGAAATGTCTATATCGTTTACCCTTTGTTTCTCAAAAACTGCTTAAAAGGATTTACATCAAGTCACAAAATGCACGTTTTCACAACCTAGATCATCCTTTCTGCCAAGTTTGGTGTAAATTTGTTCAGTAGTTTTTGCTGTATTGCTATTTAATTTTCCAATAGAAAAATGAAATGAGAAAATAGGTTTTGGGACCACCCCCCCTTTTCTCTGCACCCGCTTCACTAATCACCCCAAAAGTTTCTGGGAAGAACCTGAGTTGGAAGATCTTTTTCTTCCAAAGTTTTGTGAAGATTTGTCAAAAGGCATCAAAGTTCTACGCAAACCAAAAAATGCTTTATAAATCATAACTACATAGTGGCATCAGCTTCTGTGTAATATTTATTGATAGACATACATAGCTATAGATGTGTTTAGATAGATCTATACATTTATTTGTATGTGTGCAATTGTGACTTTATGGTGTTTTTTGCAATGCTTAAAGAGCAGTTGAGTTGTATTAAATCACTGGACAAATAAAGTGAGACTTTATAAGTGGCTTTTATTACATCTCATTATTTACAAACTGTATGAAAGTGTCCCTTTTTGCATGGCCTGGGTCCCTGCCTATCAGGTTCCCAGGGCTGGTGTTCTTTCCTAAGACTGTACCTTTGTATGCACAATTGGCACATCCCTGTCCACAGGTAAGGCCCTTGTAAAAGGTACCATGGATACCAAGGGCACTGTGACCAAGGAAGGCCTCTTAGGGCTGCAGCACCTATTGTGCCACCCTAGGAGGCCCTGCACCTTAACACACACACACTGCCACTGCAGGCTGCGTGTTTTGTTGCAAAGAAAAGTGAACGGTCAACACGACACACATGCCTGTGTGCCGTGCCTGCAATCCACTGCCTAAATCCTAGGTAAGTCACCCCTCTGGCAGTGTGCATTAGCCCTAAGTTGAGGATACAGAGGCATGAACCCTGTACCCCTACAGTGTCTAAGACCATTCTTAGATATTGTAAGTGTAGTAAAGCCATGAAGAGTATATGGTCTGGGAGTTGGTCACTACAAATTCCACAGCTCCATAATGGCTTTACTAAAAACTGGGAAGTTAGATAGCAAACTTCGCAGCACATTAAACCCACACTGATGCCAGGGTGGGATTTAATGTAAAATGCACTCAGAGGGTATCTTAGAGATGCCCCCTGAAAATCGGCCAGCCATGATGTGTTTCCTGCCTCCACCAGACAGGTTTCTGGACCCCTGAGTAGAGAGCCTCCGCTCTCTGGATCCAGAAACAAAGCCTATCCTGGTCGTTGGCCCCTGCAGTGCTGACCTTAACCCCAGGAGCTTGGCTCCCACAACCAAGTGGCCTGCTAGAAAGGAGTCCCTAACCGAAGGCCCCCTAGCCCCATTGGCTAACGTTGGGCCCATGCACTCTGCACCCGGCCGCCCCAGTGCCGCTGGTGGTGCAACTTGAGTGCCCATCTAGACCATGGGTAACCTTGGTCCTAACCCCCAAAGCTCACCTTTGTGAGTCGAGTACTTACCTCCAAAACCAATAACCATTTTTCTCCCATAAGAACCCATGTTGTAGGATTTTGGGCCTCAAATTGTTCTAAGTGTGGAACTGCTAATTTATGGAGAAAAGTGAACTCAATTGCAAAGTATAAAAAGTGTGTTGTATCTTCCCTTTTTACTCCCACCTTGGTACCTTCCGTCCACCCCCTCCTTTCACCCACCATGGTATCTCCTGGAGCTCTCCTTGGAATGTTGGCATACCGCCTGTCCAGAGAGCGGATGGCCTGAATAAAGAGACAGTTCTTCTTACACTGTGGTGTCTTAACTGATTACAATACTGGCGACGAACCTGTGAGGGGGGCAGGACAGGTCATTTCCCCTTTGCGCTGGCTCTCGAGAAGCGGGGAGAATTACCAGCTGTGCGTTTTCCTGCAGGAGAATCAGTTACATTCTGTTGGTGTCGAGCTCGTTCAACGTCTTGGCGTATGGTGGCTTTTCAAAGTCTCAGTCAGAAATTCAGGACGTACTTCGTTCCCTGTGTTTGGCCACCGTTGTGACGCCGTTGCTGTTGTGCTAAAGCTCATCACCGTTCGAGGGCTCTGATGAACTTTCGCCAGCAGGATCTCTCCTTCCCTGCGTAGTTCTCTCTCAGCAGCTTTCATCTGTGAGACTTCCGTATGCTGACAGCTTCCTGGTCCTGATTTAAGACGCGGCTGTTGACGCCTCCTCACGCCCAGCAGCGGGCGGAGTTCATCGTGGCTGTGCTCCGTTGGGTCCTGGTGCACCTGGCCGGTTCAGTGTTCGGGGAATTACTGGCGTTTCCACGGTAACGAGGTTGCGGATGACGGCTCTCGCCCACCAGCGGGCGGTAGTCACTGCAGCGACCCTTTGTGGGATGTCAGTGCACCCTGATCAAGAATCCTGTTGTTTTTGCTGAGGCACGTTTTTCAGTCGGCTGCCAACAAGTATCCTTTATTCCTGCGGAACGTTTCCTCTCAGCTTGCTGTCAACATAGAGGTTGGTGTTGGGGGCAATTTTCTTCACATTTGGTCCAGCTGGGGGTAGAGTTGCCATGCAGCAGTTGCGCTGTCGCATCCAGGAAAAAACACTTTGCTATTTTTGTTTGACATACCAGGAACTCCCACGTTGAGATATGTCGGTGATTGCCCCATGCCCATAGCGCTATATTGTACTGTGTTTCCTGGAACTTGTGGTGATTTTTTTTTTAAAAAGTAAATCTTCACATGCAAAAGTTCTGCCTGCTTTTGAACCAATTTATTCTAAGTACATACCTTCTTCTTACCTGCCTGCCCTGGACCCTCTGGTGTTCTTCACTCACTTGAGATTAACGCATTTTTGTTTAAACATCATTTACTCGTTCCTCTAGAATGGGTACTCCAGGAATATGTCAACCTCCTTCATTTCTAAATGAATGTGGAGATCCTGATATCCATTGGAAGGAATGGACTAAATTTTTGAGTCTTATTTGATTGCTATGGGTGGAGAAAGGTTTTCTGCTTTACGGAAGCAGCATATTCTCTTACACAATATTGGAGTTCATGGTCGCAAAGTGTACGAGACTCTCCCTGAACCAGAGTTGGATGAGGAAGATGACTTAGATGTGTATGAAATAACTATGTTAAAGTTAGGAAACCACTTTGGTGATAAAATAAATGTGGTTTTAGAACGTCACAAATTTTTCAGTAGGTCTCAAGGGAAAAATGAATCTGTAAAAAACTACATTGCTGACTTGAGAGGTCTTACTCAAAAGTGTGATTTTGGGGATCTTAATGACTCTTTAATACGTGACCAATTGGTGAGATGCACAAGCAATAGTAAGATCCAAGAGAAATTGTTGTCAAAAAATCCATCGCTGGAAGAAGCTATTTCTATAGCTCAGTCTATTGAACACACTGCTAAGTGTATGAAGGAAATAAAAATCTCTGAGGAAGTGGTTGCGGCAGTTCAGGTTGATATTCCCAATATAAATTTTTTCGAAAGTCAGAAGTAAAGGAGAGTCATCCAATAAGTTTCCAAGAGAACATTCTGACCTCAAATGCTATAGATGTGGGAGTAGTAATCACTTAGCCAACAATCCTATATGCACAGCTCGTAATGCTCACTGTAAGAAATGTAACAGAAGAGGACATTTAGCAAGAGTGTGCAGGGACAGCGACAGCAGCCAAGTCAAAGCCATCAATGAACCCAGCGATGAACAGCTTAGATTTGTGTTCCAAGTAAAGAGTTCTTGCGGCAGTAATTCCACGGAATACCCCAAATGCAATATTTTAATCAATAACAAATCTATTGAAATGTTCGCAGACTCCTGCTCTCCATTTACCTTGTTAAATATGGAGGATTACAGGAAAATCAAAGGGGATCCAGGCATGCCTATCACTAAACCTGATATTACACCTCATGGGTATACCAAAGACCCTATCCCGTTGGTGGGGATGGTGGAGACACAAATTATTTTCAAAGGGAGATCCACTGTGGGCAAGGTCTACCTCGTCAGCTCGGGTTCAAACCTTCTAGGGTGGCGACACCAGAGAGAACTTGGTATTATTCTTGACCCCAATAGCAGGGAACAGGTCAAATTGGTTAAAGAAGCTACTGGGGAGACACCCACTTTGTGACGAATTTCCTCACCTCTTCTCTAATGATCTGGTTGTTGAAACACTATCAGCATAAAATAAAAATTAGACAAAGGGGCAAAACCTGTTGTACATAAAACACGCCAAGTTCCTTTACTCTTAAGACAGCCATTGAAGGATGAACTTGGTAAACTCTGCCACTTAGGCGTCATTCATCCTATTGACGCCTCGGAGTGGTTATCTCCCATCGTGATAGCTTCTAAAGCTAATGGGCAAGGTATTCGCCTTTGCATTGATTTACGCAGCCTTAATGAAAACATTTGGATCGAACGTTTCCCCCTTCCTAATAACAATGAAATGCTGAGTACTATGGGTAAGGCTAAGTTTTTTTCTGTCATAGACCTTTCCATGGCCTACTACCAAGTAGATCTCCACCCGGATTCTAGGCCTCTAACAGCATTTTCCACCCCTTTTGGCACATACATGTTCGGAAGGATGCCCTTCGGGCTCGCCTCAGCGGCTGCTGTCTTTCAAAAAATGATGCAAAGGGTACTGGAGGGGATTCCGAACAGCATGTGTTTTCAAGATGACGTTTGGTCTATGGAGCCGATGAAGAGGAACATGACTCCATATTTAGGAAGGTATGTGCTAGGCTGTCGGACGCAGGGTTAACTGTGAAAAAGGAAAAATGTAAGATCAAGGTTACGGAAGTGGATTATCTGGGGCACAATCTTTCTTTTGAAGGGATAAAACCTAAACTCAGCTTAATTCAAGCAGTGGAAAATGCTCCCTTCCCCACGAACAAGGAAGAGCTTAAATCCTTTTTAGGTTTGGTTGAGTATATGGCCAAGTTCATCCCTAGATTCTCTGAAAAATGTGAGTCTTTACGTGAACTGTTAAAGAGGAAAAATGAATTCAAATGGGAAGAGATACACTCTGATTCTGTAACTAACTTAAAAAAGGAAATCATTGGCTCACGTGCTCTTGGGCCTTTTGACCATAGAAAGAGAACCATCTTATGCACTGATGCCTCCAACAAAGGTCTGGGAGCCACCCTGTCTCAAAAAGGGGAGGGGGGAGAAACTATCATTGCCTTTGCCTCCCGTACCTTAAGTCAACCTGAACGGAACTATTCCGTAATTGAAAGGGAAGCATTGGCCTGCTACTGGGCCATTAATCATTTCAAGTTTTTCCTTTGGGGCAGTAAATTTACAGTCCGCACGGACCACAAACCCCTGACGCACATCTTTTCATCCAGGAAAGTACTCTGTGAATCCCCTAGAATAGCTAAATGGGTTTTAGGGCTAGAGAAATTTAACTTTAGAATTGAGTATCTTCCTGGTCAGGATAATGTTCTTGCAGACTATTTATCCAGATCTCCTCTAGCTGTCAACATCGAGGCAGACCCCTTGGATACTCCCATTCTTTCGATCCATCTCCCTTCCTTTTCCAAGGAGGAATGGAATGTTGAAATGGAGAAGGATTCTAAAATGACGGCACTAAAAAATCTAATCATAAATGGTTGGCCTGACAAATGTGGTGATGTTATGGATGGTTTAAAAGATTTCTGGGGGGGAGGAGCCAAGATGGCCGACGGGACGGACGCTTGAGCTCCCGGCTCCGTGGACCGTCTGGCTTCCTTTGTTAATCCTGATCAATTCTCCTGACCTGCGCCGCTCTACCGCCGCGGATTACCGGCACTGAAGTGACTGGCGTTCTCCTGACACCTTGTCGGCGGGTTTGGTAGCAGACTCGGTGTTTGCTTCGACCTCCGGCGCTCCCCCTGGTCCCTGCGTAGATGGCCGCCGCTGGACGCCGAGGGATGTGGACGGGGTGCTGAGCTGGAATACTGCGGGTGGTCGCGGGGGTGAAAACGCTGGCTGTGCGACTGGAGTCGGACCCTTACGTCCGGGTCGGACTCCCCCTCGCGCTGGCAGTGGTGTGGACGACGTTGGAGCCCCCTAATACTAGCTCTCCTCCGCCACCCTGGAGAAAAGCGAGCGGACTCCATTTTGAAGTGTCCTCCTGCGGCGAACGGCCGGTCCTCACAGCAACCGTGGGGCGCTCTCGCCCTGTGCAGTTCCCGAGTGGAGCACGAAGCTTTTCCGGTGTCTACATCCTCGGATCTCCGGTATACATAGTCACTTTTGTCCCGCCACTAATTGCCGGCAGTGGAGATAACAATGGCGCCTGCTCTTCTTGCTGAGACGCCGGCTGACCCTGGACTCGCAGTGTCTGCGCGCCCATGTGCCCCGGAGCTGATTGCCGCATCGGAGGAGCAGCGGGATAGTGCGGGCCGATGCTTGGTACAGAGAGACCCGACCTGTGGGGATGTAGTGGCCGCCCTCGTGGCGTTAAAAGTGGCAATGCAGAGTACTTGCCGGGCGCTGACCCGGAGACTCGATGAGGCACTGTTTGCAACGGGACGTTCCCGGCTGGAGGATCCCCCGCCGCCCATGTTTTCTCCTGGAGGTGAAACAATGTTGCAGAGCGGAGGGACGGTGGCGCGGAGTCCTCCTGGCTACAATGTAACGCGTCAACCCATCGACACGGATACAGTTGTGGGGACACCCTTCACTTTGAACGCTGTGACTCTGCCTACAAACTACCTGTTGAGACCTAGCCTTTCACTTCCCTTGCCAGATGTTACCCTGAATGCACCTATCGCTGGAGCTTCTATGGCATGTTACTGCTGCGTTTGGGACCCTGCGGTACGATACGTCTTCATTGTCCCCTTTCCTCGAGAGCGGCCATCTTGTCTCTTTGTCCTGGCTGAAGGTGACTCGCAGCAATGGACGGGCCTGAACCACATCTGCCGGTCCGGACAGGGGTGATGGCATGCTCGTTGTCGCTTTGGTTGGATCGGCGGACGGGGACCTGGACTGATACACGTTTTGCAATATTGGCTGAGTAGTTTTTAATGACCTGTTTTTGGCTACATGTCGCTGTGATTTCGCCTCCTGTTTCCTTCTTCTGCCGGGGGGAGGACTTGTGAAGTGCTGAAGTGCTGGGTGGTATTGATTCGGGACCACCGGGTTTACGTGGGTCTTTTGATACTGTGCTGTACATGGCGCAGGATGTATGGGCGGCGCGGGAGTCCGGGAGTTCGGCAGTGGGGTGGGCTCCTCCCCGCTTTTCCTTTTCCTGGGAGTAGTAGGGTAGTGCACTCTTCTTTTTCTCCCTGGGTTCAACCGTGATTTTATGGTCCTTTTTCCTTTCTTCTTTCTTTAATTCTACATTTCGGGTTCCTATGGGGCGACAGACACGTAGCTAGGGGGGGGGGGTAGGCCATAGCCTCGGCATGCGTGTAGGGTGGGGGGTCTTCTTCGGTACGTTTTTTGTTTCTATGGGCCTTCTTTTTCTTTTTTCCGTCCTTTTCTTACGTCTTTTTCTAGGGTCAGTGGGGGGACTGGTGTTAGGAGGGTAGCGGCTGGGAGGCACACTTCGCTGCGTATCTATATCCTGGTATTATAGTTTCGTGCCGCCATTTTAGATGTGTTCACTGTTAGTTGACTCTCCTGTTGGCTGTTACCCATTTATCATATGATCGTCTGTTCTGTACACTGATCCGTTCTAGCTTCTGTATCTCCTTACATAAAATTTTTTTTAAATTAACCTTACTGTCTCCTGCCACTCGGTGCACATGGATTTATTGTAACATAGGTCGTATGCTTTTATGTGCTGCCGTGCCACCGAGTGGACGTATACTTTGCTATCCAGCTTCAGAAGTGTCGAGGCCGGCCGGATGGTTGTAGGCCCGTATTTGTCTTGTACACAGTGCTAAATAAAGGTTTAAAAAAAAAAAAAAAAAAAAAAAAAAAAAAAAAAGATTTCTGGGAAGTTAGAAATGAGCTGACCATTTATGAAAACAAAATCTACCGCAATACCAAAATTGTTCCACCTGAGGCCCTAAGAGACAGAATAATAGATCTCGCCCACGAGGGCCACTTACTAAAAGTAAAGTGAGGAACAGTTTTTGGTTCCCTAAGATGGATTCAAGAGTAAAATTGAAAGTAAAGGATTGCTATAATTGTGCTAAAAGTGACAAAATTAAGACCTTACATAAAGTTCCTCTATCCCCAGTGGAGGTACCCGTAATTCCTTGGACTAAACTGGCCATGGACATAATTGGCCCGATGGATGCTTTAGGTCCACAGAAAAGGTTCATGTTTGTCCTGGTGGACTACACGTCCCACTGGGTAAATGTCAAATTCACCCCTTCCACTACGACCAAGAACCTCATTGCTTTCTTAGAGTCAGTGTTTTCTTTTGAAGGGATTCCATCTATTTTAGTAACTGACAATGGGGTGCAATTTACATCTGACGAAATGATGTCTTTCCTAAAGAACCTTAACATCAAGCATGAGAAAACTGCTCTTTACTGTCCCAAAGCAAATGGGTTAGTAGAGAGGATGAATCGTATGATTAAGGATCACATTCAACTGGCAATGTCTAATGGGTTCAACGTAGATAATTCCCTGAGAGACTGTTTGTGGGCCTAACACACGGCTCCTAACCTTGTAACTGGCATCTCTCCTTTTGTGGTCTTAAGAGGGAGAGAACCTGGCACCAAGCTGTATCCTCTCTGGCTAGATGGGGGTAAGACTGTTGTCTATGACAGATCAGAAAATCAGATTAAAGTTCAGCAACATCAATCCCGCTACAAAGAATGGTATGACAAGAAACATGGAGTGAAGAATTTAAAACCCAATGTTAATGATCCCGTGTTGATAAAGAAACCCACACGGGTACAGGTGGGACAGAGTATATTTTTCCTTCCACAAAAAATTAAAAACAAGGGGAAAAATGTGGTGGAGTTGGAGGATGGTCATGTTTGGAGCGGGGACAGAGTAGCAATGTAAAGTTCCCCAGTGTTCTATTGTTATCTGTTATGTTGTATCTTCCCTTTTTACTTCCACCTTGGTACCTTCCGTCCACCCCCTCCTTTCACCCACCTTGGTATCTCCTGGAGCTCTCCTTGGAATGTTGGCATACCGCCTGTCCAGAGAGCGGATGGCCTGAATAAAGAGACAGTTCTTCTTACACTGTGGTGTCTTAACTGATTACAATAGTCGTCCTTACCTTGTATGTAGAAATCTTGAAGTGTGGTATCTAGGCATACCACCCCCAGTACTCAAAGTAATCCAAAAGTGATCTAAACGTATTTATTGTATGATACAAACTGCTTTGGAAAGTGATACAAACTTGTAACTATTTTAATTTCAAGCAGAACTGCATTACCTTGAACAGTCTTGCATTTACAAAGTATATATTACTCACCTGTACCAAGCCCTGCATGGTTTTAAAATTAAACATAAGTATATCTTTTTTTATACATACCTAATTGGTATCAGTCCTTAATTGAGTGAATACAATAAATGCTTAACACACCCTTTGGATAAGCCTACACTACCACGAAGAGAGCGGTTAGCACTTACTTAATTTAGCCTCTGCTATACCTCTGGAGACTCCCTGGACTCTGTGCACACTATACCTTACTTTGGCAAGGTATATACAGAACCAGCTTCCTATACAAACTATATTTAGAACCAATGTTTTGTGTGAGTAACATATCCACGGAGTGCAACTTTTGTCACTGAATGAACAAAGCAACTCAACAGCTGTGTTCTCCTGATCAATAGATAATCATTAAAAGCTATCTTGATTATGAGGCACATAATCATTTGAAGTGCATTTAATAATGATTTCTGATTAATAACATTTTGATTAACATATTGAAATAGAAATACATTTTATATTTCATTTACTAAAGACCCATTTCTTACGGGAAGGTAACTATGCTGAGGGGGGTGCGGAGTAGGTGTTAAGGAAGTGATTATGCGTGAGTGAACCTGGGAAATATGGGATACAGTACAGAAATAATCAATAATCGCATTAACTGGTGCTACATAACTGCCTTAACAGACTAGAACAAGAGATTTAAAGATTAGAGGAGCGATATGATCAGACAGGGAATGTGCAGCTCCACTTGGATATACAATCTAAAATTGTGGACTTCAATGTTACAGCTAAGCAAGTAATTAAACACTTACTGAAATATGCAAAAGTTAGAATGCATGAATATCTTATAAGAGAGGCCAAGGGCCAGATGTACAACCCTATTATGCAGGCCGCAAATGATTTTGCGACCAGTTTGCGCATGCAAAATACAAAAGGGCCATGTACTAACCCTATTTAGCAAGTCGCAATTTATTTGTGACTCGCTAAATAGGATTAGCGACTCGCTATTAGGAAGGGGCGTCCCTTCCTAATAGCGAGTCTGAGCCCTATTTATGACTGTTTTACGACCACAATTGTTTTTGCAAAACAGTCGCAGTTTACCACCCTTCTCAGACGGGTGGTAAAGCACACACAAAAGGGAAGGGGTCCCCAGGGGACAGGCAGTGGCCCCAGGGACCACTACCTGCCCTTAAAAATGAAATGAAAACGTTTCATTTTTCTTTTTTTAAATGCATCCCGTTTCACTTTAAGGAAAACGGTCTGCATTTTTTAAAACAACTGCTTTATTTAAAAGCAGTCCCAGACATGAAGGTCTGCTGTGCCCTGCAGGCCACCATCCCTGGGAGGGCCAGCCATTCCCAATGGGGTCACAAATTGCGAGTGCCTCATTACTATTCATGAGGCATGAAATTTGCGCCCCCATTGGGAATCGCAAACAGTATCAGAGACATTGTTGTACATTGTGATTTGCGAGTCGCAAATCACAACGGTCGTACATCTGGCCCCAAGGTCCTACCCGGTCTATCCTTCTCCTTGCAGAGAGAGGACACTGAATATTTCAATCGCATAGCACTCAAATGCCTTAACAAAGCTCAACAGTTTCCTGCTGCCTGATTACTATAGACCAAATTTACAAAGTTATCCCTAGCTTGTTCAGAAGTAAAGCACTTCGAGAAGATGGACTTCTTCTCAGTGAATTTCATAAAGCTTTCTCTGCATTACTTGTACCACGATTGTTACATGTCTAGAATTACACAATAAAAACTGTATCTCTACATCCTTCACTTAGGGAAACCTTATTGGTAACGCTCCTAAAGAACAAGTTACTTACCTTCGGTAACGTTGTATCTGGTAGAGACATAGTCTAGCCGCAGATTCCCTAACTTAGAATATCCCCAGGAGTCAGACTGGATCCGGAAATTTTTCTGCAGCAGCACCTCTGCGCACCGGGGGGGCAGCACCGTCCGGCTCCGCCCTGACGTCGTCCACGGACATGACGTCAGCCGAGCCATATTTGCCCCTCCCGGCGCACTGACATCAGTTTTCGTCGGAACGCGGAGCCATCACCAAAAAACTGTGAGAATATGGGAACAGTGTGCAAAAATGATGAAACAATAGAAGAAAGGTGAAGACAGGTGAGACAGAGCAGTGCTCTGAAGAGCCACCCCGCAAGAACGAAGGCTCAATCAACGTTAAAGGGAGACAAGGATGTGGAAAAACAGCCTGGCAGAGGATAGAAAGTCTGCATCCAGAAAGTAAAACCGGGAAGGAGAACAAGTCCGGAACACAAGATTAAGGAGTGGTCACCACAAGACGTCACCAGAAAGAGACATCGCAACCCCAATACAAGACCCATAAATGTACAGAGACAATAGATCTGAAGTAAAAGGCCGCAGGGGTGGCAAAGACCACAAGGCAAAGGAGAAGGGAGTTCGGGATGGTGGGAAATAACGTGAATAGATTTCACACTGTACAATCCAGGCTGAGGGCTGGAAAGAACACAGGATCTATCAACATACCGCTCAATCTTGAGAATATTACTTTGCAAAAGGGCAAGCCACCCAAAGGGAGGCGGGTAGAGAAAGCCCCAACCTGAAAAGGTCCTCGCAGAACGGGGAGGACTGGCAGGCGTTAAATAATCTGCAGCTAGACTATGTCTCTACCAGATACATCGTTACCAAAGGTAAGTAACTCATTCATCTGATAGAGACGTCTAGCCGCAGATTCCTTAACTTAGAATAGATACCAAAGCCATACCCATGGAGGAGGCGGGTCTGCGACTGAACCCCACCAAGTTCCCGAGAGTACTTAGTCGTCCATAAGGTGAGTAAAACAGCACCGTCAACCTTTGGGACGAACCATAGTGAGGACAGTAATGTAGCGCAGTTAACCACCAGACCATGAAGCTCTAAAGAGAGCGAAAAACTCTGGGAGGCAGAGGCACCAGAAGCCGTTGAGAGCAGCACACAAACCCCTTTGTGTATTCCTGGGTTGAAGGAAGGAAAGCATAGAGCCAGGATGCCCGTGGCAAGGTGAGATGGATATAACTTTGAAAAAGGGTTTGAGGGATCCACAGGACCCGAGGTGGCGACAGAAAGCCAAATCAATTACCGGTCGACCAAGCAGAACAGTGGAAAAAAGGGCACCTGCAAATACACGTGGGGCAGCAGTGGCAAGAGGCTGACCCTTATCCAGCAGTGCCAGCATGGAAGAAAACAGATGTGCTGGAGGAAAAAGGAAGGCCATGACTTCGCAAGAAGTGGAGCTGAACCGAGGGTTCGAGAGAAAGTTGCCGAAGCAACGTGTCGCCTGCAGCAAAACCTTGTGACGGTAACAGGTATAACAGAGACATCGCACACCAGTTTAATATGTACAATGGCGAAAAGGAGCCCTGGTGAAACCTGCACCAGCAAGACACAAGTCACAGCAGTGGCAGGTTATCAATCCGCAGCCATAAAGTGCCGGTAGTACGAAGGCCCAAGACACGCCAGGACTTAGGCGTGTGTCACAACTTGTAAAAAGGGCAAATGACAAGCCGTCAAGCTTTAACGAACAAGAGCAAAGCCCGGAAGGCACCTAAGCCTACCAGAAGGTAGCCAAGCATACTGTGTGCATGCTGGAACCACACGAAGTAAGCAAGGACCTCCTGAAGCGGAGCGTGAGCAGCCCAGAAGCACACAACAGCAAGAAGGCAACGGCCCCAAAAAGGGGCACCAAACAAGCCAGACACTATGTAAGAGCTGGCGGAACAAGCAAACCGGGCCAAGAACCACGGACACCGCATGAATAAAAGAGCCTGCACGGATCTGCCTGGTAAGAACACAGAGCAGATATAGAGCAGAAGGAAAAACGTTAAAACCATGAAAACGTGACCCAACAAGAGTCGAGTATGCTGAAATTACTCGTAGTCATGTGGAAACTGAGTAGGACAATGTCTAAAGCAGTAAGTAACCCATGCCCCTTGCCCGAGAGGAACCACAGTCCCCTGAAAGACAGAGTAGGGGGAAAAAAACTAGTCACGACAGTGGAAAAGGTGAGGGCAAATGTAAAGGTCCCGGACCCCAAGAAGCGAGTATTCCAAGGAGAACACGCCCCTTTAAGAGTGCACAGCATGAACCCAAGCAAAAGCGTGGAAACCCCCGTACGGAAACAGCAGGGATTATGGAAACCACCGTAGACTAAGTGGCCAGAAGGAGGCTATGACCACGCACAGCAGAGAACATCTGCTAATCCACTAACTTGGAGGACAAACCCAGAATGGGCTGTTCGTCCAAGTTGCACCAATAAGCAAGCTGCACAGCAGCAATTAGGGTGTCAGTTTTGAAAACACTGTGACAACAAGGTGTCCCGCCAGGCGTGCGAGATAGACACCGCACGGCATGGAACCTATACCAGGTTTCGATGCACCACAGACGGACCAACAATGATGTCCAAGGATCACTATAGGAATAAACAAGTGGCACCCAGCAGGATGTCCACGGGGAAACTTCATAGGAGCGTACCAAGGCAAAGGCAGAACCTAATGCCAGCAAATATCCCACATAGGGTAAGGCTAATCCCCGGTAGGGGTGTCCTCTTGGGCTAAGCACACAGTCAGAGGACAGAAAAACAAGAGAAGCAGCCGAACGGCTCTACTGAATGAACATAGAAATGGCTAACCAGCCAGGAACAGTAACCGGCACTAAAACCAACCGGTACATGAGGATGGGTGCCGGAAAAGGACACCAAGATTTACTGTAGCCCGGAAAAGAGACGGGAGACCGCGGAATCCGCGTGGCGGTCAAGAAGATCCACCCCATTGAAGGACAGATCTCTGAGGGCATCCAGAATATGATCAGGGGAGCGACTGTCGCGCAGCCAAGCATGGGGGCATAAAGCCACAGCGCAAGCAAGGACCGGTCCCATAGAGTCAGTTGCATCAAGGGGAGACCGAAGGGAGAATTGTGCCATGCTCCTGCCATGCAGCAGAAGATGAAGCAATTCTGCCCGTGGCCCTTCTGAAACAGAAGGGAGAAAATTTGCAACTGAGTCCCAAAGGTTGGAGGATGCACGTGCAAACACACAGGCCGTATTTAAAGCCCGGACGCTTTCGCTGGCAGAGGCGAAAAGCCAGCAACCACAATCATCCAGCCACCTTGACTCCCTGGTGAGAGGTAACAATGGAAAAGAGGGCGAAGACTGTAAATCCAAAGTCGCCTGAACAACTAGGCCCTGAGCTGCTGGGTGAAGAGACAGACAAAGAGGATCGCCCGGAGCAGGGCGGTGCCTACGAGCAATAGCCCGATCAACAGGGTCACCAGAAGAGGGTCTTGACCATGTGCCCCGCAGGATGTCAAGTAGAGAGTCCCCGAAGGGCAGCAAAGGTTCTACTTCAATAGGCTCCAAATGGAGCAGATCCAATAAAGGATCAGAATGTAGAGGCACCACAGGAGGCTGAAAGCAGAGTACAGCGACCGCCCCATGAATAGCACGCGCGAATGCAGCGCTAGATTCAGTTGCCACCCGGGTAGGTGAATACAAATCATCAGTAGGAGACGGTTGAAGGCTAATCCTGCCACTAGACATTAGGAGTGGAGGAGCCAGAGACTGACCCGAAGGCTAGGCAACACAGGGCACTTGCACTCTGGCTCCTTGATCTGGGGAGTCCAGGGAAGCATCAGGTTCCATATGAGGAGGCATAAATGGTAGCAACGGCATCGACAGACGCCGCGTTGGAGACCTGTCGAGCCTGGTGTAGTACCCGGTGTCGCCGGCTCTGCCGCCGACGTCGGCGCAGGAAGCCGCACAGGGCTATGCGCTGACAGACGGGGAGGGCTGTGCTCTGGGTCATGGCCTGGTGGCGTTGCGTAGGCTCCGGAATCGGAGTCGACGCACACAGCGGCTGCCGGGAAAACGTCCGCAGACGAAGACCCGGCATAAGTGCCTGCTACCTCTGTGGGACCCGAAGGCGCACCAGGGAGAGGGGGCGACTCAAAACAAGCCTGTAGTGCCTTTGAATAAGCCTCCATTTGGGCACGCGTTGCCCCAACACCCAGAAAGGGTTGATACTGAGGATGAGGCTGCAGTGCGCCCTTACCTGGCACAGTGCAAGAGGGAATGGGCGGCACGGACATTGGACGAGGATCTCCGTAAGCGACGCCTGTGCTTACGCTTACCTGTTGTCGCACGGCGGTTGCTGGAGCGACCTCGGGAATGAGCCCTATCCCGAGAGGAAGAGCGGCGACGGGAGGGAGCGAGACCGGACATCCGTGCGGCCAGCAATTTCATGCAACGCTCCCTCAAGGACTTCAGTTATATCCTCTGACAGGAGTCACAGTCCTTGGAGTCATGGGTGCACGACGAGGCACCACATACAGATGAGGTGCGGGTCAGTGCCAGACATCTGACGCGCACAGGCATCACAAGCCTTAAAGCCGGAAGACATTGCACACTGTTCCCACGACACCAGAGGGTGTCGAAAAGGCCCAAAAACCAGGCCAATTAACTGCTGGTTTTCCAGGAACTGCGCTCGGACGCGGAAAAGAAGAAAACTGATGTCAGCGCGCCGGGAGGGTCATATATGGCTCCGCTGACGTCATGTGCGTGGACGTCGTCAGGGCGGAGCCGGGCGGCGCTGCCTCCCCGGCGCGCAGAGGTGCTGCTGCAGAAAATTTTCCAGATCCAGTCTGACGCCTGGGGATATTCTAAGTTAAGGAATCTGCGGCTAGACGTCTCTATCAGATACCTGCCATACCCCCACCCCTACAATGCAATTCATTTTGACGGCTCTCCTTAATAAACACACATGTTAAAATCGCAGCCAAAGTCTTGGCAAATAAATTGCTTCTCCTTCTTCCACACATGATTCTGCAAGACCAATCAGTGTTCATTTCTGGGAGATGGACCACCCATAACTTATGCACCCTCTTCACTTTAATTCATCAATTAAAACCGGAAACTGAAGCGGTGGCAGTTTTATTTTTCTAGACACCACCCAAGCTTTTGGTTCCCTGGAGTTAACTTTTTTTGTTTACTGCATTTAAACAGAATGGGAGGCCCATCAGACTTTTTGGTGGGGATCCAGTTTCTTTGCTCTAAGCCAACCATCAGGGTTAGTTTGAACAGGCTCCTCTCTGACCCAATAGAATTAGGAAGAGGCATCCATGAAGGATGTTATTTGTCTCCACTGTTGTATCTAGTGGCTTCTGAAACCTTGGCATGTGCTATTAGACAACAGCATGCCAGGAAAGGCTTTAAGTTCAGCTCCTGAATCTTATTATATGCAGATGACATAACCCTCTATTTGAAAAATTCAGCCCAAAATGTTAGCCCAGTCATAAAATAATTTACCATGTTTAAAGCACTGCCAGGTATTTACATAAACTGGAACAAATCCACCGTATTTTCCCCGACACTTGGGACAAACCTCTGTAGGCTTAATTTTCTCCTGTGGAATCATGATGCATTCAAATATTCAGGAATATGGATAAGCTGTGACAAAGTAACTGTCATAACTGAAAATTATGGAATAACAATGCAAAAAATTGAAGCTCTGGGAAGATGATGGATCCCCCTTCCCCTTTCTCTCATCAGTAAGGTAGCATTGATGAAAATGGTCATCCTACCTAAATTATTATACCTGTTCTCCAATATACCTATCCGGCCTTATATAAGCTTTTTCAAAACCCTTAGATCACGTATGATTAAATTAGCATGGGCAGGTAAGCAGCGTAGAGTTAAATGGGAAAAACTGACTTCACTGTATAAGCAGGGAGGACTAGCTGCCCTAGATTTTAAAATATATTACCTATGTGCACAAGCTCAATATGCATGATTATGAGCACACCCCACCATACAAGGGCCACTGCGCATTCAACCTCTGTAACCCGACTAAGTGGATGAACCCCTAGGTACATACGTTCAGAAATAAATTCAGTTGTCAGCACACTACTAGCATGGGAAGGACTTGGGAAACGCTTACTATACAAATGTTATATGCTCCTAATCAACCCGAGAACTTTGTACTTTACACTAATTAACAATATGTAGATTGGCAGTAACAAAGATTGGATAACTGTTTGAAAAAGGGGTATTCCTTAACTACTCAACTAACAATGATAGAGTGGAGACCGCCACTCAGAATTCGAGCAATATGCAAAGCGCACTACCTTTCCTTTCCTCAAGAACATCTACTATGTAGAGGCTTATTGCTTCTCATAACTCTTGCCTCACCCAGACATATTCTTACTAGACATTACATGCAAAATGATTTTCTTGTAACCCAACCACACACAAAAATAAATCCATGTTCGCGATTACAGGTAAAGAATGGAAATATGGTTGCAATCAAATTGGTTCGCTGTCTCCAAAATGTAGACAGTTTACTTCATTTTAAATTCTTACATCAACATATAGCATTCCTTTACAAGCCAACAAGATCAACCTATCATTCAATGCCAATTGTGCAAGATGTTCCATTCCGAGTGGCAACTTAATGGACTTGGCATGGCAGTGCCCCAAGATTGAAGAATGTTGGGGTAAGATACTTGTTGCATTATACTCTATAGTTGCTGCTAACATAGATCTGTCTTGCAAGATAACCCTGTTAAGGTTCACAAACCATAAGCTGCAATCGGTCTAAATGATTTCCTCTATGTCTTTATTGTTTGCGAAAAGAAGAGTGGCATGCATTTGGCGCAGAAAAGAAAAATCCTCAACCAATGCATTGTTGGCAGTCCTAACTTACTGAATTGAACAACTTGAAGTATATTACTCCACCCTTCCATCATGTAGTACACCCAAAGATATTTGGCAACTACTGCACAAGTACCTGGCTAGACTTTAGTTACCCGTGAATATTAATGCTTAGAAGTACATTGTTGCTTATGTAATAATGACAATATGATTACTGGGAATTGGTGCAACTTGCAGTATGTAACTTATCTTGTAGACATGTATCAGTCATCTGAAGGCGGCATGTACCATTTTCTCTGTGTCAAAGATTTGCACTGCATATGGCTGGTGTGAGTAAAATGTATTACGTTAGATTTTAACTCCCAAAAGATAAGATTGTCCAGTCGACTGCATTAACCCTGTCATGAACACGTCATGAAGGATATGACTGTACTGCCTTTTTTGTACGTCAGATATTTAGTTGTGATGTCAGAAAAGTTTAGTAAATAGATCATTTAAAAAAAGGATTTGTGTGAACCAGGGCGAAATAAAGAAATATATACAACAAACCCTACATACACTGGGATTGCTGTCCAACATGTAAATTACCAGCTGATTTTGTTACAGATCAGTGAGATAATAGATTCTTATTCATCTAAGGATATGCAGGTAAAGGGGAAAAGATACAATAGTCTTGGGTTTTACCTCCTTCAAAATGGTTATTTCACCAGAAAGAAGGGGAATCCTCCCTCGGAATCAACAATGCCTTGCCTTCTCAATACTAGTTTATATTAAAGATAAACACTCTACTTTTCAATTTGCTTCCAGATACACCACACTTACTCATTTTGTGATAAAATGCTGGCAAGGCCAAGCTTCTTTGCCTCATGAACATGACATGAACAAGCTCATTGTGATGAGCACGACCAGTCAGTGTTCAACTACAAATAACGTACCTTTGAAAAAGTCTGAAACAAGCATTCACAAAGCAAACAGGTTTGGACTGGGGACGCCTGTGCTTGGTATGTGCAAATAGGTTAAAAGTAATACTAAGTAAAAGTTCCAGTGTCTAAAGGTGACCTGCATGTTTGTGTTTAAGAAAAAACACTGAAGTGAAGTGACACTGAAGTGGGATACCTTCTAGACAGATGTGCACAAGCAAACTGGCATTACTCACAGTTAAAAGAGCCAAATGTGGAAGCTGCCTGGCTCATTGCCCCATACTGTTGTGGGCAGAAGCATAAAGTGAGTGAGTGTATTTCTATCAGGAATGCTTTGAAAAACAGGAGGCTGAAGAAACAGGAATATCTGTCCAGAGGCTAGACCAAAAATTGAGGGCACAGAAATAAAAAAACATTAGTCTAAGATAAGTAAAACGGAAAAGTGGTACAAAAAAAAAAAGGAGTTTACAGAATGATTAGGCCTCAGTAACAAGAGGATTATTTCCAAGATCCTCCTTCATTGGCACGCAACACAAATCAATCTTTTTTGGAAAAATGTAATTCTCCTTTAACAACTACAATAATTGAAGTCAGCAATATTTGCTTAAAGCTCCTTTAAATTAATAAAAATCTGACCTTAACAATAAGTGGCATTTCTTTAAGATGAATTCACTCCATTTATTCCATTTCAGACGACTGACAATTTAGAAGCTGACGTGTAAAGCTATAGATTAGTTGTAGGACCAGAAACATCAAGAGCACAAATTTAAAGTGTACTCACCGGGCCATTAAATGTAAGGAAGATGTTCAGAGCTGCATCGTCCCAGAAAAAAGGGTGTCGAGCCACAAGATTAATAAAGCGTTTCAGAGCTCGCCGTCGCGACTCGATGAATTCTCGATCAGCTAAGGAACAAAAAGAAATTATATTTGAAGTGCTTAAGTTATTAAAATATCTCCTGGTAAATGCCTTCTGAAATAATGATATGTTTGCATAATTCTTTTTCTCAATTGAGATGCAAGTCTGTTTATCTAATTGAGGTTACTAACTGCAGCTAATAGACTCAAGCCAGTCTGGCATTTGCTAAACACCTCTTAAAGCTATAGTTAGGGACAAGAACTAATAAACCGCCACACTATAGGAATATTATCAATGCCTCCCATTTACCAAGCCCAGATCAATCTGAGCACTAAAGATCGTAACATATTGAAGAAAAGTCTTCTTGATGGAATTATCCGCAAGTTCGAAAAGAGGGACAAGAACATCGGTGTGGCTATCATTTTTTTTTTGTTTGAAGATTGTTTTTATTCGTCAACAAACACATATATTGCCGGCCCCTGTAACCCAGAGGTATCGGCCCAAGCAACACACTGATCATGACATTGACAGTTTTATCATAATAGGATACTTGGAATGCATTTCAGATGAAAGCCAACTTCCCCAACTCTCCCCCCACCCTGCTATCATTTTAATATTAAAAATTCTGCACGTCACAGGCTGTGGCATGAGTCAACTTTGTATTCCAACCAGTCAACAGCAAGACCAGTTTTTTTTTCTTCTAATCAGTCTAGAAACGTCTTTATGGATCACTATCTCCAAGTATCTAAAAGAGTCTGCATTCCAATGCAGGTGAAAGTCTAGTTCTATTTCCCATGTTGAATTGGTGAATGAAAACATATTGGACTTTTCTCAGTTAACACATAACTGGGGTCACATGTCCACATATTATAGTTAGGAGACATTTCATTGGCCTACTTCTTAATGTACAAAAAATATCAACACACAAAGATATGGAAAGATGAGGATGCCAGAATACAAAACCTTTGTGAGCATGAAACCCTCACAGTAAATATGTCATCAGTTCCACAGCAATGGAGAGCAATAGTATCATCAGCAGCCATTCTTGAATCATGCCTCTAGATTTTGTAGTATTGTATGAGATTCTCCCATAGACACAGACCCTTTACAAGAGGTTGAGCGAACATCAGCTTAATTAAGTTGAGGAGTAAGATTCCAACCCCAATCCTCTAGAGCAGGGTTCACCAAAGTCGGTCCTGAAGGGCCGGATTCATGCCAGATTTTTAGCATATTCCCATTTAGATAAAAGAAGTGGTCTTAAAAATCTGGCATGGATCGGGCCCTACGGAACTGATTTTGGAGAATCCTGCTCCAGAGTACTTCCATCAATAATGTCCACTCAAAAAAAAAAAAAATTACAGTCTCTAAAAACAAAACAACAACTTCACATTTGGGTGTCAATCTAGAATAAAAAGGCCAGAGACCATTCATAAAGTATGCACTGGACACCAGCCAGAAACAATCATGGCCTGATTTGGTATGACTAGAAAGGGCATTTGACTATTCACTATTATTCTTGCAAATATTTTATTATCTCTATTAATCAAGGCTAGAGGCCTACTTAAAAAAAACTGTGAGCCACCTTTGTTCGGTTTTAGAAGAACCGCACTGAGTGCTTCCACTGTAAGATGGGAGATACATATTCAATAGTCCTTAAAAACATCTGAAGCAAGTATGGTGCTATTCTTCAGTACAACCTTTAAAAGTTTCAGAAAGTACAATCTGCATTTGGGTCCTCGAGCAGCCAAGCTTTTTGTTGCACCTATTAACTCACCGAATGTAAAAATAGCCCCATCATTGCTATCTTACTAAGGGGCTTTATGCATGTCATAGTGCCATCATTCTAGTGAAATCTTAGCTAATCCTGCAACATCTTCACTTTAGAACAATATAGAATCTGGGTAGCAATCAGCCAAAGTTTTGATGACAACTTCATTGTTAAAGGGTGGTGTTCCACATCAGTATGTTCTTTCTTGGACTATCACAGTCAACATCCCTTGTGCTCTTTAATCTCACTACAGTATCAGCCACCTGGCATAAAGCATCCAATGTGTACTTAATTTAAGGAAGTATGCTACAACTTTAGCCCCTTAGTTACTGTTTTTCAATACAGAAAGTCTGACTTTCAAGTTATCTAACTACCAAATGAATAGCTTAATAACCATGGTCCACTTTGACATGCACATAACTCACAAATAAACCTAAATCATACTTATCCGAGAGCCAAAGTCACCATCAATATTAAAGAACTTTACAATTGCTTCCCTAATCTCATAACAAAAGACAGAGGGCCTGATTTAGAGCTTGGCGGATCTGGCCCTGCTGTCCCTTTTCCGATGGTTTTACCACCTGCCTACTTAGTGGTCCACCCGCTCTATTTTGCTGTTGGTGGGTCCACGGATAAAAGATTGTCCGAGTGCCGCTGACTCTGCCAGATTTTTCCTCTCACATCGATGGCATCATAGGCAGAAACGGCTGTCGGCGGGAGTCCAGCCAACATTACAGCTGGCCCAATCACAGTGTGCCTTTCTGTCGAGGGAACTGTGGCAGGGATACGTCCGACTGAGTTGGAAGATTAGAACGAAATCAGGTGGAAATGTAACTTCTTTTCTGTTTCCTAATTCTGTTTCCGTCTTGAACCCTATAGTCCAGGTACCTCCTCTGCTGCTACTACTACTAGACCATGACGGTAATCAACTCTGTTGTCGCTGGGATCTAAGGTAAGCTTCTTTTACACTTGTCTTACTACGAATTATGTGTTGATAATTGCTTTAGCCTTGTGTATTTTTTACATTGCTCTTAAATGCAAATTTTTTCTTATGTGAAATACATTAGTGTTCCTTTTACAGCTTATCAAGGTAAATGAACACACCTGTATTGACACTTAAAAAATAAATTATGTTGTGGTACTTGTGGGTGCTGTGCTTGTGGTGCCTGTGGATGTGCATTCAATTGTGTGTTGTTTGTGAGCTATGCAATATGTAAAAAAGGACATATCACCTATATATAGATTAGAAGCAAACATAACATATATGTGTATTGACACATTAATAAGTAGTACTTACCATTGTCCACTCAACCAGGGATTCACTCCGTCAGCAAACTACAGCTAGGACAACATCAGCACAACATCGACATTTAAATAGGCTTGGCGCAATACCACTGACCTGACGGCCACGGAGTACAGTTAACCAGCAGAGGAGTCTGGTGTGTCGACTGAGGTGAGCCGTGTATGCAACAGAAAACAGTCTGTTGATGCAGATTATGATTCAGCCAGCCCACATCTATATACGGTGGGCAGGACTCCATCAGCTCGACAGAGAACTTGTAACAACCGCCACGGAGGGACGACAGGAGTCTAAATCAGGCCCAGAGTTACCTAACAATTAAACTTAGAAAAGGAAGAACCACACCCTAAATTTTGCCTGAAGAATTACAATTACTGCAGAACAGGAAAATATTCATAGAGGGTCATAGGGAGTATGTCTAACTTAGAGATGTGAACCGCAAGGATGCATCATGATCAGACTAACAGAACATTTACTTTCTGCATATCCATGATTTGTAGCACAGGTATCATAGATACAGATGAATACACACAGTTTTTGGGTACTATAGAAATTCAAATTTAATGTAGTAAAATGCATCCCCATATCATATTTGGGACTGCAAACCAGCAGTATTTAGTCAGGAGTTTAACGTAAAACTAAAAAGTGTCAAAGTTAGGAGCATATAGGTTTATATGTTTGTAAGCATAACAACAACTGATCCTAACTTACCACAACTATTGCATTTTGTTCCCAGTTTCTGCCAATGTATTTATAATTCAGAAATCAAGACTTTCTATGTATTAATATGTTACAATACCTCTAGAGTTGGTGCAAAATGATGCAAAATAACCAGGACACCCTACGTATTAGCAAAGGCTCTCTGACCAGTAGGAAAGCAACAAGTTTCTTGATGGTGACCAGCTAGTCCAGGAGGAAGTAACTGGGACATTAATTCCCTAGCTAAGGCTAGGGGTGCTGGTTGTTCTTTCCACTGAAGCATCTCCTCTTTGCATGCTTGCTTCCAGAGAAAGAGGGTGGACTGGCTGGAGTTCTATGGCCAGGGTTGGTCTTTGTGGCGGAGAAGTTATAACCACCAAAGCATAGATGTCCTTATTCTCCAAAGCTGGCAGTATTTGTTGAGTGGAAAGTGCCTCAAACACATTGGCTATGACAGCATGGTTGGGTGCCATTGGGGGCTACAAATACAGGCCTCCAGATCGAAGTCCATCTCTTCAGCTCACATGGCATGGATCTTGCATGCAGATCAACAGAATTGCCCATCTCTGAAAGGCAAACAGTTCCCCAAAGTTGGTACTGGCACCAGAAACAGATGCAGGGAGAGTCATGGGGACTTCTGCAGTAGGGTAAGCTCCTAGTGTTGGACTCTGCACTCGGTACTGAAGTAGAGGTACCAGGGTAAACTGGAAGCTGCATCAGAACTTGGGGCTGAAGCTCTTTGGGAGTGGATTCTCTCTAACCTTTAACTTGCAATTTGGACCATAAAGGATGGAGCCTTGATCAAAAAAGAAAACTGCATGGAGCTGGATCCACACTACGCTGGCAGGGGTGTGGTATCTCCACAGCTGCTCCTGGTCCCAATCATCGGATCAGTTTGACTTTCCTTCAAGGAGTCGACAACCTTTGAGGAGGAACAGCATAGAGAGTAGGCTGGGGGCTGTGTTCTTAAGAAATGGACTTGACAATACTAGGTTGGGTTCCTGAGAGCCCAAACACTGTCGGGGGACAAAAGAGCCAAGATCTGCTCCTCGAGGAGGTGGATGCCAGGGGCAGGTTCTGCTTTGTACAGGGTGCCTCCACTTTATTGAGCAACCTCCCAATAGATTTGTAGTGGGTGGATTTCATGGTAGCTAACTTAATGGTGGCCAGTGCTTCTCTGTTCTTCTGTCTTCTTTTGTGGCTTGTACACTTTTGAGTAGAATCCAGGTTCTTGAGCAGTGGGGGAGAGCAGACTCTCTCATTCACTAAGACTTTGCTCACAGATTGGGTGGTACCATACTTCTCAAAAGCCACCAGAACAGCACAGGAGCCAAGATCGATTGTGGAAGCAGAGAAGGAGTCAGGAGTAGTCTACCCTGTCTGCCTGACACTGACACCAACCAGAGGATGAGCTAAACGCACTCCTAGTGCAAGCCTCTGTGTCAATGGAGCAGTTGGGTGCTTCAGCCCTAGATGTATGCCAAAGGAAGGAAACAAGCAACAGAACTGCAGCACCACAACCCGAACACTAGCTTGACCCTTTACTGCAACAACAGCATGTGGAATTTTCACCCAAATGAGTAAATGGGCTTGAGTCAACATGTTGCATTGCACCTAGTAGCTAGGAACAGCAATCAGCTACTTTTCTCGTCAGGGAGATGTGGAAAATAGCAAGATCTTCGCTCTTAAAATGTTTTTTCCTTACCTCGGATGGGCAGCAGCATCAGCATCACATCAAAAATCTGCCCTTGAATCACTCCTCAACCAGGAGTGCACAGAGCCTCTGCTCAAAATCAAATGGCTTTAAATACCGAACATACAAGACCACCTTACATTCTAAAACAATATCAAACGTGCAAACTACTCAGAACTGGTGTAACACAATTTTGGAGGGACTCAATAAAGTTCAAGTGCATCTTCCTTCCATTACAAGTTAGCTCTATTGAAGTGGATATACCATGATAATAAAGAATCTGATTGATGGCAGACATCCCATGATGTTACCTGTTACAGTGTATTTCTCTTAAGACAGTCCTTCACAAAACCTAAATTATTGTTGGGCTTTAGCCTCAAGGCAACAGAGAAGCACATGATGTAGAAAATGATCATACATCATGTGAGAGCAAGGGTCATGGACTCGGCCACATTCCTTGTTAATGTATTTCTGCACGCAGAACACCACTTTTGCCAAAACAGACTGATCTACCGCCTGTCCATAATGGAATGATAGAGTGCATTGAGTGGAACAGAAGTAGTCTTTCCTGCTTGTTTAGTTCCAGTGAACTAGACACACGACAACCTACCTTATGACCTGTTTCTGGAGTATAGAGAGGAAGAAGCCAGGCAGAGGGAACATGCTCAGAGGCAGCTACCATAAGGTCTATAATGTCTAATAGAGAAGAACAAAAGTTACTTACCTGTAAACTGTGGTTCTCCAGTATTAGTGTCTTTCATAGATTCACATGCTTGAATATTCCCCGTCGTCGAAGTGGGAGTCCCACGGTACATAACATAGCAATGTAGTAATAACATAAGCCAATATAGGCATAAAAGAAAGTAAAACCATAGAGTTTTTATAGGTAGACAACTTGTCACTTCTATAACATATTACTGTCTTTATGTTTTAGTCCAAATTCCAGCCAATCAGGCGTCCGCACCCTCTTAGAATGTTCTCCCCAGAGGCTCAGGCCCTCAGATTTTCGTAGCACAAGAGTGATATAGAGTCAAGTAGAAAAAAGAGCCTCTGAGGGGAGGAGGGTGGGTCGCATGTGAATCTATGAAAGACACCAATACTGGAGAACCACAATTTACAGGTAAGTAACTCTCCAGTATTGGGGTGTCTTTCATAGATTCACATGCTTGAATAAGAGTAGTGAGCTGTGATATCAGAACAATACAAGGTACATAATAATCAAAGCAATCACAATACCCAGTTCAAAAAGACTATAGGTATATATATATATATATATTACCTACTGGCGGTCGCCAGTAGGTAGTTATAGTTAGGACCACGTTTCCATAGGAAATCCGCAACATTCTATTTTGAATAACTTTGGCGCCGGTCGACGAATCCTCGCGAATTTTTCAAAATAGGTGGGGCGCTACGCTCCGCTCCTACCCTGAAAGTCTCGGGGGGGATTCGTCAAGCGGGGGCTGAGATAAAAGGGGGGTCCCAAAACGCGTTTTTCCCATGCATTTTTCCATAGGACCTTTAGACAGGGCTACAGCCCGAACAGCTGAACAGAATTACTTGAAATTTGGCAGAGAGGTAGTCCTCAGGTCAAGGAAGTGCCTTTTGTAGGTTTGGTGTAAATCTGTTCAGTAGATTCTGAGAAAATAGCCTTTAAATCAATATATATATCTGAGCCAGCTTACGGTGCGCTTACGGTACGCTTACCGTACGCGTACGGTGGCGTGCGCGAGCGCGATTCTGATTGGCTCTTAGATCTTAGTAAACATTCGAATCGGCCGAAACCAGGAAGCGGCGGCCGCCATTTTCTCTCTCGCACTGAGAGTGATGATGAAAATACAAAGCACAAAAACATGTAAAGGGGCTGTTTAGACAGCTCCCACACACATAGCCATGTTGAGGGAGTCCCCAAAGATCCCCCAAGGCCAAAAACGGAATTTATTTTTTTTGGCTAATTTCGCCGATTACGCTTACCGTACGCGTACGGTAAAAAATTATATAAAAAACAAATTATCCACACTCTCTCTACCCCGTGTGCAATTGGTGGCCGATGGCCACCAATTGTGCATGGCTTATAACAGGTGAGATAAACTATAATATTTAAAAAAAATAAAATAAAAAAAAAAATTATCCACACTCTGTCCACCCCGTGTGCAAATGGTGCCCGAAGGGCACCATTTGTGCATGGCTTATAAAAATTACGAAAAATTAAAATATTACCTTTCAAAACGAAGTGCATCATATGTCCTCCATGTGCGCACGGTGCGCGAAGCGCATCGTGCGTACATGGCCCATCTAGCGTAACGTGGGCACGCGGTGCGCGTAGCGCACCGCGTGCCCACCGTGCGTGCACGGCACTAACTGCGTAAAGTGGGCGCGCGGTGCGTGAAGCGCACCGCGTGCTTACCGTGCGCGCACGGAACGAACTGCGTTAAGTGGGCGCGCACGCCACGAATGGCGTAAAGTAACTTAGCATTTAAAAAAACGTACAAATTCACTGAAAAAACCATAGGTTTCACACATGTTATAGTTAGCGGAAATTTTACTGAAAAAAAAACCAATGAAATTCCCCCGTTATAGTTAGTGCAGGCAACTATAACTCACGCGACCGCAATCTTCTGCTGATGACATATGTGTCTTTATGAAAAAAAAATATTTGTAATATATGTATAGCTAAAAATGTATGGAAGAAGACATGGGCAAATAAGTGTCTAAATACAGTATTAGCATCAGCAGAGGATTGCGGTCGCGTGAGTTATAGTTGCCTGCACTAACTATAACGGGGGAATTTCATTGGTTTTTTATCAGTAAAATTTCCGCTAACTATAACATGTGTGAAACCTATGGTTTTTTCAGTGAATATATATATATATATATATATATATATATATATATATTCACTGAAAAAACCATAGGTTTCACACATGTTATAGTTAGCTGGACATTTTACTGATAAAAAACCAATGAAATTCCCCCGTTATAGTTACTGTAGGCAACTATAACTCACGCGACCGTAATCCTCTGCTGATGCTAATACTGTATTTAGACACTTATTTGCCCATGTCGTCTTCCATTAAATTTTAGCTATACATATATTACAAATATTTTTTTTTCATAAAGACACATATGTCATCAGCAGAGGATTACGGTCGCGTGAGTTATAGTTGCCTACAGTAACTATAACGGGGGAATTTCATTGGTTTTTTATCAGTAAAATGTCCAGCTAACTATAACATGTGTGAAACCTATGGTTTTTTCAGTGAATTTGCAAGGTTTTTTAAATGCTAATTCCTAACTATAACGTGTGTGAAACCTATGGTTTTTTCAGTGAATTTGTACGTTTTTTTAAATGCTAAGTTACTTTACGCCATTTGTGGCGTGCGCGCCCACTTAACGCAGTTCGTTCCGTGCGCGCACAGTGAGCACGCGGTGCGCTTCGCGCACCGCGTGCCCACGTTACGCTAGATGGGCCATGAACGCACGATGCGCTTCGCGCACCGTGCGCACATGGAGGACATATGATGAGCATCGTTGTGACAGGTAAAATATATGTTTTGTTTTAATATAATAAGACATGCACATATGGTGCCCTTCGGGCACCATTTGCACACGGGGTGGGGAGAATGTGGATATTTTTTATTTTTTTTTATTATTTATTACCGTACGCGTACGGTAAGCGTAATCGGCGAAATTTTCGAAAAAATTAAAATTGCCTTTTTTCACTTGGGGGATCGTTGGGGACTCCCTCGACATGGCTAGGTGCTTGGGAGCTGTCTAAACAGCCCCTTTACATGTTTTTGCACTTTGTTTTTCAACCCCCTGTCAGAGTGCGAGAGAGAAAATGGCGGCCGCCGCTTCCTGGTTTCGACCGATTCGAATGTTTTCTAAGATCTAACGGCCAATCAGAATCGCGCTCGTCACCGTACGCGTACGGTAAGCGCACCGTAAGCGCACCGTAAGCTGGCTCAGATATATATATTGATTTAAAGGCTATTTTCTCAGAATCTACTGAACAGATTTACACCAAACCTACAAAAGGCACTTCCTTGACCTGAGGACTACCTCTCTTCCAAATTTCATTAAATTCTGTTCAGCCGTTCGGGCTGTAGCTCTGTCTAAAGGTCCTATGGAAAAATGCATGGGAAAAACGCGTTTTGGGACCCCCCTTTTATCTCAGCCCCCGCTTGACGAATCCCCCCGAGACTTTCAGGGTAGGAGCGGAGCTCAACGCCCCACCTATTTTGAAAATTTTGCGAGGATTCGTCGACCGGCGCCAAAGTTATTCAAAATAGAATGTTGCGGATTTCCTATGGTAATAGGGTCCTAACTATAACTATCTACTGGCGACCGCCAGTAGATAATATATATATATATATATAAACAAAAGTACCTTGTATACAGGAGGAGGGAAGCATCAGAGGCTCACCATATTTAAAAAGATTACGAAGGACTGCCTGTCCCACAGCTGTGTCAGTGTTGTCCACAGCATCCAGACAGTAGTGTCTGTTAAAGGTGTGCCTGCTGGACCACGTTGCAGCTCTGCAGATGTGTTGTAGAGGCACCCCAGCAAATAGCGCAGTGGAAGAAGAAACCTTCCTGGTGGAATGCGCTCGAACAGTTGCCGTAAGTGGTGTGAAAAGTTGGCCTGATATATGTTGACTTGCTTGGTCATCGTGAGCGAGGAGTCCAGGATGAATCCCAGGTTGCGTGCATGGTCTGATGGCGTTGGCGCGGAGCCCAGCGCTGTGGGCCACCAGGAGTCGTCCCAGGCGGATGGGGATTGTGAGAAGTTGGCCTGATATATGATGTCACTAATTCTAGTGTACATCTTGTATCAGTCCAAACAACCCTTATGGTGATTGGTTGTAAAGTCAACCTTATAGACCAGCTATCCTAGTGGTAGCATGGACAAGAGCAGTCTTAGGCTAAACTCTGTATGGCATGTGAAGCCAGCTGTTATACCATTTGCAATCCCTTGAATACCAAATGAAAGGACACCACAACAGATATATTATAAAAATAGAATGTATTTATTCTAGTCAAAATACCCTCAGCACTCTTTATGAGATTCGAGGCAAGTACAACACAGTCTTATTTAAGCATACATAAGTCACACAGGTAAGTAATACAGTTAGGCCCTAGGGGCCACGCAAACCATATACTAAGTAAGTGGTATAAGAACCACTGTCACGAACACAGGTTAGGCCTAGGCCTAGGGAATCGCTGGGGCTACACTATCCTATCAGTTGCTAGGCAGTGGGAGGCCCACGGGATTCGGGTGCAGAGTGGAAACACTCACGCCTAATGCGTTAAAGGCGATAGAAATAGTAGTATTTAGAAATTAAGAGTTTTAGGACACTTCGGAAGGAACTAGGAGTTAGAGACTTGGAAACTAGACACTTGGATAGTCAATACCCTTGTGAGCACCGGAGTACTCAAGTTACCTAGCCCACGGGCTGCGGGTGCATAGGTGTGAACTTGCGTCGGGTTTCGTCGTCGACTCCTATGGATGCCTGAAGAAAGTTGCTGACAGGCAGTCAGTGAAGAGTGTCCGGTGGATTCCAAGGATGGAATCAGGAAGGAGGATACCTGCAGGCAGAGGAGACAGAGTCTAGGTCACCAGCCAGGAGCCGGGAAGGAACCAGGAAGGAACCAGGCGATGTCGTGAAGATGCAGGTGAAGAGGTGAAGCTTGTCGCAGCAGCCACGGGTACCAGGAGGCGTCGAGGACGACCAAAACCAGGAGTCGAGCTTTCCCACGAGGGCTCTTGCTGTCCGTGGCATCGATGTCGAGCTGGGACACAACAAGCCTTGGCAAGCGCAACCCACGCAGAATGAAGGATTCGCTTCTGTTGCAAACCAGGAAGGTCTGAGGTGCTTCTCTTTTGCAGGGAAGCAAGGGCCGGTCTGGAGGAGCCAAACCAGCAGTGGAAAGTTCAAGGTTCGTCGTCACAAAGGCTACTAGCCAACGGGCAAGCAACCGGACAGACGCGTCGAGCAGGAAAATGCAGAAGGGCCCCACGCAGAACTCGTGGAGTGTGGAGGGATGATCTTCGGTGCAGATGGTGCTCGGGGTTGGGGCTTCTCAATCCCCAGAGCACAACTTCGAGGATGCCTCAGAAGCTGCAATGGAAGCAAGTCGCCAATTTTCCCAGGTAGCCGTTCCCACGTCTCTTGTCGCCTCCACGGATCTCAGCTTTGCTGTGGATGTGGATCAGGGTCGGAGAAGTCTGGAAGTCACGGCTCTGGTCGGGCTCTGCAGGCGGTTCCTCGTAGAACGTTGAGCAGAGCAAATGGCAGGTCACTTGATGGTGCCTGTTTGCACAGGGTGGTCACTCCTTGGCCACAAGGGAGATTTTTCAGTCTTCTTCCGTAGTCGAATGTCGAAGGTCCAGAGTTTCTGTTCAAGTTCAGTTAATAAGGATAATCCAAAGTCCTAGGGACTCAGCTCCCACTCTTATACTAATCTGGGGGGCTGGGTTACCTGTTAGGTCCCTCCTAAGGGTGGGACCAGGGAGGGGGGTGGTTACACCCCTTTCCCTTTGTCCAGTTTCGCGCCAGGACTGGGGCTGGTGTGCCCCAGCACCGGTTTAAACTGGTCTATGCGTGGAACACCTTGTGTGCCCCAGGCAGTGTCTCGTTTCATTCATCCCTCCCTGCCCCAATACACTAAGGCCTGTCTAGGGTGGTGCTAGCACCTCCCAAGGCAGGAAACCTATTGTCCAAGCCTCCCTCGCTGGAAGGTCTACCAGCAGCAGGAGGTCAGACTCGTGTCTGTGGCAGCAGCATCCATTTTGTGATGCTGGGGCTCTGGTTAACTTTAACCGGGTAGTAGGTCTTCAACCTGTCTTCTCCCTCTAGAAGGGAGGAATACTATCCTCACCGCCAGAAATGGTGTGGGGGTAGTATTCCAAAGTGTTAGACACCTTACACAACATGTTTTGATAAAGCCAAACCATAGTTACCATAACCGCGAGGATTATAAGGCACTTTAAGAGTATATGGTAGGCGATATCATAGAACAGCTATAAGGACATGGTTCGGAAAGCTGCAGACAGGCTCAGCTCATGCTAGAGCACCATCTCACATGTTACCAAGCACTCTGCCTTCAGGATTGTTAAGGCCTGCCATAGGAGTGAATGTGTTGTCTTCGCAGATGTGCTGCCACGACTGCTAGGCACTTGGTGAATACTCGTGGCGCTGTCGTGACTCCGAACGGGAGCATTTTGAATTGGTAGTGTTGTCCGTCCACTACAAATCTTAGGAACTTTCTGTGAGCGTTGTGCACTGGAATGTGGAAGTAAGCGTCTTTGAGATCCAAAGTGGTGAGGAAGTCGTTTTGGGAGAGAAGTGAAAGTACCTGCTGACGCGTTACCATGTGAAAATGGTCTGAGTGTATGTATATGTTTAAGAGCCGGAGATCTAGAATGGGCCGTAGAGTCTCGCCCCTTTTTGGTATGAGAAAATATAGGGAGTAGACTCCCATGTTTTGTTGGTTGGTAGGAACGTGATCTATCGCCTGTTTTTGTAGCAGGGAGATTACCTCCTGCTTTAGTAACATTAGATGTTCTTGTGACATTGGGCATTGTCTGGGTGGAATGTTTGGGGGGGTAGATTTTAGTTCTAGGCAGTAGCCTGGCCAAATTATTTGTGTTACCCATTTGTCTGAGGTTATGGTCGCCCAGACAGGAAGGAAATGTTGGAGTCTGCCCCGACCGGAGTGGGATGGTCTGGGGAGAGCGGGGGGAAGTCATTGGGTAGGCGGTGTGGCAGAGCCGGCGGTGTTTGTTTTGCCTCTGCCCTTGTTATTGTTACCCCTGTAGCCGCCTCTTTGATAACCCCTTGTGAAGGTGGACTTAGTAGGGGATTTGTATGAAGTGGACGCGGTGTCGGAGGAGTAGCCTCTAGACGTACTTCGAAAGGAAGTGCGGCGAAAGGAGCGTCTAGGAGGATGTGACTGCAAGGCTCCCATGCATTTTGCCGTATCAGTATACTTTTTCATTTTTTCTAGGGCCTCATCCAATTTTGGGCCAAACAGATGTTCTTGGTCAAAGGGATGGTTAAGGATGGAGGCTTGTACCTCCGGTTTAAACCCCGATATTCTTAGCCAAGCATGGCGACGGAGGAGGACGCTGGTATTGATGGCCCTGGAGGCTGTATCTGTTGCATCTAGGGCGCAACGTATGGAGGTATTTGTAATAGTTTTACCCTCATGAATTTTTCGTGGCCCTAGCTTTATATTTTTCAAGGAGGTGGTGCATTATGCTTTCTAACTTGTCATAATGTGCCCTGTCATATCTGGCCAATAGCGCCGGAGTATTGGCGATACGCCATATATTGGCCGCTTGGGATGCAGTACGCTTTCCTGATGCGTCCAGTAGTTTTGACTCTTGTCAGGTGGTGGTGCTTCGCCTGATGCCTGGGAGTTTGCCCTTTTACGTGCGGTGGACACCACTAGAGAATCTAGTGGCGCTGGCCCTCTGATGTAGGAGGGATCTGTGGGGGCAGATTTGTATTTTTTTGATGCGCGGGTTAATGACCCTGGCCCTAACTGGGTCCTTAAAAATCTCTGACGCATGCTTTACCACTCCTTTGAGCATAGGCAATATGGAGGTGGACCTATGTGTGGTGTCGAATGTGTCGAGGAGGAAATCTTCCTCCACGGGGTCGGTATGCAAGTCTACCCCGTGATAGTGTGCCGCCCTTTGCAGTAGATGGTTGAACCCCAATGAGTCTTCCGGTGGAGATGGTCTGGAAGGGTAAATATCGTCTTGTAGGACGTTGGGGATATCAGGGATATTGTAATCGTCCCATGGGTCTGGGGATCCTGTAGGGGTGGGGTCTCCTGTGGGTAGGTCCTGGGGCACATCCCCCATGTCATCATATGGGTCCCCCTGATCATCATCGTCTGGAGAGGGGGTCGGAGAACGAGGAGGTTGGGGTGGAGAAGGCAGGGGGTGGAGGAGGTGGAGGAGGTGGGGAAGGTATTCTGAAAGGAGAGGTAGCAGAGTCCTTCCTCTTTGGAGGTGGAGGCGGAGCAGGCTTCTCCAAATGTCTCTTTTTGGTAGAGAGTGTCAAATGTCCAGTTTTTGGATCCTTGGTGAGTGTTTTTTGCAAGGGATCCGGTGTAAATAGGTCTGGTGAGGTTGTTCGGTCCGTCGGCGCCGGAGGCGTTGGGGACGTTGGCTTTTTAGGCTTTTCTGTGCCTGTTCGTTGTTTAGAACCCGGCTTGGGAACCTCCGGTCGCTTGGTCGGCGCCGAGATGGGTTTCGGCTTCGAAGTGTCGGTGCCGGTGGTCTTGTGTGCTTTGGTCGGTACCGAAGATGTCGTCGGTACCGAAGAGCTGGGTTTCGACCCAGAGTGCTTCGGTGCGGGGCTCTGTGTCAAGATGGGGGCCGGTTTCTCTTTCGGTGCCGAAGCGTGTTTATTGGCACCGACAGTAGGCTGGCTCGAGCCCGAGCCGCCGGAAGGCCTGCTAGGCTTCTTTACCGGGCCCGAAGGTGCGGTGTTGGAAGCAGTGTCCTTGGTCTTGCCTAGGCCCGAAGGCGTGACCGGAGCCTTTTTCGGTGCCGGCAAGGGTGTGGGGGGGGGGGGGGGGGGGAGGTGGGGGTGGGGTGGTGGTTCAGTACTCACGACCCTCTGCACCGGGGTGATGTCCTCCACATCTGAGTCGTCGGCTTCAGAAGCGCGGACGTGGCCCTCGTCGGTGTAATGCTGTTCTGGAGCATCGACGCCTTCTCCGAAGAGGTCGCCCGGAATCGTCGCCAAGGAGTGTGCCATGGTTCATCTGGCTCTTCGGTCCCGAATAGTCTTTTTGGACCGGAAGGACTTACACGCCGGACAGTCTCGAGCCTCGTGTTCAGGGGAGAGGCAGAGATTGCATACCTCGTGGAGATCGGCGTGGGGAAATTTGGACCCACATCGAGGGCACTTTTTAAATGGAGTCCTTTCCATTAGCCAGGACCGGAGCTTGGAGAGGCCCGAAGGTCGACGATGACGACTGGAACCGAAGGACTGTGCCGATGAGAAGGAGCGTCGAGTGGGGAGATCGCGATCGAAACAATACCGCGATTTGGGGTGAGGATTGCGCGTCGATCGTCGAACTGGAAGCTGTTCGGAACCGGAGCGCGAAGATTACATCCGAGCCCGTTGGCGGAAAAAAACAATCTGAGGATGGAGCCGAAGCCCATGCGCAATACGATCCAAAGGAGGAGTCACCGATCTCGTGACTTCCAAAGACTTTCCAAGAGGAAAATCAAACTGCAAACATCCGGGCCAAACACCAGATAGCGATCTATGCACAAGTGTGTAATCTGCAGCTCATATGCCTCGAACACTTTGTAATAAAAAATATTGAATTTTGCATAATCTTGAATGGAAAGACTCACTGTTGTGGAACTGCCTTGTGAAGAGCCATTGGCAGGTCACTAGCAAAATAATATAGGTCTGACAAGAGTATTTGTAAAAGTATTTTTGCATTTTTTTCCCCTGACTCTTGGACCTCAAAGTACCTCTAGGGGTACCTTTTCTTATACTACGTAACTAGCAGCGCACACATCATCTTAGACTTGCAGTATTCAACAGGTAAGGTGCCGTCTCTAATTCTGGTCTCAAGAAGTGGGCTGTCTGTGGTTGCATTTTAAAGTATCCTATTTACTCTCCATTGTGTTGGCACCAGAAACTGAAGTATTGCACCGGTCCTGGCGCTGTGGATAATCAAAAGCAGGCAACAAGGGGAGCTCAGTGAGGTATGATTGCTTTCAAGTCCATTTGACACTTCCCTACAGTTATTTTTAAACCCTTCTAGCTATACAATGAGAACCTACATTTATTGTATTTAAAAATGAATGTAACAATGCAGGGAGGAAAACACGGCACCTCACTTTAATGGAAGGTACAACAATAAACACTGAGTTTTAATCAAACATTCTGTCTGGTATACCTTACTTCACCACTCTAAAATACACATGCACAGAAAGTCTCTCAAGTGGGCTCTGTTTCACTCATGACTTCCTCCTAGCTGAAAAAGTACATATCCTCTTTTTTTTAACGCCAAAAAATATTGAAGTGATGTACTAGGTGTTCGACTGGAGGGATGCACCCCCATAATGTTAAACCACTGCGGAAACACAAGCAGATTGTGTACATTAAAGATTGAGAATTTAGCCTATTTGAAACATTACAAAATATCAGAATTTCGAAGCACAAAGAAAGATTTCTATTTGAATATTTTAGGTTTTGTATTGACAGTTGAAAAAGGTTTCAGAGTTCATACTACCTAAGAAAATATATGGCTGTGATTTAGGGGCCGATTACGATGGCGGGCGGACTTGAGTCCGCCTGCCATCGTAGCGGGATCGGGACCGCCCGCCTGTCATGCGGCAGTCCCGCACCTCTAATTATGATGCGACTGCCACCGCGGCGCATCTGGCAATTTAACATTGCGGCGGGTGCTGCTGGCTGCAGCACCTGCCGCAATTTTAAATGGCGATTTTGTCCATTTCCGTGAGGTGCCTGCCACCTTGTGCACGGAAATGTAGGGGGTACCATGGGTACACCCCCAGTGCACAACTCCCCCCCCCCCCCCGAGGGGGCCCGTAACGGCCCCCTTAAGCCAGCCACCGCCAGCCTTTTGATGGTGGTTCAACCGCCATGAAAGGCTGCCACACGCCAGCATTGTGATCTGGCGGGCGGTACCTGCTAGGCAACACCACCATATCCCCGGTCAGATCTGCTCCGCTAGGCAATCACAATGATTGCCTGTGGCGGAAGCGTGGCGGGAGCTCTTTGCGCGTGCCACGCTTGTGGCACGTTTCCCCCCGCCATCCTAATGTGGCGGGGGAATTGGGGGCCAGATGGTGGAGGGACCGCCACCGCCGGCCCGGTGGTCTCTCCACCATCGTAATGAGCCCCTAAGCGTCTCAACTTCAGCCACTATTTTTTGCTTCTCATACAGGTCCAAGAGACAATGACTGGCAAATCTTACAAGGTTTCCTATATTGGAACTACTTACCTAACTTCCTTCCCTCTGCCTCCAGCCTTTTCAATATCTCCTTGGCCTGCAGTCGTATTAACAATAAAGCAAGCAGGCTAGAACTTACTTTCTCCCCTATTGCCCTACTTTTCAAGCACTAGTGCTTAATACTTTTTTTTAAAACATATATTTATTGTTTTTTTGAAGAAAAAAAATAGAAAAACAAAGGGGAAAGGAAGTTCCAGGTTGATCCTAGGCTAGAAAAATTCAAAAGGAGGGGAGAACACAGAATTCGGGTCATCATATCTCAGCAGCAACCTGAACAACATACAATATCTAGTGAAATAGTCAGAAGAATAAGCATGTGAACATCAGGCAGGCAGACCATCGTGTTTAAAACTTTTTTACGGTTTGCCCGACCTCTTTCATAATCCTTTACCACCATCTTTTGGTCCAATGCATTAATTTTATGTTTTGAACATCATTCATTTTCCCTTGACCGTCTCACTATCCTGTGCAACATCTCAAATGAGGCTTCAAGGTCTGGACATCTTTAAATGAAGGTTAACATATCACAGCTTGAAGAGCTCTCACCACCACCAGGCCACTGCTTTAGCCATAGTTGCTTGCCTTTGCCAGCAGACCCACCATACTCAACTAAGTAGAACCTAGATAGTGTTGAGAAGAATCATGTGGCGATACATCAAATGCAATTCCTGAATGGCACTATCTGTTTGTGAGCTCAGTGAGAGCATGTCTTTCACACCTGCCCACCAGAGAATCACAATTGCTCACATCTCGATTGCTGCACGTGCTTCTTCTTGAAAATCTAAGTTTTGTACAAGGTAATGTTTGAATAATGTAAAGAAAATCCTAAGAAGACACAGCAAACTTTATTAGTTTGATTATGATCTAATGTGGCTTTGGAGGGCACGTTAATTGTGCCATGGTTCAATGAATCAATCAATCAGGGCATTTATAGAGCGCGCTACTCACCCGTGAGGGTCTCAAGGCGCTGAAGGGAGGGGGGGTGCCGCTACTGATCGAATAGCCAGGTCTTGAGGTGTTTCCTGAAGGTGAGATAGTCCTGGGTCAGTCGTAGGTGTGCGGGGAGGGAGTTGCAAGTTTTGGCTGCCAGGTAGGAGAACGATCTTCCTCCGGTGGTGGTTCTGCGGATCCGAGGGACGGTGGTGAGAGCGAGGCTGGCGGAGCGGAGCTGGCGTGTGGGGGTGTAGAACGAGAGTCGGCTGTTGAGGTATTCGGGGCCCATGTCGTGGAGTGCTTTGTGTGCGTGGGTGAGGAGTCGTTTGGCAGTGGTTCCTGCGTAAAGGGCGTTTCCGTAGTCCAGTCGGCTGGTGACGAGGGCCTGGGTGGCGGTCTTCCTGGTTTCGGTGGGGATCCACCTGAAGATTTTTCGGAGCATGAGCAGGGTGTTGAAGCAAGAGGACGAGACGGCGTTGACTTGCTTGGTCATCGTGAGCGAGGAGTCCAGGATGAATCCCAGGTTGCGTGCGTGGTCTGATGGCGTTGGCGCGGAGCCCAGCGCTGTGGGCCACCAGGAGTCGTCCCAGGCGGATGGGAATTGTGAGAAGTTGGCCTGATATATGATGTCACTAGTTCTAGTGTACACCTTGTATCAGTCCAAACAACCCTTATGGTGATTGGTTGTAAAGTCAACCTTATAGACCAGCTATCCTAGTGGTAGCATGGACAAGAGCAGTCTTAGGCTAAACTCTGAATGGCATGTGAAGCCAGCTGTGATACCATATATAATCCCTTGAATACCAAATGAAAGGACACCACAACAGATATATATATAAAATAAAGTGTATTTATTATAGTCAAACCCTCAGCACTCTTTATGAGATTCGAGGTAAGTACAACACAGTCTTATTCAAGCATACATTAAGTCACACAGGTAAGTAATAAAGTTAGGCCCTAGCGGCCACGCAAACCATATACTAAGTAAGTGGTATAAGGACCACTGTCACGGAAATAGGATAGGCCTAGGGAATCGCTGGGGCTACACTACCCTACCAACAGTTAGGAAGTGGGAGGCCCACAGGATTCAGGTGCAGAGTGGAAACACTCACGCGTAATGCGTATAATCGATAGAAATAGTACAGTTTAGAATTAATAAGATTTAGGACACTTCTGGAGTAGCTAGTAAGTCGAGACTTGAGAACTAGACACTAGGATAGTCAATACCCTGATGAGAACCGGAGTACCCAAGTTACCTAGCCCACGGGCTGCGGGTGCATAGGTGTGAACTTGCGTCGGGTTTCGTCGTCGACTCCTATGGATGCCTGAAGGAAAGATGCTGACAGGCAGTCAGTGAAGAGTGTCCGGTGGATCCCAAGGCCGGGATCATGAAGGAAGGATACCTGCAAGCAGAAGGGACAGAGTCTGGGTCACTAGCCAGTGACCACGTGGAACCAGGAAGGAACCAGGCGATGTCGGGAGATTTCAGGTGAAGAGGTGAAGCTTGTCGCAGCAGCCACGGGTACCAGGAGACGTTGAGGACGACGAGGACCAGGAGGCGAGCTGTCCCACGAAGGCTCGTGCTGTCGGCGGCGTCGAAGTCGAACTAGGACTCACCAAGCCTTGGCAAGCGGAACCCACGAAGAATGGAGGACTTGCTTCTGGTGCAGACCAGGAAGGTCTGGGGTGCTTCTCTTTTACAGAGGAGCAGGAGCCAGTCTGGAGGAGCCAAACCAGCAGTGGAAAATTGAAGGTGTGTCGTCGCAAAGGTTACTAGCCAACGGGCAAGCAACCGGACAGACGCGACAAGCAGGAAAATGCAGAAGGGCCCCACGCAGGACTCGTGGAGTGTGGAGGGCTGATCTTCGGTGCAGATGGTGCTTGGGGTTGGGGCTTCTCAATCCCCGGTTCACAACCTCGAGGGTGCCTCAGAAGCTGCGCTGGAAGATACTCGCCACTTTTCACAGGTAGCCGGTCCCACGTCTCTCGTCGCCTCCACGGATCTCAGCTCGGCTGTGGATGTGGATCAGGGTCGGAGAAGTCTGGAAGTCAAGGCTCTGGTCAGGCTCTGCAGTCGGTCCCTCGTAGAACTTCAGCAAAGCAAAGGGTATGTCTCTTGATGGTGCCTGTTCGCACAGGGTGACCACTCCTTGGCCACAAGGGAGATTCTTCAGTCTTCTTCTTTCGTCGAATGTCGAAGGTCCAGAGTTTCTGTTCAAGTTGCAGGTTCAGGATAATCTAATCTCCTGGGGCCCGGCTACCACACTTATACTAATCTGGGGGGCTGGGTTGTCTGCTAGGTCACGCCTTATGGGTGGGACCTGGGAGGGGGTTGGTTACACCCCCTTCCCTTTGTCCAGTTTCGCGCCAGGACTGGGGTTGGAGTGCCCCAGCACCGGTTTGAACTGGACTATGCATGGGACACCTTGTGTGCCCCAGGCAGTGTCTAGTTTCTTTCATCCCTCCCTGCCCCAATACACTAAGGCCTGTCTGGGGTGGTGCTCGCACCTCCCGAGGCAGGAAACCTATTGTCCAAGCCTCCCGCGCCGGGATCACCAGAAATGGGATGGGGGTATTATTCCAAAGTGTTAGACACCTTACACGACATGTTTTGATAAAGCCAAACCATAGTTACCATAACCGTTTAAGATTATAAGGCACTTTAAGAGTATATGGTAGGCTATATGTTGTTGTATACTTGTATACTTGTAAAGCGCACAGCTGCCCCAGCAACGGGGCGTCCCGGCGCTGTATACCGCTGGGGAACCCATCCTGGCTTTCCCTGTGAGATGGTCCCTACTGGGCATCTCCAACGTGAAGACAAGCATCCCCGGCGCTGATGGGGCCGTAAGTGGAGATTAAGCAAGCTATTGCCCAGAGTTGCTGAGTGGGATCCATGGTTAGAGTAGGCACCGAGGCGAGAATTATCGAGTCCGCTGACCTTGGCCCAAGACCCTGCCGCATCGGGAGTCGAACCCTGGTCCCAGGCCGACCTCTGCTTCCGCGTCTGCCACCTCTAACCAGTGAGCCACACCACTCCACTATCATAGAACAGCTATAAGGACATGGTTCCGAAAGCTACAGACAGGCTCAGCTCATGCTTGAGCACTATCTCACATGTTACCAAGCACTCTGCCTCCAGGATTGTTAGGGCCTGCCATAGGAGTGGCTGATAGGTACACATGTGTCTATATATAAGGTAGGTATAGGAATACTACATCTAAGCAAGGGGTGATTACACGACCTTGCCCCAGCTGAGTGATCAGCCAGTTGTTTCATAATGGAAGGCCAGGGGTGGCATAATACATGCTGCAGCCCCTGGTAGGCCTAGGGTACACCTATGCCCTGGCTACCTAAGGTACACTGTACAGGGGTCAATAAGGTGATCCTATCCAAATGGGTTATGCACCTAAAGTACATAGTATTAATTTAGAGAGAGAACAGCAGGGCGGTGGGTCTGATTAGCAGGCCCACAGCCACATCTAAGTCGAAAACCAGTAAAGCAAAAGCAAAAAGTGGGGGTGAACATAGAAAGCAGACCCTACTCTCCTACAGGGATTGTTCGAGGATGAGGACCTCCGTCTTGTCTGAATTCAGCTTCAGGCGACTGAGTTTCATCCATCCTGCGACGTCCTTCTTTCCTTCCTGGAGGTTGGTTTTGGCGGTGGCTGGGTCTTTGGTGAGGGAGAGTATCAGCTGGGTGTTGTCGGCGTAGGAGATGATGTTGATGTTGTGTTTGCGTGTGATGGCGGCGAGGGGGCTCATGTAGATATTGAAGAGGGTTGGACTGAGCGAGGAGCCTTGGGGTACGCCGCAGATTATCTCGGTGGCCGCTGAGCGGAAGGGAGGGAGGCGGACTCTCTGGGTTCTGTCGGAGAGGAACGACGAGATCCAGTCCAGGGCCTTTCCTTGGATCCCAGTGTTGAAGAGGCGGATTGTTAGGGTGTGATGGCATACGGTATCGAAGGCTGCCGAGAGGTCTAGGAGGATGAGAGCGGTAGTTTCCCCGTTGTCCATCAGGGTCCTGATTTCGTCGGTGGCTGCGATGAGGGCGGTCTCCTTGCTGTGGTTGGCTCGGAATCCGGACTGGGATGGGTCGAGCGAGTTGTTTGCCTCGAGGAAAGCGGTCAGCTGTTTGTTGACAGTCTTCTCGATGACTTTAGCCGGGAAGGGAAGAAGAGAGATGGGGCGGAAGTTCTTGAGATCTTTGGGGTCCGCTGTGGGTTTCCTCAGAAGGGCGTTGATTTCTGTGTGCTTCCAACTCTCAGGGAAGGTGGCGGACGTGAAGGAGTGGTTTATGATGTTCCGGAGATGGGGTGCGATGATGGTGTTGGCTTTGTTGAAGATGTGATGGGGGCATGGGTCAGAGGGGGAGCCGGAGTGGATGGAGTTCATGGCGTTGGTGGTGTCTTCAATGCTGATGGGGGTCAAGGCGCTGAGGGTGGTGGTCGGGGTCGTTGGTTCGATGACTGGAGGCGTTGTCTGGGTCCCGAAGCTGTTGTGTATGTCTGCGATCTTGCGGTGGAAGTACGTGGCGAGGGATTTGCAGAGGTCTTGTGACGGTGTGATGTCGTTGTTGCTGGCGCTGGGGTTGGAGAGCTCTTTGACGATGCTGAAGAGTTCCTTGCTGTTCATCTTTTCCTTTACAGCTATCCTCCAAGATTCAGCTCCTACACATCAACACTTGGCAGGGCAATGGATTTCATCAGTGTAATCCTTTTAGTTGCTATAAATCTTGCTTAGGGCAGAACGTTCCATTCAGATGGCAAAGAATTATAACATATGAGCTCATGGGCACCAGAGTGCCAAGTGTCATTTTACAACACTCCACTCATTGCTGGTGTTGCAATGGGGAAAAGCAAAAAAACCCTCACTTCCTGGTAATCTCCAACGTTACAGCCTGCTGCTTGAGGCACAATCTGCTGAACATCAGTCAAGAGGGGAAGTCATGTAACACTTGAAGGAGCCCTAACCCTATGGGTGCTTTTGCGCTATTAGGGTGTTCCACTCGCTTTGGATTGAATATTCTAAGTAAAAAAAGACAGGGGCAAAGGAGGGTCTTTACAAAGTTAGGGAGGAAAGCTTGTACTAGAGAATAGCACATGACATCCCTTGGTTCTCGACAATAAAGCTCCCACCTTTCAAAAGGTACCATTAAGAGTTATAGTGAGCCTAAAGAAAATGAAGGGACATATTCGAATTTATTTTCCATTGCCTATTTTTTCTTGGATGCCAAAATTTCCAATTGGATTAGGGAGGCATTCTGCCCTTCTGGATGGGATGCTGAAGCCGTGGTGTGGCTTTAAAGGGCCTGCACAGTAATGTGTTCATTGAGTGAGTAAAGTGTAGGCAGACAGGAGCAGGCATGTGTTTGGAAGTAATCAGTGCTTTCAATGATGGATACTGTAGGTGATGAGTACCTGCACTTTTCTATTTTGAGAGGGAGAGCACCAGCCCTTCTCTGAAGCAAGTAGGTACTCAAGTATAAGGTAACGGCACTTCTATTTTCACACTTCAAGCACTTCAAGTAATGTAAACTGGACAGGAACCTACAGAAAACCAGCACTTCAACTAAGAAACGTCAAAGTTTACAAAAGGTAAGGTTAACAAAACAACAGAGGTCTGCAAGATAAAACATCATGTCAGAAAGAATGTTTTACAGCTTATCTTTACCTCCCAGCACTCTCTTCGGAGGAAGTGAAGGCACCATGCGATAAGGGAACTTATGCAGAAGCAGCTCCTGGATCACCACAAAGTCATTGTAGCGCCTGAACACGGTGGACTTGAAACGCTGCAAAAGTGGAGAAGAAAAGGGGACATGAGAGGAGAGAAAAATATGGCACCAGTACCTGGGCTAGACAAAGGTCATCTTGGCAGTTATTTCACCGGGAAGGAAACCTGACTAGTCATAGGTAAAAATGAAAAAGTTGGAGGGAGGTCCTGCATGCTGCACGGGAATAATAATCACCTCGCCACTAAATGTGACACAGTGCTGGGTTGTGCAAGGACTGAGCCGTAGCTCTAACCTTCGTGCAACAGGAACCAGATAAAAAGTACACATCCTTCCCTGAAAACAATGCCTAACGTGACCCTTGACCTGCACTTCTGGGAATCACAAAAAGACAAACAAAAAGAAATGGCCGAGATTTTTGGGTAATAAATCAATAGAGCAGTTTCAGAATAAACCACGTTCAGAACATATTTCAGGTTGATAGGAGAAACTGGGTAAAGAGCCGCTATGATTTGAATGCATTAATCAGCACAGGTCTAGTGGTGACAAACTATTTCTCGGGCTAGAGCAGTACTCTGACCAAGTCAATCCAAATACCAGCAAGTTACATTACATTTTTATTGAACTCCATTTTTCCACATACAAGTATTTAATAAACGAGTTTCTGTGGGCACGTTGCCAGAGAATATACAATGCAAATGGTGGAAGGTGGGCTGTGAGCTAGGGTGGGTGTACAAGACAGCAGTGAAGTAGCGTGATCCACATCAAACAGCATTACAGCCAGTATTCCAGTTGTGCCATGCGCCACTAACTGGAGGGCCATTCTATGTTTCCTGATGGCCCACTTGGAGTAATGAAGTCCCTTATAATCATCCTGCTTACTTGATTTGTGACTCTTACTACCAATCGGTAAATACATACACATATATAGAATGACCTCAAGTACAGTTTGGTGATTAAAACAAAGCCAAACTTGCACATTGGGTAAACACAGATTTCACGGGGTTCTGTAAATAACATGTCTGTTAAAGAACACGGATGAGGCCTTTGTACCATAACGGCGGAATCTGCATTTACTGCAGGTGTTAAATACTGATTATGTGCTGCATAGCGTATGTGGTAACTACAGCAGCCAACAAATAGCATGCACAAAACATTAGCAAGTGTCCATTTTCAGGCACTGGAAGTTTCTGGAGTGAGAAAATGAATCCCTAAAAACATACAGAAGGACCTCAGGACAAGTCCAAAGTATACCAACAACTTCATCCTTTGTGGGAGTGCGCTGGTTTTCATTTTGTGTGGACAAAGCACCTTGAAACAAGACAAACAGAATCCATTGCCATCTTCTAATATCACTCAGTCATCACAAGCAGAAACCTGACAAATTCTTCCATCATGGAGTCCAGAAGAGAAAGGAAGTTCATATTGACGGATCCTGAACTGGAGCTCGTTGCCAGGAAGATGGTAAGGCACCATGACTCTCTAATGTGCAATCTCACACTGAAAATCCCACCAAAAACAAACAAGAACATGTTTGTTGTAGAAGATACTGGAGTAAAACAATGCTGTGTCCACATGATACTGAGAACAATACAAACTGGTTCCAAACCTTGAAATGCTAGGTACTTATGTGATAGTCGTTCATGCCAAAGCACTATGCACTTTATTTTATTCTGTAGCTTGTATGCCCCCCAGAGGAAGCGATTTATTCGCCCACTCTTACTTGCTGTTGGGATCAGAAACCATGTACTGGCAATGGAATATTTACTCTCATTAGAAACAACTGAAATTATATACGGTCTTTTAAACTATCTTTTTACCGCTTTTAAGATCCGTAGCAAATATTAACTACTGTTTATAAATGTATAATCTCTGTGTATGTGGACTTGTTAGCTTTTAATGTTAGCTTTTAAAGTTTTAAACAGTAAACAAGAGTCGAATAAAGTATTTTCTGATCTGATCTGAGGTACTTATGTCAGTTGCCAAGCACAAACACTTAAGCCTGGCAACTGGTAGCAGCTATTCACCTCAGCTCTACCTTAAGCGTGGGAAGAAAAAATATTATAACCATCCTAAACATGTCTGAAGTGAAGACATGAAAGAAGGCCTTGAAGTGGAGGAAACCAAAGTAAGAGATAAGAAAGCTGCAATGGGAGTACATGTAGTTCTTAAAAAGTTGACTTGACTGAGAATCATTATTGTGAACAGTGACAGATGTAATTTGTTACACATATTCACACGGATCCCTGTATGTGCTGCCATAAAGGCGAACAAATCTCTAATAGTACTGCCGACATGTATTGAGATTTGACTACAACAATCATGATGCATTGGGGTGGGGTTTAATTTAAAAATAAACTTTCCTTACTGGGTCCTGCTCCGTCTCAGCTCCTGGCCGGGTCCCGTATTTTCCTGCTCTCCTGCCTCCAGCAGGAACAGGAATCAGGCAGTCTCCCTCCCCTCCCCTAAGCCAATCACAGCGCTGCAATGGCAGCGTTGTGATTGGTAGGGATGCCGACCAACCAGGCACCTATGGGGAGGCCTACATGCAGCCTACATGGAGAAAAGGGAGAGTGCGCATGACTGGTTTGGTCAGCCCCAGAAGGCCGGCTAAACAGTCAGGGCCCGCAGCATTGGGCAAGACACTCCTCACCTGCACTCGAGCAGACCCGCCCACCCATCCACCCCTAACCAAACCCTTCTACTTTCTCACAGAGAAGCAAAAACATATAATGGTAGTTTTACCATTTTATGTTTCTGCTTCTTGCACTGCGAGAAAGCAGTGGGGCGACGCACCTTCGCCCTAATGGAGGAGCCGCCCCTGCACTGCTAGCACTTTCAGGAAGGGGAGATGGCAGTGGATCGCTGTGTTGGGTTCCAGGGTCTCCATAATGATGAAATAAAGTTTTGCATGGTGCCTATATTGAGCCTGTATATCCTCTGAACCACACGCTTACTCGTGTTTATGGGTTCCAGCTTTACTCTTTCAATTTTGGCTCTCATCCTGCTTTGCTGCGCCATATAAGTTCATTGACTGGAAGCCTGGTTTCCACCCTCATGCTGAATGTGTTATGGTAGAAGAACATGGATCTGGCATAGCATGATAAAGTGGCCTTGAAGTGCTCAATCCATGGGGATGTACTACAGAATTGAAACATGAGCTGCTGCAATCAACATGTGAGAGCTTCACCTGTCCATGGAGATGTATGTAGGTCTGGCCCTGAGCAGGTACGTGTGATTTTATTTTTGCAGCTCTAACAGTGCATGCGTTTTGTTATTTTGCATTATTGTCTTGGTATTAGGTTGTTGGTATTGTTTTACAGTGGTTCTTTCACTCCCTACACTCAGGAATTTTTACCACCTGCTTTTGACTTGAGCTATTTTAAGGTGATATTTTCCACTGGTTTTCAATGACCTCTCATACTTGTAATTGACTGTTATTTATGGCATTCATTATTTTCCGCACATGCTAAATATCACATGCTGTAAATAGCCAGTGATAAATATCATATGTGTTTTTAACTTGGGATTAGTTGAGGTAGTAAATTCAGGCATTATTTACCCTGCCATGTGGTAATTATCACAATGCCTCCCTGATATTCAGGGCCAATGTAGGTTAAGTAAATCTTTAAACCATGGATTTAACTGGGGGGGATGGGTGGTCTTGAAGTGCACTATTGAGAGTGCAGACTGGGGGCAAAATGATACCTTTCCCTACTTGGATGCCAACAATTTAATTTAAAGTACAAAAACTCAAGTTAGTAGGTTACTTTTGGCACTATGCATGCAACCTCCACGTAATTAGCACTAGTTGCCTCTCTGGGGTCAAGGATTTGGAGTTAGGCCTGTGCCTCTACCCGGGAGAGATCTGGTGGTGCAGGCACCACAAAGGTTTCTCCCAACCAAACTTCCCTCCCAGAGGACAATCAGCTTGCTTACTACAAAGCAGCTGGAACATTCAGCCCTAGTGGCAAAAAGTTAGCCAGGAAAGAAATGAAAGGTCCAGGAAACTGTTTTCGCAACAGTATAAAAAAGATAAAGGAAGAACCATAAGAACAGGCAGAACATAAAAACTGAAATGACTGGAATCCAACTGCAGAAAGCCAGAATACTAAGCAGATTCTGAGGAGTAAGCATGTACGTTAACGCCATCCAATGGGAGAAAGTACTGTATTAAAAAACAAAACAAAAAACTACTAATATGCAAATGTACCCTGATCAGCACTAGGCCTGGGAGAAATGTCAATTGTACCAGCGAAATTTGCAAAATTCACAAAGTTCACATTCTACCAAATTCATGATATTTCTCGAAATTATGTCATATTGGATTTCGCTTTTTTACCTGGGTGTGTACTTCTCATTAAAAAAGTCTTGCGAGTTAGGCAGTAATGATAAAACTAGGAGGAGCACTTCAAATACACAAAACGTACCCGTAGGGAACACAGACTAACTTAAGAATAATCAATGATCAAAACACTGAAATAATGATGATCGAAAGCCTGAAGCTACAACACAGGGGCAACCGTTCGCTTTAGAGTGGCAGAAAATTGTCAAATTCAAGCAAGCAGCACACATAATACACCACTGCAAGCATTTGGGATGAGGGACTACGACTTAATGACTTTGACAAGAGTTTGAATGACTGAGAACTCTTTGCTGCCGTGGGTGTCTCAATGCAAGACAGTTATATTGCATTTAGAACTTCACAGTACAAACAGAAGTACTAGCAAATCAAATCGATATAGTAGGACAAGTGGAAGATTAACTCAAAATAAAGAGAAGAATCTGGGGCGACTGAACATGTGCACGACCCTACCTTGGGGGTATTTCCTATTGGTTAAAATTAACAAATGGGATAGGTGCATGACATGCCTCCCCGAAAATCATAATGCGAGACTGCCACAACACCCCCGCCACCAATAAGATCATCAGATTTAAAGGAAATGCAATCGTTCTCAAATGGTTCTAAATGTGGCGTATTACTAGATCGAACGCCAATACACTCGATAAAGCACCACATTCTCCACACATGTAGGCTTGAGACGGTAGCAATGTCTTGATCTCTGCTTCACATGAAATACGTTCTAAAATAGGTTCAGGAGTCTTAACAGAGGCTGCGAAAGGTACTAAGCCTCAGCAATGACATCTTCATACATTGTGTACAAAACAACAATGTGCAACAGAGATTACAGGGGTGTGGACCAATGAAATTAATAAACCGACCATAAAAGCCTTCATACTTCCTCTCACCCGGGGGAGTCAAAACAGATTAGAAGAGAACAAAATTAACATTCCTCCCATTTGCTCCAGCATGCAAGATGTGGGTAGTTTGTACAGGATGGCACGTATTGTGATAGGCTTATACCAAATTTAGCAGCCATCCCTGAAACTCTACACAACCTGCTAAAGAAAGTCTCTCTTTGGCAGTGAAGCTCAGTTCATGTGACGTAAAGGACCCCTTTTCCAACTAACAAGTGTTGGCACTAAAAACTAGTGGTAGATGCCAGCCCCTTTGGGTTAGTGGTCATCCAATAATCCAAAATGAAAGTGAGGCCTTATCTATCCTGTGGGACCATCAGCACTTTCAGTGGCATCATAATGTGCTCTTAGCTATTGCATTCATGGAAAAAAAACACTGGTACCACTCTTCACAGCCTCTGCTGAACATTCACCTCAGAGGATAGCAATATGGGCACTCCTACAGCAGGAATAGTGGCTAACTATCATGGATTGGCCACGTGCAGATACTCCCACTAACTTTTTCTTATGGCACTACAGAAAAGCAACCACCCAAGAGAAGTTAAAGGAAGAAAATAATGAAGAACATATTAATCATCACTGCAATCACTCTACCCAAAGGGATCACCATGTCGTAATGTTCATGCCTCAAGGAACCCTCACTTGTGATACAATCACTCTACTCTAACACAATCAATAAGTAGCCTACATGAATTCCTAAGACATGATGAAGTTCAAGTTAAGAATACTGGGGAAATGCTGGCTTCCTGCAATCAACATACAAGTGAAACAAGAAGTATCATAAGGTCTCATGTATCAAAGAAGGGCAAGCTCCCAATGTATCTTAACAGGTCTGTGAAAACTCATGGAATAAAGCAAGTGCAACCTTCTGGATTGCCATAGATAGGTGCCACTTGCTGTGTGCTGGGAACCAGCGTTTAAGAAAAATATGTAAGTAACCAACAACTCTGCTGTGGAAATAATTCCAAAGATGCAAAAGATCACATACCCTTGTGGAATTATATAGGAAATAATGACTGATAATTGGCTGCTCGTCCAGGAATTGCAACAATACCTCTGGCAAAGAATTGTTCAACAGCATATAATGGCACATTAGTTCCAATGGTGAAAAGACTGACAAGAAGTCTCAAGAAAACACTCTGCATTGCAGAGGAGCAATCCAATGATCCAGAACTGGAAATATATCAGCTCCTGTAAGCGAATAGTTGACTTACTCATCTACTAACCTATTCTTTTCAGCTGCTATGACTCACTGCCCCAAATGGGGCACCATCCCGTTGAACCCCTAATGGAACATAGAAGCCATCAACCATACAAGCAACCAAAACAACCCACTGGGTAACAATGACAGAATGAGGAAAAGACTTTGAAGTATCTAGACCTCTAACCTACAAGTCAAAGATCGATTCGTAATTCGTGAAGGTCAGGCAGCAATGGGTTCTGGCTGACTTTTGAAACAAATCCTCTGGTAGTCAAAGTGGGGACACAGAGAAGGTATGCCACATGTATGGGTTTAAGAACTATCTGGGACCGGTACTCAAACAGACTGCTACCCTCTATGACCCACAGCCTATGCTGACATCTCTTAGATGAGATGAATCAGGTGCAGCACAGATGTGGTGAACTCTTGACATGGGCCCAACCAATCCACCATCAACAACCAATAATCCACAGTTTCTTGCAATTAGCAAAAACACTGACATCCCACCTAATTACTGACTAGTTATTGCATGCTGTTGAATTAACTTCATATGTAAGATGGAAAGAGAAGCTATGTTTTCAGTCTGTGTACAGCATACGCATTTACTCTAACCCACTATACACCATTAATTTCTCCTAGGAATGGACAGGAGAATCGGATTACTCTTTTCATTTTGACATCCACAAGAGCTAAATGGTAGATTTCATTTAACTTAATTTATAAAGCACCAGAATCAAACCCCAGGGGGTTTCCCCACGCTCTGGGAGATGAGAATCAGGACCAATGGAATCAATTGCGAAAGAGTTCTGTTTCCAGACGTTTTCTAAAAAGGAGGAGGTCTGCACACTTTTGAGGGTGCAAAGGCAGAAGATTCCAATACATGGGCGCAAAGTAGGAAAAGGCTTTACCAACGTGTGGGATTTCCTAACGCAGGGGTGATAAGGAGGGATTTCTCCCTCAAGCGTAAGGATCTGCTCAGCTGATAGGGGATACGTTTTTCAATTAAATAGCTAGGTCCTATGTCAGTTAGTGATGTATGTACAATGCAACAGATCTCAAACTTAATTCTCTGGCTTATGGGAAGCCAGTGTAGATGTCGCAGAAAAGGCAGAGTCTGTTCTGGGTGCTATATACTGGACCAGACGGGCCGCAGTGTTTTGGACCACCGAAAGTTTATTCAGTAAAGATTCATTAGCCGCAGCCAAAAGTGCGTTACAGTAGTCCAGACAACTGATAACCAGCACTTGAATCAGAGTTTTCTGGACAGATAAAGGGAGAAGATGGAATACTCTAAGCAAGAGACTCAACATATGAAAGCAGGTACCAGATCTTTCATAGTGAGAGACAGGTCCAAACGGACACCCAAATTCTTAACCGTTGTCTTGGTAACCGGCGCTATGACTAAGTCTGAAGACCACTATTCTGCAGACCAGGGTGTTGCCAAAGAGCATAATCTCGGTCTTATTGGCATTCAGTTGTAGAAAGTTTTCTGTCATCCAGCCCGAAATCACCTTGATGCCTTCAGAGAAGTGGGATTTGGTGGATATAGCGCTACTGTCAAAAGATAAAAGAAGTTGGGTGTCGTCTGCATATGAAAAGGGAGTAAACCCAAATTTCTCTAACAATCTTGGCGATTGAGCCACATACACATTGAATAAAGTAGGGCTGAGACAGGAGCCATGTGACACTCCCTTAGTGAGCTAAATGGTACGAGAATGGAAAGGATCCAAATTAATGGTCTGCGTGCGCCGATTTAAAAAACTCAAAAACCATTGTAGAGCTTGTCCACAGATCCGTATCTCCTTCAATCTTTGGAGTAGTTTATGCTGCGACACCGTGTCGAAAACTGTAGACAGATTCAACAGTACCAGTAGTACAACCTGATTGTTGTTAAGAGAATGCCTGACATAATCTGTTACCGCTATCAGAGCTGATTCGGTACTGTGCATAGGTCTAAAACTGGACTGTGAAGGATCCAGGCAGCCTCGGGACTCTATATGTTCCATACGTTTTTTGTTAATATACCCTTCCAGAAGTTTACTCATCAACAGAAGAAAGAGATGGGTCAATAGTTTGACAAATCGGACGCAGGAAGGCTCGCCTTCTTGCAGATCGGATTTATCTGTTCAGCCTTCCACTCGCATGGAAGTTGGCCTTTACTCAATGATAAAAGTAATATTGCGCAGATGGAAGGGGCTAGTTGCATACCTATCAATCAGTCAATCAGGGGGTTTATAAAGCGCGCTACTCACCTGTGTGGGTCCCAAGGTGCTGGGGGGGGGGGAGGGGTGCAGCTCCGATTCAGGCGAAGAGCCAGATATTGAGGTTCTTCCTGAAGGTGTGCAGGGTGGATAAACGTCTGATGTTGACTGGTAGCTCGTTCGAGGCTTTGGCTGCGACGTAGTAGAAGGTTCTTTCTCCTGCTCTGATTCTGCGGTTGCGGGGGGCTCTGCGAGGGCGGTGGAGCAGAGGTTTCTCTTGGGTATGTGGAAGGAGACTCTCTCGTTGAGGGACTTGGGTCCTATGTTGTGGAGGGATTTATAGGCGTGGGTGAGCAGTTTGAAGGTTACTCTCTTCTCGACGGGGAGCCAATGGAGGTCTTGTAGGTGTTGGGTCAGGTGTTCGCGCTGTGGAGTTCTAAGGACGAGTCTGGCTGCGGCGTTCTGGATGGTTTGGAGCTTGTGTAGGAGAGTTCTGTAGATTCCAGCTTAGAGGCTGCTGCCGCAGTCCAGTCTGTTGGTTATGAGTGTGTGGGTGATGTTTTTTCTGCATTCGGGGGGTATCCATTTGAAGGTCTTGCGGAGGATCTGAAGGCAGTTGAAACTGGTGGAGGCGATGGAGTTGATATGGTGGGTCATGGTGAGGGAAGAGTCTAGGATGATGCCTAGGTTCCTTGCATGGTCTGTCGGAGTGGGCGGGCTCCCGAGGGCGGAGGGCCACCAGGTGTTGTCCCAGGCGGGGGTGGAGGGTCCGAGGATGAGGACCTCAGTCTTCTCTGAGTTGAACTTCAGGCAACTGTTCTACATCCATGCGGCGACGTCCTTCATTCCTTCCTGGAAAAATAGTCTGGTGTCGTCGGGGTTCTTCGTGAGGGAGCGGATGAGCTGGGTGTCATCTGCTTAAGATACCATGCTGAGCCCGTGCTGTCTGACGATGGAGGCAAGGGGGGGCCATGTAGATGTTGAAGAGCGTGGGACTTAGTGATGATCCTTGGGGTACTCAGCAGGTGATCTCTGTGGGTTCGGAAAGGAAAGGGGAGGGGGGGGGGGGGGAGTCTGATCCTTTGGGTTCTGCTGGAGAGATAGGAGCGGATTCAGGTGAGGGCAGTTTTTCATATCCCAGCGTAGTGGAGTCTGGCAGTGAGGGTGCGGTGTGAGACAGTGTTGAAAGCTGCGGAGAGGTCTAGTAGGATGAGGGCCGTGGTGTGTCCCCGGTCGAGTAGCATGCGGATGTCGTCGGTGGCGGCGAGGAGGGCAGTCTCGGTGCTATGGTTGCTGTGCAACCCGGACTGGGTGGTGTCTAGGATGGAATTCTCTTCGATGAAGGCAGTCAGCTGGGTGTTTACGAGTCTCTCTGTGACTTTGGCTGCAAACGGAGAGGAGAGAGATGGGCCGGTAGTTCTTCAGGTCTGCCGGGTTGGCCGTGGGCTTCTTGAGAAGGGGTTTAACTTCCGCCCGCTTCCAGCCGTCTGGGAAGATGCCGGATTCAAGGAGGCGTTGATGGTCCGTCCTAATTAGGGGGCGATGGCGGCGGCGGCCCTGTGGTAGATGTGCGGAGGGAAGGGGTCCGTGGGGGCTCCTGAGTGGGTATTCCTCATGGTTATCGTGGTGAGTTCGATGGTGGCGGGATTCCAGGTAGTGATGGTGGGCTCTTTGTCGGTGGTGGGAGAGGGGCTGGTGTCCGGCGTCTGTTCGCTGACATTGTCGTAGAGGGCCTTGATTTTCAGATGGAAGTAGGAGCTGAGCCTGTTGCAGAGTTTCTGGGATGGTATGACGTCCGTGGCTTCGCTGAGGGGTTTGGTGGATTGTTGTGTGATGTTGAAGATTTCTTTGGCATTAGTTGCATTGGTGAGGATTTTGTTCTTGACGAACGTCCACTTGGTGTCCCTTATGCGCTGGTGGTATTTTTTCATGGCACTACGGTTGATGTTGAGGTCTTCCGTGGCTTTCCGGTTTCGCCAGGCTTTCTCGAGGCGTGTGCAGGAACGCCTGCCTTCTTGGAGTTTGGTGGTAAACCAGGCGGCTTTCAGGGGGCGTTGTTTGCTGGGTTGGCGGAAGGGTGCAAGCTTGTCTGCGCATCTGGAGATCCAGCAGTGAAATTCCTTGGCTGTGGAGTTGGCGTCAGTCTTGGCACAGGGACAGGGAGGGTCTAGGCGGAGGGTGGTGTTTAGGTGCTCCTCTGTGATCTTACTCCAGTTTCTTCGTAGCGGGCGCGGGGCGGGTTTGGGTCCGGTGGTGGTGTTGAAGGTGAAGTGTATGCAGTGGTGGTCTGTCCAGAGGGGCTGCGAGGTGTGGCTGAAGTGGATGTTTGACCCTCCTGCGAAGGTTGGGTAAAGGGTGTGTCCTGCTCTGTGGGTGGGGGTGGTGACGAGCTGCTTCAGTCCGAGGTTGTCAAGGATGGTATTGAGTCGGGGTTGCTGCGGTTGTCGAGGGGGAAGTTAAGGTCTCCGAGAAGGATGTAGTCCGTAGAGGTGATGCGACGAGGTCGGCAATGGTGCTGGCGGACTGGGTGCGAGGTCCTGGGGGTCTGTAGAAGAGGGTGCCGCGTAGTGTGGTCCTGGGGTTGGTCTGGATCTGGAAGTGGGGTGTTCTGTGTTGGAGTGGTGGTATTTCGTGTTGGAGGTGGCGAGTTGAAGGGAGGTCTTGTGTGCGATGGCGAGTCCTCCCCCAGGGCAGTAGAGACGGTCCCTTCTCTGGATCTTGTATCCGTTGGGGATAGCGGTGGTGATGTCGGGACCGGAGGTGGCGTTTGTCCAGGTCTCGGTGAAGAAGGCGATGTCAGGCGAGAGGATGTCGAGCAGGTCCCAGATCTCTACGGTGTGTGTGTAGGGAACGTACGTTGAGGAGGATGCATGTCAGGACTACGGTAGTGCGGGCGTCCAAGGAGTCTCCGGTGGACATGGGGTCGCTGTTGATGGTGAAGGATCGTCAGCAATGTCTGCAGGAGAACTGTCCTTGGGTGGTGTTAGGTGCAGCTCTTTGGCAGTGGTTGAGTGCGCGGAGGGCAAAAATCTTTGCTGGCATAATATCACAAGATGACGCAGATTTAGCCGCTTTCAGCATTCCCTTCACATCTTGCACATGGAGGGGGGTAAAGCTTTCCAAATGGAAGGCATTCTCCATAAAAGGTGGAGTGTGGATAGTTTTACTTTCAAAATGTCAGTAGCTCTAAGAAATGTATCATATATCCTATTGATTTTTTCTTCAAAGTGATTGGCAATATCATCACATAGTTCTTGGGAAGGGGGGGTTATGTTGGCACATGAAGCAGGATTAGTGACGGATCTAAAGACTTTATAGAGTTCTTCGGTACAGTTACCTGCCTGGTTAAATAGGGAAGCGATGTGAGCTTTCCAAGCCTTTTTTATATTCTTATGAAAAAATGTTAGTACATTTTGGTAGGTTTCCTTCTCATTCAGATTATGCGAATGTCGCCATTGTTTCTCCAGTTTTTTGCACCTTGCCTTTTCTTTGCACAGTTCGGGCGAATACTAGGCCGCATGCTGTCTCTTTAGTATCTTTGTACTGTTGTTTTAGAGGGGCAAGGGTGTCCATAGCTAATTTTAGAGCCCCATGGAAGTAATGTAACTTTAAATTAATGTCTCCCGCTTCCCCAATCATAGGGGCCATAAATTATTTCATAAAAGTGTCCCAAGTAATTTCATGCAATTGTCTCCTAAAGCTAGAGGTGGACTTATTGGGGATGGAAGCCTCTTGGGTGTCAGTGACCAGACACCATATATGTTTCTGCGTTCAAAATAAGGATATGGAAAGGTGACAGGCTCCTCATTGACAGATGCCCATATTCAATCACAGTAATGTGAAATCTGGTACACGCTTACTAGTATGTTGATTTAGGAAACAGGCAGCTGGAAGAGAAATGCGTTCTCTGATCAGCAAAGTGTGAAATTTTTGCAACAAGTCTGTTAATGTTGCCACTGAATGTAAAAGAGATAACAGAAAGAACAACTGATTGGTACAGCTGCTGAAATAGTGTATGGTCACTACTTTCACTTCCAGAGTAGTGGCTTGAGCAAGCTTGGTGGAAAGCATAGGCCAAATTTGGCTGTTGGTAAATTTCGAATCTTCTCCCTGCAGTTCCCTGCAAAGTTTGGAAATCTAGAATAGACCTCTCCCTCGCCCTACATCAATGCAAAGACCCAAGATAGTGGCAGCTGAGCAGCAGTGTCCAGAGAAGGGGTTAGTGGCATTTGTTACGGACCTTTAAAAGCCTGAAGAGTCTTTTCTGAATGGAAGCTCTGCTGCATAAGTGCTAAGATTTGATCCCAATTTTTGATTTTGGCAACCGTTAAAGTGGGAATCGTGGCCAAGGGTAAAGGAGATTGAGCAGCCAAGGAACTGGAAATCCGCATAACATCTTCAATGCACATGCCCACAACTTTGGCCAGGTTTGAATGATTTGTTGGGACTGTACTGTCCCCTTTTTGTTAAGCTGGAGTGATGTACTGAAATACTGAGTTCTTCAGAGTGCCTCCTTAATGCCGCCAAAGGAGGACAAAAAGACCTAGATGAAAAATAATTTGTTAAACCATTGCAGACATCTACTTGCTCACGAAGTAGTGTAAGCAGCACCGTGTTCCTTCCTCTAAACTCAACATCTTTAATTAAACCATAAACAGCATCTAAATTTATAAGGTTGCATTTCAGCACCAGATCAATTTTTCTGGTTCTCAAACGCAACAAGTACACTTTCTAGAAATAGTAGGAACCTTTCAGGGTGGCTCCACTACACTAAGCTTTTGGAGAAGCGAGATGAACACCATATGCATGATGCTATTACAACGCATGGTGTTCACTATCTTAGCACAAGTAGTCTGAAGTTTTGTGCACTTGTGCACCAAAAACATGTTGCTTACCTTATACAAGGCCAGAGACCGAAAGATAAGTCACAGAAAAATACATCACAATTTTAAGCCCCAGAAAATAGGCCATTCAGACCCGTAATTCTCTCTATACTCACTGATGGGTAGAAAAATTCAAGAATGGAGAGATTTACATACGACTACATATATACATTTAAAAAATGCTTTTCAAGTGCATTATAATAGGATATTAAAAAAAACCTTCTGTTGTACAATTTATGAGAAACAGTGCTAGGATCTTGTTGTTACCAAATTCACTCTCATTTACAGGAAAAATGTTTTGGGATCTACCAGGTAAAAGAGATCCTTCCCCGTTATAGGAATCCTCTGAGCTGCAAAATAGCAGGGGAGGTGTTATATCTATGTATCCCTGCAAAATTACCTATAAGGTCTAGTATAGGAGAAATGAAAAACTTTTGTTGTATAATTTATGAGTGGGTTAGAAAATGCATGCTTTATTCCATCTTATTTTATCCACACCAATTAATTTGCTGCTCTATCAGATAAAGGGAATTCCAAATTTTAATGCTCTAGAAGTCATTTAAAGAATTCCAACCCAAGTGGGACTATGGAACATTTCATATGTAATAATAGGAAACCAATGGATGAAAATAGAAAGGAGGAGTTTGGAGACCAACAGAGTATGGAAATTAATTACAATACTGTGTTGGATGTCTTACTCATTTAATAATAATAATAAGGCTGAAGAAGAGAATGTTTTGTGGGCTCATGTGGCACTAATGTATCTGGTATGTGGCACATGGAAGGGTATGTCGATTCAATACTCTAATCATCACATTTAAACCCTCTATACTCATAAATACAAGTAGACAGAATTGACTTTAGTGGAAACACCTACACCAGGAAGATGTGTTTCTGCATATATAAAACTATTACACTGTAGATCCCCACCTTGTAACAGTGTTGATTAAATAAGTCAAACATGTTACTAGACCTGCAGGTCTAGTAACTTGAACAATCTACCCAACCTAACTGTAACGTACTTGGCCCATAAACTGGCCTCATTATGTCCTCCTAGGCAAATATTATAATTTGAAGAATCACCTTTTTCTTTATTATCACATATGAGAGCACCTTCAAATATGTGAGTTAAGCATTCCTGCTGTACAAAAAAACTATTTGGTTTGCTTTAATAGACTAAATGTTTGCTCCATGCATACACATTACCCCTGACTTGCCTCCTAGTTCACCAATAGCATTGCCATCTGGGCAGGGACAGGAATGTTTCTCAGTTCATCTTTAAAAACTCACTTTGAATAAATATATCACTAAAGCATGAGGTGGATAGTGCACTGTCATTTACAGACAGCACATTTTCAACTGAAATGGCCAAAGACGTTCCCATTAAGATGCAGTTTTACTTATAAAATTATATCGTGTATCACCAATAATCTGTGGAAATTGGGTTTCAGCAAACATATTTATCATTTGCACATCACCAAGTAAAGTGTTCTGATTTGTTTTCATCCTATTAAAATATTTTTCCATCACGAACAATTACAAAACAAGGGCTTTCATAACTACTGAAATTTGTGTACAGTTCACTTTTTAGCTATTCAAATGTGTATGCAAATAAAACGCAACATCTTACAGCCTTTCTTTTCACACTTTTTGTACATCACGTTTGTCAGGCAGTTCACTTTACAAAATCCTTTAACTTTGCAGTGGGAGAAAGAAAAGTAATTGTAAAAGGAAACTGACTTTCAACTTCTGTCTTTGAACACAGAATAAATGTGACCAAATAAAACCAAGTTTTAAAGACATCTTTAATGCACCTTCACTTTGTGAGTGAACAGAACACCTGTTTGTCAGCTCACCACAAGGGACAAGCCGGCCCTGAATATAGATTACTGCGATAAAATCTGACTCGCCATAGCGAGACCTGAATCCCGTATTGTTAGAATAATTCCATCTGTTCTTCACCGTATTCAAACAATGTTCAAGAAACATCTCTAACCTGACCCACAGTAAAATTTCAATGTTTAGTCCCTCACAAATGACAGGTGAAATGTGTGATACATTTTGTAAATGTATTTTTGATAGAAAAGAGCTGTGCAAAAGATGAAATGTGATATTTCAATGTAAAACTGTTATTTTGTACTTATAATTTCTAGGATTGATTTTAGGCGCACCTTCCAAATTTTGTACACTTTATTGCTGAAAATACATAGAGGCTTTTCAGTGATCTACTGTTGCTGGTCCATGGAGGGTGCCCTAGAATAATGATGTTAGAGAAGACTCATTTTTCATGAGAAGATAAGACATCAGACACATTTATTGAAAAGTCTATGCAAATAGAAAAAGCTTCTCTGAGCTCGTAGGTTTCCACTATCTGACTGCGATGAATTGGCATTTTGCACTCTGATGAATAGAGCTCCATGCCAGAGTGCCCCAGCGCCAACATATTGGATACATTTGCCTGTCACATAGTTCCTCCTCCTCGATGCACTCTGATTTTACCTGATGAGAGCATTTGCTAAGGTGTTGTTGAAGAATGTATGATGTTACAACGCATACATTCACAACGCATGCCTTTACAACGCAGTTTTTACATCGCAACATCCTTTACAACGCACACGTTTACATTGCATGCCCCTACAACAAATTTTTTAAAACTACACTTACAATGCATTCCATTATATCGCACCATACCTTTACAATGCATACCATTACAACGCATACCATTACATTGCATTTAAGGTAAGTGTTGGATAGTGTAGGGGGTAACATTACTATTCTAACTCTAGGCAGTGCAACAGTAGGATAAGTGTTGGATAGTGTAGGGGTAAAAATTACTATTCTAACTCCAGGGGGTGCAACAGTAGGGTAAGTTTTGGATAGTGTAGGGGTAAAAATTACTATTCTAACTCCAGGGGGTGCAACAGTAAGATAAGTGTTGGATAGTGTAGGGGGTAGTATGCGTTGTAATGATATGCATTGTAATTACATGCGATGTAATGCCTGTGTTGTAGTGACATGCGTTGTAGTGACATGCGTTGTATTGTCATGTGTTGTGACATGCAATGTAATGGCTGCGTTGTACCGACATGCGTTGTAGTGACATGCAATTTAATGGCTGTGTTGTAGTGACATGCGTTGTAAAGGATGTTGCGTTGTAAATGTAGTACGATGTAATGAGTGCGTTGTAAAGGTTGTTTCCCGTTGTTGATGCTCATACAAGAGATCTCGTGTTTTCTTGTTTTCTAATGTTAATCAAGCATGTCATATTGATTCTGTAGATATGAACATCTGTGCTCCTGACAAAAGAAAGAAAGGCTCGAAAGCTAACCTTACTGCCTTAAGTTCCATCATTTTTTGTAGGTAGCTTATTCCTTTTATGCCAAATGACTGTATGTTGTAAATTGCTAAAGATGAGTTCAACATCACTTGAGACTGGCCTTTGTGGTCAGGACAATTTGGCTCTCCAGTTGATGCCAATTGAGGCACTTGAGAGAATGCTCTTTGCTCTGCCCCATTCTCAGTGCTGGACTCAGCCAGTCTGTAACTTGCACAGTGTGGTGCCGATCGCTTGAGAGTTGGTGACACTGAACCTCTATTTCTTCCTGGATTACGTGAATTATGAGGAGGATGAAAGAAACGAACAAAGATATGCATCAGAGTATGTATATTTAATTTCTGGCTGCGCAGATAGTAGGATATTGTATTAACTGAGCTAGTAGCTTGAGTCTGTTACTCTATTCTGCCAAAAGTTAGGGCTTGGTGTCAAACACTGGAATTTCAGTCCAGAGAAATACCATGGATTCGGAAAGCGTGAGGTAATTTGCCGATACTGAGAGTGAAGTCAACTGCCTCATGACATGAAGCGTTCTAGCTATTGCTATGGTGATCTCCTGCAGAGATGCATCTTTCAGTAACCAATTGCCCAGATAGTTATCGATTTGCATCCCTAAACGTAAATAGCGTGCACCTTTGAGTTTTACACAAATCTTGAAAATTCAAGGTGAAGATTTCGGGTTAAAAGGCAAAATTGTAACTGCTACTGTGGACTATTTACCACAAAACAAAAGTAATGGCACTACCTTGAGTGGTTTAGAATAGGAACTATGCACCCTTTCAATCTACTGAGGCGACATAATCATTCTGATATGCGTCATGTAGGATATACTTTACGTTTTCATGTATACATCTCTTTAAGACCTCCTTTAGCCTTATTTAAGTCTTTTGTTACCAGGAAAATTCTTCAGTAGAGTCTTTGGTCTCTTAGCATCCGTATAGCATCTTTCAGTGGCATTCTCAGGATCACTTCTTGAAGAGCATGGAGGTGTTGGTGGTATTTTTCATTTCGAGGTACGCATAGGAGTTTTGCCATGCACTGCAAGGAATTCCCATAACAAACTATATCCAACACGCATCTTTCTGTGGTAATACCCTGTCATACTGGCAAATGATGCTGAATTTGTACCTCCACCACCAAACCAGCAGGGTCATGGAGGGGGTGAATTTTCTCAACCAGTTAGGTTCTTTGTAGCTGGTCTTGCAATCTGATGAAAGGAGCACATCTACGTTTGTGTAAATGTCATGTGGAACTCTATCTCTGTTGTGGTTTTTGGTGTTTTAGATAAGTTTGGAAACAAAAGCAACTCCCATATTATTTATAGTGGGCAAACTTTCTGTTCTTAAAACGTCCTATGGCTCATAAACATGTCTTTCTTTTAAAGTTCTCTGGGATTTGGCTGGTTTTCAATCTGTTTTAAATGCATAAAAACCTTCATCTAGGTATTTGTCAAGTGATGCATGGGAGTCAAAGGGCATGTCTAGGATTCTGGCCATCACCTCCAGCCTAAAGTAGATACTGCAAAGCCATCTGTAGTGCCTCAAAAGCAGGCATTAGTAAGTGGCGAACATTTGTGTCGGTGGAATGCATCCATCCATATATCAATGAAGGCTGTGGAGGTTACTTTCCTTTCCTTCAGAATATCCACACACTCTGCTCTTTATTTATAAGCTATGCGATACCATTCCAAGAATGTCTATCATACAAGTTAGATTTTTCTTTTTACATCTTTATTATTTTGAGTAACTGTATAATACACACTGAACAACTGTCACAGCTTTAATTTTCTGTCAAATACAACTTATGTTACACCCACATCTTTCTCATTTCACTCACATATTCTTCTGATACCATGAACAACCATCTAACTTTAAGGATGTACTGTTCTGTCTGACTGGCCATACCAATTTTTAAATATCTAAACGTTATAACCCTTCCTCTCAAAGTTCTCCATTAACTGTCATTTCAGTAGATAGATAGATAGATAGATAGATAGATAGATAGATCGATAGATCGATAGATAGATAGATAGATAGATAGATAGATAGATAGATAGATAGATAGATCGATAGATAGATAGATAGATAGATAGATAGATAGATAGATAGATGTCACATTTTCTCAGCAGCCTACTAATGCCCTGCATGCCCATGTCGCATACAAGAAAGAAGCATCATTTTGGGCAAGGTAGGGTACAATTCGGATATCTCTCTCAGTTACTGTTATGTTAAATACATGTGATGTAAAATATTAAAGAGTATTAATCTGAACCTCGTGTTGCTAGATTTATCTGTTCATTATCATTAAGAGATTCTTGTAGGTCATTTCCCCACTGCTGCTTAATTTTCAGATGTCTTTTACCTATCGAGCTTCAGTTTTATATATCTGAGAGGCCAACCTCCTATATTGTCCCATACCTACTATTGAATTCAATACCTGCTATCACATGCGCATTGGGGAGTTCCTTCCAGGTCTCTAGCGCAATTCCAGTTAATTCGGCACATCAAGTCTCCCTCCGAAGCTGCCCTACATCTCTAAGAAGGTAATGATTTGGTCGTATACGTTTAAGCAGTTGCAGAGACCAAACATCTAAATCTCGGGCAACAGGAGGCTGACAGAGAACTCTTTCCGCACCCCACTAGTTTGACTATGTTTGGCAGGTGGTTAAATATGGCACCCCCTCCCCCATGTGTATTTCCACTAGAAATTCCCCTTGATTGCCCCACTCAGTAATGATTTTTCACAGTTATCCCCTTCAGCACGCCATCTTGTTGCATGCTGAAGCTGGTAATGTAGCTCAAAGTTCGGTAGCCTAAGGCCATCCCCCTCTGAGACCATCTTCAACATTTCCAACTTAGCCCCACTTCTCCTGCCAGTTCAGACTACATTTTTCATCAGCACATCCAGTTATTAGCTACGGGGCACATGGGGATCTGTGCAGTGAACAGGCATTGTGGGCATAACACTATCTAATCAATAGCAATCCTACTTAGAATAGACAATGGCAATGTATTCTAGAATTAATAACGACCTAGAATTTCTGTTGAATTTGTCACTTTAACGTTGCTACAAAAACACTAATGCACTTGTCCACAGCTCCCTCCCTACTACCCTGTCACTAATGGGTGCATGGTGCAGTACAGTTCCTTGACCCAAGTTGGGCCGCAGATACCATGACTGAATCCATTTAATCTTGGTGCATTAAGCATCCGAGTGTGTTGTTAGATCCCTTCTATTCTTTTTCTAGACAGATACTAGCGGAAAATATAGGTGGAATATTTGTTATACAAAATAAACATCAATCTCGTTTTATATAGCGGTGCTATTCACCAGATAGGGCATCCAGGTGCTTCCAGGTCCAGGAAGGCTTATTTGAACAGCCAGGTCTTGAGGGCCCTTCAGAATTCTGGAAGTGAGTTAAAGGTCCGGAGATTAATGGGGAGTTGTTCCAGGTCTTTACAGCGATGTAGGAGAAGGAGTGCCCTCCACTTCTGCTTCGGTAAATAAGGGGAGTGTGGTCACGTTAAAGGGAGGCAGAGGATAGTCTTCGACAAATGGTGGAAGCTAAGGCGGTGGTTAATGTAGGCGGTCCATGGTTGTGTAGAGCTTTGTGTGTGCGGGTCAGCAGCTTGAATTGGCATCTCTTCTGTACAGGGAGCCAGTGGAGGTGTCTGAGGTGGAGTGTGATGTGGGTTTGTCAGGGGAAGTCGCGGAAGAGTCTGGCTACATCGTTCTGTATGGTTTGAAGTCTCTGTAGGAGCTGTGCGGTGATGCCTATGAAGAAAGCGTTGCTATAGTCCAGATGGCTTTTGATGAGGGCCCTGTGTCACGGTGCACCTCGTGTGCTGGGGCAGCTACTTGAGGTCCTTCCGTACCATGCTTAGAGTGAAGAAGCAGGAGAAGTAGACGGTGTTGATCTGTGATTTCATGGTGAGATTGTTATCAATGATGATTCTGAGGTTTCTGGTGTGGTCAGCGGGTATGGGTGCGGGTCCCAGATCTGAGAGCCATCAGAAGTCATTCCAGGGGGTGCTGTAACTTCCTTCTTGTCCAGGTTCAGCTTGAGGCAGTTGTTCTTCATCCAGTCGGCGACACTTGTCATGCATCTTTGGAAGCTGGTCCTGGTGGTGGTAGGGTCATCGGTGAGGGAGAGGATGAGTTGGGTGTCTATGTAGGATATTATGTTGAGACCGTGCGATCAAAATATGTTGGCCAGTGGGGTCATGTATGCATTAAAAAGTGTAGACCTGAGGGATGAGCCCTGGGGAACACTGCAGACTAATCCATGGGTTTGGTGGTGTAAGGTGGTAGACGGACTCTGTATCCTTCGGATGAGAAAGGAGGTGATCTATCTGAGTGTGTCCCCTTGGATGTCGATGTGGTGGCGTCATTTGATCAGACATCCATCTGATATGTGGATGTCTTTAATCTAGTCATGTTTCTTGTCCTTAAAAACTAAATGAAAACGCAATTTCTGCTCCGTTTGCACTGGCAGCACCGGCAAAACATACTTGGAAGATGACCTCTCAATGTGTAATTTTCCAACAGTGACTATTCAGGTATGCGTCAATGGGACCTTTATCTGGTACTTTGTACCTATTTCATTCATCACTACACATTGATTATTTGTGACTGCAGTCAGAAGACCCACTTCTTCACCATCCTACACTTGTTGCTTGGGAAGTGGTGGAGAGGGGGGAACAGCAGATTTACAGAGCACTGAATTGGAGTGTGCACCAGCCACCGATAATTATTCCTAATCCATCTACAAATCCGTCTTGGACCTGCTTCAGCAGAACAGTTGAACTTGAGCTGCCAGAGCAGGTCCTCTCCAGATGAGAACATATGCAACCTCTGACCGGTTTCTGCCTGTTGAACTTAGTCAGTGAGGTGCAGCTTGAGTACTATGACACAATGAGCAGAAGACCAATGCCTGGAAGGTGACCTGGTTATGGGAGTTCACCATCTTCAGCAGAGCAATCAACATAACGTTAATGCTAGTGCACTATAGAGGTAGTAAGTATGTAGTAGAAAAAAATTAGGAAACTGCTACCCAGAGAACACAAAAATAAGGGCCCGATTGCGACCCTGGCAGACACGCTGCCAGCCTAAGGCCGTCGGGAACATGCCGCCAAGCCGGTGGCATCCCAACTGCTGCATTATAACATTACTGTGGGGCTGGTGGTGTGTGGGCGGCGCAGTCATGGCGGCGGCTTGCTGTGGCTCTAGGAAAGAGCCTGCAGCCAATGTCGGCCATGCTGCAATGCCCTGTGTTTCCCTACACGGTCTGCAGGAGAAACAGAGCACGCAACAGGACTGATGGCATGGGGGCAAACACAGCTAGCACCAGAAACAGGTCTCAAAGGCACACTCACCCTGGAGACATGTTTGCACCCCAAAACCTGCCTTTCCGCCGACCTGTTTTTTATGACGGTGCCCAGACCATAAAAACATTAGCGGAAAGGCAGGTTTTGATCGGCCTGGAAATGGTGGAAATGCCTAGACTGCCTCTATGGGCCGCTGCTGACACTGCCGCGGTGGTAGCAGACATGTTGACGGTGGCCTTGCGGTGGTCCACCCGCCCTGCTTGTAATCCAATAGTTGGACCACCAAAATGTAACGGCAGTTAAATGACCGTCAGAGTTGTAATCGGGCCCTAAGTTTATACAGGTATGTTCTTTGATTAGGGTGCATTCCACTGAGACTTCCATCATTCCAGTCCCGAGAGGCCCTGGAAGTCAGCCTCTGAGGAGGGGAAATGAGCTGAACACAATTTACGGCTCCACTCAAATATTCACGCAAGAATAGGCCATTGCTGCCACTGATAGCTCAAGGGGAGGTTGACATTGGAGTGCGTCTCTGGGCAAAAGGGTGAGCTCAGGGCAAACAAATTGCCACTGACTGACCTGCGCAGACATGTGGAACAAGTCTCTGATGAGTGGGGTGGTGGCGGGTGGGTGGAGTTGCTAAGTGGGAGTAAGTACCCAATGACTGTTACACAGAGCGGACAGATATGTCTTACTACCCTACTAAACCAGCGCCAAGGATGCACTTGGGAATGATCACGATGGTGCTGCAGGGAGTACACAAAGAGATGCCAAGCAACCCTAAAATGGTCAGTGAAGTGGCCCAACAAGGATGCGAGTTATAAACACATTTAAACTAGACACAAATGAAAAATTAAACAATCTGTGGAAATGCCACTGTTTGGAGGAAATAATACTACAGGTGCTCTGCAGTCACGCTCCTGTATCTGGCCTCACAATGCGGAACAAAACAATTGTCCGCAAGGTCATGTGGGATGTATGCTGGGAACTGGAAAGGAATCCTTTGACTCTTTGCTGTTGCTCCTCTCAGAAACAGAAAGACACTATAAGCAGCAAAATGTAGTCACTCAGAAGGCCTGACTCCACCAAACTCCCACTAGCTGCACTGACAAGATAGCCAATGGGTGAAGGACTCACCCATTGCCTCCTGCAAGTATGCTGTCCACTGGGCTGACCGAGTATTTCAATGGCACTGCAACGGAGCACTGGCTCAAAGTGCCCCTTCATGTATTATATTATTTTAATATGTGTATTATTTATTTTAACAATATCAGATTGCTGACAGCTGAAGAGGTCCTTGTGCAAGACCTGAAAAGGACAACCCAGAACTAAAACTAGAGACCAACATTGGCCATCAGTTTAAAAAATCATTCCATTAATGCAGAAAACTGTATCGCTGGTACTGCTGGCTGTCTCATGATTAGGGAAGGCGGATAATAGGCACTTTCTCTTGCATTAGTTCAAGAGGATAAGAACAAATGTTACTTACCTGTAAACTGTGGTTCTTCAGTATTGGTGTCTTTCATAGATTCACATGCTTGAATATTCCCCGTCGTCGAAGTGGGAGTCCCACGGTATATATAAAACGCAATAAGTATCATGTATATATACATATACACATACATAACCACATAAGGGTATATACATACCCAAATAAACTTATATATATATAGTTCAAATAATATATCAAGTTAAAAATACCATAGGATAGCATCGAGACATAGGAAAGCATTGAGAAAAAGAATCACTTTGCTAACATATCACTGTCACTTTATAGTCCAAACTCCAGCCAATCAGGCGCTAGCACCCTCTAGAACCTTCTCCTCAGAGGCTCAGGCCCTCAGATTTTCGAGCACGAGAGTGACCATAGAGCCGAAAGAGGAGAAGAGAGCCTCTGAGGGGAGGAGGGTGGGTCGCATGTGAATCTATGAAAGACACCAATACTGGAGAACCACAGTTTACAGGTAAGTAACATTTGTTCTTCTCCAGTATTTGGGGTGTCTTTCATAGATTCACATGCTTGAATAGAATAGTAAGCAGTAAACAGTATTCGGCTGACCAAGCCGTATTGATATTGCATGTAATACAAACAATGTATTTAAAGCGCAATAATAATAATACCCCAGGAGGAGGGAAGTAGCAGAGGCTCACCTTATTTAAACAGACTTCGTAGAACTGCCTGTCCCACAGCCGTGTCTGCTTCGTTAATGGATTCCAGACAGTAGTGCTTCGTAAACGTGTGCCTGCTGGACCACGTAGCTGCCCGGCATATTTGATGGATGGGCACACCAGCGAACAGGGCAGTGGAAGATGACATAGCCCTCGTTGAATGGGCTCTCACTCCCGAAGACAGAGGCTTACCAGCCTTTTGATGGCAAAAAGAGATTGCTGATGAAACCCAACGGGCAATAGTAGGTTTGGTGACAGATTGTCCTTTGCAAGCACGCCCGTAGGCCACAAACAACTGGTCAGATTTGCGAAAGGATTGAGTTCTGCTAATGTAGAATTTTAGACATCTCTTCAAGTCCAGAGAGTGTAAGCTTTGCTCCGCCGGGGTTTGTGGATGCGGGAAAAAAGTCTTTAAGAGCACCGGTTCGTTAAGATGGAAATCGGATGGCACTTTAGGTATAAAAACCGGATTAGTGCGGAGGATGACACAATCCGACCTGAATTGAAGGAACGGAGCCTTTATAGTAAATGCGTGAATGTCACTGACTCTGCGGGAAGAAGTCAGAGCAAGGAGGAGGGCCACCTTCCAAGTTAAAAATTTGACATCCGCAGAGTGGATGGGTTCGAAGGGCGCCTTCATGAGTTGAGCCAGCACGATGTTCAGGCGCCACGTGGGTGGAGGACGCCGAATGGGCGGGAACATGCGGAAGAGACCCTTGAAAAATTGTTGCATGACTCTGGATGAATAGAGAGAGGACGAGCCGTCTTGTCGGAAGCGAGATATTGCTGCTAGAAAGACCTTTAAGGTAGAGTGCGATAATCCAGACTGCGCTAGTTGTAGGAAGAACGTCAGAATGCGTTCTGGGGGAGCGTGCACAGGATGAATGTGGGCGGAAGCACACCAATGACAAAATCGCTTCCATTTGAGCTTATACGTTTTCACTGTGGATGGAGCTCTTGCCTTAGCTAACACCTCCCTGCAGGCTGGAGGAATGTTCAAATGAGCAAATTCAAGGTGCTCAGGTTCCAAGCCGACAAGCTGAGAGATCTGGGATTCGGATGGCATATCCGACCATCGTTCATTGTCAGCAGATCCGGCTTCAGGTGGAGAAGGATGGGCTCGCGTTGGGATAGGAGAAGCAACTCCGAAAACCATGCTTGCCGAGGCCACCGTGGAGCTATTAGAAGTACATGGCACGGTTGTTGTCTCATCTTCCGCAGCACTCGCGGAATCAACGGAATCGGCGGAAAAGCGTACGCAAATATCCCGTACCAATTGATCGAAAGGGCATTTCCGCACGACCCTTGGTGGGGAAACCAGCTTGCGTAGGACTGGCATTTTGCATTCTGCGGGGTTGCGAAGAGGTCGATTGTCGGGTGACCCCAAAGGTTGAAGACAAATTCCAGCGTCGGTTGATGTAACTCCCACTCGTGGGTTGATGATGCTGACCGACTGAGTGCATCCGCCAGAGTATTGGAAATGCCGGGCAGATGAATTGCTTGTAACGTCATCTGATGGAGTATGGCCCAACTCCAAATCCTCTGCGCCAGACGGGAGAGCAGTGGAGATCTTGTCCTGCCCTGTTTGTTCAGGTAGTGCATGCACGTGGTGTTGTCCGTCTGAATGAGGACTGACTTCCCTTGGAACTGCAGGCGGAAGGATTTCAACGCCAAGAAAATGGCCATCAGTTCCAGTCTGTTGATGTGCCAGCAACGCTGAGCTGCTGACCATAGGCCCTTGACGGATAGATCTTGAAAATATGCGCCCCAACCCTCCATGGATGCGTCCGTGGTAAGGACGAGTTCTGGGGTTGACGACAGAAAGGATGTTCCTGCTGCGATGTTGGCAGGACAAGTCCACCAATGCAGCGCTTGAGCCATGCGGGGTGACACCACGACCTGATCGTTGAAGGAACCGGAAACCTGGCGCCACTGCTTGTCTAACTCCTCTTGGATGATGCGACTTTTTAGTCTGCAGAGAGGGATCAAAGCGATGCATGAGGACGCCATTCCCAGAAAGGATTTTAATATGCGGACTGAAACTGACTGCTTTGCTGCGATGGAGCTCGCAAGCTGTTGAATCCGTTCCTGACGCTCTGCTGAAGCGAAGGCCATGGTTGTGCTCGTATTGATACAAGCGCCGAGAAATGTCTTGCACGTAGTCGGCGTGAGTTGAGATTTTTGTACATTGATCGACAACCCCAGGGACTGAAACAGATCGAGACAGCGCTGGGTATCGAGGGCCGCCTGGTGGGAGGATTGAGCTTTGATGAGGCAATCGTCCAGGTAGGGGTATATCTGAAAACCCTCTTGTCGTAAGTGAGCCACCACCGGGGCTAGGAATTTTGTAAAGACCCGCGGGGCTGAGCAGAGTCCGAAGGGTAGGACTTTGAATTGGTAGTCCCTGTGGCCCACTCGAAACCGTAGGTATTTCCTGTGACGTGGCAGAATGGGCACATGGAAATATGCGTCCTGCAGATCGATCGTTGTCATGTAATCCTCTTGAGAAAAGAATTGGAGGATGTCCTTCAATGTGAGCATCCGAAAGGACTGAGTCTTGAGAAATTTGTTGAGCAATCTGAGATCGAGGATGGGACGCCATTCCCCTGATTTCTTTAGTATGAGGAAAAAACGGGAATAGAATCCCAACCCTCTTTGAAATTTCGGAACCACTTCGATGGCACCCTTGTTTAACATTATTTGGATTTGTTTGAAAAGTTCTCTGAGATGGGCGGGTGGTGGCCCGGATGGAGGTGTGCGTGGAGGAACCTTCACAAACTCTAGGGCGTGGCCCCTTGAAATAATATCCAGGACCCAGCGGTCCGAAGTGATTAAGGACCAGGTTGAAAAGAACTGGGAGATTTTTCCTCCAACAAGAACTAGAGGACAACTGGGAAAAGGAAGTTCTTTCCGTACAGAGTCACTGCTTCTTGGTTGAATTTCCTCTGTAATTCGACTTTCCTCTGTATGACTTGCTAGTTTGCTGTCTGTAGGACTGCTGCGGTTGTGAATAGTACCGCTGTTGCCCCTGATTGTACGAGCGGTATTGGGACGAGGAGCCACGAAAAGATGATGATGAGGAGGTGCCGCGGCCGCGCGCACCTCGAAAGGGCTGCTTCTTAAACTGTAGAGTGCCGAGGGAACGAGCCGTATCCGTATCCTTTTTAATGGTTTGCAAGGCATCTTCTACATGCTGGCCGAATAATGACTCCCCGTCATATGGCATGTCCAAAATCTTAGCCTGGACCTCTTGCCGAAAAGAGGTTGATCGAAGCCAGCCCTGTCTTCTTAGGACGGCTGCTCCCGCCAATTGGCGAAAACCGGTGGATGCGATGTCAACAGAGCAGTCAATGATCTCGGATGACGCCCTCTCTCCCTCTTGCAGGATCTTCTGAGCTTCCGCTCTTGAATCCTCCGGTATAAGCTTGACCAATGCAGCCATGTCCGACCACATCTGTCTATCATAACGGCCGAGGATAGCCAAGGAATTCGCAGCCCCGACCGTTGTTGACGCCATGGTTGAAAACTTCTTGCCTATGGCATCCAGGCGACGGCCGTCGCGGTCCGGAGGCGCCGACGTTGGAGATGATGGATTCTTGGAGCGGCGCTGTGCCGCTTGTGTGATCACTGAGTCCGGCTTAGGTTGAGACACCAAGCAGGCTGGGGAAGAATCCGGAGCTTTATATTTTTTCTCCAGGCGTGGGAGCACCGCCGGAATAGAATTAGGTGTCTTCATTAATTTTAAGCCTTCATTCCATATGAAGTCTATGATTGGCACAGCTCGTACTTGTTTCTGAGGCTGGGACTTGAAGTCATATAAGAAACAGTCCTCTTCCCTAACCACCATGGGAAGGTGAAAGCGTTGTGCTGCTCTCTCCATCAGCTGATGGAACCCTGTTATGTCGACAGGTGGCGAGTTGACTGGTGACCTTGGCGGTGATGCGGGCGAATTGATTTGGTAATCATCCCAGTCCGCCATAGTGTCGTCCTCTGGGAGCTCGCCCTCTTCCGTATCCGGATTGTCCATATTATCATCCTCTGCATTGGAAGGCAGTGCAGGTGTGGAGGGCGTGGGTATCGTTGGCAATATAGGATGAGGTGGAACCTCAGATGGCGCTTCACGTGGAGTATTTTGAGGGGATGCTGGAAAACGACGATTATAGTCTTCCAACATATATTGGAGGTTGGAAACAAGCTGCACAGGAAGCTGCATCATAGGAACCGGAGCAGAGGTATTTTGCTCTTCTTCCTGTTCATAGAATTCATCCTCCTCAGACTCTTGGCATTTTATATGGAGCTCCGAAGGACTATGAGCATCCCGAAAAAGAGACTGATCGCCCTCATCCGAATTGTCCTCATCCCCTGAGGGAAATAGTTGACGAGGTGGCCGTGGTCCAGGTGGTGACATAACAGGGTCTAGCATGGCCTTACGACGAAGCATTAAGGAGCTGTCCACAGACCCCGGTGCTGGCGTTGACATTGGCACCAATGGCATTGTCGCAAAATTTGACCCTACCGTCGTCGAGGCGACCGTCGACGAAGCAATCGTCGACGGAGCTGCCGTCGACAAGGTTGCTGCCGTCAACGGGACTGCCGTCGACGGGGTGGCTGCCGTCGACGGGGTGGCTGCCGTCGACGGGGTGGCTGTCGTCGACGGGATGGCTGTCGTCGACGGTGTGGCTGTCGTCGACGGTGTGGCTGTCGTCGACGAGGCTGTCGTCGACGAGGCTGTCGTCGACGAGGCTGTCGTCGACGAGGAAGATTTCCTCTTCTTCTTTTTACCCATCGTCGACGGAGTTGTAGATGTCGACGGAAGCGCCAGCTTCCCAGTCGTCGACGAAGAAGTGAGTGGTATCGTCGACGAGACAGTTCTAAGAGACACACATACTATCGTCGACGGAGAAGACGTCGACGAAGTCAGTGTCGTCGACGAAGGATATCTACTCGATACCGTCGTCACCGTCGTCGACGAGGCTGATGAAGTAGCCGATCTCGTCGACGGAGGGGCCGTCGACGGGCCCGTCAACGGTTTTGAAAGTTTCTGACTGGAAACATGTGCTGACGGAGTCACAGACGCCTGAGAGCTACGTCTCGGGGGCGCAGACGTGGTGACAGAGACTTTGCCTGTAGACACTTCCTCAAGGTGAAGTCTCTTCTTTTTCAGAAAAGGAGATGGCAAGTCCTGGACACTTCCACGCTTTGAGGAGACTCCTGTTTTGACAGAGGCTACACTTTCCACCTCAGAAAGTGGGTTGTCTGTGTCCTTTAGTTTTTGAAGCCATATTAAAAGGCGACCTTCTCTATCTTTCAAAGTTTTGTGAGAGAAAGTTCTGCAGATCTTACAATTAGCCACCTTATGATCAGGATACAGACAATAAATACATTTCTCATGGGGATCCTCAGAGAAAAGTCTTGACTTTCCGCAAGATGAACAAGGACGGAAAAGAGATTTCTTACTTGCAGACATGATGAGAGATAAAAAACCTCAAACCAGATGAAGAACTGAGCAGAGCTCAGGGAGACTCCCTTCACACGACGTGCGGTAGAAAATCTGAGGGCCTGAGCCTCTGAGGAGAAGGTTCTAGAGGGTGCTAGCGCCTGATTGGCTGGAGTTTGGACTATAAAGTGACAGTGATATGTTAGCAAAGTGATTCTTTTTCTCAATGCTTTCCTATGTCTCGATGCTATCCTATGGTATTTTTAACTTGATATATTATTTGAACTATATATATATAAGTTTATTTGGGTATGTATATACCCTTATGTGGTTATGTATGTGTATATGTATATATACATGATACTTATTGCTTTTTATATATACCGTGGGACTCCCACTTCGACGACGGGGAATATTCAAGCATGTGAATCTATGAAAGACACCCCAAATACTGGAGAAAAGAGTGCTAACAATTTTTTTTTATGTTATGCTTCTTCTAACCTAATAGATGTAAAAGGTTACCTTACAAAAGTCGCAAGAAGCCAGTTATAACGTGTCTCTAACAAGTACAAGAATCGCAGGTTGAATGTGTGCACCTGGTTTCGAAGCAGCAGGGTGAATAAGATCAATGGGGAATTAGAAGAGACTTTAAATTTGATTTCTGCTCTGATCTTGAAGAATAACCAACAATTGTCGTGATCCGCAACAGAAGAACCCTACCTGGGCTGGAAAAACACATTTTGCAGATGTCTCTCAGGCAGCTTGTGTAGCAAACAACCAAATTTACATTCAAACATGGAGCTATTTTGTGTTCAATGATATCTGTTGGAATACAGCCTGACAAGGAAGGGGATTTTGAGCCTCACAAAATACATTTTACGTAAGGTTGTGAATATTGTATCTAGGTAACGAGCAGGAATCACTTTCACTGTGTTCTACTTTACTAATATTCTCACTCACAGCGAGTAAAACAGGCTGGTAATGGCTTTAGGTGCAGAAGCCAAACAACGGGTGAGGAGAAGTGAAGGCAAGTCTGTTTTATGAAATATAATCTTTCAGTGTGTGCCTTTGCAGAACGCACAACCTGTTTTTGTTGCACAATGTATTCGTTCACTTTGCCAAGACTTAAGAAAATCATTTCAGCGGGGCGCTAAAAGGTGCATCTCTTTCCAGCACATCTGGGGACTCTGAATCCAGATGTTTTCAATCTCCAAGAGCGAACTGAAAGAAAAGAGTAGACAAGCTGAGCAGGCTGGAAGAGAGAGTAAAGGCTGGTGCCATGCACTTCAGAGCCATTATAAGCACCTGCTTGTTTCAGATGGAAATTGGACCTGTGTCACCTGCATGTCTGTGCTCTAAACAATAATTAAATAAACGCCGCAGGCATTTCTCGCCTGTTACTATGTATGATTAAACTACTGCTTGACGTACATTACCAGGACGAGGCGACTCGAAGAAAAGCGGTTTGTACAGTTAGAGACCTCAACATGTTTTAGCATAGCGCTTCACACTGTCATTCTGCCACTCCAGATGGTACTTTTGTAACAGCCTCAGAGGGATGGAAGGCTGAGTCTGCCTTGCGCTGACAAGATGAGACCGTTGTCGGAGGCAGGCGTTAACCTAATGAACTATCTTGCTGACTTCATGGTAATCTGTATAAATTTTTGTAAAAATGTACTTCTTATTCTTTGTTGATAATGGATTGGCACACAGAAAACACACTAAGAGCCGTGGATGCACTGAGTAACTTTTAGAGTTCTCACAGAAGGTCAACAATGTATTTAATTTCCAAGAGAGGTGTAGCATTTCTAACCCTGCATGCTGAGGGGTTGAAAATGAGGTATTAGCTAAGCCTGCTTACATTAAAGGGTTGCTTCTCCTACTGCTCCAACAGTTCATGGGATAAACTTAGACAGCAGTCAAAGTTGATGCAATTCATTTGGTGTAGTCTGGAGGAGACAGCAGATAAAATACTAGGGCGTACACGAGCACCAGAGGGCAGAGTTTGGTACAAGCATGCAGAGGAGTAAAAGGAAACACAGACTTGCATCAGAGGGACGTGGAAATTGGGATATGGAAAAATGAGGAGGGATAGATTTGTTGAAACATCGCCCCAATCTGGGATTGAAATGGGTTGTGCAGGGGCAAAGAAAGTCTGTCTGCAATTAGGAAGCCCCAGGATGTGATGAATGTATGCTTATGTAATGTTGCCTACCTATGCAATGTGCAATATGCAAACTGTTACTTATCTGTACCCATCTTTTTCTAGCTTTTTTGTTCCATAGTCATGTTATGTTGTTCATACTCCCAAGCATCTATTGGTGGTCTCATAAAATTACAGGTTAAGGAGTTCAAATTGGCACGCGGCACTGGCACACAAACTACAGAGTGAATGCCACTATATCGAGCTCAACAATCGCAATATAAGTATAGGTCGAGTTAGGAATAGTAAATCTATATTTACAATATAGTGGTAGGCCCATGTAATGGATTCGATATTACTGTCATGCGATAAAAAGCAAGAGAAATAACCATAAAACGGAAGCTAACAATGTATTTTTCCCCCACCTGAGCTACGTCTGAGTTTCCCTGACACGTTGACTTACCTTGTGAGGTAAGTATAGGTGAAGTTAAGAAAAGTAAATATATAATTACAATGCAAGGTTACGTCAATGTACTAGATGAAATATCTTGTAGAATTGCACTAGCGAAACACTGATCCCCTTACCCCCAACTAGATGCTATGCTAATACATCTTTCCTCCACCTGCGGTCTGTGTGGCCCTGACATACGTGTGATAAAAAAATCTTCCTTGATCATGCAACATGGAAGGTCACTATATATTAGAATAAACTGCAAACCAAGTGTTGCGGATAAGCAACATTTTCCATTTGAAAAGGTCTATTGTAGCTCGAAATGTTGCACATTGTTATGGTGGTGGGCTTGCCATGAAGGAGAAAAGAAATAAAGTCTTCAACACTGTTAGACACAAAGTCTTTTTCTCTCTCTCTCTCTCTCTCTCTCTCTCTCTCTCTCTCTGCGGACATAAATATCTAAACAATAGTGTTTGGTGAAAGTGCGGGCTGAGGCCCCATGACTACCTTACACCTGTCAGCTTTCTTATATGATGAATGTGCAAAGATGCTGCTGCTTGGCACCTGCTAGATAATGCGTTGATTGATTGTCTGACTGAATCAGACAGATCACCTACCAACCTCGATTTGGAAACTTGTTTCCCTTCGCATGCCTGGGTAAAAGTAGTAAAATTAGTTAGTAGTACGGAGGGGTTTAATACGATCAGTGCATTAGAAAATTGCAATTCTATCATCAATTTGCAGTTATAATTTGTGAAGAAGGTAAGAAGGTGTGAATTAAGTACCAAGAGTGATCGGCGGTATAGCGGAGGCTATAAAATGGTGGTAAATAACCTTGCAATATCCTCTGGTGTTTTCTGCAGAAAAAACAAAACTTTGAACTATTTTTTTAAGTGATGGGGTCCGACTCATCAGTGCATGGTTAGCACAGGAGACTTGGTCTCGCTTGCTAAACTATCCAACAACCAGCCCGCAGCACTTTCAATTCTTAGAAACAGATCTGCTTTAGTGTAGTTATGTCTGGTGTACAAAACATTAATATATGCAAACATCAAATTGACCAAAACTTCTATTAAAGGCAAAACAAAGAAGGGGATGAATGGCCAAACGGGGTTTAGAAGCAAAAGTAATGAAAATCAAATCTAACACCAGGAAGCGGAGGGAATAAACTGAGATACAAGTTGAAAAGGTTAGTCAGATTGTGGAAATGCAACAAAGTCATTCATAGACGGGCTGAAAAAGAACAGAACTGGACAAAACGAGTATTTCAATTTAGTTCCCAATGTAAGACAGATAGTCCATCTGAGGTGGAAGACTATTAAGGCAAGAGGAGTAGACAAGTATTAAGAAGCAGTAACAACATCAAGCTTTGTGGGAAGGAACACGGATCCTGTAATTGGGAAGATGCACGGCTGTTCAGCTGGAAGTGATGGCATCTCAGAAGAAAAGCAGTAAAACATTCTGATGATTTTCCAATTAAATTTGTCTTGGTTTTCTGAAGGCCATGATCAACATTGGGGAATGCAGCAGCAAATAAGAGTAAGCAGAGTAGTGAACGGTGCCCGTTAATGACCGGTGCCATGATCGCTCTTCTGACAGCTTGCAGGGATATTGAGTGCAATTGCAGGGCTGTAAACATTATTAGAATATATTAAAAACATATTAAATTCTCTGAATGTTCAGGAGTGGTTTCAGAACTGGTAAGTGTACAGGGTTTCGATGACAGACAGCTCAATACAATCCCGATAGTTTTCAATTAAGGGATGTGGTGCAATGCATGACCTACACAAAACGAAAAAACAGAAAATTGTGCCAATAAATCTAAAAAAGCACTGAATACAAAAGTCTCTCATAATTTCTGTTTCCTGCAGAGCATTTTTCCTATGAATTTGATTGGAGCAGCCATCCTTTGTAGTGAAGACTACATTTCTGGTACCCCCAGGTGGAGAACCATTGCTGGATCGGCAGTGAGAACTTTGATCCATACCACTTTGCTAATGTTTAACACACATAGTTGTGTACGTATTCAATGATCACTTGCTAGTCAAACACCCTGCATAGTCACACGCATGGTCACTGCTTGGTCTTAACCAAGCCCGCTATATCAGCCGTTAGAAACGCCTGACCTAAAAGGGTGTCTCAACATACAATGATCAAACTGTTACTAGTGACAACAAAGGAAGGAAAGGGAGAGCACGACAGCAAGAAAGAGAGAGAGAAAGAAAGCCAGAGAGAGATTAAGAAGAGTAGAAAGAGGGACAGATAGTAAGACGGATCCGAACAGTGAGAGAGAAGAGAGGAAGCGCGAAAATAAGAGCAAGGGAGATGAGGAGAGGAGTAGAAAGAGCTGGGAGAGTGAGAGAGAAATGGACAAAGCCAAGTACATCGTTATCACAACAAGTCCAAACTGGGGCTATCTGGTTACATCTATTACATTAAGAGTCAATACACCTTATGTGGGAAGTGAATGATATTGCATCGCACAGCCTTAGCTTTAAATTAGTTTCATAGAATGTTATAGTTACTACCATAGACACCTTTTTCAACTTTCACCACAACAAGCCATCTAGTACAAAAGGGCTCTACAGAGGTTTCTCTACTTTTTACGTCTTGTTTTTTACGTTTAAAAAAAAAAAATTGGTTGAAACGCCACATAATCACAAAAATATATAGATTTCTAGTCACCCCTCACTCATTCCAAACACTTAGAGTTCAGAGGAAGATATAAGGGAACTAGTTAAGTGAGACTGGAGTGCGTGCAGGTGGCCCCAAGAGAGAATGCAGTTTGAGCGATACCGGTTGATACCATATAACTACTTACACGGGTATACTATATCGGAGCATGACTGGAAAATAAAGAGAGGCTCATTCCCCTTCTGTCTCAGATGACATAAGACTGAAGAAGCCTTTTTTCATGTGGAGTGGAGCTGTAGGATGCATCGGTGGCTCTAGGAGAGGATGGCACAAATGCTGTCAACATCGTTGGGACGTTGAATAAGTCCAACTCCTTAGATGACACTCCTGAACCTATTGAAAGACCCGAGACAATACATATGACAAAGAACCTTTGTGGCCTAGGGCCTCATACTACCAACAAGTGTTAAGAATTGAAGATCAGCAAAAGTGCCAAATCTTGCACAGTGGATGGCAGGAACAGCAATTGCTGCATATAGGAAAAACTGATATACATAGCCCGCCAGTGTCCTCAAAAGCGTTAAAAAAAATATGGAGGAAGTGGATGTGTCATCAGGGACATGTAGACAACAATGTTGCCAACCCATTCTGAAAATGATGAAGGATGACCGAGATACAGCAGGGCACACAACTTCACAATGTGCAAGTGAATGGAACAGGTCACATATAAACATGGTGCTGTTTACTGTGTATTAAAACAACGATGGGGTATATTAAAAACATGCTTACCTGGCTTGAGACCTCATATTCTACATGCTTGATGAACATGCCCTTTTTCTCAGGAACTAACTCTACTTTGACCGTGTCCTGTCCAACCAGCTGCTGCAGTGTATGGGAGAGCATCAGTGGGTTGCCTTGAGAGACTTGCATTTTAAGCGGTCCTTCGTCACTCTGCTCCATTACCTATGGCGTCGATTCACCCTGGAAATTTAAGGTTTCAAAATACATTTTAGAACATAAATCTATCTCCAGAAAATATTAATGTAATCTTAGCCAACAGCTAGTCCAAAAATGCATTTATTATTTAACATGCAGTGCTCAGTAGCGCTCTTATTCAAACAAGAAGAATGAACAAGCATTGGCATAGCCAATAGGTCTCGCCTTTGGGACTTTATAAGTGTTTAGTTATCCAGCACAATATCCTTGGTGCAACGACATCAACTGTTGCATGGCTAAACACTTATAAGGTCCCAAAGGCGAGACCTATTGACTATGCCAATGCTTGTTACTTATGTGACAATCCATGTAAGCATGCTGTTAGTCCTGCTGTTCTCACATGCAGATTTGCAGTTTGTGTTGATTCTTTAGTTTCACAAATAATGAAATATAGTCATTATCTAGTAGGCCATTGTTATTTTGAGCAGCCCAGCCATAACCCAAATAACTATGCTTTAGACAAGCTTGCAGGTGCCAACCTCTTAGAAAATATTTTGAAGGCGTACGCACCGGAAGCTGTGTAATCCCAGACTTTGTCCTGCACCTGTTCAAAATATAGAGGGCTGTCACTAGGTCCACAAGCATGAATCGCACAAGTTTGTTGACTTCATGCAACTTCTGGCTTCAGTGATATTCAAAACGGACTAAATAGGAGAACTGTTGCAGATGTTGCAACGAGCTTGAAATGAGCTGCTTTAATTAAATAAGGCACGTGGTTGTTTTATGCAAATCTATCGATGTGATGAGCTTGTATCGCTATGCTAAAAACACATGATGTGCAGCTATGATTGCCACCTGGCTGGTTTTATACCAGCACTTACATTGTTTGTACAAAAAAAATTGAAAAATCACCTAAAGCCAGTATTTTTGCCCTTATCAGTACATACTTTAAGCAGTAGATGTAAGAAGAAAACACTTTTAATGTGTTCTACAGCTAACCTATTGGTAATTAAAGTAAATAAAGGTAGAAAGGCAATGTTAAGAATGAACGCAGACAATGACAAAATTAAGTTCTACAAAAGAATCATGTGTGGGCCTTTGCAGAATGTTAAAACGTGTACAGATGGCCAGTATTTTTCTTTGGGAAAGGTAGCAACCCTTTGTGAATCAGTAGACAAGAAACCAGTTATAGTGCGCAGCACGACTTGTTGAAGATTGCATTAATCTCTTTGCATGAGCTGAAAGCCATTTTGTACTTGGCAGCCATTTTAGTTAGCTATGTGCTGGCCATTTGCTGTTTCCCTCTCCCAGAGTCTTGCACATGCTCAAATGGGCCTAGCTAGTAGAGTGCACCTGTTCCTAGTATAGAACTGTCAGGCTGTTCTAACTGATGCCAGCAACGTATTACTCCTCCTACTTGTTGACTGTGCAGTTTCTGTATGACCATCTATGTGCATAACTCTTCTCATGTGTACTTGTACCGCCTTTTTCAGCCCCTGTGTGGGTATAAAAGGACCATGCTTCTTCTGTTCAGTGTGCTACTTCACTCAACACCAAAGGGTGCTGTGTGAATGTAGTTCCACCTCATGAGGTTTATTAAACTTTGTATTTTCTATTCCAGTTTCTGTGCCAACTTCTTCCTATTGGTCTGAGGACTCTGTGCAGAGAAGGGCGAACCCCTTGCACTGGTAGGCCTAGCTGAGGTCACCATCAACAGACTTACAACTTTTAAAAATAAATTAACATCATCAATGCAGAGGTTTGAACCCTAGTAAAGTGTACAAAAGAGCGACAGAGGGAATGCTTGAATTCATCATCATTAGTCTTTATTCGATTTTAAAAGATCATAAAAGACACAAACATATAAACAAACATAACATAAATAAACCCCCAAAAAATTATTAGAATCCATCATTAAATACTTAAAAGATCATAAAAAAGCATTAAACAGATCGAGATGACTACGAAGTTAAAAAAAAACGTATTCATCTCAGCCCCTGGAAATTACCTGGGCCACATCCCACTCTATTGGTATTTTGACCCTAAGGCATCACTACACGAAAACTGCAGCGAACTGGTTGCAGAAAAAATATAAAGTAAAACAAAAACTTAAGTACAAATAAACATAACAGGCACAGAACCACTCCGCTCGCTGCCCTGAAGGTGCTCGACCTGTCTGGCAACCATCTGACCGAACTACCTGAGCAGGTGTTCAGTTTTCTCGAGCTCAACACTTTGAACCTCAGCTGTAACCAGCTGAAAGGTCTGCCTGCAGGTCTAGTCCGCTGTCCCCGTTTGGCAGTGCTGAATATCTCCCGCAACCAGCTGTCCGCCTTTCCTACTGGTTTCTTCAGTCAGGAACTGCCGCTTCTTGGGACCCTCAGCGCGTCGGAGAACCTGATCGAGGAACTGAGTGGGAACATCGGCCTCTTGCCCGCCCTCAAGGTACTGCTGCTGTCAACATCAGGGAACAAGCCCGCGCGCGCCTCGAGCAGCAGCAGGGGGAGGGGAGAGAGGAGGGGGCCTGCGCGATTCCCTTGCAGGAGCGAGCAGCAAGGCGCGATAATTGATAACATATGGCGCCAGCTGCTCGCTCCCGCAAGGGAATCGCCAAACGTGCAAGCGTTGCCATTGAAAGCAATGCAACGCGTGCACGTTTTTGGGTGAAAAAGGACACCGATGGCTAAAGGTCTTTTTCCTATGCAGCGCATCCGCACTGCGTAGGCGAGACCTAAAAATTAAAAGCAAGCAAGCTTCTTCGGCTCTCCAAGTGTAACCACCAAAGGTTAGAACGCAAGGCAGATACAGATGAGGAGCAAAAAAGTATCCATTAAGCACAAAAAAGCACCGCCCATTAAAATACCCTGATTAAGGAAGTGGGCTCTGTATATACAGCGGAAACTTCACAGTCAAAAAAATTAACATTTAGATTCCAGAAATAAAATAAGTAAAGGCAAAGACAACAGGACTGAAATTACATGCCAGGCTTTTGGATGTGCTGATGCTTTTTATATTTTGTTATGGCTTTTGCAAAGCTTTATTTTGGAGGCACTCCCAGGCCCTTATCATTATTAAAAGTAAACATGGGCACAAAAGCACATTTTTGGGCCTCACAAAGCACACTTTCCATAGAAGTGATAATTAAGGTAACTACTTTGTGTGGATGTGGTCACTGTAAAAGTGAAGAATGCGGTCACTCAGTGAAGTTAGCCAATGGCTTTAGTAGGACAACCCACTGCTCCATTTTATTTGCTGTAGGTGGCAACGGAAAAATGTGAAGGACACAACCGCTGATCAATAGATGAAGAGGGCATATCCACAGCCCTATAAGTCAATATATGAAACCTATAATTTTAGTAAAATCAAAAGGGCCTTGCCTAATGCCAGACCTCAAAAAGACGTGTTAACAGAACAGAACTAACGTCACTACCCAATAAAAAAAATAAAAAAAAACAGTGGGCTTCAGAGAAGTAACATCTACCACATCATTGCATTTGATTCTTGGTGTATCATTCTACCTCCTAGAAAGTTCTTCCATTGCAATATTAAAGGGACTATTATACATCAGACATACAAAGAAGTATCATATTTTTTGTCCACTTCAATCAATTAGCCCACTCTTGCACGCTAAACCCAAAGCAATCTTTTTTTATTTTATTTATTGCTCACTGCAGCAAGCATTTTTTTAAGCCTGTCAGGACTTAAGCGCGAGCCTGACTCTATCATGACTGTCTTATTTGTATTTTCATTTTTGCACATTGGGACATGAAATCCTGGGAGTCTTCTGAGGACAGTAAGAAGAACAGAGAGGGACCCCTTCTACACCAAAGGAATAGGGTTCAAATAATCATTTAAAAAGAGAGAAGTTTCCTTTGGAAGAAATTCCAATGCTTTCGTATCCTTAATCAAACACACATTCACCAAGGCTTCCTAACACTCACAGCCCAAACAGTGAATAGACTTGAATTCAAGGTCAAAACAACGAAAACACATTTTGTATAAAAAGTATTTTAAATGTATTCTAATGATTAAAAACAACTACATAAAAATGTGTTATCACAGATTAAAAAATGGCACAAAAGTACATCAACAGACTATTGGGAATTGGATTCCTTCAAACGTGTGCAAATCGTTACCTGAAGTGCTTGTATTGCCCAACAATTCATGAGAGGAAAAATACACACAATCACAGGGGTTGTTAAACAGAGACAAAACATTCAACATACATGAGAGATTACACACAAAAAGACAGTACAATTTGTCATAAGGAAAGTACACATCTGTGTACTGCACCTTAACTACTGGAACACGATAACATACACCCTATTGATTATCTGTAGGTCCAGTTTTTACACAGATTGTGTGTAGAGCGTCGACTCATTTCGATGGAAAACTTTCAATTAGACCATCTTTTTCAAGACCAGTATTGTGACTCTCATAAAATAAATATGCTTCCAACGATAGGCATAAAATCCCCCAAGCCTCCTCTACTCCCCTCGTTCTCCAGTTGCAGCTTTTTCAAAGATAATTATTGTGCTGCTCGTGTTATGGACCCCGATGTACACTAGGCAATTCCTTACACTATCAATAGGTAATTTTCTCTTTCTAGAAAATTGGAGAAATGGCTGGATCCTTATTAATTTCAGTTCCTCAGTTTCTGACAATTATTTGGAGACAATGTGGCACCCTTCAATTGCTAAGTACGTCCTTGGGTATCCTTTTTAAGGTGCGTTTGTCCCAAGAGTCTCCCTGAGTATATACTACCGGGCTTATAAGATGACAGCAGGACTCTTCATGAATTGGGCCTGATGGGATGCTCGTTTACACAGCGTAATCTCCATGTCTTCTTTACACAAATAGTCTTCTGAGGGCAACAACAAAATCTGCAACCTAGCGGGAAGATGACAGCCATCTTTGGGGATTTCCTGATCCAATCTTAAATAGAAAATTCACCTGCAAAACTGCACCTTCACACTTTGGCCCCCCTCCGGCTGCTGATTAGGCCTGGGCGGTAAATTCAGTTTTGCTCGTGGAATTTGATGAATTTGGGTAATTTCGCGTTCCGTGGAGAACACGGAATTGCCATAAATTCCGCGATCTGTGGAATTTTTTGCTTCTTCACACTTTCAAAATGCGCGTTCGCAAGATATTTGCCCCCCCCCCCCCCCCGAGCACGCAAACAGTGCTCGCGAACAGGAAAAAAGCATCACAAACGAGCGAAACAAGCGATTCCATGTGTTGGCAGAACTCTGCGTTCTTGCAGAGATTTTTTAACGTTTCGCGGAGCTTTGCGTACAGTGCTGATGCCTCATTCTCTCCCGCTGCTTCTAGCCTGCTCACCTAACATTTCTACAACCATCCAACTTCTGACCCTGGTCGCGCAGCATGTGCCAATACTCGAGAATCACCAAGTTAATGGTTAAGTGCAGCATCTAACAACTGTAACAATCAGAGAATTAAAATGTATTCAACTACACTAATTGCGGAAGATTGAACTACTGAGTAGAACCTACCAGAATTCGAACCCTTGACCTGTAGATCACTAGAAATTTAAGAGGCAAAACTTTAATCCATACATACATCTTGCTGGTGCTGGTGCTGGCAAAGGCAAGAGGTGTGGCTTTCGTGTGCAAACAGCATTACTGCATGTCTGTTTTTGCACCCATTAGCAGTTTCAAGCCGGACCGCCTCCATTGCCAATGCTTTTTCTGTAACGCTTCGACTGGTCCTGTTGCCAAGACCCTTTAATTGTAAGGTAACACAAAATTATTTGGCTTACTTATAGTGCATGGGAGCTGATGTGAAAAAAGCAGGGATTAAATGTGTTTTGCCCCATCCCTTCTTCATCCACACAGAAAAAAGCTGGGTATATTGCAACATTAATTACAAAAAATGTGCAGAATAAAAATCACTAATTCACAAAAATGTATGAATCTATAGATCCTATCATTTAATTTACAATTGGCTTAGAATTGCACATCTTTGGTTATCGATAGAACCATTTATGGTTAGATCCAAAATAAATTGTAGATATTGCAGCATACCCAGGGTCACCGGAAATAGGCGATTCTGCGGCATTTTACGCTTACATATGGATTTGTTGCATAATTCATCATGTGATAAATAATTCTGCTTTCCTTCGAGCAGAACTCCAGTGACCCTGGTTATAACGCATAGTAGACATTGTCCAAGTTCTGCATGAATATTCCAATTGATTTTTCACATGGTAGAATATCTACTTTACTATGCATGGTGAAAAGACGCAAAGGAACATTTTATCCTCCATATGTAATAAAGTTTCCCGTTGAAAAAGTCCATCTACTTACTTTCGGGATTTCGGGGGGAGAAGGAAGTTGAGAGAGGAAGGAGAGGGAAAGAGCGAGAGAGAAAGAGAAAAGAGAAAGAGAAGAGAGAAAGAAACAAGAGAACGTTTCTCTCTCTCTCACCTTTAGGGTGGTGTGACCAGTGCAGTCGCACCTGGTGCTGACCTGGGGGAGGGGGGGGGGGGCTGCATTTAGAAAGAACTCATTGATTTACAAGAACCTGCTGCAGAGTTTCCTGTGTGTCCAGTAGATTACAGGCTACAATAAAAATGTTAAGATAACACTGGTTATGGATGTTTCCTGCTGGAGAGAGATGGGACTTTTGTCTAGTGGCAGTTCTCATCCATGTACTCTGCCAATCGCAGCACTGTATTTTAAGTGGATAGCTCAGTGGGTTACTGCTTCTATCACAGAAATTAGTTTGTTACTTGCAGTTCATAAATTACAATCCTTATGTAGCACAGTGACTTATGAACGATCGACAAAGAGCTGCATGCAAACAGAATAGCATAGAGGAGTACGGCATGGGTTTCTTCCCCAGCCTTTCATTCTATGTTCAGAACGTTGCTGAAAAGGATTCGTTTGGGGAGAAATACATTCTTATTAGTGAAGCCAACCCCAATCAGTGCTTTAAATCAAATGAAATGTATGTTAGAGAGGGGATATGGAAAGATTAGGGATACTGCTGGTTGGGGGTGGTAGTGAGGGCATCTGTGGAGAAGGTCATTGGGGGCCGCCAAGAATAGTTGTGCTTGTCCTACTGGGCACCACCAGCGCTAAAGCCAGGTTGGGAGGGGGAGTGTTTTTTTAAAAAAAAAATTCTAAACACGGAAATTCACAATAGTCGTTTTCTGTGAATTGTCAGTGTGAAAAACGGCTCACAAAAAGATTTATGAACTCTGGGCGTTTCTCAACTTTCTGATCAGCAGCAGGTCAGGAAGACCTTCTGTTCCTCTCTCCCCTGCATAGACAGTAAATCGAGGGGCCAACCAGCAATCCTGTCTGATGATCTGCAGCAGTGAATCCGATGTGCGAGCGGAAATGTCTGCCAATCCGGTTTCTGTGAATCTGCTTCAGGGAGTTTCCGCCCACAGATCAGTTGCTGGCACAAGCAAGTTCCACTTTAGTCAGCAAAAGATACGTGAATCGGGCCTAAAGCAAGCTCAGGCAGTGGTTCCCAAACTTTTTAGAACCATGACCCACTTTTAGAAATGACAAGCTTTCGTGACCCTACCTTTAATGGACATGAGATGGAAAGATTTTTAATGCAAATAAAGCATTATGCGGAAGCGAGTTGTCATTTACAGACAGCATATTTACCATTGAAATGGCCATTAACTTTGCTCAGACATGCAGTTTTACTGGTAAAACTAGGTAGCACGCAAATTATGGCGAAAATCCTGTTTCTGTGAATATGCATCATTTGTGCATCACCAAGTAAAGTGTTTTGATCCTATTAAAATTTGTTTCCAGTACACTTCAGAATTTGAAAAGCAAAAATGACTCATTTTTTTTTTAACTGCTAAATGCAGGCTCTTCATTGACAGGTATTTAAATTTTGTTGTGTGGTGCAAAAAAGAGACATGCTAAAGCCTTTCCTTCCACACACTGTGAAGTTTACCAAGATTGTCACATAATTCACTTTAAAAATCCTCTCACTTTAAAGTCAGAGAAAGAAAAGTAAACACCAATCTCATTGTAGAAGAATATGCAGCAATTTGTCAGAAGACAGCCGACATTTGACCTCCGTCTATGAAGCACTGGCAAATGTGTAAAGAAACAGAGAATTTAAAGGCATCCTTATTTATTGCTAGAACTTTCCAGATACACCAAAAATTGGCTTGCGACACACACACACAGTGTGCAAAACGCTCATCTAACGGATGACACTGTGATGTGGCAGAATCACTGAGCCCGAGAAGAATTTTGTCTTCCAAAGATAAAAGATAAGAAAACCGAAAGAGAAGTGTTTGAACCCAAGCAGGTGTACCTCATGCTGGCATCCTTCTGAGATTAATAAAGTGGACATCATGGAGCACACCTCCAGCGACACTTGTAACAGTGCTACAAAGCTTGCTGTAGAAAGGGCAGCATAAAACACAAATTACTATATAGTATTGAAATGAAAACTATGTTGGCAATAGGTGCAGGCTACAGCAAATAGGGCCTCATTACGAGGTCCCTTGATGTGGGGTGGTGTTAATCATGATCCCCTAAACAGTGGTCAACGGAAGGCCCTGCAGTACAGGGGGCCCCAATACCCTTTACGGGGCATGGGCGTAGGAAGTGTGGGGAACGTGGGGGATTTATCCCCCACCCAGATTTTGAAGTGAGGGGACACGAGGACAGGAGTGGGGGGACGAGGGGACATTCGAACGGTCATTACCAAGTGAAAGCTCTACCTATCAAGGCAGCGCTCTTGACCTGCTGACCTGTCACTGCCCACAGAGCACCTTCGAAGTGTCCTGTTACAGCTGCTTGCAGCCTGCATGGGTGGGAACAAAGGGAGAGGAGGAGAAATGCATTTGCTCTCTGCATCCTGCCGAGGCTATTGAGAAGGACCGGGATCTTCATGCACCACCCATTGGCTGGCTGGCCAAGGATCATCTAGCACCCAGCCCCTTCTCAGCACTTCCCTATCTGCAACTTGAATTTGAGCCTGCAGGGAAACAAGGAAGCTGCAACTCTGGTGGTGCTTGTCCTCAGAAGAAGGCTTGAGCCGGAACAACAGGTGAGGTGATCAGTGGGGCGTTCCGAATAACTCAAGCCTTACTTTATTAAAAAGGAGCCCTGCAAAATGGGGAGAAGGACATCAGGACGTTTGTTTAAGGAAATCTGGCATCAACCTTCCGCAGTGCATTAACCAAGGTACACATCTCTAACAAAATGGGACAGCAAGGTAAGGGCTCACTGCTAACATCTGTTGCGGACCTGAAGGAAATTGTTAGTTACCATGTCAGCACAACTAACTCTGCTGTTCTTTTTTCTGCTTTTTTTCCTTTCTTTTTTTGGGAGGTGTTTAACACCTCCCAAAACATTCAAATCCCTTGCCCCCTTTACAGCTTTCCTCCCCTGAACCCTAAAAACCCCTTACCTCCTTTTACTTGTACCCACACCTGAACCCTAAAAACACTATCTCTACCCACCACAGAAGCCTAAAACCTCACCTTCCTTTATCCCTACCAGCCGAAATCTTTAAAAAGCGCACCCTCTTTACCTCTATCTGACCCTGAATCTTAAAAAACCCTTACTTTTCTTTCTCTTCCCACCCCTGAACCCTAAAATCCCATTGGCACCCCTTACCTCTTCCCTCCCCTGAACCTTAAAAATCCCTTACCTCCCTTTACCTCTACCCGACCCTTAACCTTACAAAGCCCGTACCTCCCTTTACCACTACCTCCCACTAAACCCCAACATCTCCTTACCTCCCCATTAACCATACCTAAATAGAATAGAATAGAAGAAGAATAGAATGCGGATTTATAGAGCGCATAGTTACCCTAAAGCATCCCAGCGCTAAGCCGAAACAGAGAGACCAGAGGGGGTATCAAAGAAAAGGAAGGGGTCAAGGGAAAAGGTAGGTTTTTAGGAGTTTCCGAAATCGCAGATGGCAGGGTTCGATCCTGAGTTTGAAGGGAAGGGAATTCCATAGTTTGGCTGTGTTGACAGAGAATCGCCGTCCTCCTGTACGTGTGTTTTTTTACTCTGGGCACTGTGGCTAGGCGTTCATGATCTGAGCGGAGTGGTCTGTTGGCTTTGTAGGGCCCGACTATGTTCTTTAGGATGGGGGGGGCCCTTATCCTGCAACAGTTTATGTGCCAAACATAGGGATTTAAACTTTACCCTTTCGCGTATTGGGAGCCAATGCAAAAGTTTAAGTGCTGGTTTGGCTGATGTTCTGGCTGGGGTGCCCGTGAGAAGCCGTGCTGCAGCGTTCTGGATCTGTTGGAGTTTGTTAAACGTGGTTTCCGGTGCCCCAAGGAAGATGGCGTTGCTGTAATCCAATCTGGACAGGATAAGTCCTTGGATAAGCAGCTTCCGAGAGGGCTGTGGGAGGAGAGGCAGGACTTTCCGAGCCGATCGAAGGAGGCCGAAGCATGTTCCCGCAATTTTTTTTGCTTGGGTCTTAAATGAGAGGTCCTGTTCCATCCAGATCCCCAGACTTTTGATCTCATTTTTTGGGGAGGGGGGCTCCCCCAAGCAGGTGGGCCAGATGTATGGAGGGAGGGTGGATCCTTTATGCCCTAGTAGCATAATCTCGGTCTTAGACCCGTTCAGTTTCAGGGATGATTCACACATCCAGGTAAATATTTTTGATAGGCAGGTGTGGAGGGAGCCCGGTCCATGGTCGGGTTGGGATAGAGAGACGACCAGTTGGGTGTCGTCAGCGTAGCTCACGATTTTAACCCCAAACGGGGCGACTACCTCCTCCAGTGGGGCAATGTACACATTAAATAATGTGGGGCTTAAGGAGGAGCCTTGTGGTACCCCACACTGGAGGGGGATTGCCGCTGATCGTGAGTTATTTTCCCAAACCTGGAGGTGCGGTTTCTCAAAAATGACGTGATCCAGGACAAAGCTGTCCCTGTTACCCCTATGTCTGTCAGTCGCTGAGTGAGGACCTGGTGGTTAACCGTATCGAAGGCCGCGCTTAGATCCAGGAGGATCACTGCCACTGAACCTCCTGAATCCAAAATGCATCTGGCCTCCTCAACGACTGCCAGAAGGGCGGTGTCTGTGCCCTGTCCTGGGCGAAAGCCAGTTTGCGATTTCCGGAGAAGGCCGTTAGACTCCAGGAAATGGGAGAGTTTTTTATTGACTATCCTTTCCGTGACTTTGCTAAGTCCGGGGAGTAAGGAGATTGGCCTATAATTGGCCAGATCCGTAGGATCTAGGAGCGGCTTTTTAAGAAGGGCTTTGACAATGGCTCTCTTCCAGCCAGGAAGGACTGCTCCTTGCAGAAGCGAGGCGTTAATTAGGTCGGTGACTGGTGTGGCGATGGTGGGTACAATCATTTTTAGGATCCGTATGGGTACCGGGTCGCTAGGAGAGCCACTTTTGATGATGGCCAAAGTTTTGAGTACCTCGTCCACTGACACTGGACCAAAGGTATCCAGCTGAATGGCTGGTTTTGCTGGATGGCAGCTTAAGTCTATTCCATGATTGACTTGGGGCAGGGTAGTTAAGATATTCTGAATTTTAGCGTCAAAGTAGTTTGCCAATTTATTGCATTTGGCCTCAGAGGTGTCTTGAGCCAAAGGGGGGTCCGGCACCTTGAGCAATTCCTTAATGATGAGGAAAGTTTCTCTAGAGGAGTTAGAAGAGTTTTTAATTCTTTCATTGAAGAATTGCCTCTTAGTATTGCGCAGGGCCATCTTGTATGTTCTCATGGCGGTGCGATATTCATCTTTCCTGGATCTCGCCCAGTCTTTCCTCCAGGAGCGCTCCAGTTTTTTACATCCTTTCCTTAGTAATTTCAGCTCTAGAGTATACCAAGGGGCAGAGTCAGCTCTCTTCTCCTTTTTCTGGGTGCTTCTCTTGGGAAGAATAGAGTCAAGTGAATTGGTGAGCCAGTTAACAAGGTTCGAGTCTGCAGTCACAGGGTCAAAAACAGGGGGGGGCGGGTAGGACTGTTCTAGTATGGAGGTCCAGTCTTCAACAGAGAGTTTGGACCAGGCTCTGTCTATGACACGCGTCTTGGGGGGTTGGGGTGGCATGTCTCTAATTTGCCAGAAGAAGGGGACCAAAAAGTGGTCAGTCCATGGGAGAGGGTGGGGAGGTGTGGCCTTAAGCGCGTGGATGTTGGTGAAAATCGGGTCAAGCAGATGACCTTTGTTGTGTGTCGCCTCAGAATTGACAAGTCTCAAGTCATAGGAGGTGAGGTCAAGGTGGAGATCAGTCGCCACCGAGTCCTGGGGGTCAGTGAAATGGAGATTGAGATCTCCCAGAATCGTGAAGTTGGGGGTAGAGGCTGCTAGTACAGTGACGGTTTCTATCAGGGCACCAACGAAGTGATTGGGGCATCCCGGTGGGCGGTATACGAGTAGGCCAGAGAGGGAGACTGTGGATGATATTTGTATAGAAAAATGACAGCTCTCACAGTCTTCTGTGCCGCAATCTTTTGCCCTGCATAAAAATGTATCCCTATATAATATAGCAAGACCGCCTCCTCTACCAAGGGGCCAGATCTGGAAGTGGATAAGGAATCCTTGGGGGAGGGCACTTACGATATCGGCTTCAGAATTGAGTGTTAGCCACGTTTCCGTGAGGAACAAGATATCTAGCTTGTGGTCCTGGATTAGTAGATTAATCTCTAGGGAGTGTTACGGGAGGGATCTACAGTTCAGGAGGGCCATTTGAAGGGAGTAGTGCTTATCTGTAGGAGGGGGTGAACTGCATAGGTCGCAGTTGAGGAAGACCTTTTCCCCTTTATGAATATAGTGACAGTTAGAATGTTTAGAGGGTCTGAGTGACATGAGGTCTCTGAGTATAGCTGTATCGATCCGATGTGGAATTGGGCATAGGTTCTGGTCCCGGATGGGCCCAGACGGGCTTACCTTTGGCGCACCTTCGGCTCGCTGGCGGCGCGTCCGCTGCGTGTCCGGTGCAGGCACATTTTATAGGTGGGAAGGGGGGGGCGTGGCCTCAGGACGGTGGGCGTGGCCTCACTTCCCTCGGTAATGGCGGCAGAAGGTTTGATAAGACCCGCGGCAGCGTTAATATCGGCTGCGCGAAAGAAAGTCGGCGATTTAAGAGGAGGGGGAGTGCTCTAGGCAAAGTGAAAAAAACACAGGTAAGATCACAGTTTTTAAAATTACAGTGCTTAGGTTTGTCGAGCGTGACTCCCGGCTTCCGCCTCAGGAGCTGTCTGTGTGGCTAATGCGTGCTGGATCAATAGCGCGTCTTAAGTAGCAGTCAGGGGGGGCGTGGCCTCAGGACGGTGGGCGTGGCCTCACTTCCCTCGGTAATGGCGGCAGAAGGTTTGATAAGACCCGCCGCAGCGTTAATATCGGCTGCGCGGTAGAAAGCCGGCGATTTAAGAGGAGGGGGAGTGCTCTAGGCAAAGTGAAAAAATCACAGGTAAGATCACAGTTTTTAAAATTACAGTGCTTAGGTTTGTCGAGCGTGACTCCCGGCTTCCGCCTCAGGAGCTGTCTGAGTGGCTAAATCCCACCCAAAAACTCTTCCCTCCCTTTACCTCAACCTGTCCCTGAACCCTAAAAACCGCTTACCTCTCTTTACCTCTTTCCTTCCTCCGAGTTCTGAAAAAAAAACCTTGCCTCCCTTTACCACTACCTGCCTCACGTACTAATCACAGTTCTTGTCAGGGTAAACTATTAAAGGTACTAATTAAACCCGAGGTCAATCTCTGGTAGCTATTACACAGAGCAGATGGGCTTAACTTAGAGGCAATGTGTAAAGTATTTAGGCAGTACTAAAACCGTAATACAGTTAAAATGCAAAACAATAAAAACCCCAAAATTAATTAGCAAAATAGAGTAAAATTAATAAACAAAAGTACACAAAAAAGACAAAAATCCAATAAGGGGAAGTGGAGATCTGAATGTTTAAAATTTTAGGGAAAAATAGCACCAAGTGCCAATGATAGTCAATGGTTCTGGTAGCCCAGGACCTAGGCGCAATTTGATGCTGACCACAATGGAGTGCAGGTCAGATGCAACAACCAGGTTTGTCCTGTCAAAGATTTTATCTTCTAACTTTAGTCTTTCAAGTCCCAATACACCACAGGAATTCACTTCTAAATCAGGGTACAAGGGAAGGTACTTTAAGACTCACAAAATGGCAGGCAGAGACCAGTCCAGGTCAAGGTGCCACTGATCAGCTGGGCAGGTGCAGGAAAGGCCTCTTGGAGATTGTTGTATCCCTGTAGCTTGAACAGGAGATCAGTCTTATGACCCTTGGAGTTCACTTCTTTGTCTTGGTGCAAGAGAGAGCAGTCCAGTCCATTAGGGCTATTCTCATGTCTCAGGCAGCAGGTTCAGCCCTCTTCTGATCTTCCACAGGTCATCGAGTGTTCTGAAGTGGGTTGCTAGAGAATTCTCACAGCCCCACTCCAGTGGTCTCTCTAAACCACTTATGGGGAGCTCTCTGGAGCCTGGATGACTAGGACAAAATAAAAGGCAAGCCCAGCTGTGAGCTACATCTGCCTGTGCCAGCAGCATGCCCTTTGAAGTGCACCTAGGGATTGAGCACAGCTCACAGGCAATCCTGACAAGGGGGAGGACAACACCTTCCCAAACCCAAGGCTCATTGTTACTGTCCTGGGATCTGTTCACTCCTTGCCACAGGAGAACTACCAAGCTGCTAAGTGACTGTTGAATACTTACAGAAAGGCCTCCGGAGGATTTAGGCAGGCAAAATGTCATTTTTCAAAAGGACTTTTTCCAAACTAGGTAGACAAAATTAGACTATATCTTTACATCGGATTTTGTTGAACTATTAAAAAGAGTACTTGAAATATTTCTGTAGCCATAACCAATTTGAAATTAGCATTATAAGGTGTTATAATGTAGTCCTGTGTTTCCCTGTGGAAGCAACCAGTCTTGTTACAGTGAAACTAGCTTTTAGGCTTTTTCGCTGTTAGGACATATGGAATTGAATATGCTACTTACCAGTATGCATCTGTTCTTGGCATGTAGGGCTGCTGACATTCATATCTGTGCATAGATCCCCGCCTAGTGTTGGGTCCGGATGTTTGCACGTTGTTGTCCTGGAAGAGTCTTCGAAGTATCCTGGGATAGGTGACTCCTCCCCTGGACTACAGTGCGCATGGGCATCCTCTCCATCCTCAGATTGTTTTTCGCCATTGTGGCAGTGATGGAGTAGATACAGAAAGTGATGACCATGCTTACAGTAATTCTGAGAGCTGCAGCTGCTACAGGCGCCGGGGAGGAGGGAGGGCGATATGAATGTCAGCAGCCCTACATGCCAAGAACAGATGCATACTGGTAAGTAGCATATTCAGTTTGAGGCATGTGGGCTGCTGAATTCATATCTGTGCATAGAATACATAGCAGTACCTCCTATTAGCGGCGGCTACCAGTGCCAGCTGCAGCGGTCTGAAAAAGAGTTTTGAGAACAGCCTGTCCTACAGCTGCCTGCTGTTTTGATTGCACATCTACACAATAGTGTTTGGTAAATGTGTGTGTAGTGGACCAGGTGGCTGCTCTACATATATCATGCAAAGGAATGTTTCCTAGGAAAGCCATGGAGGCCCCTAACTTACGTGTTGAGTGGGCTCGTGGGGGAATCGTTAATGTACGTTTAGCCTTTTGATAGCAAATTTGAATACATTTAACGATCCATCTGGCTATACCTGCTTTGGAGATGGCGTTACCTTTGTGGTGTGGGGCAAAGGCAACGAAAAGTTGTTTGGTCTTCCTAAAGACCTTAGTCCTGTCGATATAGTATATGAGGGCTCTCTTTACATCTAGTGTAGGGAGTGCTCTTTCTGCGACAGTTTGTGGGTTTTGAAAGAAAACAGGCAGTTCAATAGTTTGATTCATGTGGAACTGCGATATCACCTTGGGCATGAATTTGGGGTTGGTACGTAGTACGACCCTGTTGGCACGAACCTGTATAAATGGCTCTTGAACGGTTAGTGCCTGGAGTTCACTAACTCTTCTCAAAGAAGTGATTGCTACTAGGAAAGCTACTTTCCAGGTGAGGAATTGAATCTCGCATGAGTGTAGAGGTTCAAAGGGTGGACCCATCAGGCGTGTGAGGACCAAGTTGAGGTTCCACATTGGAGCTGGTGGGTGGCTTGGAGGAATTACTCGTTTGAGTCCTTCCAAGAATGCTTTGATGGCCGGCACTCTGAATAGAGAGAGGTGCTGCCTGTTTTGGAGATAGGCTGATATTGCGGTCAAATGGACACGTATTGAGGTGTATGCCAGATTGCATCGGTATAGGTGTAGGAGGTAACAAATTATGTTTTGGATGGATGCGTCTAGCGGGTTAATGTCATTATTATTGCAATAAATGACGAATCTTTTCCATTTGGCTGCATAGCATGCTCTGGTAGTGGGTCTCCTGGCCTCCTTAATGATGTCCATACAGTCAGGTGGCAGGTTTAGGTAGCCAAACTCTAGGACTTCAGGAGCCAGATTGCCAGGTTCAGCTGTTGCGGATCTGGGTGCTGAATCTCTCCATGGTTCTGCGTCAAATGCGCAGGTTTGATCCGCAGCCTTTGATGCGGCACCACGGAAAGTTCGAGAAAGGTGGTGTACCATGGCTGGCGTGCCCACGTTGGAGCAACCAGTACGAGTGTCAGTGAGTGTTGTCTGAGTTTGCGTGCCACCAGCGGTATCAATGGTGCTGGGGGAAAAGCGTACGCAAATCTGCCGGACCAGTTCATCCATATCGCATTGCCCTGCGACTGCGGATGTGGGAACCTGGCGGCAAAGCTTTGGCATTTTGCGTTTTCGCTTGTGGCGAATAGGTCTATCTCTGGATGACCCCACTGCTGGAAGTACGGTTGGAGTACTGATGGGTGTAACTCCCACTCGTGCATCTGGTGGCTGTGTCTGCTGAGCAGATCCGCCATCTGGTTTTCCTTGCCAGGGAGGTGTTCCACATGTTCTGAGCCAGATGAGACAACTGTGGAGAGTGTGTTCCTCCCTGCTTCTGTATGTAGTACATGGCGGTCATGTTGTCCGTCCGGATCAACACGACTTTGTTGCACAAGTGTACTTTGAATGCTTTCATAGCTAGGAAGATTGCCATCAATTCTAGAAGGTTGATGTGCATCTTTCTCTGTTGTGTTGTCCATAGTCCCTGCACTGTGTAATTGAGTACATGAGCTCCCCATCCCTGGAGAGACGCGTCCGCTGTCAGTATGATTTGTGGAACAGGCTCTTGGAACGGTCGGCCCTTGCAAAGGTTTTGTGGATTCCACCAATGCAGAGAGTTGTATGCCCGACCGCTCACCAACACTAGGTCTTTTAGTTGTCCTTGAGCCTGATTCCATTGACGTGCTAAGCACTCCTGAAGCGGGCGCATATGTAGTCTCGCGTGTGGGACTATGAAAATGCAGGAGGCCATCATGCCTATCAACTGCATGAACACTCGCGCGGGAAGGGAGTGTTGGGGTTTGAACTTGGAAATCAGCATTTGCATGCTGTTGATTCTCACTAAATTCGGCTGAGCTGTGGCCGCCAGAGTGTCTATGGTCGCACCTAGGTACTGTTGTACGTGTGCGGGTTGGAGATGGGATTTTGGGTAATTTAGTGAGAACCCCAGGCTGTGAAGAAGGTGAATAGTGCGGGACATGTGGCTGGCACATTGCTGGGCTGACTTTGCCTGAACAAGCCAGTCGTCCAGGTAGGGGTAGACATGAATGTGTTGCCTCCGTAAATGTGCGGCCACAGTAGCCAGGCACTTTGTGAAAACTCTGGGCGCTGTTGTCACGCCGAAGGGAAGAACTTTGAATTGGTAGTGCTGCCCTTGAATAGTGAACCTGAGATATTTCCTGTGTGATGGGTGAATGGGTATGTGAAAATACGCATCTTTGAGGTCTAGCGTAGCTAGGAAGTCTCCCTGTTTGAGCAGTGGGAGGACTTGTTGCAGGGTGAGCATGTGGAAATGCTCCGAGAGAATGTAGCGGTTGAGGGGTCTCAGGTCTAGTATAGGTCTGAGTGACCCGTCCTTTTTCGGTATTAAAAAGTACAGGGAGTACACCCCCGTACCGTGCTCGTGGACGGGTACGACCTCTATTGCGCCTTTTTGTAGCATACTTAGCACCTCCTACTGTAATAGCATTAAGTGCTCTGAGGACATAGGACGGTGTTTTGGGGGTATTGTGGGTGGAGTTCAGGTTAATTCTAGGCAGTAACCGTGTTTGATAATATCTTTGACCCACCTGTCCGTGGTGATGGAGTTCCACGTGGACAGGAACCTTTGTAGCCTTCCCCCGATAGGTGTTATGTGGTCGGGAGGAAGGGAGAGGGCGTCACTGTTTGTTCTTGGGGGAGGACCTGGTGTTGCCATATCCGCGTCCTCTGCCCTTTGTGCTTGAGCCACGATATCCACCCCGGGTGTTTTTATCGTAGGAACTTTGTGTGTTTCCCTTGTTGTAGGTTTGCTGTGACCCCTGTCCTCTACCTGCTCCTCTATTTCCGGGGCGACGAAAGGAGCCGCTCCGAAATGTCTGCGTTTGGAGAGCCCCCATGGACTTTGCAGTGTCTGTGTCCTTTTTTATTTTTTCTAGGGTGGTGTCAACCTCTGGGCCGAATAAGTAGTCGGGGTTGACCGGCTGGTTGAGGATGTTATTTTGTACCTCAGGTTTGAATCCGGAGATTCGTAACCATGCGTGTCGTCGTAACATGACGCTAGTGTTTATGGCTCTGGCAGCTGTATCTGCGGCATCCAGCGCACACTTAATGGATGCGTTGGTGAGGAGTTGTCCCTCTCTGATGAGGATCTCTTCTCCCTCTTTGTATTGGTCAGGGAGATGTTGGAGCAATGTTTCTAAGGTGTCATAATGTGCGCGATCATAGCGAGCTAGGAGCGCCTGAGTATTGGCAATACGCCATATGTTAGCTGCTTGGGCTGCAACCCGTTTGCCGGAGGTCTCTAGCACCTTGGACTCTTTGTCCGGGGGAGGAGCATCCCCAGTTGTCTGCGAGTGCGCCCGTTTGCGAGCGTTCGCGACTACTATGGAATCCAGTGGCAACTGGCCTCTAATGTAGGTAGGGTCCCCATGTGCTGACCTATATTTTTTGTCGATCCTGGGGTTTATTACTCTTGCCCTGGTGGGTTCTTTGAAAATGTCCTTTGCTGGTTTGAGGACACCTTTCAACATGGGTAGAGTTTTGATATTCCTTTCTGAGGATGCGAAAGTGTCCATGAGAAAATGGTCCTCGATGGTGTCAGAGTGGAGTTGCACACCATGATTGGCCGCAGCACGTTCAATGAGGGCGTTGAATGCGGCAGTGTCCTCTGTGGGAGACGTTTTTGCGCCATATAGTTGCGTGTCCTGTGTATCCATAGGTGCACCGGGGTCTACAGGGTCATCCCAAGCCTGGTCAGGGTCCTGTTGGCCTTCAGGGTCCAGCTCTCCGGGGTAGGGGACGTGGTCACCCATGTAGTCCTCCAAAACGTCGGTTTCGGAGTGTGTCGGAGAGAAGGACTGTGGATCATGGTAAGAGGTATGGAGAGGTTCGTAAAGAACTGGTTCTGAATCCACTGGTAGCTTTTTCTTCAGCGGGATCCGGTAGGAGTCCAAAGCTGGCTCAGAGGTTATTCTCCTCTTGTGAAGCATCATTCTGCCGGTGTCGGCATCGATGATGTGTGATGGTGACGTCTCCGTAGGAGAGCGTTCGGCAGGTGTGATCCTGGTGTGTGTGACACGTGTTCTGATTTCGAACAGTTTTGGCGCCGTGGATGGTGGCAGGCCAAAAGTGATGTTGGCCGGTGCCGGAGAAGCTTTGAGCTTTTTTCGGTTCGGAGCCTGACGTGTCCTGGAGGGCTGCCTTGTCTTTGATGCGTTGCAAGGACGCTGCAACTTGCCGCACCTGGAGCGTCGACGGTTCTTTGGCGCCGACCGGTTCTGTAGAGGCGGGCGTGGACTTCTTCGGCGCCACTGGGTCATCGAGCCGAGGGGTTAGTAGCTGTCGACGGCGTCGATGATTGTGCCTTTGGTGCTGCTTTCGAAGCGGCGTGAGACGCAGCAGCCATTTTGACCTTCGTGGCTGGAGCCGAATGTTTCGGTGCCGGGAGCCGAGGCGGTTTGGCGGTACCGATGGTCTTTTTCCGTGTGTCGGTGCCGACATCGGCTGCTGCAAGCTCGGCACCGAAGTCCCGTTTGGTGCGCTCGGCGCCGACAGGTTTGGCTGGCGTCGAAGGCGTGGTGGGCTTCGATCCGACCAGTGTCACTTTCAGTTTCGGTTTCTGATGAACCAATACGTCTTTCGGTGAAGGGAAACCAGTCGTTTTGGGTAGTAATGGCTGCCGCTGAATGTCCGAGGCCGGGCCAGAGGGCGGGGCCGAAGAACTGCGGGATAGGTCTTGGGTAAGGCCCGAAGGCGATCCCTCGACCGGAGCCATAGACTGACGCGCTGGGATATCCTCAGTCTGTACGGGTAGGCCTTGCTCGTCACCGGAGCTACTCTCTTCGGCCCCTAATGCCTCATCGTAGTCTCCTACCTCGGTGTCGGCTTCGTCTCTGTGAAAGAGTCGTTCTTCAACGTCTTCCGATCCGGAGTCGTGTTCGGAAGCGGGGCTGGAGGGTAGGTTCTCCACGTCTTCGACATCTTCGTCTTCGGCGCTGAAGATGTTGGTCGGGGCCGGTGCCGCTTGCTGCGCTTCGAGTCTCGCTGCTCGTCGATTCCGGAGAGTCTTCTTGGACCGGAATCGGGCACAGGCCATACATGTGGACTTGTCGTGATCCGGTGAAAGGCATTTGTTGCACACCGGGTGGACGTCGACATGGGGATATTTCGCATTGCATACCGGACACCGCTTGAATGGTGTCCTCGATTCCATCGTCGATGTCGGGTCGATGGCCGGGTAAGATGCGAAAAAGTTGTTCTAGAAGTTAGTAAACTAACAAATAACTATCAATACCGATCGGAACAGTACCGACGCGAACTAAAGGCCTTTTGGCCTGTAAAAAGTTTTTCCTAACTTGAGTCAAGATAAGCACATCCGAACCCAATGGCGGAAAAAAACAATCTGAGGATGGAGAGGATGCCCATGTGCACTGTAGTCCAGGGGAGGAGTCACCCATCCCAGGATACTTCGAAGACTCTTCCAGGACAACAACGTGCAAACATCCGGACCCAACACTAGGCGGCGATCTATGCACAGATATGAATTCAGCAGCCCACATGCCTCGAACACTAAACTTCTACATGCCCTACTTTTATATATCATGCACCATACCCTATGGGTAATAAGGCCTACCTTAAGTGTGACATTACCATTTAAAAGGAATGTTTAGGCCTGCTAAAAGGGTTTAATTTGACAGGTTGAATTGGCAGTTTAAAGCACAACCAGGCTTCTCTGGCAAGCCTGGACGCATGCCTTATTCTGCCACTGTAATGGGTGGCACATTGAGTGCTGCAGCCCACTAGTGATATTTAACTTACAGGCCCTACATACACTGTGGATACCATATAATACAGACTAATAGTCAAGGTAAATATGCCAATCAGGAGTATACTGATTTTACCATGTTGAAAGAATGAGCACAAACATTTTACCACTGGTTATCAGGGGTAAAGTGAACCAAGACAATAGGAAAAACATCGAGACAATACTACATGGACCTCAGGCGCTGGGAGGGATGACAAGTTATGTGACCAACACTGCGATGGCTACACCAACTACATTTGATATGGCAATTTTGTGAGATGCGATTCCCCCCCCTTCCCTTCCCACCGTTACCTTATCACCCTGTTATCATATTACCCACCCACCCACCCCCTTTTTTTCTTAATTTGTTGAGCTAATATGTTATTGCAACCGCTACAATGTACATTTACATGGAATATTTGAGGATGAACAATTTGATTGTTGGAATACATATAAATTGTAAAACTAATACAGAAATTTAAACAAAAAAATCCAGGGTAAAGTGAATAGAGTTCTATAGCCAGTAAAAATAGAATACAGCGAAAAGACCAAAAAGAAAACTGGGTGACCCTGCAGAAAGGGCAAAGTTCCAAAACCCCCTTCCTCCTTTTACCTCTACCTACCCATCAAAACGTAAAATACCCTTACCACAATTTACCACTACCCACCACTGAACCGTACAATCCATTTAAAACCCTACTATCCGGTACCCTTACCCATGTCTGAAAGCTAAAAACACCTTTATTGGTCTTACTATCCTCTTTCTTAACAAACACCCAGAACCCTTATAAATAGAAACATGTTTTTTTCACATTTGATCCAATTACCTTGCAAAATGTAGATAACATGTAAATGACAATAAAACATACTTGTGATTATATGCCTGCCTTTCTATTTCACTTTGAAAGTATGTGATTGTATACATTTATTAGAATCTGTGGTTCACAGACCATGGGCAATTTGTAAAGGGGATCCACGCGAAGAGACAGCACAAGTCGCGGCCCCAGCCTCGTGTGACAAGATCTGGAGATCCAGCCAGGACCCTGATGATACCCAAGATAAGGACTAATGAGGTACAGGTACTATTGACCTGACCTGATTCTGCTAAATGGGTAAGTGCACAATTGACTTACCACAACGCGCAGCTACCCCCTCTTTTTGGTCCTGAAGAAAGCCTCTAGATTCCTTTGGACAACGAGGCTGAAACATGTCGACCATCGATGAATCAAAGTGTACGTAGGATTAGTAACTTGATCTACAAACGCACCAGCACTGTTTTTATGTCTTTTCACACCACCACACTATTAAAGAATCTTCTTAAATGCCAATGTAGAAAATGTTAAATCACTCCACAGGAGCATTGCATCCACTTTTTGCATTTGTGGACACTACTGTAATACCAGTTGGTCTTCCTCCAGGTGGAGGTCAGCATACCTATGCTAAAAACCCAATGATGATGCTGCCACATCACTAACAGGCGGAGAACCAAGATATACCGCCCACAACCTGAGCACCTATTGGAGGTTTTTTTTTTAAGGAACAGTCGTAAACCAATAGACCCTGGTCCACAGGTACAAGTGGTCCATTCTCCCTCTTGATTTGATATTCCTCCAAGCCGAATGGACTATAACTTCCATTTCCCTCCCCCCTTTTTGATTTGAAGACAATTTGTATAGGGTCATTCGAAAGTCCTTAATGCTGTCCCTGCGATCCCTCCCACCCAGAAATTTTGTGTCTCCTACGCCCCTGTTAGAGGGGCCCACATTTTACCTAAGGCGAATAACTATCTGTACTAAAATGGGAGACTCAAGGACCCTTCATCACATTTTGCATGGGCCCCATGTTCTTGTGTTGTGCCAGTGCCCTAAAAAGTTAACATTCTTTTAACTCCAGGAGTGCAAAATTAACAGGTATTTTGAGTTGAACCTTTAGAATCTCCAGAGTAATAGAGATTTACCGTGGAAAATAGGTAATACCGGTTAGTTAACACTCTCCTCAGCAGTTTTATCCAGAAATGTCAGATTCTTCCCGCAGTCGAAATCTGGAATGAAAACAGGACAGTCCTTGGTAACACCACAAGCCTAATAGCTGCCACTGTGGGCCTGTCACAAGGTTAACAGCCTGAAAGAGATTTACAGGACACTTGTAATGGAGGCTTTAAGATCTCAAAAGTACTAGAAAGTGTGACTTAAATTAGCAAGTGCAAAGCCAAAAGGTCTAGCAAAGGCATTTTTGAAGGCCTATTGAGTGTGGAAAAACAATTTGGAACAAACAAAAAAATATATAAATAGAAAGGTGTTGTCAGTAGCACAGGTACATGTATATTCTTTTTTAGTTAGCTGTGCAAATGTGACCAGGCAAACTGCCATCTCACAGTTCAAGACACCAAGCAGATGAAATGGGATGACCCACTGTCCCATCCTGTATGCTGGGCACAGGAGGAGCAATATATGAATGACTGCTGCACAGACTAATGGATGAAGAGGGCTGACCCCCAGGCCCTTCTATGCATGTGCATATATATTTTGTTTTATTACATGAGGCTGGTATGACAGCTAAAACTGTCTCTAGACCAGTCAAAAGTCAAGTCTCTTAATAAAAACCTTAACTTACCTGGCATAATTCAAAGTGTCTTGCCATGTGTAGTAGTGTACTGGTGAACACCCAATGTGAGAGACGCTCAACCATGTCTTTCTTTTTAAAGTACTGCTTTCATGCCACATCCCATTACGGGTTAGGCAAGCATAAGACAAATTATGCCACATTATCATCAGCATCCGTATAGACCCACCTGAGCTCACTCTGCTTACAGTAAGTAGCATCAATTCCACATTTTGTGGAAATGTACCTTTCTAGGGGTACACTGGTGCAGGGTCAACCTTTTGTCCACGGGTTCAAAGACCAACAAAGTAGAGATCAGCACTGGAGTAGGAAATAAATAAGTTTATTAATCACTCATGAGTGGGACCACGTCCTCACAGCACTCAAGTGCTGCAAGGAGGCAGTACACTGAAGTCACAGAACAAAGGTCTTTTATACAGTTTTTCTGTTAACATCTGAGACCAGTTGCTCTGGCAGCTACAAACCCTCAGCACGTACATTGCTTTTAGCTGAGTCAGGAAGTCAACAAAAATAGATAACACAAGCACCGTGAAAAGACAAAAGAATTACGTAGGAAACTTAAATGGACACCACAGCCAAAATGGCTGTCGCTTATGCCAAGTAAAATATTACACGTTTTCCACAGACTGCCCTTTTGGCATAAGCTAAGACATTTTCTTATTCTTCAAAAAGGGGTACAATAAATGTCATGTATATCAATTAGCATCAAGTTGCTGACTTCTTGATCTATTGTTAAACAGGCATTTATATTTTGGACATTCGTTTTAGATGGTAGACAAGTAGTATAAGTGGAAATATAGAGGGAACAAAGCATTGGCCCGCATTGGATACATAAACAACAAGAGAAGAGAATTACAGTAATTATGAACAAGGCCGATAATACTTTTAAGCCCCATACAGAAAATATGTTCCAGAACCATCCAGCCCAAGTCCATGTTCCTGAGTCTTGATGTATCTCAGTAGGTATTTTGTGTAGTTTGGAGATGACCGCATATACAGAAGGTGAATTGTCCAGTGTGAAGACACAACAGCTGGATCCGATGATACAGCATGCTCCAGTCTATATTGTTCCTATGTGGTCTCTGTCTGGTCAACTACTGAGACATCGATTGCACATTTTCCCCTACTACCAGCATAGTGATTGAACAATAGCAAATCTTGATGGTAAGTTGGGGGAGCTAAAAACACAGGTGGAAGAAGGAAGGCTATGTAACAGGTACCAGACCAGCCTGGAGGTAGGAAGTAGTATGCCTTAGTTCCACAAACAAAAGAAGTGTGACGTGATGCAGGGAAGCTGCTTTGGCCTCTCGTAGACATCTGCAACACTACAGTACAGTTACTGTGGCCTGCCGCCACATCGCCTGTACTTTGTACACAAAGGGGCCAGTGGTCATGGCAACAGAGATAACAAGGGGTCCATTTACTTTAGCCGACCTAGAATTTGGATACACATAGGTTGTTGCTGCACTTCCTTTACTATATTCTTCCATTTCTAAAGCAGTCCCTTTTGCTCATTGGGTCCCCATCTTCGTTGGGGTAACAGACTGTTCATTAGAGGTATATATAGAAGTTTGAACCAAGCTGGGTATGAGCCATTGTGAGAGAATGACAGCGGTGACAACGGGATTCCTTTTATATTCTGATGAGGAGGAATCTTGCCACAAACCCAACAGTTAGTAGCATTGCTTTGCTGGTGTGTCTGAGGCAACATTTGAAGAAATGAATTGTTTCTCAGATTTTGCCGGTATCCCTGTTCATGTTGCGGCAAATCAAAAGGATGGTGCTCTTTTGCAGCCAGTGATGTAACAATAATGTTAGGTAAGGAGGCACCAGGCATTACTTCCACCACTACCCACATTACAGTAGCGATGATGGCAGTAGTTAAAGTCAGACCAAGGATGCAGATTGTACAGCCGTTGCACGTTGTCGCAGCGATCTCCTTCTTCTTAGGCGAGCTCATTTTCATAGGCAAACAACAAAACAGATGGTGCCCTAAGGTCCTGGGCAGGCGGTGGTTTCTTCACTAACGTTGAGACGAGTAGTCACTAAAAGGCTACCCCCCTTTGTAGTCAGTCTTTAACCACCCAGGACAGTGGCTCAAACAGTCTCTTTCTGCGATGAATTATCTTTCTTCCTAGATTGAAGCAGATATCTAGATGTACCAGAGATCGTGTGGTACGGGAAGACTTCCTCAGGTCTTTCAGGTGACACAGCTCGTCCTCTCTCTGTGACCAAAATGTCGCGATGACCTGTCAGCACAGCGGGGCTCATGAAGGAAGAGCTTCCCGCACCTGCTGATAAATAGAAGACAAGCTGTCAGTTAACTGGGACAAATAGTCACACATCAACATGTCTGGGGTACCTAATACTGGTGCAGAACAAAGGGCTTGGCGTAACTGTTGGAAGGCTCTCTGGCACTCAGCAGTCCATGGGAGGGGCATCGGAGTGTTCTTAGTCAAAAGGGCCAACAAAGGTTTAATAATGTGTGAAAAAAAATGCCTACAAAAAGAAGTGAGGCCAATCAGTGCACGAACATCCTTCTGAGTGCAGGGTACAGGAGTATCTAAACTGGTCTGAATGGGATCTGGTGTAAGTGCACGTCCCTCCTTAGACAGGAGGTGACCTAAATAGGTAACCTGCTGTCCACAATATTGCAATTTCTTTCGCGAGACTTTGTGATGATGGGAGGCAAGAAATGATAACATTAACAGTGTTCCTTCTTCACACTAGGCAAGAAAACAGAGCGGCATCCTCATTGATAAGACAGAATCTCTCATCCATTGGATAATTGTTATTTAAAATAACACGCACACCTTCCGGAGAACAACGTTTTGTAGCACGAAAATATTTAAGCATATCAATACCCACAATATTGTCAGGTGGGGTAGGGGAAAGCAAAAATGGACATGCCGCAGTGAATTTATCAAGTCTGAATTCAAGTGGCTGTGAAAGTGGGCTAGGTGTAGGTGTCCCATCGAATAATATCAATGTTATCATTGTGCCGGACAGGGGAGCCCTAGGAACCAATTTTTTAGACAGAGCACTACGGGTAACCCCTGTGTCAACCAGAAACCAATCAGTAAATCCTAAGACGTTTGCGTCAATATAAGGACCCATGTGATCTAGTGGCACCTCAACCGGTTCCTTACCCCGTCCTAGGCATCCCTATGCGTGATGAGAATCTGCAAGGACCTCATCAGAATAATCAGACATTTGATATTGATTTCGTCTATCAAAAGTATTAGAGTCGTTTGGTCCTTGTTCAACTGTCTCAAACCTGGGACGAGCTTCCATACCTCCCCTGTTTCCTGAATTCTCTGGGCGTCCTCTCATACTTCCCCTTCCCCTCTGATACTGCTGACCTCACAAAAGAGGGCACTCAGAACGACAATGCCCAGTCTCTTTACAATAAGCACACTGATCAGGGGACACATTTTCTCGAGGGAGAGGAGGCACTCCAGGTTATACATTGCACATCCGCCTCTTTCATCTCCCCTAAATGGTGGACCATATATTTGAGCCAACATAACTTTTGTCTTTAACTCCTTAACCTTCTTATCCTCCCTGCCTTTTGCTTCCTGTCCCTGCCGCTCATGATATTGGGCCATAGTCAAAAGAGAAACTGGAGAAGACGTGGTCCAAGAACTCTCGCTGGCCTTTAAGCGACCAGCTATTTCCGGTAACATATTAGCAACAAATTTATCGACAAATGCTTACCCGTATCATCGGCCAATGACTGACCACTAAAATCATGGAATGTTTCCTCAAACCTGGAAAAGAAATCAGAAACTAACATCCTTTTTCTGTTTACAGGATGCTAACGTAGTCCAATCTATTTTCTTAGGGGGTATGAGAGTCTTTAACTTAGTCACAATAGCTTTAGGAAGATCTAATATCTCCTTCTAAAGTTTCAGCGCAGGCTCCCTTTCCGCATCAATTTGTTGTAAATGTTCCCAGGTATCAGCATATCCTACATTGTCATCTATTTTACGTATTGTTCTCCACATATCAGGAGGATAAATAAGCCCAAAGAACATTTCAATATCTGGCAAGGTCATAGTGCAGGAGCTAATGGCTCCTTCCACCTCCTCATAGAAGGCGGCAGGATTTTTCTGGGGGTCGGGAAAAACAGCTTTAAGAGCCATCACATCTATTCACTCCTTGGGGTGTAAACACAATTATATATAAAATATCCCTTTGGCTCTAATTCCTGAGAAATTGGTCTATAATCGAATATTACCTCCCAAACAAATTTTTCTACAAAATAAAATTGCTCTGCGCTGTTCCACTGTTGAACCATCGTTACTATGAGTGATGCCGCATGAGGCCGGTGAGCCTCCTCCCTAGCAGTAGTTTTTGATGTATCTTTTTCTGCTCTTGTCAAAGTAGAGCGAATCTGTCGCCCATCTTGTTTATCTTGTTCTTTGTCATCTGAAGACAAATGCTCATCGTCAGACGCCTCATCAGGGGCACTTGGAATGGGAAATTTATACGGGGGTGGGGGGCGTTCTAATAGGATGCATTCATCCTGAGGTTTATCAAGTATGGGATAAAGAGGGTGCCTAAGAGGACACTGGCCAGTTACCTCTAATCGACGTTCCCTATATATATATTTTTCTCTATTTTTTCCTTCTTTTCTTTTTTAATTCTAGCGCTTTTTTGATATATATCGTTTTACATTGTACTTTTTCTGCCATAGCTTCTGCTCTCTCTCGTACTGCTTTCTTCCACATACGCGCACACACTCAAACATATCCTGTCGACTTTTTCTTTTAAATAAACACTGCTCTACATATTGAACTTTTTTTTTTTTTTTTTTTTTTTTTAAATCAATTGACCCATTCACTGGCCATTGCAGATCAGAATATTTTTTTTGTGTAGTTGTTCCACAGTGGAACGTACATTATAGAAGAAATACCATATTGGACATACATTTCTCTTATTAGGTGTCCCCCTCTGGGGGAGCCGGCTGACTTTTTTTTCAAGCTTACTTTTTGGTACCATCAGAGCAGCGATACCACCTACGGAGTGTGCTGAGAACCCGCATGCTTTACCAAATTATATGTAAACTATTACTACTCCAAACAAATATTAAAAAAGGAGAAAAATCTCCACATTACCTGCCTTCAAACTTTGCAAAGATTAAATAAAAAATTCAAACAAAAAGCCCAGACTTAACAAATCAAGAGTGCCGCTTTAGCGACCTTACCAAACAGAAGACTTCAACTCCCACCTGCTGATCTCTGGTCGACCTAATGGTTACTGCAAAATTGCGCCAAAGAAAACCCCAGTTGAGACCGGCCATCACCTGGAGGGTCAAATCGGGAAAACCGGAAAATTCACTTCGGCCTGCAAAGACAAAGGTCTTCTTGTGCAGTGCGCTTCCTCAGTAAGATTTCAATTCTCCATCAAGATCACTCCTTTGGACGGCCGCATCTCCAATGGGGCCCCACGAGTCGGGCGCCAACTGTGAAAATGTACAGTTTTAGGGGTACACTGGTGCAGGGTCACCCTTTTGTCCACGGGTTCAAAGACCAACAAAGTAGTGATCAGCACTGGAGTAGGAAATAAATAACACGTTTATTAATGACTCATGAGTGGGACCACGTCCACACAGCACTCTCAAGTGCTGCAAGGAGGCAGTACACTGAAGTCACAGAACACAGGTCTTTTATACAGTTTTTCTGCAGTGTACGCATGTGAACAGAAATAGGGAGAGGAATTTTTAGAAATAGTTTTCAGCAAACAAGGGCAGATGAATAACTATGTGGTCAGCAAAGGGGGAGGGGGAGCAGGAGTGCTTATGGCAGCAGTAAATGATTGACAGTTAACTTCTGAGACCAGGTGCTCTGGCAGCTACAAACCCTCAGCACGTACATTGCTTTTAGCTGAGTTAGGAAGTCAACAAAAATAGATAATACAAGCACGGTGAAAAGACGAAAGAATTACGAAGGAAACTTAAATGGACACCACAGCCAAAATGGCTGTCGCTTATGCCAAGTAAAATATTACACGTTTTCCACAATTTCCACCACAGCGCATCTACGCACTGCATTTACCACAATGCTTCTGTGTCTATTGAGTGCTGTTATGCCAGGCAGAGAGCTCTTTTTCCCCACCCCCTGTTTCCAAGCACGCAACCTGAAGCAGAACAAATCTTTTTTTTAAACATTTCAAACATGTTGTGTTGTATCATGCCACTACTAGGGGGATTGTTTTAAGCACAAAGACAGTTGTAATTTCCACCAAACCCAGAGTTACCTCTATTGTTAGCCACATTAACAGAGTGTGACCAAGTGTTCACCATTTAGGACGCATATATGTCTCAGAGGGATATTTACTCTACCTGTGCCTAGCCAGCGTATGGGGTTGCCACCTTTTCAGAAGAAAAATACCAACCATTCCTTCATGTTTTAAGAGTCTGCAACCCACCCGGACGTGATACTTAAATAGACGTCATATAAAGTCATCTGTATTCATTTGTAACATTACTTTTCTGTTCTGTTTACTTCACTTACCAGTCAGGGATCACTAATGCAGCTCTAGAGAATGTTTTAAAGTGCTTTCTTCTTGTATTTGCTGTTTCAAGTGAGCACAGGTAAGGGGGTGGAGGAATACCAGCTTTAGCCATTTTCATAATTTTTGTACCGGCTTTAAAATACCAGCCATGCCGGTAAAAAACGTACAGATGGCAACAATCCTACCAGTGCAGTGTCTCCATTTACACACCAGGGAGCATGTTATAAAAGTGCCTTGGGGGCGCAATGGGCGTTTGCGCCCGCTTTGCACGCCCCCGGGCACTTTGGTATTACAGAAGGGTGTCTAGACCCTTGTGCGTCCCTTTCAGTAATTCTGAAAGCTCTGGCGCACATACAGCAACAGCGCTTCCTCAAGAGGGTGTTCCCTCATTTGCATTGGGGGGGTGGCCCCATACAATGAGGGAATCTATTTGCCTCTGTGCCCGCACCATTATTACAGACGTGGGCACAGAGCCAACGAAGCCCTCAGGAGGTGCACTGACAGTGCATCACCTAAAAGGTGGCGCATTGTCAGAGCGGCTCCTGATTGTAGCCCTCTAGCAGGGGAAAGGGGGTCCCATGGACCCCACAGACATCCCGTTGCAGGCAGATATAGTCACTCACTGCACCCGACTGCAAGGGGATCTCTAATCCCCTTTAAAAGTGCAGGCAGATTGCAGTCTGCCTTATGAAAACACGGAGCAGCATCAAAGCAGCCGCTCCATTTTCACTTGAAGCCAGTTCACAGCTGCCCTATGGACAGCGCATTCACCCTAATATGGTGCAGTTTCCTTGATTGCGCCAGGTGCACATTTTAAAAAGGTGCACCCGGCACAATCAAGGAAAATGTGATATATGTATAATATGGCCCCAAGGGTCGTATTATGAAAGTACCCCAGGGCGCAACGGGCCTTCGCGACCGCTTTGCACCCTCCTTGGGCACTTTGGTATTACAAAAGGGGCTGCAGACGCTTGTGCGACCCCTTCTGTAATACAGATAGCGCTGGTGCACGTAGAGCGCCAGTACTATCTTTAGAGGCGTTCCCTCATTTGCAAGGGGGTGTGGCCCCATGCGAATGAGGGAATCACTTTGCCTCTGCGCCTGCACCGTATTATAGACGCGGGGGCAGAGGAAAAGAAGCTCTCAGGAGTGCGCCAACTAAAATGTGGCGCACTATCAGTGCGCCCCCTTATTGCCGCTCTCTGGAGAGGGAAAGAGGGTCCCATGGACCACCCAAAGATCCCTTTGCAGGCAGGTGCAGTCACTCACTGCACCCACCGGCAACGGGATTTCTACTCCCCCTTCAAAGTGCAGGCATGCTGCCGACTGCACTGTGAAAACGGAGCATGTTTAAAGCAGCTGCTCTGTATTTCACCTGAATGTGCTGCTCCCAGGGCTGCGCAAGTTCGCAGCTGCCCTGGGGGCAGCGCATTCTATGTAATAGGACACACTTTTCCTGTTTGTGCCTGGTGCACCTGTTTCAAGGAGCACCGGGTGCAAACAGGGAAAGTGCGCCCTTTACATAATAGGGCCCCAGGGATCACAAATGTTGGGAAACTAATTTAGCAGAAGGTGGGTGCAGAAAGGTGAAGCACCTGTACTCATATAGGTTTAACTCTATATTGTATTCCCATTGAGCTGTGTAGAAATTGAATAACCATGTGTGATAGTTACTAAAAGATGGGGCTGGACAATACTTTAAGTCTATTGGTTGATTGATAAGTTTTGAGTTCTTGACCCCTTGCCCTTGCCAACTCCAAGAGTCAAGTACAGAAGAGATTGTACTTGGTCCAGTTTGCAGAGCAGCAGTAGGATGGGACCCGGGGCATTAAGGAAAAACAACCTCAACCACCACAGCTGGAACCAAGTCGCCCAGGTCGGTCCTCTGGGCCCCCTCCCCAAACAGGGTCTGAGAAAAGGCGATATAGACGGCATTTTGAATAATCCTTAGTACAGAAAGATTAATTCACTCAAAGATCAGGGAATGTATCATGCTATTTTGTTTAGGGTTCAGCAGATAATTCAACTGGATGGTAAGAATTCAAAGCTATGGTAAGAGGAGTGATAACTTAATATACTATAAGAACAAGCACGCAACAAGAAGGCTGAAATTGATTGTTAAAAATAGTGAAAAAGCATATTTAAGTTACAAACACAAGAAGGATAAGGCCAAAAGCGAAACAAGAGATGATTACTGTGAAAAGTTGGCCTGGCATATGCTGGTCACTAGTTATAGTGGCCAACTTGCACCAGTCCAATTCGACTCTTATGGTAGATAGGTTTAAGACAACCTTTTAAAGAAAGCTATCCTAGTGGTAGCTGTGGAGAGCAGCCTTCAGGCTAAGTCTCTGAGGAATGTAAAGCAGCTTGTTTTACCTTATAATCTCTTGAATTACCAAATGAAAAGGACACCACACAGGTATATATATCAAATATATATGTATTTATTTCTAGACACACTCTACTAATCTCTTTATGAGATTAGAAGCCAGGTAAACATTCAAATGTCAACAGTTCTCAATAAATTAAGCACAAATATGGCTGGAGCCCTAGGGGCGTACCAGACCATATACTAAAAGAATGGGTTAACAAAGTCGACTTGCAAAATGACAAAGCCTAGGGCCTTGGGAATCGCTGGGGCTTCACTACTGCAGTGTTAGCAGGTAAGTAACAAGCCCACGGGAGACGCGTACAGTGTCTAAACACAACCGCGGGTTTCCTATAGGTTACAATGGAGCAAGTCGCGGTTGGTATTTTAAAGTTTTAGGGCACTTCGAAGAAGTCAACAAGCAAGCCACTTACAAGGTAAGTATTTCGAGGGCCAACACACACTTGGGAACCGGAGTGCACAAGTTACCTCACCCAGGGAAGCCGGGTGCATAGGTGTCTTTTGGTGTCGGGTCGCGATGCTGTTTTCAATGGAGACCAATGAAGACTTGCTGCTTGAGACGACTGAAGAGGTGTCCGCTGGAATCCGAAGGTGGATTGAAGATGAAGAGGACCTGAAAATTGAAGGGACAGTGTTCAAAGTCACTTGCCAGGGACCGGTGGCCAGCAAGATGGATGACCACAGATGTCGCGTCACTTCAGGTCGTCGATGGTGTTTTGTCTCTTCGCTCACGAGGTCCAGGAGGGATCGACGATGACCAGCAGCTGGATTCGAAGTGTCCCACGACGTCTGCAGCTGATGACGGTGTCGGCAACCAGATTGGAGCCAACAAGCCTTGGCAACTGCAAGTCTCGTGTGGACTGAAGATAGTCGGTGATGCAGACCAGCAAGGTCTGATGGACTTACCCAGCGAGGGTAAGTGAGGGCAGGCCCGGAGCAACCAGGAGAACCCTTTGAATCGTTGAGAAAGTCTTCGGGGAACCCACTAGCCAACGGGCAAGTGATCGCGAAGACGCCGCCACAGGAAAAGTTTCACAGGAGCCCACGGTCACTCGGGACGGGGTAGGCTGCTGATTTTTGGAACAAGACCTGCTGGGGACTTGGGCCACAAATGGTCCAAAGCACAAGTTCGTAGAACGTTGTTTAGGGTTTGCACTCTAAATCAGTGCACGGTTCCCAGGTATTTCAGTTCCTCGTCACTCGTGGGGTCCAGATGCCACAGCTTCGCTGGGGACTCAAAATGGCCGTTGAGAGGTCAGGAAATCCGCTTCTGGGGCCGCAGGGACTTCGGACTCCGGCAGGAGCGGTGAAGTTTGCAACCGTTGATTGAGGTTATTGGTGCCTGCTAAGCAGGGGAGTCACTACTTGACTCCAAGGGAGATTCTTCAGTCTTCCAAAGATAGTGGAACGTCGAAGGGCCAGGATTCTTCTTCGTAGAGCGTCGTCCAGGGTAATCTGAATTGCATTGGCAATGCTTGCTATCTTATAGTGAAGATAGGGGAGGGACTAGCTCTAGGACCACTCCTCTAGGAGGGTCAAGGTAGTGGGTGGTTACACCCACTTCCCTTTGTCCAGTTTCGCGCCAGAGCAGGGGCAGGTAGCCCCTGAACCGGTTTGAGCTGGCATATGCACAGAGGAGCCTACTGCTCCCCCAGTGCAGGACTTCAAAGCACTCTAAGAGTGCATCCACCCAGCTCCAATACACTAAATCCTGTCTGGGAGGTGGTGACGCCTCCCTGTGACAGGATGCCTTTTGTTGGGCTTCCTCCACTGCGAGTTTCGGTCAGCAGCAGGAGGGCAGCCCAGTGTCTGTGCTGGTGGCATCCATTTTGTGATGCCAGGGCTCTAGGAGATTTCTACCGGTTAGTACAGTGGGTACATGTCATCCCCTCTAGAAGGGTGGGATCATACTCCCACACCAGTTACTGGTGTGGGGGTATGATTCCAAGTTGTTTGACACCAAACACGACAGTCATTCCAAAGTTAGCATTTTCCGCGAGGTTATAATGCACTTAAGAGTATATGGTTTAACCGCATCCACAAACAGCAGCAGAGAATAGACTCTGCCAGCTGCAGAGGGGTCCTGCTCATGCAGAAGCACCCCCTCACATAGTAAACCAAGCACCCTGCCCTCAGGATTGATAGGGCCTGAAATAGGGGTGGCTGATAGGTTTATATGTGTGTGTATGGTGAGATATAGGAACCTATACCTCAGTGAGGAGTGCTAACACTACCTCACACAGGCTGCAGTAGCAGGCCTGTGGTGTCAGATTGAGAATGCTTCCCAGGGGTGGCATAATACATGCTGCAGCCCCTGGTAGGCCTGTGAAGTACCAATGCCCTAGATACCCAAGGTACCATATACTAGGGGCTCAGAAGGTACCACAGTATCCAATCACTAGTGCATCTAATATGCACACCAAGTTGTTTAGAGAGATCAGGGAGACTCGGGCCCTGATTAGCAGGGACCCAGCCAGACTATAGCCAGAAACCAGTGTATACATCAGAAAAAAAGTGGGGGCAACATAAGTGCAGATGCTACTCTCCTACAATTACATGATCACATGATTAATGCAAGTGCAGTATGGCAAAATGTATATGAGGAGGCTAGGAATAAACTGGGGTAGTCTGCAAGTTGCATCACACAATTACTGGTCTAGAACTTCACTAAAAGCCCTTAAACCTAAAAGCGAGCCTTAGCCAGTCTCTAAGACTTTTTTCATCCACTCTAAAAACCTACATCAGGCACAGACAAAATGTATCAATTGCCAGTATAAGGGCCTCTAAGTCCAAATAGAAATTCACAGATTAACATCAGATGTGGCATTATCTCAACACTTTTTCACCAATGAGAGAAAGGAGGTTGTCACTATTATGCTGGGTGGTAAAGCTTGCAGTGTTAGTCTTTCATCAGAATTTTCGAGACCAAACAGGTCAGTTGGTCAAATTATTCAATCACTTGAAGCAGGAGATGGAATTCCCCCTTTATTTAAAATAACAATTATTTTTTATAAAACCGGGGAAATGTGGCAATGGATATAGCTTCTTCTAGACCCGCAACACTCTTAAATAGCATGGAATTTCAAAGCAGCTGGCAACAGATTAACCTCAAAGGTATAATTGTTAGTTCACAATGATTGAAACTGATTTATCCCCAAGTGATACCTAGTTATAAATATACATTATTTGGCTGAACCCTAGATTTGCCGATAGTTAAGAAATTATTAAAAGCAAAAGTTGTATGGCTTTCTGAGAAATCATTCAACCTTGTGGGCTCGAAATGCTCGTTTCGGATTCTTAGAGGGTGAGACTATCTTCCCAGCTCACAAGACTGATATGTTTCATTCCCCGAGCTCCTCAGTGCAGGTAACTGAACTCGGAGGAAATCAGGAGTGATGCTGGTGGCGAGCGAGTAACCAGTAGGGAGTGTCTTTTGTCACCAATACTTTCAGCAGTGCTTGTTGAACCTTGAGGTTCAAACACTCACTGCTGCAGCAATATTTCTTTCAAGCAGCACCACAAATTAAAACAACATCAGGTTGGTTTGGTGGCTACATTTCACATTCCTTGCACAGGATATTTGCATACATCTTTAGCAAGCCAACTGTTGCTTCAGCAATCCACTTGCTGCACCTCAGTCACTTCCTATTCTGCTATATCCTGCTACTTCTGTGCCCAGAATGGAGTTGAGCTCTTACCGAAGGCCTTGTGTGTGGGAAAAGGAAGGGCCATTATTCATGCTGTCATGAGACTCCACGCTGAGCGTGTGGTGGAACACCTATGTTGCCAAAATCCATCCGGTAGCTCTGCTCTTGTGATCGCCTAGAGGGGTGTTATGCAAGCTGTCTGGAGTACAGGACGGGAATGGCTGCAGAGGTACCGAGGAAGGCAGGTCTTGATGAAAGATCTCAAACTTGGGCTTCTTAGTTTGTCAGGCAAACACCATGATTTGTAGAACGAGGACTGGTCAAGACTTAAAACATGTCCCTTTCAAGTTGGTGTCCATAGGATGTGATCTGAGGATCACAATCCAAGATGAATCAGTTATGTTTTTGTGATATCAGTTCCTGTTAGAATCACATAGATGGACGCAGTTCTAAATGAATGGAATGCTGCTAAATATCTGTGCTTTTATTTTTTGTTGCATTCTTCATTCTCTTCCTTGTCCCAGACTTTTGCTTCTTGCAGTTTAATTCTATTTATGGAATTTGACTGTATCTATTCTCCTTCCTGGTCCTCAGGAAGAGTTTGGTGCCTAACTAATATCTGCATTGCTACTCTTCATTTTCAATTAAGTTTCATAAGATTGCCAATGATTTTTCCCCGCCTTTTTTTACCTCCTTCTTAGGACCCTCTTAAGGAGGCACTTGACATCCTTCCATTTTACCATTCTGTGCATCATGGCCCCACGGCTACCAGGAGTTGCCACCCTTTCTTAGGGCATTCTAGAAGGAGAGTCAACAAATTGTTCAGTACTTGTTATCTTCAAAAGGATTTGGACTCGATAATTGTCACAAGCATCATTCATAAAGTCAACTTTTAGAAAGGAAGAAGAAAGGCATGTTCTTACCCTCAAAAGGTATACTACAGTCCCACTAAGTAGAATGAAACCAGGTTTAGACCCCTCAGTATTTGAGATGCTGTGCAGGGGGCATGGGAACTGCCTACCACACAGTTTGGGAATGGTCTGCTATAGCGATATTGCTCCTGGGTATGCAAAAGAGTGTCAGGGTTGAGGGCAGGCAGGTCACCCCTGAACGCAAAAATATTCAGCTGGAACCGATGGGCGAGTGGGGTGGACGTCGGACCACTAGACCATTTGTGGCACTGGGACTAGTGTTAGCCAAAAGAGACACTGCTCAACACTGTTGTGCTGGGGGGCGTGGCCGAGATGGCGATCGGGCCAGACGCTCTGTAAAAGAGTTCCGGCATAAGCCCAGAAATTATCCTGTTTCCCGGCTTTGAGAGAAAGCGAAAAGAGATGGAGGGGGAGCGAAAACTGGTCAGAGCCCCCCGACGTCGACCCGGAACCGAGAAAACCCGGCTCCCCCGGTAAAGACCCCATAAACACAGAACTGCTGGAGCCGGCCTCAGCCAAAGAGGCGGCCGGCGGACTACCTGCAGAGATCGATCCGGCCACAGAGCAAGGACAGAAGGGGGGGGGGGGCTGCTCCTGAGGGCGGACCGTGGCTCCCAGCCCACCTGACCAACCGTTGGGACACGGACCCTTACTGGCCTAGCCTGATCAGTGACTGGCGAAGTGAACGGAGACGGCCGTGGACGCTGGGCAGCAGCGCGTAGTTCATGCGAGGGCCGAGGCTGGAGGACCTGCTTCACGGCAAGAAAAGCGGAGTGGGCCCCTACCATCGGGAAGAGCAGCGGACGACCAGCGAAGACTGGCCCGATAGCGCTGAAGCAAGAGAGGGTGAGCCGCCCCGAAGAAGCCGCCATTATCCCAGGCCCGCATCGTGGAGTGGAGGTACGCAGGTCCTACTGGAACAAGGGCGGGTGGAGCAGGGAGATGTGCGCTGTGTCGGCCATAAGAGAGAGGCCCCGGAACACGAGCCCCGAGGGACCCGAGGTGAGAGGACTTACCCTACGAGTGGTGACGGAGCGAACAGAGGCGCAAGACAGCGGCGACTCTGGAATCGGCCCTCAGCGCTGGGATGCTCTGGCAAGAAATGGCCGAGACCTGGCTGATGCAGGGCACAACATGGCAGAAGGACCTTGAGTGAGAGGTCGCTACAGCCAGTGCTGGTGCGGCGGGAGGGAGGGACCGGAGGGTAATGGCCCCTGCTTGCAGCCTCTTAACGGGAAGTGCGGCTACTGGGGGGAGTCGAGCGTCTGAACGAGATCACAGTGCGCACTCGGTGGAGGGTATGAAGCCAGAGACCCATCTACCGCAGTCAGAGGTAACAAGATGAGGGAAAGTATAACTGTGCCGTACTGGGCCAGTCGGGGGTCAGGAGCGGAGACAGCGGGGGGAGTGGCCCAGACTCGAGGGGGAAATAGCTGGTGAAGATAGGACCTCTCCCTCCCAGCCCCCCCCCGCCTCCTCTTCATAGAAAAGATCCTTGAGAAGTGAGGCTGACAATAGAGGGGCCCGTGTTGATAGATCTTAAACTGGACCCAGAGTCCTAAGCAACACCGCGTGCGCCTGCCCACACCACCAAAACACCACAAGTAGCGAGGATAGCTCATAGACATTATCGCACCACGGGGAGCTTGGTCTATATCGTACTGCACACAAACACTGCATACCCAAGTACATAAACGTAATGAAGAGGAGACTCCGCGGCAGCCACATCCATTGAACTAATATACTGGAGCTTGATCGCCTGCTCAATAAAGGCCCCCTGGAAACTGAAGTAGAGGTTAAAACCCCCAAGTATAACCAACCCATACCAGGATAGTGGTCAGTAGGAGCCCGGGCATATCTGGAAGAGGGGCGAACAATGGACCAAGACCTTAAGGGCGAGACCCCCCCAGGACCTAGAGCCAGGGGATGACGTCCAGGGTCCCTCGGGATACGAAATGCAACAATAAAGAGCCCGTGAGACTCAAGACCAGGGCCTCACCCACGGCTTCACGTACCGGGTTACAATGTGGGATGGTCGATGACAAAGCGTGCAAATCCAAAACCAGCCCAGAAGGGGAGGGGGCACAACAGAACCGGCTGCGCACACGAAAGGCTCTGATTCAAGTGGGGAAACTGCAGGACGCTGAATCACGGTCGTAATGGGGAAGCCCAGAACCAAGCCAGGGGGAGCCTCCCAAGACACACAGGAGCAGGTCCAAGATGCAAATTTAGTCCCGGAGAGTAACGATCCCCCAGCAGATCCGATTAGACAGCAACTGGACAAGATCCTGGAAGCAATAACGGACACCAGGAATGCTCTACATCAAGATATAGGAGCGGTGTCTATAGAACTAGGATTATTAAGGACAGAGCTCCACATACTGGCAGATTGTGTTAAAGGCGCGGAACACAAGATTGAGGAGATACAGCCGGAATGCACACAGCTCACTAAACAGATGCTGGAACTCAAGGACAGAATGGACTCACTGGAGAAATGTGCAGAAGACACGGAGGGCCGCAACAGGTGCATCAATATTAGAGTGTTGGGGCTACTTGAGGGTATTGAACCCGGACACATGGTGGAATACCTGAAGAATTGGCTGCGGACTGAAGTGGCCACAGGATCCTTAACTCCCTTCTTCACATTAGAAAGAGCGAACAAAGTGCCCTCCAGACCACTAGCTCCGGGCTGGCTGCCCAGACCAGTAGTAGCTAGGTTGCTACATTATAGAGACTGCGACATCATCTTGCAGCTAGCCCACACAAAAGGCCCATTTGCAGTAGCTAACCAAAAAGTCTCTATATACTCGTAATATACAGCAACAGTACAAGCCAGAAGGGCCTCATACGCCGAAGTGAAACAAGCGCTCTGAGATCAAGGGATACAATACCTCTCTAAACTCAGAATCATCTTGGATGGCTCCACGCACTACTGTGAAACCCCGGACTTGGCACGGTCGTGGCTGGAAGACTACAAAACGGGGGCTGCCCCACAAATGACACACCCAAAAGCATTACCACAACGAAGGGGAAAAAGAGGCCGATTTTGCAGAAAACTGCTAAATAACATGGGAGGCAGACCTTCACTGACACAGACAAAAGTGGAAGGGACCGCACTGCAGGCGGTCGCCGAGATAGGTGCGACCCAGCACCCATCCAAAGATAAAGACTTGTCGGAGCGGAAATCAACCAGATCGGCCTCGATATCCTCAGGGGAGGACGACACCGAATTACCTGATGTGACACCGCAGACAGCAGACAAAAAAAAATTGATAAACTTTAATCTGTGTGAAGTGCCTTACAGAAACCTCACTAGGTATTTGGTGGGAGGGAGAGGGTTTGAGAAAAACTGATCTACATCAGGTATAAAAGAAGGTAAACTAACGTTGAGGCTGTAAGACAATATTTGACAACTGAACCTACACATTACACACCGGGCTGCCGTAGCGAGAAGGAGAAGTTAGACAGCACGTCTTGGCACGCCCCTTCTGGTAAAGCCCATACAGGCTGACCAGAGGAGATATTCTAGTATCACATGGTTGTTTCATGATGTTTGGACAGCGGGCCGTTGCTGTGCTGCCCTGGGGTTTGGGAGTTGTTGTGGGGGATTGATTAATTTTCCTTTACCCTTCCCCTTTCTTCCTCGTCTACTTTCCTTCCCTATATCCAGCTCCGCATGGAGGACATCAGCTCACCTCAAGAGACGGAGGGGGAGATGGGGGAAGACACAGGTGGGGACGATGCGCAAATATGTTAACATGGCGAGCACACATAATACCGCCACAGGGGTTTCCTTCATTTTCTAGAATGTCAATGGAATGCGGTCCCCACTCAAGAGAAACAATATCCACAGATACATTAAAGGCAGGGGAGTGCAAATTGCCATGCTCCAGAAACGCACCTAGTGGGACCCGAACTAGATCGGTTGAGACGGAGATGGAGAGGCCAGCTTTATGCAACATCCTATTCAGCATACGCCAGAGGTACACTAATCTGGATAAGGACGGGAATGCCATTTGAAATGCTACACACCATCACAGACAGAGTGGGCAGATATGTCCTAGTTGAGGGCAGGTTACATGGCAAAGAAATCACCATAGGTAGCATCTATGTCCCCAACCAAGAGCAGATGAGCTTCCTCCACTCATCCACGCACATGGCCTGTTTCACAACCGACAAACTCCTACTGTGGGGTGACTTAAACTGCATCCTTGACATACAAATGGACAGATCCTTTCTCTCCCTGAAAGGGACAGTAATGAGTAAGTTGGCAACTGGACTGCGAGAATGGCTCAAGAATGGGTACCAATCGACATATGGCACACACACCATAATACAGACCGCATATACTCATACTTTTCGGCGGTACACAAACGCCACACGAGAATAGATCACTTTGTATGCTCACATAGAATATCCCAGACTAAGGTATACCGAATATCTGGGGAGAACCATCTCTGATCATGGCCCGGTAATGCTGCGGTATACTCCAATAGGAGAAAGACCACCAGCCCCTACATTGGCACCTTAATCCAGCCTTACTGAAAGACGCATTGTACCGAAAATCATTACCAGAAGCTATCTCAAACTACTTCATTAACAACCAGGGTAACGCATCCATGACGTTGATTGAATGAAGGCCTTCAAGGTGGTGGTGCGAGGGCAATGTATTAGTCAGTCAGTAGGAGCACTAGCAGAACTGCGCAAAGAATTACTAACAATAGAACAGAAGATATGCATATTGAATAACACAGTAGGTGGCACCCAGGAAACAATAACAAAAGCACAGTAAAGGAGAAAACAATACAATGTCACGCTAGAGAAGTTGAGGACCCATGACCACAAACAATAATTCACAAAGGTGCACGAGGAACAGGGTAAGGCGGGGAGAATGCTGGTGCGGCTCATCAAACCAGAGTCCAGAGGCTCACCCATAACCAAGATACACACCCCTAGCAGGCAGCCCATATACTCACCCACACTGATAAATCAAGAATTCTCTAATTACTATAGGGCGCACACCTGCCTTACTGAGGAAGCATTAGATTCCTACCTGATGCAAGTACCGATAAAGAAACTAGCAGAGGAACACTGTAGAGATCTAGGGGCCCGTCACTATACAGGCACTGCAGTAAAAGGACTAGCAACAGGTAGAACACCAGGACCAGACGGACTGCTGGCTGAATTTTATGCAGCATATATTGGGAGATGGTGCCTCATCTCGAGAAGTTATACGTGGAAGCCTGGCAGATTGGTCCACTCCCAGAGACAACCAGGGATGCGGTAGTCATACCACTACCAAAAAGGAAAGAGCAGGGCATGGGAGTGACTGATTACCACCCGCTATCCATGCTGAACCTAGACTTTAAAATCCTGAGTAAAGTGTTGGCCCTTAGACTCCTTCCACACATGCAGATATTAGTGCACACAGACCAGAATGGGTTTATAGCTGCGCGCGGCACCTCACACAACCATCGGAGACTGTATCACGTTATGTATCACCCAGTAATACAGAATGACCGCAAAGCAATGCTGCTGTCGGTGGACTTGGAGAAAGCCTTTGACACAGTGAGTTGGGATTTTCTGTTCGCTGTAATGAAACGGATGGGTTTGGGAGAAGAATGGATTAAATGGGTCAGACTATTGTACAGGGCCCCGATGGCAAGAGTTATAACTATAAACACACTGTCACCACAATACGGAGTGCAAAGAGGCACTAGACAGGGATGCCCTCTTTCCCTGCTGTTTGTCCTAGTAATTGAGCCCCTAGCTGCTCAGTTTAGGCAAATGGGAAGGGGATAGGGTATGGAAGTGGACGGCCGGAACACATCATATCATTGTATGCCGACAACATACTCCTCTATTTCAGAGATGGACTGATGAACATCCCCCAAGCTGTGACACAGCTAAAACAGTATGAATCAGCCTCCAGCCTTCGGGTGAACACATATAAACCACATATATAGGTATTTCATGTGATAGAAGATATGAAGGACAGTAATCTGGGAGGAGCCTTACGCTCTATCAGGGTGTGTGTACCTTTTTGGAGGTCGCTGAAGCTGCCCATTATGGCCCGGATAGCGATCTCCAAGATGGTGATGTTATACCAAGGCTTCTTTACTAGTTTTCCAACATGCCAATATACATAGCAGCTTCATGGTTCAAGCAATTAATGTCCTACTACGGGATCTAATATGGGATGGGGGCAGACACAGAGTGTCTCTGGCTTCACTTAGGCGCCCAATGGAAGAAGGGGGTCTTGGAGTTCCAAAATTCGAGTTATATTTTTTAGCATCCCAACTTCAGTGGCTCACGCAGTGGCCAGATGGAACTAACCAAGTCGAATTACAGCAATCAGGAAAGACGATGCAAATAGACCTTCTATTGGCCAAATTGCTAAACACCAATCGCGATTCCCAAGCCGGGAATTCTGCTGGCTACGACCCTACAATGTTGGCGTAGGTGTGTGTTCAAAACCAAGGGAGTAGCTCTGTATGCTCCATCACTGCCCCTAGCAGGCCTACCACATGGAGAAACTATTACCTATTTTACCCACAGACAACTAACAGCCTGGACGGAGGTGGGAATACTCACAGTAGGTGACTGTTACCAGCAGGGAACACTAATCCCTACGGAGGATCAGCTACCTCCTGGATAATTTCTCAGATATAAAGCACTAGTACGAGTATTCCAAGACCTATGGGGCGGAGAAAGGGACGGAACCCGCGACACATTGTACACTACAACTATTGATGTCCATGGGGGTCACAAAACACTTAGTGACATGGTTTTATAGATCTCTTGCAGACATGACCACTCAGGAACAGATGGGATAGGGCTCTTAAACGGGACCTAACTGATTCGGAATGGCGAAGAATACTAGCCTAGCCAAAGCAAATCTCTAGAAATACCAGACTTAAATATACCCACTATAACTATGTACACAGGACCTATATGACACCACACAGGCTGCAGATTACATACGGAGGGGACCCCTGATCCTGCCCTAGATGCAGACACAGATGTGGGGTTTGCACACATGGTATGGGACTGCCCGCAACTACAGTCATACTGAGGCACTAGACCTCGCACTGGGGCGAACCTCACCTCACCTTGAAGGCGTGTATCCTAGGGTTATACCAGAGACGGAACTCCCAAAAAGTTGGAACTAGATTCTTAGATTTGGCGTTGGGATTAACTATGAGGAGAATTGCTATAGAATGGAAATCAATGACAGGACAAACAGTCAAGACATGGAAAACAGAAATAACACAATGGGCTACAGCAGAAGAGAGTGCACTGATCAGAGAAGAAACCAGGGGGGTTAGGCTCTGCCCAATAGAAGACAGAAATATTAGCAATGTGGGAACACCCAGAACTAAACAGCAATGACGAGCCGCAAACAAACACTGACACCACAGAAGATGAAGAGAATGGGCCAACACTTACTGTAGTAGAAAAACTGTGAAACAAATTTAAACATTAGTCAGCCACCTAGAAACCAGACCATACATTAAAGAGATAGCCCCCCCAAGTACACTGTATACACCCTCACCAGACATACCACCTTGGACATGGATCACACAGCCTACCACGCGCACAGGGTCACGCCAGATACTGCATATGCCCCCAGACTCCCACACGACAGAAAACGCAACAACCAACTGGAGCTCTCTCCTCCTGCCCTCCCGCGTGTTTTTTTTCTTTCTCTCCTTCCCCCGGTTTACATTACCCTCCCCTCCACATTCCACCCACCTCTGTTACATAGAATTAGAGTTAATGGTGAATGCAATTGGACGAATTGTATTCAAATGTGAATGCTAAATGTTACTCCCTCACTGTACACGTTTAATGTACCACTGGAGCATTCAGGACACAGTAAGGTACATACCTGAATATCGTAATATGTCATCTTTTTACATGGAATCTTGCAAGACATAAGAAGAAAATATGGTATTGAATGTAACCATGCAGCAGCTGAGACAACCAAATATGCTATAATTTATGCTGTAATGAGAAAAACGACATATAGACTGTGTTGATGATAACTAATAATGTACCACTATTTACGATTGATGCATAAAAAACACCAATAAAAAGATATTTTAGAAAAATAATGAATGAATCCAAAGCACAGACTATCGCACAAAACAGAAAAATAGGTGTATAAATCCAGGTGCTGCATCCAGAAATATCACAAGATCTGGGATCTTCACAAAAATCTAACTTAATTTCCTTTTGTTTTTTTAACAGAAAGAATAGGTATTTCATTTACACAAAGAAATGTGGGGCAAATTAAGAAAAAAAACACAAAAAAAACAGAACTTTCTATTGTAAATATTAGACCTAAACAACAATCAGAACTTTTGCAGTGAAACACTATGCTAAAAAAAAACCAAAAAAACTGAGTGCCCATGGCCACTGATATTCTGTTGGTAGAGATTCTGCTATTCTCACTTAAAACAGCAATAGGCCGACTGCCCCGGTATTCAACAGTCGTTGATCAACTGTGAAATTTGGGTGTGGAGGCGATCTATGAATGTTGAGAGGTGGTGGAGAGCAAATTGCCGCTGGGCCTCGAGGGTGCGGCCGGAAGTCCGAGCTGAGCTGGTTTGCTGCTGCAGTTGACTGTGCAGAGGAGGGCCCCCGTGGGGCGTGCAATGCGGTGCCTGCCTTGGGCCCATGTGGAGCTGCTAACGCCGAGACTGAGGTGAGCAGAGGCGTGATGGCCGCAACTGCCCAGAGGGCCTTGCAGCAGTGGAGCGCCTTGCAAAGGCAGGAGCTGTGCGCTTAAGCGTGGCTGTGGCGCCCGTCGAGGAGGATCCTATATAGCGGCCACAGGCCCCGAACAGACCCATGCTGCGGCCCAGTTGAATGCGGGGGACAAGTGGAGAGAACCGGTCCTGAGCTCGAGCGAGGGAGCCTGAATTCTGCTGGAGGCGGCCATAGTCTGTGACAGCACAAGCTGCGGGCCTACGCCATAAGTAGGAAGGTGGAATCTGACTATATGGTTGCCCCCAACTTTTTGCCTGGTATTTGAATGGTTTTTGACTAGTCTGGCAGGGATCCTGCTATCCAGGACCCCAGCCTATCTGCTTCCTCCCTAAACTGATGTGAGTACCCTAGGTACATACCAATTGGATACTGAGGACACCCTATCAGCCCCTTGTAGATGGTACCCTAGGTACCCAGGGCATGGGTCCCTCAGAGGCCTACCAGGGGCTACAGCACTTATTGTGCCGCCCCTGGGACAGCCATACAAACTGACACCACCAGACCACTACTGTAGTCTGGGTAAGGTGGTGCTTGCACCCCTTACAGGGATATAGGTATCCTGTATCCCACTTAATACAACACATATATCCTCATAGGTCACCCCTAAGGCAGGCCTTGCTAATCCTACAAGGCAGGGTGCTGAGATATGTGTGAGGGGGACCCCTACCTGAGTAGGGCCCCTCTGCAACCTTCGTAAAACTATTGCTGGGTTGTTTGTAGTGCAGCCATACCATATACCCTTAACCGCATTATAAGTAATCGCGATAGCGTGATAACTTGAGAGTGGCTGCACAGAACCATGTCGTGTTTGGTGTCAAACATTTAGGAATCATACCCCCAATCCAACTATGGGAGTGAGGGCATGATTCCCCCCCTGCTAGAGGGGCGATATGGTAAAAGCGGCAGATTTTAGACACCAATTTAAAAGTGCACACGTAGTACAAAATGGATGCTACCCGCCACCCACACGACTCTGGCTGCCTGTTGCTGGGCAGAACTCCAGCCACTGCAGCTGGACAATAGGGATCTTGTTGCAGGGAGGTGCTCCCACCTCCCCAGACAGACTATATGGATTGGAACTGGGTGGGTGCACCATAGGATGTCTTTCAGACTTGCACATAGGCTTCTCCAGTGCCTACTTCTGCGTACACCGCCTCAAACCGGTTCAGGGGCATCCTGTCCCCTGCCCAGGTAGGAAACCACACAAAGGGGAGAGGGTGTAGCCACCCTTTGCCGCCTGAACTCTCATTGGTGGGCTCTGATCTGGGCACTCCCCTAATCTTTGGATAAAAGGTGAATACATGGTCCCCAGAGCCTCAGATTATTCTTGGACTTCGCAGACTTGAACTTCGACTTGCTGCCGCACAGCTGAATGAAGAAATCTCCCTTGGGGTAAAGGAGTTACCCCCTGCTTGGCAGGCACCTGAAACACTGCAAGTGACCCGGTTGAAACCTCGCTGCTCCTACGGACATCGACGACTCTTTCTTACCTTGAGGTGGGTTTCCAAGCACCCCAGAGGCCAGTGAGTGTGCACAGCAAAGCGCAGCATCGTGGACCCCGTGGGTGCCGAGATCTCCAATACCCCAGGACACCGGCCACCTCTTGCACAGCACCCGACCCAGACGAGTGGGGAAGTTGTGCTTTGGCCCATTATTGAGCCAACCTCTCAGCATCATCTGTGCCAAAGATCGATGCCCTAATCCGCTCCGGCGACCCGTGGGCGCATCTTTACGCACGCCAAATTGCTGCCTCCTGCGGTCCCTTGTCTCTCGACTGGTGGGCCCTGGCGGAGGTCAATCTTCGCTTCCAAGAGTTCCCCTGGTTGCTCCAGGCCTGCTCTTCAGTCTCCTCGCTGAAGACCTCGCTCAGACCTTGTGGGTCTGCACCAGTAGCTGTTTTGAGATTCTTGCGTGGGTTGCGGTTGCCAAGGCTTAGTGGATCCAATCCGGACACTAACACCGCAGCGACCCTCATCCTTCGTAGGATAGTCGCCCTCCAGAAGCTGGCCTTCCTTGACGCCTCCTGGACCCCGTGGCTGACGATCCAAGCTACACCTCTTCCACCTGGAAGCACCCAACATTGAAGGGCTCTTTCTCCTGAGCCCCCTGGTCACTGTGCCGTGACCCAGACTCTGTCCCCACTGCTTTCAGGTCCTTCTCTTCAAGATCTAAATCTTCACGACATCGACGACGCTTCTTGCTAGCAGCAGTTCTTCACATTTTGCCATTGAAAACCAGCCCGCGACCCGACATCGAGAATGACCTATGCACCCGGCTTCCCTGGGGCAGGTAACAGTGGTACCTCGGGACTCTCGTGGGTGTGGGCCCTTCAAAAGCTTAACTCTAACGTCTTGAACTTGAACTCCTGCTAGAAGTGTTTTTAATCTTGTAAAATTCAACCGCGACATTCTCCATAGGCTTTAATAGAGATCCCGACAGTCAATCAATCAATCAAAGCATTTGTATAGCGCACTACTCACCCAGAGGGTCTCAAGGCGCTAGGGGAGGGGGGTCCGCTACTGCTCTAACAGCCAGGTCTTGAGTTGCTTCCTGAAGGCGAGGTGGTCCTGGGTCAGGCGGAGGTGGGTCGGGAGGGAGTTCCACGTCCTGGCGGCGAGGAAGGAGAAGGACCGTCCCCCTGTGGTGGCTCTTCAGATGCGGGGGACGGTGGCGAGGGCGTGGCCGGCCGATCGAAGCTGGCGTTTGGGAGCGTAGGAGTTGAGGCGGCTGTTGAGGTATCCTGGGCCTTGGTTGTGTAGGGCTTTGTGTGCGTGGGTGAGGAGACGGAAGGTGATTCTCTTGGTGACCGGGAGCCAGTGCAGGTCTCTCAGGTGTCCGGAGATGTGGCTGCGACGGGGGATGTCCAGGATGAGTCGTGCTGAGGCGTTCTGGATCCGCTGAAGTCTTTTCTGGAGTTTGGCGGTGGTTCCGGCGTAGAGGGAGTTGCCGTAGTCCAGACGGCTGGTGACGAGGGCCTGGGTGACCGTCTTCCTGGTCTCGGTGGGGATCCACCGGAAGATCTTTCGTAGCATGCGCAGGATGTTGAAGCACGACGAGGAGACGGCGTTGACTTGTCTGGTCATGGAGAGGGTGGAGTCCAGGATGAAGCCCAGGTTGCGTGCGTGGTCTGTTGGTTTGGGTGCGCTGCCTAGGGCAGGGGGCCACCAGGAGTCGTCCCAGGCGGAGGGTGAGGATCCCAGGATGAGGACTTCCGTCTTGTCCGTGTTCAGTTTCAGGCGGCTGTTCTTCATCCATTCGGCTACCTCTTTCATCCCTTCGTGGAGGTTGGCTCTGGCGGTGGTGGGGTCGTTGGTGAGGGAGAGAATCAGCTGGGTGTCGTCGGCGTAGGAGATTATGTTGAGGTTGTGCTGGCGCGCGATGTCTGCGAGGGGGCTCATGTACACGTTGAAGAGGGTTGGACTGAGCGAGGAGCCTTGAGGCACGCCGCAGATGACTTTGGTGGCTTCAGATCTGAACGGGGGGAGGCGGACTCTGTGTCCTTCCGGCGAGGAAGGAGATGATCCACTCCAGTGCCTTTTCCTGGATTCCGACGTTGCTGAGACGCTGCACTAGTGTACGGTGGCAGACAGTGTCGAAGGCCGCGGAGAGGTCTAGGAGGATGAGGGCCGCTGTTTCTCCGTTGTCAAGCAGAGCTCGGATGTCATCGGTGGCTGCGATCAGGGCGGTCTCGGTGCTGTGGTTGGCCCGGAAGCCAGACTGCGAGAGGTCGAGGGATCCGTTCGTCTCGAGGAAGGCGGCCAGCTGCTTGTTGACGGTCTTCTCGATGACTTTTGCAGGAAACGGGAGCAGCGAGATGGGGCGGTAGTTCTTGAGGTCGGTGGGGTCGGCTGATGGCTTCTTTAGTAGAGCGCTGAGTTCGGCGTGCTTCCAGCTCTCCGGGAAGGTAGCGGTGTCGAAGGAGGTGTTGATGATGTCCCGCAGGTGGGGTGCGATGACAGCGTCGGCCTTGTTGAAGACGTGGTGAGGGCAGGGGTCGGTAGGAGATCCGGAGTGGATGGAGTTCATCGTGCGGACGGTGTCTTCGGTGCTGATCGGGGTCCAGGCGCGTAGGGTGGTGGTGGGGGGCAGTGGTTCGGTCGTGGCGTGTGTCGGTTGAGTGCTGAAGCTGTTGTGTATGTCCGCGATCTTGTTGTGGAAGTAGGAGGCGAGGGAGTTGCAGAGGTCTTGTGAAGGGGTGATGTCGTTGTTACCGGCGTTGGGGTTGGAGAGCTCTTTGACGATGTTGAAGAGTTCCTTGCTGTTGTGTGCGTTGTTGTCCAGTCGTTCCTTGAATGCGGTTTTCTTGGTGGCGTAGATGAGTTGGTGGTGTTTTCGGGTGGCGAGCTTGAGGGCAGTCATGTTGTCCGGTGTTGGGTCTCTGGGCCAGGTTCTCTCGAGGGCTCGGCAGTTCTTCTTGGAGCTCTTGAGTTCGTCGGTGAACCATGGGGCTTTCTTGCTACCGGGTCTGCTAGTCGGGGTCTTCAGAGGGGCGAGGTCGTCTGCGCAGTCGCTGATCCACTTCGTGAGGTTGGTGGCCACTTGGCTGGGGTTCGTTGCGCTGGTGGGTGGGTTCTTGCTCAGGGCGGTCGCGAGCTGGTCGGCTGTGATCTTGTTCCAGCTTCTGCGTGCAACCTGTTGCTGGTGGTGGTGGATCGTGGTCCTTCTGAAGCTGAAGTGGACGCAGCTGTGGTCCGTCCAGTGGAGTCCGGTGGCGTGGCTGAAGGCGATGTCCTTGCTGGATGAGAAGACGGGGTCGAATGTGTGTCCGGCGTAGTGGGTGGGGGTGGTGACCAGCTGCTTGAGTCCGAGGTTGGCGAGGTTGTCCTGCAGGGTGGTGGTGTTGCGGTCGTTGTTGTTCTCCAGGTGGAAGTTGAGGTCCCCGAGGAGGATGTAGTCAGCGGAGGGGAGGGCTTGCGGGCTGATGAAGTCGGCGATGTCTTCGCTGAATTGTGTGCGTGGTCCCGGGGGTCTGTAGATGAGGGTGCCTCTGAGTGCTGTGGGGGTGCCCGAAGCTTGGGTCGTACTGGGCTGAAGTGGGGGAGATCTTGAATACCATAACTGACCGGGAGGTGGAGTTTGACATGGGGGCGTGTTTGTTGCTTTGGTTCCCTCACACAGCAAAGACGAAAGTGACGAGCAAATTCATTGACTTGGGGCTCATGTTGGCTCAGAGAGAAATTACATGGCACTGGAAGTCCCAGGAGGGCCCGTCAGTCGGGCGGTGGATATCCGAGTTGTTAAAATGGTCTAGATGCGAGAGTGAGATTAGAAGGCGGCAGGCGACTAAGGCGGATAATGAAAAGGGGTTAGAGTGGGTGAGGGCTTGGGAGATGATCGGGCAGGCGCTGCAGGATAGCCGGCTCGAGCGGGCGGAACAAGAGCGCGAGGAGAGCGGAGTTCCTTGAGGCTGGGGAAAATGGACGTAATCCCCGACGACTGGCACGAATTAGAGTTAGGGACCACTGGAGGGGCCTACATCAGCAGCAGTTGGGGGGTGGGGTGGGCGGGAGGGGAGTTCCTGAGGTAGGAGGGTAGTGTTATACCGAGTTGGATTTGGGGAGAGAATCTGATTGGACAGAAAGCAGAGGCTCTCATGGGGCATGGACTGGGCATCGCTATGAGGCGATAGTTGTGTTAATTTGCTTCACTGTCTTAATATGCCGCCCGGCCCCCGGGATGTGGGCTAAATGGCTGTGTGCATTGCTAAACCGTGGGGTGTGATCGAAGATTGTACGTGGGTGCCGGTTGCCCCGATGGTTGTTTTTTTTAAAATGCTGCAATAAAAAACATGTTTTAAAAAAAAAAAAAAAATGAGGGTGCCTCTGAGGGTGGTCTTGGGGTTGATGTGGACCTGGAAGTGCAGGTGCTCGGCGGGTGCGAGGGTGTCGTCGGTGTTGGTCGTGATGCGTATGGTGTTCCTGTGGATGATGGCGATGCCTCCTCCGGTGTGGTTGATGCGGTCCCTTCGGATGATCTTGTAGCCGTCTGGGATGGCGATGGCAATGTCGGGCGTTGAGGAGGCGTTCATCCAGGTTTCCGTGAGGAAGGCGACGTCTGGGGCTGTGGTGTCGAGCAGGTTCCAGAGCTAGACGGCGTGTCTGTGGACGGAGCGGGTGTTGAGCAGGATGCATTTCAGGTGGCTGCTGCTGTTACTCGTCTTGGTCTTGGTTGGTGCTGGAGTAGTGCAGGTCCGGATGGAGGTGAACTTGCAAGAGTTGCAGCAGAAGGGTCCGTGGGTGCGTCTCGGGGTGGCTCGGTAGCATCCTGGGCTTCGGCCGGCGTTGAGTGCGTTGAGGTTGGCGGCGTCGTACGTCCGGCGGGTGGGCTGGGGTCTGCAGGGGCCAGGGGTCCTGGCACTGGGCGCGGTCCAGGCGCGGACGGGCGTAGACGGACTTACCTTTGGCGCACCTTCGGCGCTCAATCGGTGCTTCTGCCACTCCCGTGGGTCCCCTTCCTCACTACCTTGGGTGGTTTCACAAGGGGCCAGCGACCCTAAATGCCCTAGGCATTGTCTGTAGAATTGTCGTGGTTTTTATACCACTTTTTTGATATATGGTTTGGTCCCCCCCTGGGGCCCTATGATTCCAGTGCTATTTATTGTAACTATCAATGCTTGTTTGAATTGTATCTTTACCTCCAGCCTCATAAAGAGACTAGTGGGATTATTCTTAGAATAAATACATATATTTTATATATATACCTGTGTGGACTACTCTTTCATTTGGTTATTCAAGAGGTTATCTATGATAAAACAATAAGCTTAACACTCCTTCAAGACTTAGCCTGAAGGCTGCTCTCCACAGCTACCACTAGGATAGCTTTCTTTAAAGGTTGTCTTTAACCTATTACCATAAGAGTCGAATTGGACTGGTGCAAGGTGTCCCCTATAACTAGTGGACAGCATATGCCAGGCCAACTTCTCACACCATTGGAGGGGGCACTCGCGTTCATATGTGGAGAGTGAAGACACATCAGTGACGCTGGCATACACAGTAGGGCAATCCCACATATCTCCAACCCCTCCTTTACAGCCGGATCCCTGAAGATCTCATTGCGGCCTGAAGTATATGGGTCAAGGAGGTCCCTCACCAGTGGAGTACATAAAGTCTGATACAGGTTGGTGCTGTGACATGTGTGCAGAACTGTTGGCCTATATATGAAGCACTAGATACAGGTACTGGAGTACGACAGAATGCATTGATTAGGCCAGTATTGTATCAGTGTGGCAGAGCTATGCAGCTGGCTTGGGGACTCACCTTTCTACCACCTGTGCGACCAGAGAATCTCCTGGAGACCCCGGGATTGCAGCGCGATAGATCACTGTAGGTTGATTCCATACGTGCATGGGTTGGGAGCGTCATTTGAAAAGTTGCCACCAAATAACTGTTCTGTGTCAAAAGATAACTTACACAGTTAAATCCTATCAACGCACTGCCACACTAATAGTTACTCGCGCTGAGATCTGCCTCGCCGGCTGGTGGGGGACGCACGGCGCCCATCATGGGGAATGCAGACAAGACCCAGACACGCCTCACCTTCGAGACAAGGAGCTCGGCGTGACAACCCCAGAATGTGGGCTCAAAAGGGGGGCAGTCCGCGGGAACTGGAGAGGGGACTACCCTTGAAGCAACACTGTTGGCCATGCAAAGCAGCATTCAATCCATTGACAGAAAGATAGACTCGTATTGACAGCATGGCAGCGAAACTTGATAAATAATCCTCTTGCATGATGGAGGCGGAACAGAGGCTGAAGACAAGAACTAGACAGTGAGCTCAAAATGCTTGAATATGGAGCGTGTGCTGGCAGTTATCCAAGCAAAGAATGAGGACCTGGAGGCGCGCTCCCACCGCAACAACCTGCCCATCATTGGTGACCCAGAGTCCACAAATTAAAGGCAAAATGGCAAGCTATGTTAAGGTCATGTTGACAGCAATTTTTGGAGCCGAAAATCTGCCCCGACCCCTGGTGGCCGAGTGAGCTCATCATTCACTCATGGCACGTTCTCCACCTGTGACACATCCACGTCCCATCATAGCAAAACTCTAAAACTATTGAGATAGGGACACAGTCCTTCACCTGGCAAGGGAAAAGGGAGAACTACAGTACCAGGGAAATCAGATCGCCTTTTATCCTGACTTCACGGTTGCAGCCAATCAGCCAGAAGAAAATTTCTATTGATCAAAACGCCAGCTACAAAAAACTAGTATTACTAATGCCATGCTATATCTCGCACGACTGCATGTTGAGTACCGGGGACAACAGAAGATCTCTGCGACGCCTAAAGCGGCTAAGGATTTCCACAAGACACTCACTCCGAATAAACTTGACCAAGGTGCAGAAAATGCAGAGAAAGAAGGACTCTGAACTACCTTTGCCGTGCACTGGGAGCTGTGCACTGTGTACGGTGCAATGCTTGATGACGTCTGTGGACACATTGAGACTATGTGGCTGAAGGAGTTGCTCTCCGCCGTCCTGTGAACTGTAAGCCTGCTGATGGTGCGGCTTCATACAAGACCCATGGGATAGCCTGTGCATGTTCTGCGTACCTAGACACCTCTGTACACCTGGAGGGAGATTGAGAACCTGGCGACCCCAGATGAGACTAATGCACTGTGCTGTTATGGACTTGCTTTCGCTGAATTATGCTTTTGTTTTTCTGTATGCCTATGGTTTTGGGGGGATATCTTTGGCTAGTTGGGTCTGCTGAAGTGGGAGGGAAGTTTTGGATGTCTGTTTTTTGAATGCCCACACATGATGTATACTGTTCTGTACGTAACATGCCACACACCGTATATATTCTTCTACATCGGATTGCTCAGCTTGGGAAACACATATCGTGCGCCCAGGCGATAGTTTAAATTTCATCACATGGAATGTGCAAGGACTCAACAACCCCCGAAAAATTTGATTGGTACTCCGTTTCCTGGATAGGCATAATATTCATGTGGCCCTATTGCAGGAAACACACCCAGCGAAGCACACTGACTCCACAATAGGTACTAGATGGACATCTTATCAAATGGCTTCGTCACACTCCATATATTCACGAGGAATTCTGCTCCTGGTTAAACGCGGGGTCACCTTTACGCTCACGAACTCCTATGTTGATGATCAGGGCAGGTTACTAATTGTTCAAGGGACAATATCTAGCACTCCTATCAACATACGCACCAAACATTGACAATCTCGACTTTTTTAATTCCACCTGGAGGCATATATTTTCCATTTCATCTGTGCACATTCTTTGGGGTGGTTGTCTAAATACATATCTGGATCCTATTGCGGCCCGCTCGCGACTACGAACTGGTATGGAAAGCAGACGGCGCGGGTGGTCCAGGAGGGGATGGAGGAGTACAGGCAGTTGGATGCCTGGTGTTTGCGTAACCCCGCCCAGCAGGAGAGCACGTTTATGTCCTCGGTACATGGTCCAGATTAGATTATTATTATTTTTTCTTGGAATCTTTTTATTGAAGACATCAAGGTAGATAAAATAACAATTTTCAAGTACTGATTACATAGTGATTTAACAAACAGTTTTCTGGATGGCATAGGTGCAGCACAATTATATACATTAAATGTTCACATTGCTCAGCGGGTATAGGGTCATCCAGGAGGGGAGGGCGCACATATGTCCACGATACTCGTTCCACCGTGACCATATAAGAGTCCATTTATGGGGACATCCTCTGGAAACATGGAGAGTCTTTTCCCTAAACATACACCAGTCCATGTCTTGTTTCCATACTTGCAAGCCGGGGGTCTCCCTCGCTCCCCACAGTCTGGCGATATTATTTTTGGCAATCATAAAGCCTAGATTTTCTCTTTGCTCCTCAAGTCCGTCGGTCCCCATACTATAATAAGTAGACACTGTCCAGCATCCCGGTTCAAATCTTGACCAAGTACCTCAGACACACAGTAGATAACCTCTGTCTAATATGCACAAATCTTGGTACATTCCCACAGGATATGGATAAAGGTACCCTACCTCCCACAGTTTCTTCTACACTCTGAGTCCTCCCCATAGCACATGCGGGTCAAGGCCGTTCTAGAATATGTCCTGTGCAGAATCTTTAATTGCACTAATTTAAGCCTCGGCAAGATTGCAACTTACCTGGGAGAGGCAAGCGCCTCCACCCAGTCTTCGTCATCTAATTCTGGTAAGTCTTCTGTCCATTGCTCCACGAGTTTCATAAGGAGATCGGATGCATGATTGATAAGTTTACGGTACGTGAGGGATATCGACTTATCCGGCATGTAGCCGTCGAGTAATTTGTCTTCTAACGGCGTGGCATCGGGTAACGTTGTTCCTACCTTAAGGCTTGCACGCAGGGCATGTCTGACTTGGTAATATCAAAATAATTCTGAGTCTGCTAGGTCGTATTCTTGCTGTAGTGCATAGAACTCAATCACTTTACCATCTTTCCGCATATCTCCCAGCCTTGAGTGCCCAATTAGGTCCCATTAATCAAAACCCCTATTAGTTCGGAGGGTTCCTAACAAGAAGGAGTCCCATATGGGGGTAGATTGTGTGAGGTGCCTGTCTCAACCTTGACTTTAGTGCCAGATCCAGACCACATGTGATGTAGGTCCCGTAAGCCTGAACCGAGCTGGTTTGGAGTAGAGAGCTATAGCGTTGGACCCCTACGGTAAAAGCCATCTGTCTATCCGGTATCCCGGATCGTTCTGTTGCCGGTATATTCTCTGATTGATAGCTGCCAATTGCACAGCCCAGTAGTATCTTTTAATGTACGGGATTCCGATTCCCTCATCGTACTAGCCACGCACCAATCTCGGGAATGATATTCGTGGCATTCCTCCCACCCAAAGGAGGGCTCTCGGCCATCCCTCAATTGCTGCAAAGTAGGACGCAGGGACTGTGTTTGGTGAGTTATGCAGGACGTACAGAAAACGGGGCAGTGCCATCATTTTAAATAGTGCAGCCCTACCCAGTAGGGACAGCAGGAGAGTCCTCCAGTGCTCTACGTCGCTTTGTAGACACCGCAGAAGAGGCTGAAGGTTGTGGTTGTAGTATAATCCGGAGTTCATGGTAATATATATGCCAAGGAATGTGAAACCATCTCTTGCTGCTGCAATTCTATATCCCCTAGGCAGCTTTGGGAACTTTCCCCCCCGAGCATGTAAATTAGCGATTTTGACCAGTTAATGGTATATCCGGAGTACCTGCCAAAGGTATTGAATATATCGAGAATCCTGTTGATCAAGACATCTCGAGAAGCGAGGTATAAGAGGATGTTAAAAAAAAAACGGGGGGGGGGGGTGATTCTATTAAGGACCACAGAAGCTAGAATCAGTTTAGACAAAACCAGTGCATGTACGATGGCTCCAATCTTTGCGCACTAAACTAAAAGGTAATAAATGAAGTTCATTAATTGAAACTTACCTGCAGGAGAGAACAGATTCCCTGAGGTACTAAAAGAATAGAGTATTGATGGTCCAAGAGGCAAATGTTCATTGTTTAGGTATAATAGGATGTCATCGGTATATAGGGAGATACGATCCTCCCAATCCTCCGACTATCTCAAGTCTCTGACAACCGGGTCTCTTTGGATCCAGCCAGCAGGGTCTCCAGTGTTAGGGCAAATAGCAGAGGATATAGGGGGCATCCTTGTCTCGTACCTATTCCGAGAGCAATTGTCTCGGATTTTTTGTTGTTCACTACCACTTGTGCTAACGGTTCACTGTATAAGAGTTTCACCCATCGATGAAGCTCTGTCCAAACCCCATTTTCTCCAGCACAGCAAATAGGTAGGGCCATTCAATCATATCAAAGGCCATGGTGGCATCCAAGGACATCACCACCCCATCTTCCATTAACGTATGAGCCCTTCCAAGTACCCCATGAAGGTGGCGAAAATTCAGAGAGGTATTTGTAGCCGGCATAAAGCTGGACTGGTCTGGGTGTACCAGTCCCGAGACTACCCCGACCAGATGTGTAGCTAACAGTTTGGCTAAAATCTTCGCATCGGCATTCAGCAATGAAATGGGTCTGTATGAAGACCAGCGGTCTCTGGGTCTGCTGTCCTTATGAATGACCACTACTGTAGCGAGTCATTGGTCTCGGGGAGCTGGCCAGCCTCTTGACTTTCCTCATACATAGCTTTGAGGTAAGGGGAGATTTTATCTGGTTTTAGTTTATATAGTTCGATAGGGAGGCCATTAGGGCCCATTGCCTTTGCAGATTGTAAATCTCTAGTGGCTTGTGCCACTTCGTTAGTCAGCTTGCTGTCTAATGAACTACAGTCATCTTCCGACTAAACTGGGAGCTCTATGTCAGCCAACAATGCCCTAGATTCCACAATCGAACCCGGAGAGTGAGATTTACATATTTGCCTATAATGTTAGACAAATTCGTCCGCTATCATCTGCGGATCAGTAATTGTATCTCCCGGCAGTCAGGCTCCGTGTCCTCGTCGGGATGGACGACGCTGGTCGGGGAGCTAATATTAATAGCTTAAACTCTCGCAAATGCGAGACCTATTGCATTGCAATAAAGGGCCTTCTCGACCGCTTGTTAGATTATAAATATCAGAAGAAGAAACCGGCCTGTAACGTCTTCAAAGTAGTGAAAAATAGTGCAGTGAAGAAGATGTGTAAGTGTTGTAAATTACACAGATATAAAGTGTGAAGTGAGAGTTGCATATGATCCGAGCTATAAACATTAACAAAGCACTCCAACACCTTTTGCTCTGGGATTACACTGTTGCGGCTAAGAGCGAGGGGGGGGGGCTATTTCCTGCCCTCTCTGGGATTAGAGTGTGCAGTGTGGCATTGCACAATGTCATTGCTATCTTTGGTCTAATAAAAAACACTCAAGCTGTAGTAGGGCCCTGGCTTCACCTCCAGGGCGAGCTGTGCTTTATGTCAGGCATGGAGGGAGGGATGGTCTCAACTGCAGCTCTGCCCTGTTACAGTGCCCCTGCTATTACTAGTGACCGAGAGGCGCTGAGGTGGTGGTATTGGTGGTGGGGTATTGGTTGTTGTAGTGGTGGTACTGGTGGTGGTATTGGTGGTGGTATTGGTAATGGTGGTGGTATTGATATTGGTGGTGGTATTGTTGGTGGTGTTATTGGTCATGGTGGTATTGGTGGTGGTTGTACTGGTGGGTGTGGTATTGGTAGTGGTAGCACTGGTGTGGTTGTATTGGTGATACTATTGGTGGTGGTGGTGGCATTGGATTAGTGGTGGTGGTATTGGTGGTGGTGGTACCTGTATTGGTGGTGGTGGTGGTATTGGTGGCATTGGTATTGGTGGTGGTGGTAGTGGTATTGATATTGGTGGTGGTATTGGTGGTGGTGGTTTTGGTGGTGGTGGTGATGGAGGTGGTGATATTGGTGGTGGAGGTGGTGGTATTGGTAGTGTTGTTGTTGTTAATAAAACAGGCTTTTGAAAACAACATGTCAGGAGGCTTAGTGCAGATAACATGTAACACAGATGTGCTGTTCTCAGCTTCAGCCCATTAGCACACGATTATGTGCTACCTGGAATTCACATAACTTAATTCGCTAATAATTTCTAAATCCATTTTACTTGGGGGGTTGAAACAGATACGAGATAATGCCGGGTTAAAGTGATAGAAAGCAGGCATATGTGTTACGGGGGTAGCCGTGTTGCTTAAAAAAAACAAGCGGTTTCAGCTGAAGCAGCACATGTCCGGCCTGCAGTAAGAGAAACTTAATAAAGTAAATAGTGCTTACAGACTAAATAACAGGTCCTGTGTAACAATCGAAGTAAAGGGGCCAGTAGCCATGGGAGGTTACAAATGAACACAATGCGTACTAAGGAGGGACTGACAAGCCTATTAACGAATCTGAAGGCAGCATTTAACTAAGACAATGAAACAAGCCAATGAAAAATATGGGCGGAGAGTGGGCGCGGCTTCTCTCCCATACTCTACTACAGCAGTTTTGCAGAGCGAGTAGCATATGCGCGCTGCCATTAGGCTCGACCTAAAAAGGAGAGTAGCATTGCACTGGGGGAGTAGGACTAAACTTACAAAAACAGCTTGGATATCAGATATGGTATACTGTAGATCACAACTGGAGCTGTATGCAGAGGAGTTGCCTATTTCATCTCAACCTAAAGATTATTGGGGACCTCTGATGGCTTATTTATTATACAACTCTGGGAATGGTGCGTAAGGTATCAAATGTGAAATGATCATGAATCTGAGGTCCAGGGCAATGAGTGGATTGTTGTCAGCATTTGGCCAATGAGAGATGCCAAAAGAAAATTCTAACTAAGCCTTCTGAGGTAACACAAAAGAACAATATAAATGAGTGCGAGGACCCTTGAGGGAACCCAACCTTCAAAGAAAAGTTATAGCATCCGAAGTTTATTAAGAGCAGGGATTGCTGGCACTCTTCTACCAAGGACACAAGACATTTTGTCACCGCACCCAAGATTCCTAATACTCAGGATACCAAGATCCAAGATCTTTAGTGTCAAACACTGCAGATAGCCTAAAAGCTTCCCACAAATTCAAGCATAACGGACAGGGTAGGTTCAGCGCCATAGCTGAAATATCAGTTGCCATGGATGAAGCTAAACAGATTCCTTCAGGTAAGCTTAAAGTGACTTGGCGACAATCCTTTAAAGCGCATTCCCCACAAAAGGGAGAAGAGTAATGGGGTAATCGTTATCCACCAAAAAGTTGATAACTGTTTTTTTAATTATTATTAGCCGTGGAGTAACCACCACCCTTTTACGGTCAACAGGAAATATGCCTGTTGCCAAAGGTGAATTGGATATGTTGGCGGGATGAGGTGCACGCTCTTGGGCCAATTCTTGGAAAAAGGACACAGGGCTCATGACATTAAGTGACAGACTTATCTTTTCAAAATTAATTTCTGCTAGTTCTTGCATACGTAGATGCACATAACTCAGGAAAAAATTTCCAGAACAGTCATTAACAATAGGGGCTACAATATGGAGCAGAAGATGTTTTTATAATCTTGCAGTCGTTCCAGAGGAATGAGGACTATGCCAGGTACCAGAATGCCACTTGTAAAAAATAGCTCAATGGGTAGAAAAGCTCTACAAAAATATATCAATCATATCCAGAGGGTCAGGGATTTTAGGCCGGTCAGCTAAAAAACGTCCTCCTTCCATAGATAACATAAAGACTACTACTACAAAAAACTAATCTGCGATTAACAACGTCCACACTACTGGTTATCCATGATAATCAGTTTTCTCTTTCTGTAGGATAATTTATCCTATAGAAAGAGAAAACATACTCTGGTCTGTGACTGCATCCTCAAGAGTAGGTCATGGGACTACTGGAACAAGATACCCAGGGCCGGACAGGGAACCCACAGCAGCCCTGGCAATTTTGTAGGAACAGCCCCGCCAGTTAAGTGGGGCGATGGGTGCAAGTGTTTAGCACTGCTGCTTTTGTTACTGGAGGCCGATATTGAAGCACCACTGCAAAACCGGCCAGTAACAAAAAACGACCTCCACACCTGCAAAACCTGCCCCCACCCTTCAAGCCTCCCGGGAAAATGCCCAATGCTCGCTTCTGCCAGTCCGGCCCTTAAAACGCCACTTTGAGGCATTACAACACGATATAAATCTCGGCTAATATAACTTTTTAGTATGGTTAAAAAAAAAGCCAGTCTATTATGATTCGCCAACATGCTCTGCACACATTAAATTGTTACAATGGTCTGCTTACGTGAACGAGATGCTCCTCAAACTAAAGTATTAACGCCAGTGTCACGTTTGATCAGACCAACGTCAACTGCACGCGACAGATCACTTCTTTCTGGAAACCGATAAATTATTCAGCTCCTCGGTTTAGGGCATGTCCGGGTTCTCAGTGCGCAGGAGGTATATTTGCATTTGAGAGGTTATCGAAAAAAAGTTTACTTTCAGATACTTTAGTCGTTATTAATGGGGCTTACTAGGATGCGAACTTTTGCGCAGCAGCGTCAACGGCGAGGGCGGCTCGAATGCTGGACGAATAAATTAAATCCGACTCAAAGAATCTTCCAGACTATGGAAGCTTGCACAATCCAAAATACACAGAAAGCTTGGAATCCCGTAGAACGGAGGCAGTTTTTTTCCTGCGAAATAGTGAGAAGGAAAAACTAAGGCATTTAATGCATCAGCAGTCACGAATTCCAGTAAACTGAGACTGCCATCAAAAGTTAAAACAGTAACTTGTTATTCAGAAAGGACTCTAACCCTTCCCTCGCTGTCCCCGAGGGGTCAAAGGCGGACCATGGCTGGAAAAAAAACAAAAACACTTGCTCTCAGTAGAATACTAAACAGGGATGTTAAGAATTGTGCATTTATTAACTATAAAAAAACACTTTGCTTTAAAAATCCCGAAGTTTAATGCATTCCCTCCGTTCTCGTCTACTCGGAAATTATTATTGAAACACATTAAGTCTTCTGTACGAAACAGTAGTTCCTTCCAATAAAAAAATGCCAAAGCTTTAACTCTCAAAACCCTTTTGCTGTTTAGGCGCCCAAACCAATAAAGCATACAACATAAACTAGATGACAGAAACAGTTTAGCGTAAGACTTTACTTATAATCACGCACATTTTAGAGCTAACCTGACGTCAACAGAAGTTAGATTATAACTACAAAACACAGTGTTGAGGGCGGCATCCTATTCAGCAGTCACAAGGAGTTATCCATAGATTGCAAGGGAATATCTTTATCGGATTGCAGCGATTTGTCAATACAGGAAGGGCTGCGATTAAAGTAATGTTTCTATTAAGTGTCACATGACACATCGTTGTGACGACACATGGCACACCCTCCACTCACTCACAGGGGCGAAACTTCGGGGGGGGGGGGGAATGTTTGGGGTGTTATATCCCCACCTCAAAAAATGTATTCTGTTGTAAAGAGTTGGGTACATGTGCTATCAATCGGCTCTGGTGAGCAGCGGCAGCCCGTACAGTAGGGCGTAGGAGTGTCGCCCGCGTGCTGCCAGAACTTCCAAGATGAAGAATAAAATGGTAATAAAATTAATGTATTACCAGTTTATTTTCTCCTTTCCTTAGGACCAGCCGTGTTTGGGGGTGGGCCACTGCTGCGGACTTGCAGCAGGGGATTGGTACTCACTCTAGCAGTTTCGAGCGCGCATGTCATTTTGGCCGGCTGTCTTGCGATGGCCAGCCTGACACACGCACTTTAAGCCACTAGACAGCTGGGTGGAGAGCAAGCACAGGCCCCAGGTGCCTGCGGGAGCGTCTAGGCAGCCGATAGAAGCCAGTCCTGGCACGGCTCTCATGCTGCTTAACATTATCAGCAGCTGGAGAGCAGCGACTGGATTGGTGTGGAGAATTCAACTGCTACAGTCAGAGTGCAGAGGGGCTCAAGCACGAGGACCGGAGGAGGCGAGCCTGTGGAGTAGGTATTTATATCCTCCTCTTCCACATATTTCTGACTCACTCTCTCCGACTGCGTTTCCCCCTTGCATCGGTCTGTCTTTTGTATTCCTTCTAAATGTCCCCCTCTCTGTTTCTCTACACCGCTCTATCTCCTTTCTGTTTCTCTCTTCCAGCTGCCTGACTCGACTTTTCTCTCCGTCTTTCCCCCCTCGCTCTTTCTGGTAACACTCTGCATGAAATAATTTTAGGGAGTGTACAGTAGAATGTTTTGTGACATGGCAGAGCAGTAGGACAGCTAGAAGCGCTTGGAAGCAGCCTGGACTCAACAATTAATTGCAAAACATACATGTAAAAGAAGGAAGTGTCAGCCAAGAAACAACATCTCTCAAAGATGAATCACAGACGTGGTCTTAAAAAAATGGAAGTCTGGGAAATAGCTGCCAAAGTTTCAGATTGAGATGTATGATATTTTCATAATTTCAGTGTAATTATGAGTGACACTTCAACGACTATGAGTGCCACTTTCTCGCGAGCAAAATCAAGCAATGAAGAAGAAGGAAACAAATAAATATTAGAAATGCAGCATGTCTGTTAAGCTGCCGCACACTAGACCGTAGTGTGAGACTGCGCAGAGTGCCCATTAATGGCCACCCAGTGCACACTGTCTCTGAATAAAGTTTACAGTGTGCGTGATGTGGGCTATCTAATTAAACGTTGATCATGTGTGGTGGTGGGGAATTAGTAGAAGTGCCAGTGAGGCTGAGCACATTTTGGAAGCACTTGCATAGCTGCCAAGGTTTTGGATTGATATATGTGACATCTGAATTAATTATCCTCTGCCTGTGCCCGCCCCCTTTAAATAATGAGGTACTGGGTCTCTGTAGCCAGTACTTTCAAGTACCCTGAACCCTTGAGACCGGTATGGACTCGGTTGCTGGTAGTTTCTCGCTGCCTGTTCCCCTTCATCTGGGGCCTGGCTGAGGAGGCAGCTTGCCTGGTGTTGACCCACTGTGCTCGCCTGAAATACCAGTTGACAGACCGGACTTATCCCACCAGGGCCGGCGCTAGGCATGGGCAGTGTGGGCAGCTGCCCAGGGCCTCGCACTCAGCCCACCAGCATGGGGCCCCGCACTGGTGGAGAGTTCTGTTGTTTCACTGGCGATCCATTTTAAAGAAAGGTGTCGGCTTGCAATTAGGGTCGATGGGAGGGGCTCCCCTCCCCGGGCCTCTCAGGGATGGTGTCTGGAGGCCTAGGGGAGGGAGACGCTTCCTATTGTCCCAATTGCAAGGAGACCCATTCAGAGACACTGAGGGACGCCCATTGCCCAGCATGTTAGCGCCCCCACAGTTTTAACTTTTAGCCCACAAGCAATTATCACACCTATCGAACTGAAGGTGTGAGAATTGCTTGTGAGCTAAAAGTTAAAACTTGTGAAGGCGCTAAAATGCTGGGCAATGGGCGTCCCTCAGTGTCTCTGAATGAGTCTCCTTGCAAGGGGTCACTTATCTAAATTAGAGGAGCCTCGCACATTCCCTTTCGGCCCAGGGCCCCGCAAATGCTAGAACCTGCCCTGTATCCCACACCGTGAGGAGGACCGATCTGCTGGCCTTGTGAAACTGTAGAGTTGGCTCAGTAACTGGGACCAGCAGTGCCACTGAGAGACTGGCCCAGGGGCCCAAAGGGCAACCAGCAGCGCAGATGATCAGATTGGAGTAGTAAACTTGTCGCACAGGCACACACCTACACAGCCAGCTTGTACTCTGGACATAAAATCAGGAGTCACATTTTTCCTGTAAAATGCAATTCTTAATGTGATTACTAACTTACAGACCTGGCTGCAGCCGGGATTTGGGAAACAGCATTTGCAACGCTGTCAATATCACGCAGGTAGGTAACAACGCGGTTGTTACAACGACCGTGTTGTTACCACGCTTGGCATTACATCGCAAGACGTTTCAACGACTTGCGCTAGGTGGCGTGCAACACCAGGGAATGTGATGGATTTTTAATCCAACAACTTCCCTGATGCTGCGCTAACTGGAGTAGGAATAGTAATTTATACTATTCCCAAGTCCAGCGTGCCACCTAGCTCAAGTCGTTGAAACGACTTGCGATGTAATGCCACGCATGGTAACTACGCAGTCGTTGTAACGACCATGTTGTTCCCTACCGTGTGGTAAATACACGCGTTGTAACGTGCTACATTCGCTGGAATTACTTTGAATTGAGTAGCAGCTGCAACCAAATGGACATTGGGGAAGGAATAAAAAATAAATAAAAAAAAACACCTGGATGTGGAAGGCCGGCTAGCCGGTCGGCCGGCTCTCCTCCATCATCTTCTCTTCTCCCGAGGCAGCAGAAATCACGCAGCCTTCCAGACTCCCCTGACCAATCACAACGCTGCCTTACACATGCGTTCTGATTGGTCTGAGCGCCGTATACTATACTGTCCTTTTTTGGATCACTAACAACCAAGGTTAGACTTACCCCTGCAGGTTTACTGACGTAAAACGGTATTAAGAATACAACTACCAGCATGTCAGAAAACCAAGGTCTGAGTTAATCGGATAATAAGATCAACGCAATCCTCTCCGGCCCATCTTAATTACATGAGACTGAACTCACTCAAACTCTAGCGCAAACTAAAGAATGGGAAGATGTAACAGAAAGTAAGAAAGAACAAATAAAAACCACCATTCATGGGCTCATAATGCCGGAACACCTCCGGGTTAATGCAGCACTCAAAGGCCTGTGGGTTCACAACACACCAAGGATCTTCCTGCAAGATATCCTATTCGGAAAAGACTGGGCAGCCATATCCTGGAAGTGCACAAGAGACTATTTGGTACTAATCATAAAAACTGCAACCAGATTATCAGAAGCACTGACCATTAAAATACAAGTCAGTAAAGCCAAATTGAAAACAACAGTACACATCTCAGTTTTTAAAAAGAGACTGGATGAAATCAATAAAATGAAGGACTATATTACACAAAGTAAGGTCCATAAATTAGGAAAAGACCGGATACGCTTAATAAATATATCCCTATATCAAGGAGGACTACACTCCACCAGACGAACACAGTGATAATGAATCCTCAGGTGGTAATTCTTCACACAATACAGATTGGAACAGTGATAACACACAATACAAACGTCGCAGTAGAGGACGAGGTAGATGCTCCACACGAAGACGGCAAACAAATTGGAGAACATCAACCACCAATGTTCCAACCATTTGAACCACAATCTGCAGGATGGATAAACCCTTATATTCAAGGACCACCCCCTACATTCCACACAATAAGGCCCCCTTTTTTAGGAAGAGGCCAAAACCAATTCCAGGGAAAGAGGAAAGGAGTAAATTGGAACGAACCAGACGAACGAGTCCTAACCAGGAGTATGTCGAAAGACCAGGAGAAACCAGGACCCAGCACAACAAATCGTTAGTAGTCAACCTCATGAATCACTCACTTAGCAATGACCAACATAAAGTTCTCAACACAGGACTAGGGTTTGTACCCTCTCCGCCATTAGACCAATTCAAACTTCATTGCGAACTATCAGAGTTCTGCCGCAAAATCAAACTAAAAGCCTATTTTTAAAGACAAAGGCGGTCACCCAACAGATGGAGATACAGACCCAAGAAAGAAATCAACGTTTTGCCCACCGAACAACTCAATACCAGTGGAAATACTGGCCTTTGGACAGGCCCTATTCAAAGAGGTGGAGCCTATGAAACAGAAAACCAAAAAAACCATACATGAATACGACTAAAAGTGAACTACAAACCCTTGATGAACTAAGGAAACAAGACGGCATCATAATAAAACCAGCCAGCAAAGGAGGAGGGATAGTCTTCCTGAAAACTGAAAATTACCATACGCAAAATACAGATCTACTGTCTGATGAAAGGTACTACAACATTCTCACTCAGGACCCCACACCGAGATTGAAACAAACCATTGAAATGAAAGTGGAGGAGGTTTAAACAAACATTTGGATATCAAAAAACAAAGCAGACTTTTTAATGACAAAAAACCCAAGAACACTTATTTTTATTTATTGCCCAAAATACACAATAATTTAACACCACCTCCAGGACGCTCTATCATCTCTGGAATAGGCTCTATACTGGAACTACTGTCCCAGTTCATGGATCATTACCTTAGACCTCTGGTTCAAAGTACACCAACATACCTAAAAGACACTCGGGATCTTCTCAATCAGATAAAAGATCTAACATACCAATGAGGAACTACATGTCTGATAGAACTAAATATAGAGTCTCTCTACAGGGGCCTCTCCCTCGAAGTGACTCTGCAACCCATCGAAGATGTCCTTTTTAAACAAGAATGGACACACAACACCCGAGACACTTAATCCTGGAATGTTGTCGTTTAGCACCAACAGAAACCTCCTCTTCGAATATGAAGGAACAATATATCTCCAAAAACATAGAACATCAATGGGAAGCACGTTCGCCCCAAGTCTGGCAGGACTATGTCAGCAATTTCGAGGAGAAACACATCCTATGTGTCACCAACCCATTAAAAAACCACCATCTTATTCTGGAGACGATATATAGCCGATGGGTTGGTGATTTGGAAAGGTACAACTAGCACATTACCTGAATTCCACGATTAGCTAAATTCAAGACATGAATTTCTGAAATTTACCTGTACAGAAGATGAGAATACACTGGACTTTCTCAACATCAGTATCTATGTAGAGAATGACACCATACATACGAAAACTTTCTTGTCATTTAACAGTTTCCATCCCCGCCCCCTGAGAGAAAACCTTCCATCGATTCTTACACTTAAGACGGAATTGCAGTAACATATATAACTACAAAGAACAAGCCAAAGATTTGAACAATAAACTAAAAGAAAGTGACTACCCAAACAAAATAATTTGAAAATGCCAGAAAAGAGCAAGGAACCAAAATCGTGATAGCCTCTTAGAAACTAACATAAGAGAGGTAGACACAGACATCCTGAACTGCGTAACAACTTATAGCACAGCCATCAACATAGTAAAGAAAACAATCAACAAGCAATGGCGTATCATGACCTCCAGCATCCTGAAATGGCCCAAAACCAGATTTGCTAATAAAAGAACCCAAAACTTTTTGTGATTTACTAGTTTATACCAGACCAGTATCCAACCAGGCTACAAGAAAGACAGTACTAAGCAATTGGAGCACAACACCAATCACCGGACATTATCACTGTGGGTCCTGCTCTGTATGCAAACTCCCAAAAGTCACCAAGACCCTAAGAATAACTGAAACTCTCGAGTGGACTCTGAGACGACATACCAATTGTAACACGACCCATGTGATTTACATGATCACCTGCCATTGCAACCTGAAATACTTTGGAATGACTTGCCATAAAGCCAAACAGTGAATTTGCGAAGACCGCAGTAAAAGTAGATGCGGGAAATCTACCACTCAAATGAGTAACCATTTCTTGAACTCAAAACACACTAACGATGACACCAGTTGGGTCATCTTACAAACTTTGGATATGAAAGGAAACGATGCAGAACATATCCTTTTTGAGAAGGAACAGCGGTGGGTGTACCACCTTAAGACATATGACCAAGGACTGAATGATAACATACCTTGGCTTTCCATCATGCATTAAAAACTCTGGAAACTAGAACCAACACATGCACAACGTAAAGCCGGATCCTGTGCACTACCTCGTAGTCACAAAAATAAGAACAGGCTGAATGTAATTTATTGTCACGATACCATAATTTCCGAACACATATGATCACGTCAAACAAAAAAAAGAGGACTTCATATTGAAACTTACTAAGGGATTGTGCTGAACATCTAAGCCATACAAGATGTCTAAGGCCCTTTTTGAACATCAAAATTACCCAAATAAATCCATATTAGAACCAAATTAACGATAATCATCTAACACCATACACAATGAATATCTCCTTTAAAAACTATTGAAGAATTGAAGCAACGAAAAAACACAACAATATTTAACGTGGTGTACATAATTTATAAAAAACATTTTGAAAGCCAAAGAAGATTCTCTTTATTCGTTTAGTATATATTTTTTTAAAGATTCTTTTTAGATGACGCTTGTTCGTTCAAAAGAAAGACTAGCACAATAGTAGGATGTTTTCCATGTCGTCTAAACTCAGAAGGTCAAAGAGCTCTCAAAAAAAGCTGAAAAGCCAATCCATCCGGCCCATTTTTTGACTTCCGGGGCACGTAGGGCAGCGGCAGCACAAGCACGTAAGAGGCATAACAAAGGTGAGAGACGAACAAGCAAATTTGGCACCAAGGTCAGCCACTTAACCAGGTAATCCAACATCTATAATACCTTACCCCTCACAAATTGTTTTATCTACAGGGTTGTGTCTTCCTTCCCATTCCCGAAGGAGCGACAAGTATCACCTCATAATGTAAACGTGCTTTCAAGTCGGGAACACACATTGCATGAAGCGGAAGCTACTAATAATTACGAAGGCCAGTAAAACTAGCTCCCCTTTTACATTAACAAGCATTTGCAATGCAATAGGTCTCGCATTATTAAAGTTTGAGCTATTGGTGTTCCATTATTTAGCAATGCCAATAGCGCAAACTTTAATAATGCGAGACCTATTGCATTGCAAATGCTTGTTTATATTGTTTTTCTTTTCTAAAAAGTATATTCTGTGTTTTTGTTATGCTATGCTATGTTTTGTTTTGTTATGCTATGCTTTGTTGTGTTTTGTTATGCTATGACATGTTTAGTTATGCTATGCATTGTTATGCTATGCTATGTTTTGTTATGCTATGCTATGTTTTGTTATGCTATGCTGTTTTGTTGTGTTTTATGCTATGTTTTGTTATGCTAGGCTAGGTTTTGTTGTGTTTTGTTATGCTATGCTGTTTTGTTGTGTTGGTATACTATGCTATGTTGGGTTTTGTTATGCTATGCTATGTTTTGTTATACTATGCTATGTTGTGTTTTGTTATGCTATGCTATGCTCACACACTGCTGTCTCACAGACAATGCTTTCTTACACACACTGCTGTCTCTTACACACACCGCTGTCTCTCTCACACTGCTGTCGCTCTCACACACACTGCTGTCTCTCATACTGCTGTCTCTCTCACACACACTGTTGTCTCTGTTACACACACTGCTGTCTTTGTTACACACACTGCTGTCTCACACACTGCTGTCGCTCTCACACTGCTGTCTCACACTGCTGTCTCTCTCACACTGCTGTCTCACACTGCTGTCTCTCTTACACACACACTGCTGTCTCTCTTACACACACTGCTGTCTCTCTTACACACACTGCTGTCTCTCTCACACCATGCTCTCCCAATGACACATACACTACTGTCTCTCACACTGCGGCCTCTCACACTGCGGCCTCTCACACTGCGGCCTCTCACACTGCGGCCTCTCACACTGCGGCCTCTCACACTGCGGCCTCTCACACTGCGGCCTCTCACACTGCGGCCTCTCACACTGCGGCCTCTCTAACCCCAGCCCGAGCCCCTCCACACTGGAAACAGCCGGTGAATGTGTTGCCACCGTCTCCTACGTCCTCTTGCGACACACCTCCTCCATCCCCGTGGACCACAGAAGTGATGCTGCAGTGAGGTGATAGTCACTTTCTCACAAGCCAGCCCACTCACAATAAGTAGAAGCTGGAGCACTCCTGTGGAGGGTTGCTAGCTCTTGCACTACACACTCAGAAAACTGGTTCCAATCGCAACACTACTCCCCGATGTTGCGGCCTTACTGGCCTAGCGGGACGCGCCGTGAATGAATGAGACTGGACACAGTGTGGTGGTGTCGGCGCAACTGCCGTTGCCGGCCGCGCCCCCTTTATTTAACTACAGGCGTACGCCACCGTCGCGGTGTACGCATAACGTGGTTGTCACCCGCGCTCTAGCGTCGGACGCTAGAGCACTAACTGCAACATCCCTCTCCAACTTGGATAACAAAGGTAACCATAGTCCCCGACAGTCACTCACTTACTTGGCAGGCAAAGTCTCTGAGGCGGCTGCTCGGCGGGGAGTTTCCCCTCAGTCCATACCTTGCGGTGGCTCGGGTGTTGGTACTGGATAGGTGGTCATCTGTCGCCTCCCCGCCTTCAGGGGTCGGGTGACCCGGCTCTTGCGCTACCTCCTGTCTGACAGGGGTCAGCGGGTGGCCCAGGCTCGGGATCGGGGCACCTTCTTCCTCTTCGTTAGCCCCTCCATGGTGGTGTTCGGTGGCCTCAGGAATCCGCTTGAACCACGAGATGTTCCGTGTGGTTGATTCCGTTCCCCTCTTTGCGGTCACCATTGTACCCCGTCTATGTTCCACTGTCCAGCTCCCGGGCTCGTACCGCGGCTTGAATTTCCCTCCAGGTCTTCTGGCTCTCACGAGGACATTGTCTCCAGGCCTTATGTCGCGTTCTCGACTGCCTCTTGACCGGCTCACTTGCTGGTTCCGGTGCACTCTTCGTTGGAACGCCTGTTCTGCTTCAAAAGGTGGAGGGGCCCACCCCGGGGCTGTAGGCAGACCGTCGCGTCGCGCCCCCCTCAGCATGAGAGTCCAGGGCGCTTGTTTGGTGGCGCAGTGTGGTGTGCTCCGATATTCCCCTAGGAATCGTTGGATTTCCCGTTCTGGGTCTTGATGTTCGACCCCGGCTATTCGCACCACTTTATTCAATGTCCGCATGAAGCGTTCGGCCTCGCCATTGGCCTGCGGCCACTGAGGGGTGATTCGCCGGTGTCTTATGCCTTGGATTCTGAGGAACTCCCGGAACTCGTGGCCTTGGAATGGCGGGCCATTGTCGCTCTTCAGTTCTGAGGGGCGCCCAAACATATTGAAAGTCTTCTCCAGAGCGGATCCTACAAAGGTGAATGCTGTAGATGGTAACGCCTCCACCAGGGGATACTTGGAGAAGTTATCGATGATGAACATTGTCACTCTCCCGTCCGGGAGACTTCCGAAGTCCATGCTGACCTTGTCCCACGGGTGAGTCCCAGGTTCCTCCGTCACGATGGGAGCCGGAGGTTCGGGGCCGCTCGTCACCTGGCAGGCCTGGCAGCTCTTCACCACGTCTTCTACCAGGCTGTCCATCCCCGGGAACCATATCTTCGCCCTCATTCGGGCCTTCATTTTCTCGGTCCCTTGATGACCCTTGTGGGCGATGATCGTGGCCTGGTGGCGCAGTGCTGTTGGCATGACGATCCTGGACCCTCTCAGAACGATCCCTTCTCTGGTTGCACTGAGCTCGTTCCGTATCCGCCAGATTTGTTGCAAGTCTCTCCGCTCGTCATCTGTCCACGAGTTGGCGGACTGTATGAAGTCGGCCCACGATCCCTTTTGGATGGCTCCTCGGGTCCTGGCCATCACGTTGTCACACTCGGCTGCTTGTAGGATCTCCTGGATCGTCAACACATGGGGGCACGTCAGGGCGGCCAGGAGGTCGAGGTGCGCCTCGGCGTCATCCTCATCTTCCTTTCCGGTAGTGGTGGGCTCGCTCTTCTCGGGGTGCCTTGACAGGAAATCCGCCGAATTCTTTGCTCCGGGCCGATATGTTACGTCCATCAGGTACTGCTGCAGCCCGATGGCCCACCTCTCGATCCTCGGTGGGGGGTGAGGAGCGGTCCCCTTGAAAAGGGGAACTAGCGGCTGGTGATCTGTCACGACCGTGAACGGGTGCCCGCAGACGTACAGGTGGAAGTGTCGACAGCCCCATCGTATGGCCAGGGCTTCTCGTTCAATTTGAGAGTACCTCTGTTCTGTAGCTGTGAGCGCCTTGCTGGCGTATGCTAGGGTCGCCCATCTCCCGGGTTCTTGCTCCTGGGTGAGAACTGCCCCCAGCCCTACCGGGCTGGCGTCGACGAGGAGCTCGGTCTTCCTTGTTGGGTCGAGGTAGACTAGTGTGGCCTGGTCCAGCAGCACCGTTTTGATGGCCCGAAACGCGTCTTCTTCCCAGTGGCCCCACTGCCATAGGGCGTCGTTCTTCGTGAGGCGCCTGAGTGGCTCAGCGATCGTAGCCAGATTCGGGATGAAACGCCCGCAGTAGGTGGCCATTCCAAGGAAACTGCGTACTTCAGAGGCGGATGCTGGCGCTGGGGCATCTTTGATGTTACAACAAACTGGGGCATCTTTGATGGCCTGGGATTTTCTCGGGTCCACCTGGATACCCTGGTTGGTGAATGTGTATCCAAAGAATTCGATCCGTTGCTGGAAGAACTGGCACTTGTCGCGGTGCAGTGTGACCCCGTACTCCTTGAGCCGTGTTAGTGTGGCTCGGACCCGCCGATAATGCTCATCCACCGTTGTGGAGTGGATCAATATATCGTCACTGACGTTCAATACTCCAGGCAGGCCTTGCAATATGTCTCGGACGGTGTTCTGGAAGATTTCAGCCGCCGACGAGATTCCAAAGTTGAGGCGTCGGTATCTTCGCAGCCCCAGATGTGTGCTGAACGTGGTGATATATCTACTTTCCTCGGCTAGTGTCAGCTGGTGGTAGCCCGCGTTTAAGTCTAGATTGGAAAACCACCGGGCCCCATTGAGGTCAGCAATTATATCATCCATGGTGGGCGTGATGTGTCTCTCCCTCCTGATGGCCTTGTTAGGCAGCCTCATATCAATGCACACGCGGATTTTGCCTGGTTGGCGGGGTTTCTCCGCTATCACCATTGGGGATACCCACGGGGTGGGTCCAGTCACCGCTTCTATGACCCCTTGTTCTTCCAGTTTTTTCAGTTCCTCTTCCACCAGTGGGCGCAGGTGAAACGGGATCCGTCTGTGCTTCAGCGCTGTGGGCGTAACCAAACGGTCGATGTGGAGTTTGACTGGCAGCCTTTTGATGTTCCCGAGGCCGGTGAACAACTCCGGGAATTGGTCCAGCAGGTTAGTCGTTTGGGTGTCTTGTACCTTGCGGAGGAAGGCTAACAGCCCTAAGTCTTCGGCGGCATGACCGCTCAGGAGCGTATCCACCTCCTGATCAATGATATGTATGTCGATCGTTATCTCTGTGTCTTCTGTCCTCACCGGGGCTGTCATTTTTCCTGCGAGGGGCAGGGGCACATCACTTCCATAGGCGTAGATCTGGGCCTTTGACCACCTGAGCTCTGGTTTTGGTCGGAGGCGGTTATATTGTTGCACTCCCATAACGGTAACTGATGCGCCAGTGTCGATTACCACGTTTACTCTGGACCCTGCGACCATGATGTCACACCGAGGCTGTGGTCTCCTTGCGCTTTTGAGGGCCTTGGTGAACGAGATTAGATATGTCTCCCCCTCATCATCGGATCCGGAATCATCATCTCGCAGGGCTTGCGCCTGTCGGTGGCTCGTGTCGGTGTGGGAAGACAGGGATAGCTGTGACAGTTGTCTCACCATGTTTCTTGAGGGCCCCTTTCCCCTCTGGTCTCTCCTTGTGGTCTTTTTCCGGCAGACAGATGCGAAGTGATTCACCATGCCACAGTTGGTGCACGTCTTCCCTTTCGCCGGGCATGACCTGCCTGGGTGTTCATCATACCCGCAGTACCCACACTGGGCCGGGATAGTTTTCCTGGCGGTGGGTCGGGGAGCCTTCTCGTGCGCCTGCACTGCGTCTGCCCTTTCCGTCTTGACCGTCGCTCCGGGCCCTGCGCCTCGTGTGAACGCTTGTTCCATCACTTCCGCCCGAGCGTCGGACAGGTCATGGGACCGTGCGAGCACTAGGATGTCCGCCATCGGGATGTTCGGTTGGCGAAGAATGAGGCTCCTCAGCTTCTTGCTCCGGATGCCACAGATCAACTGAGCTCTGATCTCTTCCTTGGCCCTGTCTCCGACCAAGTGTATGTCCGCCAGCACTCTCAGGCGTGCGTGGAATGCGTCTACCGATTCCCCTTCCCTTTGCCTTGCTTGACGCAGCTTAAAGTGTTCAAAATCGGGGTTCATCTGGGGGTCGAAATGCGTGTTGAGGGCCGCCACTGCCGCGTCGTAGTCGTCCGCCCTCCCTGTGTTGGGGAGGTGTTTGAAAAGTAGATAGACCTCTTCCCCAGCGTAGTGTAGCAGCAACAACCGCTTCACCGCCCCATCTGTCTCTCTCGTGCCGATGAAAAAATTGTTCAGCCGGCCAATCCACGTCTGCCAGCGTGGGGCGGCAGTGGCAGGCAGGGTCAGCGGTCTCACTGAAGGGCGGTAGAACCCCAGACGGTGGGTGGAGGGGCACAGCAGGCGTTGGGCGCTCGTCGTCCCCCATGACTCAGGGAGAGCGACTGGTCTGGTGGGCGCTGGCACCGGGAGGTGCGCGGAGAGGAACACCACAGGGCACGTGGCAGCAGGTGAGGGCCAGGGAAAGGCAGCACAGCCGAAGTTTACACCCTGATATGCAGGATAGAGGGTGGTTGCAGCAATCAGCAGAGGTACTTGAGACAGGGCGGGAATGTTTATCCGCCGATAACAGCCAGCAGTGTTGGGTGCACACGTGTGCTCACCTCCGAGGAGCGAGGTCGCGAGGTCCGTCGGAGCTCCGGTTCTCGAGGCGAGGTCACGGCAGTCAGGGGAGGCGGCACCACGTGTGCGCGCGCGCGGGGCTGCCGCGGGCTGAAGTGCGGGACACAGCGTTGCACGCGGAGGTGCGTACCTTCGTCGCCAGTGTTGCGGCCTTACTGGCCTAGCGGGATGCACCGTGAATGAATGAGACTGGACACAGTGTGGTGGTGTCGGCGCAACTGCCGTTGCCGGCCGCGCCCCCTTTATTTAACTACAGGCGTACGCCACCGTCGCGGCGTACGCATAACGTGGTTGTCACCCGCGCTCAAGCGTTGGACGCTTGAGCGCTAACTGCAACACCCGAGACAGACAACTCACCGAAGCACAGGATCGAAGAAAGCACGGACACACCTGGTTTAGCTCCAGTTCTGTTACACCCCGGAGGTCAAAAGACACTTAATGACTGAGAGCTGTTTCATCACCGCTTCTCCCATGGTTACAACGAGGTACCAAAGAGGACTTGAAAAACATGTCCCGGCATCAAAGGAGGGAGCCATCACAGACCCCTGTCCAGCTGCCCGAGGGGGAGGAATCTGTAAGCAAGGCGCAGGCGGAAAATAAACACACACACACCTTTCATTCACAAATTAAAAAGCCAGCACACACAGAGTACAGTAGCGAGAGCTGGTACAGGCAAGGTGCCGGGATGATGTTGCCAACTCTGCGCTAAAAGTAATTAAAAAATAGAGAGGAGTGACTTACCCCGTTACAGCCCGAGGAGTGGCTGCAGCTCCTCTGCTCCCAGCTCCATCTAAATACAAGCGGCACGTGTAAAAAAAAAAAAAAAAAAAAGTCGGACACGCCCGCAGGTGGTGCGCGTGCGCCACAGCGAACATGTGCTTTCAATTATCGCGCCCGTGTCTGGGCACGATAATTGAAACCACATGGGCTTTGGTGCGCGCAACAGACACCAATAGGCCATGGGCAGAGCAATGCGCCCGCCTTTGGATTATTGCGTGGTCTGCTTAAAAAAAACACGCACTTAAAGCCCAATCACAGAAGACCAAACTAAAAAGACAAGCACGAGCGTGGACAATTCCATGGTCCATTTCAGAACCCCAGACAAAAGGACTCTCACTGCGCGTGCACTGCTACGCAGTGCATCGTTAGGCGCGAGATCTAAAAAAGCCATTAGCCTCGCTACAAACGTGCGTGTGACTAACAGTTGATACTCTGTAAATACCCTTGACAAAGATGGTCTCTCGACCATATAGTACAATATATATTTAGATGCAAGCAAGCTACATTTGCGGCTTTAAGACATAGATCTAAGGCTAAGCGCATTATCCGATAGCTTGCAAGATGTACAACAGTAAATATACCCATAAAGGGATATAGACATACGGACCAGCCTACCCGATACAACACCATATACCCCACGAATGTTTGTTGTCTAAGGAACGTATTCAGATCAATTAACGTGTCCGAAGGAGCACGTCAACACCTACTTAACCATGCGAATGAATGAATGATTTACAAAGTATCTATTCCCTGCTAGGTGAATGGAACCTCAGTATATAACCAGGAGTACCCACACAGACACAGTAAAGCACAGTTTTTACCTCGACCCATACCCACACAAAAAAATACTAACAATGTAATGATATTTTTAGAAGAACCAGTAACTAAAACGACCAGCAGAATCAGAACAAATGATAACTCTGATGATTAACAGTAGAACAGCATCGCACAGAGTGTGAAAAAAAACATGAATGCATGTAATGAACTGTATTTTTTGTTGTTTGTCTATCTTGTTTTTCAATTTTTCCCAGTTATAAGCAAAGTATGTACCTATAACATACGCCCCAACTTGAGCAACAGAACTCATTGATGAAGAGGTGTAAGTGAATCCACGTACTCACAACACACGTTCAAACTTGAGTAACCCAGCTCATTGATGAAGAGGGGTAAGTGAATCCACGTACTCACCCAGAGCGACCTTAAAGGCAGTCGCCCTCACTTTTGTCCTGAAGAAGGCCCACTGACCTGTTTGGGCAACTAGGGTTGAAACATGTCGACCTATCATGACCTAACACCAGGTGCGGTGGATCAGTAACACATCCACTTGAGCACCACCTATAACTTTTTACATTCCCCCTTCCTGTCAAATAAAAGACCAGACAAGGGAAGAGAGGTAATTTTAAACTCACTCGCCTCCTTTGAACACTATTCACCCTTCAAACACACCGGTCTTGAAACCAGGCGGTCTCCCTCTGGGTGGAGGAACGCAGATTACTTGGAGAACTGAAAACTCAAGTGATAAAGACCCAATGATGATGCTATTCACCTAACAAACAGAGTGGGGAATCAACATATACCTCACTCTAAGTTAGTGTGCATGAGGGTCTCCTGAACAAAGATAATAAGACCCTGAAAAGTAAAACATGTGATTCTTTCCCCTCTGATTAGGACTGTAACCCTATGGAAGCCGAATGAATCTCCGCTTCGCTTTCCCTCTTTAGATTATACGGATAACCCCAAAGACTGTCAATCCAGAGGGCACCGTACAGTAGTCTTATAGGTAATGTTACGGCATCAAGCAGTAAAATACCACACTACAGATCACATTTCAGAGGGTATAGGCAGCAGATAGGCCTTAAAAATACAGATAGTGAATGTTAGAGTTGTTGGCAGTGTACCCTTCAGTTCACTACTGTGCCATTGGTGTAATGCTAAATGATGTGGTCCTATGGAAAGTATTTTAAGGGGGACCTTAAAATCCCCCCATTCCCAGAAGTAAACAGACAACGTTCAGATTTAAGGATAACTTAGTTCTGTTTTGCTATCAGTGTCTCAGTCCCTCTGCTTTAGTAGCTATGGGGTTGTGGTGTACTGTCTGAGCCCCTGCTTTAGTGCCAGCAGGGCTGTGAGGCACTAGTAGTATCTAGGCCCCTCTGTTTTAGTTAAAAATGGGGTTGTGATATGCTGTTAGTGTTAGTGGGGGTGTGAGCTGCTGTCAGTGTCTAATCCCCGCTGTTTGAATTCCAGCGAGGCTGTGATGTGCTGTCAGTGAATGAGTAGAAGGACCTTAAGTGACCTGTGTAGTGCACTCCACACTGTGCAATGATGAGCCACATGGATAGCAAGTTCAGTAGCATTAGAGTGAGCGCACTATAGGAAGAGATGGCAAACCGAAGCCATGCCGCGTGCAGCTGTATTAAGGGAAGTAAATGTCAACATTTTTAACATTTAATTAGAACTAAAAAAGTTTGGGTCAGTTATTTAGTTGCGGTTTACATTGAATGGGTTAATCTTGTATAGCTGCATTCACTAAAAGTGTTAACTTTTTTAATAATGTCACTATGTCACTGCACCCACCTACAGGATTTGTCTGGGGGCTAAGGGGACCCGATTTCACCACTTTAAAGAGTAGCCCTCAGGGGGGGCACACTGACAGTGCACCACCTCTTTGTGGCACACAGACAGTGCACCTCCTAAGAGGCAGTTTGCATCTAAGCCTGCGTCTGTAATTGAGTACGGGAGCAAAGGGTTTCCCTCATTTGCATGGGGCCATGACACCATGAAAACGAAGGAATGACCTCTCAAGATAGCACTATATGTGCACCAGCCCTATGTACATTACAGAAGGGGACAAGCTACTGCTGCCCCTTCTTTAATACAATAGTGACCCGGGATGGAAAAAAAACATGTCATACGCCCATTGTGCCACAGGGCACTATACATAAGTCCCAGCAGAGCTAGCTCATAATGTGCACGCTCTCTCTAACACACACACTCTCTTACACACATGCACACTATCTCTTATACACACACACACCCATTCACAGCACTCATGTGCATACACAGATACATTCATACATACACACATGCATTCAACATTCATTAACAAATTACATTCGAGTGGCGAGTGGGAGAAGAAAAAGCCTCAGTTGTTTCCTGGAGGCTTCGGCTTAGGAAGGGACAGAAGGAAGATCCCGCCACCTCTCCTCATTGGCTGACCTTGTCATGGGTTAACCAATTAGAGGACGAGGTTCCTTACCTCATCAGAGTGGGGTGGGGTCAGTGAAAGTAGCTTACGCTACCCCACTCTGTGAGGAGCATCACTGATGGACAATCCACCTTGGGCACTTCAGGGCTTAAAACTGAAGCACCCAGGTCCAAGTCTATCAGTGACGCCCCCTTCCTCGTCATCAGAGGGAGGCTCACAGAACACCTAGCCGGGCTGAGGAGGTCAAGTTCTCTGGGCTGAGAAATCTTCAACCCAGCAAATTTCAACTCAGTCAGTCAGGCACCAGCACATTTAGAGCCTGTACAGTGCCTTGCTGCCTGACCCGAACATGAGGAGTGCCTGTCAGGCTGACCTTTGCTCAGCCTGACAGACACTCTTTGTGCACTGGAAAAAGGTGGAGGGACAGGACCCCACAACAATGGGCTGTAGCTGGATCCCATGTATCTTCAGGATCTGAGAGACTATAGAGGTTGGAGCAGGGGTGTTCAATAAAGATAGAGTGTACAGTGGGGTTATTTAATTCAAATTAACACTTTTAATAACACAGTTAGTAGATGATATATCAACAATGATTACAAAATTGAAAAGCGTTAAAAAAAGCCCACAAACTTTTAAGGCGCGGTCATACATTCATAAAGAGACACCAATAGGAAGAAACAGGGTAGGTAGTGTGTGAAAAATATTGGACCTATGGAGAGAAAAAAAAAGTGTGCCCATGATAGAATAAACGTAACAGAATTAAAATCTTAGAACACAGAGAACTGTTCTGGGTACAAGAGAATGAGTAGGGAGACACTCTTTAATTAGCGCACACTTTAAAAGGACAGTGAATCTGTATGATTAACAGATAAAAATGAATGGATATCCTTGAAAACCACACGGATTGAGTAAGGGTGGTTTAGCATCATGTTTCTAAATGTTGTTAAACCAATATACAAAGGGTACACATGGTAAATGTTCTTTAGTTGACCAAACAAGCAGAAAAATCCAGCAGGAACCCAGAAAGGCCATAATATACGAGTTCCAAATTTGGAACATGTCTATAGATGTGTGGTGGAAAGCCTGCTGGCAGACTGAGTCTTTGTGAATGAGGTATGCACTGAAAATAGATGGCTGGGTGAAGAAGATGGCGGAAGCAACCTCACATTAAAGGGCAGTGAACCGACTGAACGTTCAAATATATATTTTCCAAGAAGTGTGAGGAACTTTTCACTATTAAGACCTGAGCGATAACACCCATACATTGGGGATCAGTAGATAAAATAAAGGGTAATATGACCACCTTTCAAAAGAACTTTAATGTGGTTAAGAACTTTATGAGAATGTACAAAGACATCAGGGAGGGTAAACAGATCTAAGGCTTTTTAATGTTATCTATGTGTGGTTGGATTAGCGTATTAAGACATAAAAAGAAACATTTATGTGACCTACTAGTTCCTGTTAAACTATAAATAAATGTAAATATCAGAAATAAGCAACTACAGAGAACACTTGGTTTTTAGATAACATCCAAAAACAGGATTAACCAGTAGTGAGACTGCTATTGCTGTGTGTTGTTCATAATTCTATTTGGAAAAAACGAGGATTAGGATCCTCCTACTAAAACATACGTTTGTTCACGATCACTAGCTGATTGCAATCCACTGAAAATTGATATGCTGATGAAGCTGCACGCTACTGTGGCTTTATACTAGCGAGAATACAGAAAAGACCGAACTCAATATGATGCTAGCAGCTGCTTACACTTGGGATGAAGCGAGGCGTTGCAAATGGAAGTTACAGAGGAAGAACAAGTGGGTTGGGTCAGAGCAGGCTGTGAGACGGGGGAATGATGACATTTGAGTGTCAGCTGATGCAGGTCAGGGTTACCGGAGTGTTTGTTGCACCCAATGGCGAGGCAAATTCATGGATCAACTCATATAGGAAGAGATGCAATGGTGAGATTATTCAGGCAGACTTGATTAAAAAAAAATTGCGAGACAACAATAGAACAAATGCAGCTCTATTAACACGTGAAGATGACGCTGCTTGATGTCTGCATTGGAGAGTCATTTACAGGTGAATGTCTCTCAGTTAAGGGTTTTGGCAGTACTTTTACTGCCGATCTTCTTTTCTAAGAACGGCTGTGACGCTTGGTCTTAAGCAGGGGTAGTTTAGAGATGGGGTGGGAGAGAACTTGCTAAAGAAATAACAGACTGGAGTCTGACACACAAAGGCAGGGTGGCTATGGGCCCATGAGCATAGAGGGCCCATGCATCCACCTGCATCCTCCCTCATCCCAAGGTAGGGACCATATGTAAGCAGTCGCTAGTAAGCAAGCAGCATGCTAAACACCTGTACAGCAAAGCAGAGCAAGGAGATGGCCATCAATGCATGATAAGGGGCCTTATTTTCCAGCACACAGGCCACCGAGGGTGGTGCTGCGCTTGTGCTCGATGCAGCTCGAGCAAGGCTAGTGGCAGCCAGGAAATGGCAAGGTGGGACAGTCCCACAAAGGTTCAGGACAAGGGCACAGGGAAGGAGTATGCTCACCAGGCAATCCTCACTCAGCTCAACTGTGCTTAAAGATGGATCTTGAGCAGCCGTTCTCCTGCCTCTAATGATACGTAAAGAGGGCTTCTTGGCACTCTGGATACCGGTATCTGGGCTCACTGGGCTGGTTGGGGTCTTCCACACAGGAAATATCAGCCTCAGGGCGGTCCAGTAGAGCATCAAGCTCAGACCTAGCCTTGAGGAAATGGGCAGCAATGAACCCCACATTCAGGGGGCAAGGCAGAGGCTCGACACAGTCCGTGGAAGCGCAGCTCTTTGATTTGCCAGGGTGGGAGCTCCAGTTTCTCTTCACTGCCCTTAGCAGCAGCTCATCATTAATGGGTTCAGGCACATCTTCATAGCCTAGCAATCCAATCAGCCAGCCTGGGACAGAATTGCTCTATGTAGAGAGGGTGATGAGCAGAGCATCATTGACTTGCCTTGCGGGGGATTATGTGTACTTGGCCACTCATAAACGGATGTCTCTAGGGGGCTGCTCTGGCGGGAAGTCTTGGTTAAAATAGATTGACCCTGCAGAAGAAGTGAGGAATGGCTTGTTTCTGTCCTTTATGTGGGCAGCATACATCCCCCCTCTCCCTCAAACCTTTTGTGCAAAGATGTGTTCATAATTAGCTGTGGATAACCCTAGTGGCAAGCAGTGCTTAATTTGAGAGAGACGAGATAGACAGAAAAACAGTGACAAGGGGAGAAATCAGGGATGAAAAGGAACATTAAAGAGCAAGATAAATGGGAAGTGAGTGTCTGGTGGTGGAAAAAAAAGGTATGAGTAGGAACCAAGACTATGCACCCCGATATTCGTAGCACCGACTGCGGGTTTATGAGAAAAATCTGGGTCCCAAAACTACTTGTTCTGCAAATTAAGCACTGGTGGCAGGTTTGCTTGAGAGGTCTACAAAAGATCACCTGACCCCTGGAGCGCTTTCTGATGTTCCTGATCGTTTGTGCAGCCTCAGTCATACAAAGTACCTCAACATTTCCATTCATTAAAAACAATAAATACAAATGGATAGCTGTTATGAGAGCTCACTGGCCTCATTTAACATGGTAGGCTCTGCATGCATTGCCCCTGGTCAGCAACTGCACCCCTGAAATAATGCAATATCTGCCACCAAGCAGGACCTACCCACACTCTATAGAGGGCTTAAATCGGCCTAAAGTCTATATATACGTTTCTGCAACATAAGGAGGTCTAAGGGACCCCATCCCTCACTCTGCAGGGGGAGCTTATCATTTTGCATTAGGGCACTGCTGTGATTACAGAACCACTTTACATATAGCAGTTACTGAAGACTTTTATAATGTGACAACCCTCCAGTCGAGGAGGACGTCTGAAAGCCAGACTTCACTAGAAGGTGGTTACAGACCATCTGTGACCCGATTCCACAAACACTCCATTGCTACCCTTGGTTGGCACCCATGGAGGCAGCACATTTTCACACAGCTGCCATTTTGAAGGACTGGTAAACCTCAAGTATGCTCTGCGCACGCCCACCCATGCAAACAACAAACAAGTGTAGAAACAAATAAAGACAGAGAGAGAATGTGGCGTTAGGGCTAGAGCTGCCTACTCTGGAGCTGGGGAATGAAGCCTGAGTCTCGGCGTCGCTCAACATTTTGTGATTCTGGGCAAATCTCCCCGTGCTTTAAAAAAAAAAAATAGTAATAACAAACGTGGCCTTTAGTCATGTAAAGTGATCCACTGCTTTCGAGTCGAGTTCGTGCTACATAAAAACTGCAACAACAAAAAAGCCCGACCTGACTGTGAGCAGTTCAAACCGGAAAGATGTCCATCGGTAGATGAAATAAACCGGATGAAACACCATCTGCAATTCTGGCGGCAAAGAGATAAGATTTTAAAATCTACCAAGGCATGTTGATAAATAATACAATAAAGTACAGCAGATGTAGACAGCAACAACCAGATGCTGCGCCGCCCTTGAGCAAAGTAATCGCAAATTTACTTGCCCAATGATTTGTTTTTCAAATAAACTTCTAGGAAAACTGCACCCGACATTGCACTCCCGTCTAAACTTTCCACTCTAAAGAAAGGAGTTGTACTTTCATGACAGGTCCGTGGCTTTTGAAACCATCTCCCTCCCTGAATTAAGAATACAACCAGTTACAATTGTGTATAACTCCATAAATCATACCGGAAATTAATATCTCACTATTCTTTAGGACAGTGGGGACTAGCCTAGTCTAGGTATTCACCGTTATTACTCCAAGTGGAAGGTCACCAGGAGAGGAAATTCCTGGATCATATTCGTACAGAATATGAAGTGTCATACTTTTGCTTTGTTTACTTATTGTTTATTAGTTATGATTGGCAGGTCTGGGGGGAGTACTTGTTTCAGAGGGTCCGCGTTTTAAGAGTACATGGCAGAGCAAGTCCTACAAAGGTGATAAATCTAGCAAACGTCCTTGTTACTCATAGCAAGGCCCATCTCAGATCTACCAATTCTGAAGAATATTAGGATCGAACCAATGGGGTTCAATGGACCCTCAAAACGACTGCCTGTCATATGCATGCTATGGAAATCATGGAGAGGTGTACTTAGTCCAGGTAATACACCTACTGAAAAAAGATTGGCACGGTCTTAAGAAGCAATTCAAGAGAGGAGGGGAGCAATCATTATCTCAGATTTGCCTGGGGGATGTGGCCCAGGTGAGCTCAGATGTTGCACACAGATCAATAATACCAAAACTCAATCTGAGCGCAAATACTTTACTAGAAAGGAATACGACATACCAGAATAGTGTGATCATGCCTGAAACTCCAGGCATATTTGTAAGACGTCCTCAATGCAATAGATCTTATCTTTCATACACATATACCCATATTTCCTATATATACATTTCTGGGTCTGGCTAACAAACTAATTTTCCCAATTTTCTCACCACAGGGCAAACAGATGTCATTGGATCTGTGTTCTGCAAAAAAGGCTGTAAAAATAATTTGAGCTAAAACAAAAACACAGATATGGGATACACTGGAAATGGAGAAATCAATCCTTGCGATTTTTGGGGTCTGTGCAAAATTTGAAAAACGCTAGGAACCTTTCTTGGATTTTTTACCCACGCGATTCAAGAAGCTATACTTTCCTAGGTTCCTTATAGTGCTGCAAATATTCCCTCCTGCCAGGTCATAAATGGGCCAAAGGAAAAGAGATAAGGCTGAGCGGATGAGCCGGAGACTGTGCTCAGGACAAACAAGTTAGAAAAAGATGGCAAGTTTGCAAACTGGTTTCACAGTGGAGGGCTGGTTAAAGCTTCTATCTTGGTGTTTTGCTATGTTTTTAAGCCAACCTTCGGACTGTTGACATTTTTTCTTGTTTGTGTATATAATGTCAAATCAATAAACCGATTTGATTAATCAAAAAAAGAAGGGGCACAGCATTAAGTGAGAACAGCACAAGTAGATTCTCCCACGTATGGAACGTGCACAACATGTGCAAGAGAAGTGCATATTTTCAGAATAACAAGAGCATGGAGTGCCCATAAGACGATAGCACAGGCCGAAAAAGGGCAAGGGCTGTAAAAGGACGAGGACACAGAGGTCGAAAAAGAACGAGAGCACAGGGTGGGGGGGATGAAAAGGGACCAGAGCACATGACGGGACCGAAAAAGGACAAAAGCACGGGGGTGGGTTTGGGGGTCCGAAAAAGGACAAGAGCACAGACGGGACCCAAAAGGATGAGAGAACAGGGGGCCCCAAAAGGACGAGAGCACAGAGGGCCCCCAAAAAAACGAGAGCACAGGGGGGCTCCAAAGGAACGAGAGCACATGGGCCCCAAAAGGACAAAGGCACGAGGGCTGAAAAAAAGACGAGAGCACGGGCCTCCAAAAGGGCAAGGGCACAGGGGCCCCAAAAAGTATGGGTGCACTGGGGGCCTAAAAGGACTAGTGAACAGGGGGTCCAAAAGGGTAAAACCACAGGGGGCCCAAAAGGGCAAAACCACAGGGGCCCAAAAGGGCAAAAGCACGGGGAAGGGCGCCAGAAGGGCGAAAGCACAGATGGGGCACCCAGAAGATCAACAACACAAGAGGGAGGGGGTGTTTAAAAGAAAGACAGCACAGGGAAGCCAGAAGAGTGAGAGCACGGGGTGGGCCCCAGAAGGCTGAAAGAGTAGAAACCCAGATGGAAGGTGCTGCACAATCTCCCACAATGTTTGAGATGGGAGTCCCACAGAACAGAGTCACTAGAAGTGTTTACCCATCACCAGAACTCCCTATATCCCCCTCAGTGAATTACAGAAAACAAGCGTTCATAAAATGCTTGAACCCTGGGCGCGTATGACAGAATTTTGATACATTGTAAACCTATGCTATAAACCAAAGTGATAACTCAGCTGTGAATAATCTCTCACAAGTCAGCGAGGGAGTCCAAAGGAGTTCATACCTGACAAATTGTCAATGGGGCATTAATACCTAGGGTAATAGAAGTGTGTTCAATGGTTTTTATACAAGTGTCTTGCTGTGCCAAGTGGGTGCACGACAGAATGAACTTCTTCTATTACTGGAGTTTTCCTTAACATTCAAGGTGGACTTTATTTCTCAACACAGACCACACCCTTACGGGTTCCAAAACTGTCCCTTGTTTCAGATAGGAGGTCTTTATCTGATGTTACAGTCCTGTTAAAAGAGGCAGGTGTTTTATTCTCACCCTGAGGCAAAGGGGGTTAGGAGGCACCTGAATGCTGGGGTCACTCGCCAACCCTGAAACTCTTCACCTCACAAAGACCCGGAAGTCCTTGAAGGCCATCTAATTGGCAGCAGCGCTGCTCATCTCCTTAGAGATCTCAGCTATTATACGATGCTGGATTCATCATGGAGGGCAATGCAATTAAGAGACGGGACAAATGGGAGTGAGAACGTTTTATACATATAAAATGTTAAACAGTAACATGACATTAATGTATAGTCACTCCACTGCTATTTGTAAAGAGAAATTATGTTAATTCGCGTTTAGTTTTATGTAGGCTTGAATTTCAAAATGGGTTGACGGCGGTTGCCATATTTGTTTCGTGACATGAACATTTTATTTCTTGTGAAGTTGAAGTTCAAATGCTGTTAAAAACGACGTTCTTTTTCCTTCTTTCCCATATGAAGAAATGTTTTCTTTGATTTGTGAGTCTCGCGCAATGTTGTTTTAATGAATAGTGCATTCAAGAGACACCTAGAGTGTGCAGACTAGTCTATGTTCTTATCTTGATACAGATAATACAAGTTTGAAGGAAGCAGAGCGAAGCTTGTATTGTAAGACACCATGGGAACCTATTGAGTATGTAATTGTATCATTTCGGTTTAACCTGATGTTTGCCTTTTGTAAACAATTAACTTTTAGCAAACCCTTCATGGTTTGATACTAAAGTATTCTCAGTTCTTTTTGAGGAGCCTAATGTGCCTCACAATTTTGAAGGTACTGATTTGTTGCGTGGGACCCAAAATCCTTAGAAGATTAACACCCTCTGGGTCTATCTAGAGAAGCGCGTTATGGTTCTCTAACTTGCATAAAGAAAATAGCTTAAAGGAATCATGGGGGGAGGGGAAGAGAGGTACTGAGGCCATGAAATGTTTGAAAATGGCAGGATATACATTATGGGGCAAAAATTAGGGGGAGGAGAAAGTCAGGTTTTAGTGGACCACAAGTTCCATCTATCCATTTGTGGACTGTGCCTTCACAATGCGCGCTGTTACCAGCCACAAGTTGGTAGGCAGGCATAAGATGGGTTGAGTGCGACGCCTTCAAAAGGTAATTTCTACACCAATCAGAGAGTCAAGCTGCCACAATCCTGGAAAATATGCAAAGAATTTTCCCCAACGTAGGATATCTGCTCTAATTTGAGACATTCACTTGTCTTTTAAATGGGAAGCTCTGTGGGCAGAAAGTGATGTACCATGAACTGATAATTCGAGAACTTTAGGAATGCAAAAATCTGAGGGATTCTGAATGTTTCAAATATACATTGCAACGGATATGACATGTATTAGCACCTGGGGAATCAGTGTGTATTAGCATGAACACCCACCAAATGTAATGGTTAATTTGAGCTGGTGGTTTCCGGTGCTTGGCACTGGCACCCAATTGTCAACACCGGCAGTTATGATAGTTTGCTACATAGTGGCGATGTTTGTCTAATTTAGAGATAAGTAGAGCAATATTATGAATGAATAGTTTTGTGTCAATTAACAAAAATTGTTACAAAAGAGTCAAATAAAATCTCCTCAGGACTTACTTACTTTGTTACAATTGGTACATGCCTAGCATATTTGATGTATTGTATATACTACAACAAAATAAAATGATTTTTACAAACGGCACATAAAAACAGATAAAATCAATAAAGAACTGGTATTAAAACAATAAATCAATTCAATACTGAAGGATTCTTCCACTTGTGTGCAAACTTTGCAAATCTTACGGAGAGGGTTGGAGTCTCCGAGTTATAAAGTGCATTCGTGACAATCTTTTCTTTTTTTTAAATTCTGTTTATTGAACTTAAACAACAAAGTCATGCGTTACATTATCGTGACAATCTTAAAGATGTTCAAACCATATTTTAAGTAAAGGGTTCAATATTATTGTAAAGTGCATGAGTCTGACAATGGCATGTAGAAACCGAGTACTAGGTATACTAGGCTATTCCATTTCAATAGAGTGCAAGAAATACAATCCTAAACAAAGCATGGATTCTTCATGGCAAGTAATTTCATTTAAAAAAAAGTGCGATGTGCGCAGCGATACTTAAGAGTTCTTTAGCCTTATATGCAAACCTTGCCAATTCCATTGGATTCTCCAGATTAAAAAGAAGTTTCATAGCTTCAGTACAGGTCCGCAACCCATGTTTTAAGAACAGAGGTTTCAATAAAGTGCATTGTGCGTATAACAAACAATGATGTATACAAACCAGATGGACCAAAGATTCCTCGTATTGGTGGCAAAGTCTACAAGTTGTTATTGCTGCTAAGGCATTCCAGCGCCTGTTGATGCATTTAATCGACAACAATAGTAGTTTGTGAATTATACATTAAAAATGACTAATCCCTGCCACCCAAACGCTCTTATAACTTTGGGGGCTTGGAATAGTCTAAATTGTCACACTTGTAGGAATGTGATGGTTAGTACTTGTTTCGGTGCTGTCACTGGAGCCACTGGCAGAGGCAGTGGGTTGTGCAAGCTGCAGTTCCATCCTCACTAGGGCCCCAACACGTATTTGTTTCCCCAAAAAGTGTTTTACTTTATAAACGATGCAAAAAGATAACTTTAAAAAAATGTGTTTGATCAGCAAAGAAGAGAGATTATGCAAATATGATGAAAACTTAGGTTTGTACGCCTTTAAATTACAGAAATTGAAATTCCCAAAAACTCAAGAATAACGAGTCTACCAATCGGATAAACAAGGGAGCACCACAGGGAATCAATATGCCACAGCAAGTTATTTATGACTCAATGTCCTACTTGTTAGAGCCAAGCCAGATCAATCCAAACCACAGGGTACACTTGCTCGTCATGACACATACAGAGATCCAAAAAGTTGTATAGTTTGTTAATTTCTTCTTAACATCTGACCGGATGGAAAATGCAGCATTAAACAGCAGGGTAATGTACATTTTTTTAACGAAAACTGTTTTCAAATTATAGCCAGCACAGCAAAACAAACAAGGATTTGCAATGCAATAGGTCGCGCATTTAGGCGAGTTTCAGCTATTGACATTGCAAATAACAATGCCTTTTATTTTTGTTTTTAAAACATAAATAAAAGGCAGTCATTTACAATACCAATAGCTTAAACTTGCGTAAATGCGAGACCTATTGCATTGCAAATGCTTGTTTCAATGTGTGACGACAAGTGGCACATCAGTGGATTGACTGGATATTTTTGAGTTTGGAATTGATATTGGGAGACGACACATGCTGGTGTAAACACTCCTTGGCCTCCTTTGTGTCCGTTGTGATGGCCTGCGATCCTAGAGCATGACTCGGGGGGGGGGGGGGGGTAAGGAGACCCAAACAAAGAGCACCAGTGGCTACACCCCTCTCTTCTGGCTAAGAGGCACTTGCAGTGGTAGCCGAAACCACTTAAAGTCAGGGCCACTGGAATTATGCCACTCGGCGGCGACTGTGTTATGTATTTGCAGTACGTACCACATAATCTATCATCTGACACAGAATTTGTATATTTCAACAAAAAAATTGTGCTTCTAGCTTAAAGGGCAAAAGTTACTAAAAATGCAGTGATGTATGTTATTACGCAGTGGAAAGGTCCTTCCTGAGGGTTGCCACCATTCAGAGGCTTATTGCTGTATTAAAGTGGCACTAATTAAGTGAAACCTTTGCCAAGACATGTTTTTTGGGAGGAGTTTTATATACCGCTTTACATGAGCACCGGTTGCGTTACAGACAGACAAATTCATTTTGTTAGAAACAGGGAGATTAAGTGATTTGCCCAGAGTCACAGGATGTTGAGCGTCCCTGCTGACACAGGAACCCGGTTCCCCAGCTTTGAGGTCCACCGGTTTAACTGTAGGGCCACATCCTTTTAACATGGGTTAAAAATTGCAAAATTAAGTAATACTGTCACAAAATGAGTTGTATTAAACTGCATCATATGCCTCTTCTTGCTGCATAATTTAGTTCAATTTGCGACATAATTTGATACCCTCCTTCTGCATAATTCCAATGGACCTGTTTATAGTGAAAGGGACAGACCCGTTTGCTTGCTGCCTCCTGTATGTAGTGACGTGCAGCACTTTGCAAAACTTAGCAAGTCATAAATTTAAAAAAAAAACATTTTTTTCCTAGTGTTTCCCTGTTTAGCGCCTGTTAGAATCCAGTCAGTGAGCTGTGCGGGTCCGTCTTGTGTTTTGGCTCCAGGGTGCCCGTACCCCTTGCCGCTTTGAATATGGCGCGCCTTGGCGCTGATGGAGGCGCTCTGTTCCTGGTCCCCATCAGTGGCGGCACAATGCAGGAAGGATTTCCTCATCCGATGCCCTTTGATGCAGGCTTTGGGAAAAGGCCTTCCTAGCCACGACTTCTCTTCCACGCTCCTGTGCGAACAGATGAAAGATATGACACAAAACCACACTTGTTGTGGTTCTACCTGGCTGCGTCGCAAAACATGACAAGAAAAATATTGCAGTTTTTTAAAATTAATTTTCCCTGCCATAATTTTGGATGGATGCGGCATCTCTGTTGCCAGCCCATCCTGGCGACGGAGCAAGCCTCCTCTCTGCAAGACAATGAAGGCTTTCAGGTCCAACTCGTGTTTGAAGTTATTAACAAGTTATATGGTGGGCATAAATGCTACGGTCTGTTAATGTTAAAGCGCTGGGAAAACTTAAGAACTCCCATATGGGAGAACTCAGCGCCGCAGTTTGTTAAAGTGAATGCGGCATGGTGAACTAGAGACTCGCATATCAACAATGAACGCCGCGGCTTGGTAAAGTGAAAGAGTCACGAAAATGTAAGAAGTAGCATATTGAAGAACATTGCGCCGCTGTTTGTAAAATTGCAAGCGCCATAAAGATGGAAAAAGTTATTACAAAACACAATAAACGCCGCGCACTGGTAAAGCAAAAAAACTTCATGAAACGCCATGAAGTGTAAGAAGTTACATACCGGAAAATGCAGCGTAGCTGCTATTGTCCCAGAAAGTGTGTGTATAAAATAGTACTGAAGCAACATATACATCCAACCATGTTACACCACGAGTGCAAAAACCAGTCCGTATGGGCGAGTCGAAAAGGAGCCAGGGAGGGACCAAACAAGCCTCACTCCAAATCAAAAGCGAGTGTTTAGCATAAAGTGTGATGCGCGCCAATCAAAAGCATGGGCGGAGCTTCCACTCCACTTCCAAAATCAACTCGACGACAATAGATCTCGCAGAGCGAGCAGCGCATGCGCTGCAAAGCTAGGCGAGACCTAAAAAACACTACTACACAGTGGAGCAGCATTACAACAATTTCCAAACCTCAAACAATGGTTTACAATTCTTTAACCCTGGTCTCTCAAAAGTAAGAGAAAAACACGGGCTGCTTCATAGCAGAGCTTAACTGAATGAAGCTAAAACAGAAAAGCCAAAGATAAAAGTCAAAGCTGTGAGATGTCAAAGAACCCATCTGTGTCTCAGAGAAAAATCACACCTAACAATTAAAAGTCACAGTCATTCTCACCAGAGCGACTGCAGGGCGTGGCTATTTAAACTTTTATTTCAGGCCACAGTGAAGTTTTCAATTATTCTTAAAAAACTGTCGCCGCACACACCATCACATCTTATGTATAGTTTGAGGAATTTTGCATGACGCGCGTTATGTTATATATATATATATCTGTTTAGAGGGTAGGGGGGGGTGAAGTTTGTGTCATTAGCTTTTGCGTAATATAGTCACATTTTGGCAAAATTACTCGTAATTCTGAGAATGGAAATTCAAACCAATAGCATGGATTAGTCCACGCGTTAATGTTTGGCGCGAGGATGCATTTTGAGCTAAAAAAATAGTGCCAATAACAAAAGCATAGCTAACAACAGCAGCTCAACTTCTGTTCCCCCTGTGTTCACAGTACATTTTTACAGCAAATGGCATGATTCACTGCAAATTTTTACAGCGAATGATATGTAACGTAATTGGAGGAATTATGCATAACAAGCATAATTCCCAAAATGACGCTACAGTGATTAAAATTTCACCCAGGCCTACACGAGAGCAGGAGAGGGATAGAAGACGAGAAAAATATTATCATGACGAGTGGTGAACTGGGAAGACACCGCACCGACGACACGGAGATACAACCGCACTGGAAAAAGAAAGAATTGATTTTGAATAGACTATCGCCATTGTCTGACATTATTATTTGTTTATTACCTTACCCCAGGGCTTTAAGTGGGCCGGGTCTGTCCGGGTCTGAGCACTGGCAGTTTTTTTGGGGGGCCCTCGAAACGGGTCTCTATCGGGCTCTATTTTCGTGGCTACTAAAGGTAGTCCGTTCTTTTTTTTTTTTCGGACCCGTTTTGAGGGCCCAAAAAAAAAACTGCCGGTGCTCAGACTCTGCCCACTGTTGCTGCACTGTTAGGCAGTGCTTTAAATGGAAAAAGAGAAGTGCCGGTACTCACCAAATTGATAGGGGTGAGCCTGGGAGGTGCGTGTCTGGGGGCGTGGCTTCAAGGCAGCCTTGTACACTATCAGCATTTTCTTCTTCACTGTTCAAAGTGCCTTTGGCCAAGTTCTGCCCATAGCTGCAGGGTGTAATTAGCGTTTGTTGTAACTATATATAGCGTGAACTTAGCCCGAGGGCATTAACATGAGAAGCAGAAGTTTTACGCGAAAGCAGACTTTTTTTTTTTTTCCAAGGCACTCTGACAGACAACGGATCTGCAAACTTTCCCTATAACTCACAGCGCGACAGTTCCAATGTCGAGACCTCTAGCTTAGAAAAACACAGGTGTCTTCCTGTCCTGTTGCGCTGTCAGGGTGTGAGCAGGGCCGGCCTGTTTTAACACCTCATTGTCCCTTTCTTCGCGCTCCTTTCACCGTCTCACCCCTGCTGATACACACACCAACAGACCCATCACCGTGAGGCAGCTAAACTATCGGTGATTTAGGTGAGCTGGGGAGGTCCCGAGGCGTTTGTGTTCAGGCCAGGGGGTAGTCACTGCTTAGCTCAACTCAAAAAGGACCCCCTGCTGCCTCATTTCAGTCTCTATTAGCAAGGGCGCCAAATTTCTCTCCGCCTAAGGTGCTATCTTATCAAATGCCGGCTTGGAGTGTAGGGCTGCAGCCGCAACCTAGCGCCGGAATCCACTCGACATTAACTGTCAAGCACCCATAACCTAGAGACTGACCACAGCATGCCACTAGGAGTACCGGTACTCTCTTAACACAAGGAGAAGTCCCGGTACTCAATGGGAGAACACGGAGAAGTGCCGGTACTCATGATTTTCTTAAGCACACAGTGCTAGTTATTTTGATTTAGACCACGCCCCCTACTCGGATAGGCCACGCCCCTTCAAGACATTAACCACGCCCCTTTTAGAGCACCCCCATTTTTTTTTCCCCCACTTAAAGCACTGCTTTACCCTTTCCAGAGAAGGGGACCAGAGGGTTATGCAATCGATATAGCCAGTATGCTAAGGCTGTTGAATGTTATTAATGTGAAAGACATTTAATTTATTAGTCTTTAGCCTGTGTCTGTGATGCTATTTATAAAAAAAAAACTATAAATAATGTTTATTACAAACGCGTTTTAGCAAGTCAAATAGGTTTGACTAAGGCAAGTGTGCAGTGTTTTATTGTTTGCTTTTTGAAAACCTATGCAACATGTACAAAACTTCAGCAAACATAAAAATAAAGCAGTGATCCAGCAGCACAAAGACACCCCCCCTGTCATGGAAGTAAAGTCAGTTTCAAGCAGCGGTGCATACGTGAACAGGCACAAATGCACGAAGTGCAAGACAGCAAATGGAGTAAGTGGGCTGACGTACTGCCCCATGTTGTATAATGTAGTGGGTCGAAGCAAAATGTGGATGACAACTGAACAGACCAATTGAGAAAGAGGGCTGACTCAACACTCCATATGTATATTTACGTGTTTTATTATACTTTTTTGAGGAAATATGAAGCATGCGAGGCAGCTAAAGTTATTACCACACCAGACCTAAAAAGACGACGAGAGAGAAAGAGAGAGAAAAAGGCAAAGAAGGAAAGCATTACAGACATAATGACTTTGTAAAGACAGCTTCTCTAAAACATTCACTTTGGAGAAAAGGCAAAATAAACTTACATACCAAAAGAACACTGTCAAGTCATCCTGGCTTGCAAAGTTTAATTCTCTTTCCCCATCTCCATGAAAAAGATAAAATTATGTTATGCTATAGTACGTTTTATCCGACCCTATTCAAATTCTCTCTGTGAAGGAGAGACATGTGGGGCACAAAACTAGAGCTGAAATGTAAGGCATCAAATCAGCAACGGTTGACTGTTATTTGGTAAGGATTCAAACCAAAACAATATTACACATTTCTCAAACAAGAACACGTATTCTGGAAACAAAGCCATTTACTCCAGAGGCATTCTCAGCGTCACCTCCCACTCCATCCAAATCCCCTCTCCTGTCCTGTGACCCTCTAACCCCACTAGGTCAACATCTCCACCTCTCATCCTCTCACATCTCGCTCAAACTCGCATTTCTTCACTGTTTCATTCCCAAAAATACTCTTATCCTTAATCCCCCTTCGACTCTACTACGTTCTACACTATTCTTTCAACTACCTCTCTCCTCAGTCATCGTTTTTATTTCCCCTCTAGAAGTTTCAAAGGCACCTCAATGTTTTTCTTCCAGCTCCACTTACGAATGCCACTTACGAATGTCACCACCTGGAATGTCGGTAAAAGATGTAGACCTGGAGCACCTACTGACCCTACTACGTTTACAACCCCCTAATCTTTCAACTCTTTCAAGAACTTCACCCGCTGCCTGTCTAATATCGACCTACGAACTTTGTCCTCCAGCTTTACTTTTTAACCAGCTTTCTACCCACTTGTCCAATCAAACCCAATGGAGTAACTACTTTGCCTACTTAAGCAAGTTGAGAAATGTATCATCAGACCTTGCTCACAAGTTCCACTGACATACATGATGCAGCAACAATCAGAGGAGCCTCTGTACCATTCACCAGAATTATCAACCAACCTAAGATCTCGGAAACCCCAACTCTTCCTCTATAACCAGTGCGTCACCTGCACTCTCCTTAGCTAGACCTTCCTTCAACTTTATTTGGCTGCCAACTTGTTTTGAGTGTCCACCTGAGAAACAACCATTTTGAGTGTCCACCTGAGAAACAACCAAAACGATTGACCTTCTCCTGGTTAAGTGAAACCACAGGACTGGAACTGAATGACAGCAGGAGGGGGCAACAGAACAGTCAGAGTTCCAGAATCAATTTCAATACGTCTCAACATCTGTGTACTGTCTCTTTCATAAGATCATCAGCACTGCATAACCAACCAGATGCCAAACCTTTACTAGGCATTACAGCAATTGTGCATTCTGAACGGGACTTGGCAACAAACGTGAACATACGTTCCCGTTCTTTCTAACTTCAAAATACGGAAGGGATACCACTTGCATGTGCGCACTCGGCATCAGAAATTATGGACAGGCGTCACGGTTGGACTACCTTACCAGTAGAATAAGTACTGAAAGGGAAACTGAATACACAAAGAAAGGATTGCAGACTCTTATTGCTACGTGTGACGCCGCCACACCAGAAACCATTGGCAGTTTGGAATTATCACCGCTTATTAAATGCTACAATCAAACAGGAAATAGCCTTGAAAAAGTCGCGGGACTACATTCCCTTGTAGCGACGAAACACGTGTTGGCTTGTGGCTGTTATGAATAACTGAGAAGACTGGCAACTAATAAAAGAACAACCAAGAATTAAAAGACTAATTCATTCTTATGTACATTTGATTGAAGCTTTTGTGAAAACACGCCATACGTTTAACCCCTTCCCCGCTCATGACGGAGCCGCTCCGTCATGAGCCACGGTTGAGCTGTGCTCATGACGGAACGGTTCCGTCATGTCACGGCCGTTGGCGGCCGCTCCGCCTATGCGGCGCTGTTTCCCCGCCTGTGCGGGGGGACAACGCAAATGGGCGGAGTCATGACGGAACCGTTCCGTCATGAGCACAGCTCAACCGTGGCTCATGACGGAGCGGCTCCGTCATGAGCACAGCGCCACCGCGCTGCCCCCCCGCACCCCCCAGCGCTGCGGCAGAATTCCCGCCGCAGCGAAAGGGTTAAGCATCTATAATTAATACGTGTGCTAGGGACTGTTTTCTATAGTACAGGGTCATGGCCCATGATTCTGGAAAGTAGGGTGGTTCTTCTCACCTTTTAGCACCGTAGATTACTTAGTTCTGGACAACTATACATGTGAACTTTCTCTGTGGCGCCTTTACCTAAAACAAATACCACCGTTTTGCAGCCTTCCATTCTGAACAATACTCAGCACCAAATCGCAAGGCAAAAGTAGAATTCCCATCTACTCCCTGCTTTCAAATCTTAACTAGGACCTTCTCTTCAACACAAAAACGTGGCTCTGTGATGATTCTGCACATATGCTAAAAGAGTCAATCCCAATGCATAATATCACCCTTGTTCACAAAACAACCAAATATGAATGGTAGAAAGCTAGCAGTGGCACCATAAACACACAGTTCTCACTCAGCAGTAATTAATACAGTAGCAGAATGCAATTCAGTATTTGTTTGCTGTTCTCAGACCTCACCATATCTTCTGGCATTTCCCACAAAGCCCAGCTTTTGTAGATGCTCTTGAGGAATCAACTTTGGACACTACACGGAAACATACAAATCTATGTATCATAGTAGAGGTCAACAATTGTTTCGACACACAAACACCTTGATGCACCTCATGCTCAATAACATTGAAGCACTGAATTTTCCTCAATTGGTTATGGTCCAATCCACTCAGCAGGCCACACCCTTTGTACTTTACCCACCTCAAGAAGACATCTGAGTTATAGAAGTACATGGGTCAATCACAACATCATTCACTTTAATTTCAACAATCTCAATCACCCCATCGCAATCCAGCTACAGTCACTAACACAACCATTTTTTCCTAGACCATGGAAGAATTTTGACTTAAGAATCCGGTGATGTCCATAGAGCAGATTCATCAATATATGGCAGGAATGTTTTTCAACATGATGGTGTCCCTCAAAACAACACAGCTTTGGCTACACAAATGGAAGGTGTTTGCTCAAAATGGACTTAAACTTAGAAGAAAAAATACAAAAATCAAGTGCCTTGATAGACAATGGAGTAAATTGTACAACCTCAATTATAAAAAGCAGTTTAACAAGTGGTCTAGAAGCGGCAGACCCTCCACCAAAAAAGCCAAGAGAACATACTTATTTTAGCACATCTCCATTGCCAAATGCCATACAAAGGGCTCTTCAAAATAGTCACTGAATTCCACAACCCTACCTTTAGAGTAATACTATCAAACATTCTGAGAAGCCTTAGCAAAATTCTTCATAAAAAAGCTCAGAATCTTGAATCTCACTTTCTCTAAAAACAAGCAACAGCCCGAAACTAGCAGCAATGCCATTGCGGGCCCCATCCACCAACTAAACCCTGCTTATTCCTTCTACTAACAGAAAACCAATGATATAATAAAGACATAAACATGTCATGCTCACCAAAAGACCTTTGCCCTCAAACACTTTCAAAGCAATTCTCAGCTGCCATACCCGTGAAAGCAATCATTAACTCCTTACATTCAGCTGAAAACTTCCCGATTGATCAGAAAACCTCTTAAACCAATCATAAAGAAGCATGGCTGAACTAGACTGCCCCAACAAAATACAGATAATAGCCAATGGACTATTTCAAGGTAAGTCTACTGAAAAGACAACATTCTTCCAAATATAAATTTTCATTTAACAAAGCACACTATAATGAGAGAGATGCTTCAGATCAGGATGAAGAACTAGTCTACATTTGTGATGAGCTCAGAAACTCTACAGATGTTGATGAATGGACGCTTTACTCCTACTGTACTTGTCATCAGTATTTGCCACTATAAACCACGAAATACAGGTCTAAAGACTACATGACACAGGGATCCATGGCACAGTCCTCAAGTGCATAACCTCCTACCTTAAGGATACACTACCACCGTTCAACTCTGCTCCTTTCACCTGTTTGTGAGGGAGGCCGCAGCACTCTACGACAAAACAAACTACACTCAAAATGCAACTTTCTCTTCTTGCTCACCCTCTCATCTTGTTAACTCCTACGAGATCACCAGCTACAAGTATGCTGATGACACTCAAATCATACATAACACTGAAAATACAATTTAATATCAGGACATCCAGACTGAGCAAATACCTTCAGGGAGTGGAACAAGGGAGGCTTGAAAAACAAATAATAAAATCTCAGCTCCTCTCACTGGAGTGGGCGTATCTGACTGAATCATTCAAAAGCGAGATGAAGGAGGCGGAGGAAGGGGCTATGGTGCCTGCCCCCCGGAATCCCCCCGCATAAGTGGTGGTGCTAGTTGATGGGGATGGGTCATTGGGAGTGAGAGGGTGTGCCTGACTCCGGGTAATGTGTGAGGTGGTGAATGGTGTGGTCGGGGCCCCCTGTCGTGATACATGGATTGGCCTCCTTCCTCCCTCATCCGTGGGCTTGGGATGGGGTTGCCCTCTGTTCCGGCTCGCGGTCCCTTCTTTCTTCCCCCCCCCACCCCCACCCCCCCCAGGAGGATGCTTTGAGTCCCCCAGACAGTGACTGCTTACTTTGTGGCATGGGTGGGTATGGAGGGTGGGCTTTGGGTGGGATTGGGGGTTTGTTAACAGTTGAGCGGTCTCCGCTCCTCCTGAACACATCTGTTCAAAGACTGGGTATGGGGAGCACAATGCTGGGACATACTGGCGACCCTCCTAGCGTGATTGTGACATTATTGTGTTACATTAGGCGCAACAGCACAACTTGAACGGATGATACATTACACCTGAATTGTATCCTGTGTTTCCGGAATAATTGCATGTTTCATGTGATGTGTAATATGTAATACCTGCATATGGAAATCCCAATAAAGTTTGTTTAAAAAAAAAAAAAAATCTCAGCTCCTCCAAAACCTAAACTCTTCCTTATGAATCCTGGCAAAATCAAATTCCCTTAACTTTTGGAGATTAAACTGACGCCAACCTCATCAAGTTAAATGAAAAACCTCATAGTTATAATCTTACTTTAATCACTAGCCAAGGAAGCGAAGAGAGCGTCTTACCTCGTGATGAGAACACTATTCTGTAACTTTTTCATGTTTGGCCTCTCTCTAAGGGTACTGACATACTTAACACTACTGATGGCACATCTTTATTACACCAATGGGCCAAATAATCCGTTACCAAATCCAGAATAATGAAGCCAGTCAAGAACTACACTTGAGCAGATGGGATCATGTTGCACCAACACTCAAAGTGTTGCAACAACAAATGATGGACAGAATGCTGAATAAATCAACCATTCACCCCCAGTCAAGAGATCTGGGTTAAATCCATCACTCAAGGCTAAACACTGTTCCAAAACTGCAAGCGGAATTTCATTCTAAGTCCGCTGCATTGCAAACAGGACTAGATTAAGCCTTCCTTCAGTATAAACTTGGATACTACAGCAAAAAAAGAGAAAACTCTGATCAAGAATGGGTCCACTCCTGTCAATTTCTCCTTTTCTACAAAAAAAATAAAATTACATAGGGGGAAGCATCCTCGTCAGAGCAGTTGTCAAACCATGGAATAGGCTCCTTAACGGATTGGAACCATAAAAAGCCATCACAAATTCAGGAAAAAAAGATCTGTTTTTTCCCATTCGGTGAAAAAGTGATCCTTAGACCACCACCATGAATTGTTTGTAAATGCAGTAGGCAAAACTATCCGACATTTCTTTCACTTACAACTTCATGCACAGAATGCTCACCCCCAATTTGAATCACTTTCTGGTCCTCATGCAGAACACCAAAACACAACACTAATAGATGAAAATTCAACCCTCAGAGTTCCCGTGTCCATGCTTGTACAAACAGTAGCTATTTTTATTCTCCCATCTGAAAAGCACTTTCAGGCATCAGCAAAAGGTAGGAGTGTTACAGGAGAGCTACAATTCAACATTATGTACACATTACACCACCTATCTTATTAGCAGTTAGAGTGTGTCACATTTTAAAATGTTTTAGCTACGAGCAACAAACTCAAACAGGAAGAAGTTTCTCAACAGTGATGTGGTCAGGACTCGATTATTAACATGATGTCATTGATGGGCCCTACATGGGATGCAGGTGCAAACGCCCTTAAAGCATTTCATATCACTGCCATATTGCTATGGTGTCTTATCACACCTTAATATTTTGAAACATATATGTCATAAGGCAGTGTTTCTTAACCTTTTTACTTCTAAGGACCCCCACTTTATCATTACTGGAGTCCTGAGAACCCCACTGAATCAGTATTGGAATCCGGGGACCCGCAAAGTGATTATTGGGATCCTGGCCCCCAGCCTAAGAAAATTTGATAGTTTGAAAGGGAAAACAACAGAGAAAAATACAGAAACAAGTATTCACCAAGCAAACATACAAATGATGAAATATTTTATTTAGTCCACAAATAAATATGAAACATTCTAAAAAGTTTTGAGCTTTTTAAAATTCAATTGAAACCACTTTGTCCATCCTATATTCTCTTTGATACAGTTCGATGATACCACGAATCAATCAACGGTACCAACTTAATTTTTAGGTTACAATTTCAAAGTTCTTCACATTTACAGAACATTTTAAACTTTCAATTATGTACACTTTAGTAATCTGTTAATATTATTTAATTTTCTAAGCAGTCGCGGACCACCATTGATGTCAAGGCCACAAGTCAAGAACCGCTGTTATAGGGAATTATGAACTAACCCCATCAACAGATTTCTGCAAATTGAGCAACCTCATCGTCATTCTCCGTAATGCAACTGTAAAGGTCCCTCGGTCTGCTTTGTAATGGTATAAATCCATGGATAACAAATTATTGCAGGCAATTTAAAATATTATCACAGTATGCTGAATGGCTCAAATCGTAATACTTAGTTTCACATTAGGAATTTGCCATTTATCAGGCATCAAAAGTAACAGTGGGAAATGTAACATCTTCGTACTGACCAATAGCTCCCACAAGCAGAAGCAATGCCAATCCAATTAGCACAAGTAACAGACAACTAACATCAAATGCAAGATAAAGTGAGCACCTTCAATCTTAGGGAGGATCATAGGTTTAGCTGTTGACAATCTCATGTGGACCACGAATGGCAACAATTTTGCAAAGAATATATTCAGCCTAAGTATCATTTAGAGGTGTACTTGAAACTGGTCCAAAAAATTTTCCTACCAGAGAGTAATGTTAGTAGAATAGTCTGACGTAGGTGAAAAGAATCACCATTTTCAGCCTGGGCACCAAAATAAGGAATATGGGACAGTGGTCTATACCTACTCTACACCAGTAGTCCATACCTATCTTATGCTAGACACATTTGTCTTCACACAACAATAAAAAGATGATGCTCAGGGATGGTCTTGCCTCTTCAATACTTCATACTCTGAAAAGTAGCTCTAGGTCTGACCTGGTGGCCTTCGCTATCAAAGCACATCCAAAACGGAGCATGTCCACAAACCAAGAAAACGATCATAAACAGTTCAAGGCAATGATTTTTCTAAATGTGTCAGTGCTCACGTAGATGGTGGGAAAAATATTAACAATAAGGATTTTACATGCATGAGACACATACAAAGTGTTTTAGTAGTGGGACCGGGGTGGGTGGCTGCCAGAGCTAATTTATTGGTCGGCTCAAGCTTAAAGCTGCTGAGCTGCAGATAAAGGGACCTTCATTAACCTTTATTAACCATAGTTGCATCAATTGGCAATGTACAGTTCTGCGCCAGAGCATCAGGTCGGCAATGTTCGAACACATACAGTCAAATGATTAAACACAGCCGTTTAGCCGACAACCCGGAGGTCCGGCGGCGGAGTTCAGTTGAACATAGATAGAGGATTCAGGTGTGTACATTGCGTATAAGCGAATCGATGGTGCTTTTCTGGTAGGTGTCGCGTCGTTTCTCAGCTAAAGCGCATTGTCTGCGTGTGAGGGGGGCGCTGTGTAGCAGCCCGCTGTGCAGCATTGTCAGCTAGCTCCTAGGTTCACAGGAGGATGTGTGCTGGGGTGTCCGTCAAGTGCCCTGGTTTGTGGGCATCGGAGTCCCGGTGGCCCGCGTGTAGCGTGGGTTGGAGCGCGACAAGGAGGTTGTAGCATAGCTCGCAAGGATGCGCGTGGCGACCGTTGCTGTGATGGAACACGTGCTCTGCTAGGGAGCGTAGCCAGTCGCCGAGCTGTTCCCCGGGTGTGCAACATAAACTTAGGGATCAAGGCCAGGGTCGAGAACTCGGGTGGGGGCTAGAATAAGGGGGGTGAGGGGGGGGGGGGGGGGGGAAGTGGAGATCCGCTTGCAGCAGTGTGTGAGGAGATAGGGGCCGTCCAGCGGGGCGAAACCGGGCCGCCCGGGGAGCGCGTCGAGTGGCTGGTCGCGGGGGGGGGGGAGGGGAGAAGAGGGGGGGGGGGGTCACTAGTGTGCGCGCCCTCTCGAGCAGCAGCGGCGGTAAGTCCCACGCGCGCGCCATAACACAGCGCAGGAAATATCCGACAGTAGTAGCCTGTCGCGCAGTATACGAGATGTGCCAGGGGAATAAACAGACCGAGGGGGCCGGGAGCTATCCCCGCCAGGGTCTCAGATATGTCGCCATCGAGCTAATAGTGTATCGGTGCCCACCTAGTGTTTAGGTTATCCCACGGGTTCGGCAGGCCGTCTGAAAGGTGGCAAGGAGGCCATCCCAAAGGTGGGCGATGGGGTACTGCCTGAGTCCCGCAGTTTCCTCACGGAGGAGCACTGCACTTTCCGCCTGCGCCCAGTTGACGAAGGATGCCCTCCAGTGCCTGATGTGCGGAGGGGCCGTCGCCTTCCAATGCTTGGTGAGCAAGCGTTTGGCCGTAACAAGCCCCATGTCCCAGAAGCGCGCCTGTACTCTATTCGCTTTTGTGCGCCCGTACAGGCCCAAGATACATGCCTCCCACGTGCGTGGCAGCCGTCCATCCGCGCCGCGCTCTATCAGTGACAGCACGTCGCTCCAATATGTCTGCACGTCAGCGCAGTGCCAGAGCATATGCAAAAGGTCCGCTCCTGGTGACGAGCACCGTGGGCAGATAAAGGGACCTTCAAAATGCACAAGGTAACAAGGGTAGGCTGGGATTTGGTTATTTCAGCTTTAAGTGAGAGGTAAGTAAAATATTTCACTAGCATATGAATGTGGGACACTTGTGTGTCGCATTGTTACATTTCAGTTTGTTGTCAATGTCGCCGAGTGTTTGAAATCCATGAATTTCCTAACTATGCTGTAGACACTCCTGAAGCAATGGAAGCATTTTCCTTTTTGCCATAGCAGAAACAAGAGGAGATGGGAAAGGTTAGAACTAGAAAAAAAAGAGTTGTAGGGGACAGAGTCGGACCGTGACCCAAGACAAACAGCTCAAACTGTAAACTGATAGCATTAAAATTCAGGATAGATATATATTTTAAAATTATATTACTCATCCAAAAAGATGCACACTACAGAAAGTTAAGAAAACTGGTCAGCCTAGGCCAGGGCATCCACATAGCGCAGGTTTTTTAAAACCTTGTAAGTGCAATGGTGCTGCTGGAAAAAAAGGATGTTAAAGAGTACAATTAGCGTGTACAGGCACAGATATTGTGTTCTGCCTTATTTCTGTAATGGCAAGGGCTGGTGCATGTTAGGACTGAGATGCTTTGGAAAAGCAGAAAGGAGGTGCAAGTAATGGAACAGATTGTAGAAGACTCACATCTTAAGTTACAGATCATACATGGTTACATATTTGGTGCAGGTGAGGGCTCATGTCTATATAATACAGTACCTCGGGATGCTCCAGAAAACTTTTGGGGGACCATCGACTGATTGGTAAAAGAACTTTCAGATTGTAATAGTATGGGCCTTGCAAGGCAGGATTGAGGGGATTAGTACAGCTATGTAATCCCAGTGCTTTGACTGTAGAGGTTTCTACAAGACTGGTTTGAGGTGTACTGGCACAGCTGAGTGTGGGTTCTAATACTGGGAAAGCAACATTGCATGCTAGGTCTGAGGTGCTGCCGCCAGGGCTGTATGTATAGTCTACGGAAATATCTGTGCCACTACTGAAGATCTGGTATGAAATACCCTAGCAGGTGGAGGAGCAGGTAAGGTGGTGGAGTTTGATCTCTTTTAAGGAAATAGTCTCACCGAAACACGTGAGCCATTGCATAACCTTATGTGGAATGTTTCCTAAAAAATGTGAAAGTGAAGCTGCAGCCGTACAATTGGTTATATATTTTATATAGCTTTTAAAAGGCCCAAGATCCCCTTACAAAGAGCACATTTACATGGATATACGCAGTGGAAATAAGTAAACTACACATATAAGTATGCAACAGTGTGCAGCAGTACATTACACTGATAAGCACTGCAAAGGCGAATAACCAGGCAGTGTATGGATAGCTTCAAGGTTGAAGGGCAAATTTAGTACACACAAAGATCATGGTAAACAGAAAAAGTCTTATGTGAAGCAAATTCCACGACAACACAGATCCCCTTGTGATCATCTTTCAAGAGAGTTCATAAGTGTGTTGCAGATATTTTAGATGTTCAATGAATAAGATTAAGATTCAGAGAAACGGGACCTACGAGGAGAACTGGGAATTTACTGAACTGGCAACATATAAATAGGTTAATCAACTGCCGATAGGACGCAAGGTATGAAATAAAGATTGAAAATAAAATGTTTCAGCTCCTTTTCAAAGGTAGGAATAGAGGAGGTGGTGCAACCAGCAGAAGGGAGAGAGATACAAACTTTAGGTGCACCTCCATAGAAAGACCGTTTCAGAGGTTGTTTTTTGTAGTGGTAGAGAATTGGAAATGCTCAGATGTCGACAACTACTGCAGGCCTTAGCCAGATAACGAGAATCGTTAGCTTGGATAAATTAGAGAACAACCCTGCTATTTCATAGGCAGACCTACCTTCAATGGGAAGCCAGTTCAATGAGTGAAGGAATAAGGTAAAAAGCTTGTGAAGACCAACTCCAGAGACCAGGCGGGCAGCTACACACATGGGGGCAATATGTGTGGTAGATGTATTTTAGACATGCCATATAGGATCAAGGTTTGCGTTATTCTTTTAGGTTTGATTGGCTTAATTATTGTAAGATGATGGTTTGCCTTCTTGGCCATGTTTATGTGTTTATGAAGACTAGGTCTGTTATCAAGAATATTTGGAAAACCGTCTAGGCCAGTTTCTCCCAAACTATGGGTCATGAGCCGCTTATTGGTGAGTCATAAAAGTCCTGTTCTTCAGAAGGTGAACCAGCAATAAAGCGGTCTTTAAATTTTGCATTTATCTGGTCACACTTGTTGTGCCTCAAAGACAGGGGTAGAATGTCAGGCTATGTCTTCTGACAAACTGCTGCATATTCTTTCAACATGAGGATTGGTGTTTACTTTCCTTTCTCTGATTGAAAAGTGAGAGGAGTTTTTAAAGTGAACTATGTGACAAACTTGCTGGGTAAGTGTGAGAAAGGAAAGGCTGTAGGATGTCATTATTTTAACAACACAAAATTTAAACAACAGAAAATCCACTATACACATATTTCAAAATATATCGGGAGTTAGGAGAACAAAAATTAAGCACATTGCTTTGTAATTCTGAAGTGCGATGGAAAAAGAATTGATGGTGGTGAGAAGTCATTCAGAAATATATTTTGCCTTAAGTGGGAAGGGTATGCCCAGACGTGGTTCTCATGCTTCAAGCTAGCCTGGCTGATGAGGGGGGAGACCCCGAAACTGTTCCCGGGATGCTGGTTTCTGGTCCAGGGAGGACCTGGCCTGGCAGTTCGGCCTGGACTGTTCCCATGGGGAGCAGGGGCAAGACTAATTTCCATATGGCTGGGTTCAAACTGGGGGGGGCGTGGTGAGCAAATAAACAATGGATTAAACCCAGATCTGTGACTGGAAGTGCATGTTTCATTTGTTCTGCATTCCGTACATCATCTGTTCTTTTTGCTTTGGAATGGAGTGGGGCCGATTGTTTTGTATTGGAGTGGGGCAGATTGCTTTGAATTGGAGTGTGGAAGACTGTTTCGGGTAGGAGTGGGCAGATTGGAGTGTGGTGAGGTGGATTGGAGTGGGGTAGATTGGCTTGGAGGGGGAAAATAGGATGGAGTGAGGTGAATTGGATTGGAGTGGGGCTGGTTGGAGTGGAGCAGATTTTTCTGCATGGGAGTTGGGCAGATTGTTTTGGACAGGAGTAGAGCGGACTGGAGTGGGGCCGATTGTTTGTATTGGAGTGGAGCTGGGCAGATTGGAGTAGGGCAGATTGTTTTGGAGCGGGGGCAGATTAGAGTGGGGCAGATATTAGTGGAGTGGAGGAGATTGTTTTGGATTTGAGTGGGGCAGATTGTTTTAGATTGGAGTGGGGCAGATTAGAGTGGAGAAGATTGTTTTGTATAAGAGTGGGGCAGATTGTTTTGGATTGGAGCGAAGCGGATTGGAATGGGGCAGATTGTTTTGGATTGGGCCAGATTGGAGTGGAGCAGATTGTTTTGGATTGGAGAGGGGGCAGATTGTTTTGTATTTGAGCAGATACTTTTGGAGTGGGCCAGACTGTTTTGGATTGGAGCAGATTGTTTTGGATTGGAGTGGGGCAGATTGTTTTGGATTGGAGTGGGGCAGATTGTTTTGGACTCGAGTTAGGTAGATTCATTTTAACTCGAGTTGGGTGTGGTGGACTGGAGTGGATTGGGGTGAGTGGACTGGATTGGTCTGGGTGGATTGAAATGAGTGTGGTAGATTGGATTGCGTGGATTGGTGTGGGGTGAGATGGGGTGGGTTGGAGTGGGGCGAATTGGAGTGAGGAAGATTGGGTTATACGACACTAAATAATTTCGAAAATTACACATAAGAAAGAAACAATGTTGCTTTTCAATACACAGAACAAGATATTCGTCATCTTTTGAGAACAGCGCCCATGAACAAAAACAAAACAAAATATGAGTAAAAAGTGAGAAAAGAAGACTTGGCAAAATAAGAGAAAGTTAACTCTAAAAAATAAAACTTTGCAATTTTGTTTGTCCTGCTGGGCAAGTTTTTGCCAGGCACACACCTTTTGTTTGCTGGCCACTAGAAGTTAAAAAGAGCAAAATAGTACCTCAATCGTGTCTGGAATAACAGATGGTCACTGATCAAGTAGAATCAATCAGTGCTTGGTCCCTGCTCCACAGATATGAATGAAATGATGCTATTGCTACAATGGCCAGTTACGAGGTTGTAAAGAAGAGTGCCATGCAAGCCAACAAATTGTAAGCAATGGGCGGGCTCCAAGCCCATTTTTATTAACAAAGCATCTTGCAAGCAATACATACGTGCTAGCGCATGCTATTGCAGCCTCGACCCTAAAAAGGGGGGATAAAGAATCAAGGTTCCAGGGATCTGGCAGGAGTATGTCACCCAAGATCTTGAAAATATTCTAAGAGTGTCATGAAGTGATGATCTACTTTTTCCAAGCTCTGATCTGAGGTTTGAATAAAGATATTCCATTCATTGTAACTGGAGATAGATGAGCTCTGATTAGTGAAGATGGTGTGTTAAAGAGCTTCTTCCATAGGAAATATTGGTTTTAATCAGATGTTCAAAACTCTATCAAAGAGAACCAACTATGAGGATGTTTGATAGAATTAGAATATGAGGTCTGTTTTAGGCTACCCTATGCAGACTGTGATATTGATGCATAATTAGCATTTTAGGGTAGTTCAATTTAATTCTATGCTTAAAACATTTGGCAGCATTTTTGGATAGATTGGGTGAGTGAATAATAACATAGGAATTTGGTTCTTATCAGCATAAATTGCTAGATATATTGGTGGGATCAAACCACAATGCTTCAGCAGGGTCTCTGAACTACAGTGAAGAGAGCCTGAAGCCCCCAGTAATCCCTCCTACAAGCAGCACAACTATATAGGCTAGATCCAGTGGCGATGAGAAAAGCAATACTGGCTAAGAGGGATGGCCTGGTTGTACAACTCAGACAGATTAGGAAGGCAGGAAAGAAATTGAAAGAAGCTCCTTATCAGGGACAACTATCCCCAAGTCCAATTGAGAAATACTTTCATGATTTAACATGCTACTGCCCCTGTGCACATTCTGTGACACTGTTATGCTATGAGATGGTTAGCTCTATTGTTCTTAGATGATGCAGGTATTGTGATGTTGATAGACACCGGATGACAATAAAGTGATTCACTGCTATTGTGTCTGCTCTTAATTGGCCAGCCCAGACCTGACCTGATTTTGTGTTTGTTTTGAATCTATGATTTGTTTGCATGTCTTTGTTTACCGATTTAAAACTCAATAAAAAATATTTGAAAATAAATGTATCAGAAAAGGTAGATAAAGCAGAGGGTTGTTTTATCAAAAGGTAACTATACAAACGAGTCCAGTACAGAAGAGACGATTAGAGGAAAGAGGGTGCATGTTTATATGCCAAAATTAGTATTCAGTAGGGAGCTCATGGGTGTAGAGAGAGAGCAGAAGGAGCTTGTCAAATTAGGTGTCCCTTGCTCGCCTTTCCCTTCATTACTAGGCATCCCATACCTAGTAACGAAGGGAAAGGCTAGCAAGGGCCTCGATGTCATAATATAGGAGAAGATTAACTGTAAGTAGTGCTATGAGAGTGAGACTTCAATTCATACGCCTGCGGAATGCATCCAACACTCAGCTATTTAAAATGCTGAGCAAAGAAAGGAAAGGCGAAGCAAATCTATCTCACAAGGGAAGAAGAAATTAACTATAGTAAACACTATGGTATAGTATTAGTGAAGGGCTATGTTGTGGTAAAGAGTCGGAATCGGGGTGCTATTTGGAGGCATATTAGGTTAAACCCCATAGGTACAGACGAGGGGATAGTCCTGTTTAGTCTCATCTAAGAAAAGGACACGTCCAAACTATAGTCATTTTAGAGTTTGGTCAGCATCAGTAATGCTAAGAACAAAAGTCCTGTTTCGGTTTTGGCTAAATAAAGCAGGTGACAATTGCTTGCAGCCAGTATACCCTGCAGGCCAAAATGGTGGACAGATCAGTCAGTGTATTGGCATCCACAAAGAATCTACCTTAATTTTGTGGGCCACTTCAGGCCAGTCTATCCTTCAAGCAGCCTGTGCAGGGACAGGCGGCACACAGGCCTAAGGAGCAGGAAAGGCAAGCGAAGACTAGCATAGGGGCCAACAGCAGCAGGCAAGTATCTTCCACAGAAGACACTAGCCATCTTCCAGTACCAAGGAGACCAGAAGGTACTAGTATTCAGAACTTCCTAGGTCTTAGCACAGTTAGCAAGATGAGGAGCAGGGCAGCTCCCGATAACATTCCCTTCTATTTAGAAGATGGAGAGTACAGTTGAGGTCGAAATGCTCAACTTTTACAAGGCCTGTCAACTCATCGATCCACAACCCCTCAATCTCCCCCTTCTGGAGGGAGGACGGATTTCAGCAGCTCAGAGGAGCAGGCATCTGCCCTTTGTCGTCAAGGGACTAGCATGCTCCAGCCAACCATTGATCCCTCCAAACTGAGCACACCGATTCTCCTAGGAGCTCCAGCTGCTCCTCCAACAGAGCGGTCCACCAACTCTCTAGCTCCTCCTATCGTAGACGGCCCACTGGTGCTCTATGCGGCTCAACCTGCTCCTCAGCCTTAAACCCTGAATACATCAGCATAGCAACGGCTCAGAGAGGAACACAAATCGGGGTCTAGTGAACGGTTAAGTCCCCAGACATCCACAGAACAAGGCAAGGAAAACGTAGAATAGAGTCAAGCATGCTCACCCCTCGCCTTCTCGGACCAGACTGTAAATTTATCACACATAAAGAGGCTGAACTAAATTTGAGGTGTCCGATCAAGAAGTGGTCACAAGGCTTAACAATGATTACCCAATAGAAAGGTATCTTCAGCCATCCTTGTAGTAGCCAATTTTTCTGGAGTGTTTTAGTGCACGTTTAATGATGACCATCAGGATATAGCTCTAAGCAGAATTATGTTGCATGTTTATGACGCTGATGCTTTCGCTCTTTAGGTTTCCTGTCCTGGCCTAGCTAGGGTAAGGGAACCCTGAGTACAAGAATGAAGGTTAGTCTAAGTGCAAAATGGGGCATCTATATGGAAGCAAGAAGAAAGAGGTGCAGAAATATCTTCAACTGCTCTTTATTACCTACAGCGCTTAAGTTGTGCTGGTGTTTGCCGGTGCTGGAGACTGCCACTTCTATTCCTTGACACCGGCACATATATATTACAGTCCACCACCTGGTGATGCGGTCTGTAAACATCAGTAGGCGCTTTAAAATAGCAAAATACATTAAAAATAATATCAGCATCTCCAGGCCATTCTTATAGCTGTTGATGGCCAGAAATATTCAATACGGTCACATTTGCAAGAGTGTGATGGTAGGTAGGTAGCATTGGAACTGGCATTTAGCAGCACTGACAAGGAGATTGGGTGGTGAAAACAGCTGTTACCTCCTAAGCAAAAACTTGGGCCTTGGCACTTATTTTCTCATAAATTAAGCACCGATTATCTCTGAAAGGGTTGGGCACTGTTAGGCAATTTATGCTTGGGAAACCTCTGTACAAGTCTTTTTTCCCATATTAGTCATCCTCAAAAAGCTACTTTTAAACCTTATTCTGGTATGAGCAAGAAAAAGCTGTGGTGTAGGGCGATTTCACTCAAAGGACTGATCTTCCCGAGGCCATCACGTGTCTCTTTTATTAACAAGATATAGGTACGTTTTAAAGTTTCACCAGTTAATCGTGAGTACAACTAATTGCTCCAGTTTGTCTTAAATGTACTTGTTCAATTAACCTGCTAGATTATACCTCAACTCCATTATACGGTAAAAGATTTCCTAAAAACAGTAGACAAGATTAACATGGCAAAACAGACATATAAGATACAGCTCTAATTACTCATTGAGAGACACTAACTAAAGTACATATTCTTAGTTAATTGTGATGTTAATTAAACACCGTGGTGGTTATTAATTGACAAGTTTTACTAGTTACTACACAAACATGCGAGTAAACCTGTTCTAATGGGTTGTAGAACTATGAATTCCACTCACAAAACCCTGGGCCAAGACCAGGGTCGGACTGGCCTATAGGGCAATCTGGCAATGCCCAAAGGGTTGAACTTACAAATCAGTGTGTGGCCCGTTTCTTCGTTTGTTTGTATGCAGTCCGACATGCCCTGCAAAACACTTGCACAGTGTCTTTGCAAGGTCAAAACAGCCCTAATTTGCAAATGCGTGACACTTTTTAGCTATCTGATTCACTAATGGGAGCTAGTTTTACTTTGGTGTCCGGGTCTATTTTCTACGGCAGTCCACCATGACCAAGACCTCACCTACCTATTATCACTGCTGTTTGGTTAGAACCGACCCCTTCCTGCAATTGTACTCCACTGTTAACTTAACGATAGGGGCCCTGGGCAAGAAATAACTTAGAGCTCGTCTTTGGAACAACTTTGAAAATATAACTCTCGAATTATACGTTTAAGGCACAGAACTGATCTTGAGTGAAAGTTCAATTTGTGAGGGAATGTAGGCTTGAAAGGTGGGGACCACTTTGCTCATATCGCTAAACGTCTCTGTCGTACTCAAAGCACTAAAACACCCGAAGAAGCAGATGAAAGCTCTCCATAAATTTCAGCTGGCCTAATGCATACATGCAAATAGACCGGATTCAGGCTGGAGACTCCCGATTTTTTAAGTAAAACAATTTGCTTTAGCTATCTCCCGCCTGAAATTGCCTCTCCAATATTATGTCAATGGGTAGAATACATTGTACCGATTTTTATTTCAAAATCTCCCACTTTAAAAAATGATGGCATGTATGCTGCTGTCAGCGGCGCCCGCACCCTGTATTATTCACACATGTAACTTTTTAAAAGTTCCAAAGAAGTGCTTTTCGGAGTGGGAAGGATGACAAGCCTGAAATACGTTAAAGGAAAGGCATAGAACAAGAAGAGATTTTACAAGACGAACGTAAAAAATATACTTTTCAAACGTCAGTACTACACATCTAACTCAGAACTTTCTTTCCTAAAGGACAGCTGGACTGCATGCTCTAGCAGACAGAGCCGCCTACACTAAATAGCATCCCTCTGCATAGCAGCAGAAGTTAGGAGAAAACTCAATTCATCAGGACCATCCTCCCTCACCGCCACATCTTGGAAATCGCCTACCGCGTCTAAAACTTCCCGGTCGACTGTTCCATTAAGATCCCGCGTGTCACTTCAGGCACCTACCTCGCGCGCAGCAGGACAACTCGAAAGCCACCTCCTCACTGAAGCCTAGTCAAGCGCTGCAGCAGCCAGCCCACAAGCTGTCAGGCTTCCCGACCCACGTGACGCCCCTCCCGTGAGAACCACAGCTGTATGCCGCGAGCCAAAGCATCGCCTCCCGAACGCTCACAACGTTCCAACAATAAAAGAACTAGAGCGCTAACACCAATCATGGGCTAGGGCACGACGTGAGGCGGCCATGGCTGCCACGCTGTTTGAATAGATGAAATTCACAACCTTCCTAGGAGCAGCTTCGGCAACTGAGTAAATAAAGGTGTTTTAATCGCACTTTTTTATATTGCCTATGTAAATGTTATTGTAAAAAAGAGGAGAACGTCTCTCACCAGTTATGGCATAATAATGTTAAAAAAATTCTAAACAAAAAAATGTCAAAATAGCAGGGCTCTCCGAATATGTAGATTATTATGATCAAGTTTGATAGTTTGCATTCTGGTGCTCCCTTTATAAATGCAGGAGTGCAAGTCCCGTAGGGCAAAAACTTAACTGGGTGAGTTATTCGTGGCTGACATGAAACATCTTGTGAAATGCGTTAACAGTCTTTTATTGTGTGTTTTTAGAAGAGTTTGGCGAGGGGATTGTAGTAACCACCAGGACACTTCAGGGGCAGCCCACTGCCCTGGATATGCATGCCCGACATCCTTTGGCCAGGCGTTTTATAATTTTTAAAAAAAATTTAATGCGTTTTTATATAGCGCGGACTTTACCCGAAGGTGTCAGAGCGCTTCACAATAGGAACTGTAATGATACATGAGGCGAAAATTACAAGTGAACATGTTACAAAATCAAATGTTACGTTACATGAGGCAATAGTGACAACTGTGCAAGTATCAAGAACAAACAAAATACACGAGGTAGCAAACGATACGTTACAAAAGGAAAAAATTACTTGTGCAGGTTACAAAAGCATACAAAGAACAAGTAAAGTTAAAATACTGCAATAAATGGCAGACACTCAAAACACTAAAACAAACGTTACATGAGACAATGGTGGCAATTGTGCATGCATCAAAAGCAAACAAAATACAAGAGGTAGCAAATGATACGTTACATGGTGACATGTGTGCATGTTACAAAAGAGTACAAAGTACAAGTAGAGGTATAATACTGCACTAAATGGCAGACACTCAAAACACAAAAACACACTGGGAAGGCACTTCTATAGGCATGGAGAACAGAATTTCCTATAATGGAAGGACTTCCTTCAGATAATGGAGGGCGTGAATTAAATTTGGAAGTGTCTTTGAAGGAGGAGAGCTTTGAGGTCAGTTTTGAAGGCCTGGGAAGAGGTGATGGTCCGGAGCTGAGGCGGAAGTGAGTTCCAGATTCTCACTGCGTTGCCTGAAAAGGATTGGACCATCAATCTTTCCTTCTTGAAAGTGGGAGGTTCAAGCAATACATTTTCTGCATTACGTGATGGTCTGGAGCCTCCAGAGAGTTTCAGTTTATTCGCCAGGTAGCGAGGGAAGGAGGAGTGCAAGGCTTTGTGGGTGATACAGGCAGTCTTGTAGATAGATCTTGCCTCGATGGGAAGCCAACAGAGGGTGGATAAAATGGGTGTGATGTGATTGCTTCTTTTGGCCCCATATATGAAACGAGCTGCTGAATGGAGAACAGACTTAAGGGGGGAAAGGTGGGATTTGGGGAGGCAGGTAAGAAGAGAATTGCAGTAGTCCAATCTGGAGAGAACCAGCGATTGGACCAGGGTTTTAAGGTCTTGCTCCGGGAAGAAGCGACGAATCCCCAAAAGAAGGCGCAGTTGGTATTGAGCAGACTTTGCAATAGAATCGATGTGGGAGAGTAGATCAAGTTTTTTGTCGAGTATCACACCAAGGGATTTTGCGCTGTCGACAATGATGGGTTTATTGTTAAGTAGGTTCATCTGGTCCATCCATGATTGAACCGGGGAGGAGAAAGTGAGGAGGAGAGGAGGAGGAATTCAGTTTTGGAGGGATTCAGAATCAGCTGATGAGTTAAGGTAGGTTAGTGATGGGGCGGTAGTTGTTGAGGTCTTTCGCATCAGTGTTGGGTTTTTTAAGCAGAGGGGTGACCTGCCTAGTTTTGAAGGAAACAGGAAGGGAGCCTTGACAGAGGGAGAGGTTGACCAGAGAGGTACAATAAGAAAGAGAATGGGTATAGAAGTCAAAGGCAATGGCACTAGGGATGGGGTCAAGAGAATGGTTGGAGGGCTTTGTTTCGAGGATGCATTTGAGGAGGGCATCTTCAGAGATGGGGTCAAAGTTCTGCCAAATGGTTAAGGATTTGCGCTCCTTTGTAGGGGTAGGATGAATGACCTGATCTACAAGTGATTCCACTTTTTCGTCAAAGAATATAGCGAATTCCGCTGCTTTCTTAGTAGAATCTTCCAACTTGGAGGTTGGGGGAGAGCAGTTTGGGTTCTTGATGAGGTCGAATAGTTTTTTGGGTCTATTTTTGGCTGAGTCGAGTAGGGATCTGAAGTGCAACGCTTTTCCAAGGAAGATGTGCTTGTGGTACTTGGATCTTGCTGAACGAAGCGTGGCCAAATTATCGGTGGAGGGCGCTTGTCTCCATTGTTTCTCAAGGACTCTTAGGTACTTCCTTTCTTCATAGAGGGATTTGTTGAACCAAGGTGCTGAGGGAGTAGGCCTTTTCTTTTTGCTTTGGAGAGGAGCGACATTATTGATTTCGACTGCAAGGACTGTGAGGCATTGGGAGGTGAGTTCGTTAACATCTAGGTTCGGGTCTAGCCTTGGAAGTGATAGCAAAGCAGAATCACAGAGGGTACCGAGGTCAATATTTTTATTGTCACGGAACCAGGAAGTAGCCCTCTTAGGTTGGCCAAGAGTTATAGAGTGTGATAGGTGAAGAGAGAATGGGATGAGGAGGTGGTCAGACCAGTCTACACGAATAGGGGTAGCGGTAGTCAGCAAGCCTGCTTTCGAAATTACAAGGTCCAGGATTGAGCCCTTAGAGTGTGTTGTTTCTGTGCAGTGTTGGATAAGGTCATTTGCAGAGAGGAAGGTGGCCAGCAAATTCGCAGAGGTGTCTTGAGGCGAGCCCCAGTGGACATTGAAGTCACCCACGAAGATCTTATTGTCACTTTGCGAGTATTGTTCGCTGATGAAGTCAGTGAGTTCCTCCATAAACGAAGGGCTGCTACCAGGCAGGTGGTAAGTAGCATGGAATCTGAGAGGAGAGCGGTGGTGCAATTGAAGCTCAAGAGATAGGCATTCAAAAGTGCGGAAGGAGCTGTTAGGAAAAACCTTAAGTTGAAGAGAGTTTCTAAAGATGACTGCAACACCTCCCCCAACTTTGTCAATTCTGTCATTTCTCAATATAGAATAGCCTGTGGGTAAAAGGAGATCAAACATAGAGTGAGAGGTATCGTTGAACCAGGTCTCTGTGAAGAAGAGCATGTCAATATTGTGCAGGATGATAGTATCGGAGATTTCAAGTTTGTGTTTTATTGCAGATCTGTAGTTGTGGAGCATACAGCGCAGCTCTGTCAAGACTGTTTTGGTGACGGGGGCACTTGGGCTATGAGGGGTGATGGGGATATTGTACTTATACGAGGGTGCTCGGGAGGGTTTAGGTGGAAGAGTGGTTCTGACAGAGGAGATGGTCGGAATAGTGTAGATAGTAGGGTTACTTGGAGAAGAAAGTGGAAGAAGGGTGGCGTTTTAGGGCTTGTGTGAGTTTGCGATGTTTGCACACAACAGGTTATGCTTGGATATTATGGGGTGTGGGGGCGAGGTGCATCTCGTGGGAAGGGGTGTGCTTTCCAAAGGAATTGATCTGTATGGAAAAGTGGAAATCTTGGAGCTTAAAACTGAAATGGTAGCTTCAAGTTGGGAGATGGAGGTCATAAGAGAGCCTAGTTTATTTTCCATAGAGAGTAAGGCAGAGCACGGTATGTTGGGTGGCTTGATGGAAACAGGAGGGGGTGCACTTGGTGGTGGAAGGCAGGGAGAGGTGGGGGAATGGGAGGGGAGTAGGGGTACAGGGTTCAGAGGTGGTGAAAGGTGGTGGATGAGAGCAGGCGTTGGTGCACCAGAGGTGGAAGGAGAGTTGTCTTTGTTGGCTTTGCAAGAAGGATAGGAATTAAGGACATAATTAGGGGGAGATAGGAGAGGAGCGAGGCGAGGCGGTGGGGCGGAAGGAAATGGGAGTAATGTGTGGAGTCATAGGGATGAAGGAGGTTTGGGAGGAAAAGAGGGGAGGGGGTTTGAGAGGTTCTGTCAGCTAGGTGAGGTGGCTGTGAGGGATCGGGAATCTGGCGAGTGAGGGGGGTTGGGAGATGGGGAAGTTGAAGAAAGGAAGTGGTTCTGCTAGGCCCGAGGGAGGGAAAGGGTTACCAAGGGGGGAAAGGGGGTAGCACAGCATTGCTGGAGGAGTGGGGGAAGGAAAGAGATGCAATGGGTTTGTGGAGAAATCGGGGTACATAGCGAGGGAAGAAGGGGATAGAAAAGCAGAGAGGAGGAGGGAATAAGGGGAGCAAAAGGAAAGTTAACTAGGGTAGAAGGCTGGAGGAGAGGTGAACTAAAAAGGGGGTTGGCAGGTAGGGATAGGGGGAGGAGATGAGAAAGGAGTACCGGGACGGAGCAGATTGGACGAGGAGCGTGTTAGCTAGAGGTAAGGCTGAAGTGATGGTGGGCATATTGTGAGGGTGGAAGAATGGGAGGGGAGGGCCCAGGGGAGGGGGAGGGAAGAGGGTCAACCTGTGCCTCCCGAGGGTGCAGCCTATTAGAGAGTGGGGGGTCAGGGGAGGAGACAGGGAGTAATTGGTGGAGCTGGATGAAGAGTCAAGGGATGACTCGGTCGCAGGGGAGGGGAGGGGAGTAGGGAAGGGAAGAGGTGGTCAAAGAGAGAGACAGGTGTCTGTGGCTTGGATCATGACAGTACCGTTGTTATAGAGTGAAATAGTGAGGGAGCCGTTGAAACACGCAGAGGGGGACATTTTTAGCTGTTTCCCATAAGGGATAGAGGAGTAGGAGGTGACGTTAAGGGAATTGTAAAAGCTGGTGGACCAAGAGGGGATGTTGTGAGTGAAAAAAATGAAATCGTTTTTGTGCCTCCCATAACAACCATTGTAAAATTGATCAACAAAAAGGGAATCAGGGAAACATTCAATAGTGTTATGCTTGAAACGTTTTGCTGAAGCTTTAGTCGGGTTAGAAGGGTAAATGATTTTGTAGCAATTAATTCCAGACTTAACTCGAGTGGTGGCCATGTTGGGAAACTGAGGAGGAGGAGGGTGGTGGGATATGAGAAGGGTGTTACTAGGAAAGCGGTGGTAAGGAGAAGTATAAGGACAAGAAGGGGGCACATATTCCAGACGTCGGGTGAAAAATCTGAACTAATGTGCAGTCAGGAAAGTGAGGCGATTAGGAACAGGTTGTTACTTCAGAACAGGACAGATTCAACAAGATAGGCCTGAAGATGGAGCGGTGTAAGAGGAAAATCACTGTACTTAGCATCAGCCTGTAACATAAACCACATTATGCACAGCATCACATTAGGCGCCAGACGCATTGTACGCCCATAATCTCAACAGTCTAATATTAGACCCTAACCTCCTAAGTATCTCCAACAATCGGGGCATAAAGTAGAGGGTGGAACATAATCTCACTAGCATAAACCATTGTATGCAAGACAACCTTATAATCATAAAAAACACATTTAGCGGTAACCAGAACAGGGTCCGTAAATCATACTACATGAAATACATTTCCGAGCACCACATAAACACATTAGGGCCTGGCGCCCTACAAACCTCCCAGTCTCCCTGGCCAACTAGCCATCTCAAAGGGGCTCAAATGCCCTGTGTCCAGAATGTCGGTGCTGCTGCCAATGCAGCGAAATTCCAGGGTGCATACTTGCGCAAATCTAAACGTTGCAGCTGGCACTAATTGCTGCGCAGCTGTGAAGAAATGGGGCAAGGAGTGCATCTCACTCCTAACTCAGACAGAACTGCCCCCAATTACCCTAAGAGACTAGAGGAGGACAGCTTTTGTCAGTTCACCCGTTGGGAGAGGATTGATCTGCCCTTATTGTCCCTTCTAATAATGCCTCGAAGAGAGGCCCGTCAGTGGTGAGCCACCCGGCCTAACTTCCAAATTGGTGTCAAAGGTATCCAGCCCAAGCTGCTCCTCCACTAGGATCAGGCCCACCAGCCCAGCAGGAGATGCTTCGCTGTGTTGTCACCACGGGCGCCTTCACTCAGGCTGCTGCTTTAGGTATGTGGCGGGGTGGGGCCCACTGGGCGCTGCCAGTCGTATTATGAGCCCTCCGTGGTCGCCTAAGGGCGGGGGGCTTCGCCGTGAGGTTCGGCGCAAAACAGGCCCTGGGGTCACACCACCCCCGCCTGTTGCTGCGTCTAGGCCTCACCTCTGCTCTGCACTAGTGGGAGCTGAAAGCCACTGCCGTGATCCTTAGACCTCCAGGCGTAGTCGGGAGGCTGCTTCAATCAAGGGGTCATCAGGCCTCGTCTTCGCACCCCTCACCACAGCTTTCAGATCGTCCGGGCCCACTCCCTGGGGATTGCGGCTTCTGTGCACTGGCCTGGCTGGTGAATGGTAATCACCTTGCCCGGGGCCACACCTGGCGAGAGATCGCGTGGTGGTTTACTGTCGGGCTCAGGATCTCTTCAAATGTGCTTAGAGGGCTCCGGGGATGGGGGCACCACAAGGGGCAGGGAACCATCAGTCGGGCCTCCCTACAAGGCTGTGTGAAGGCGCCTGACCGACGCCATCTTAGGGTCAGGCATCGTTCCAACGCGATCCCTCCCGGTGGCCCACCCTCGTGTAGGGGCGTTGCCAGAGGCTATAAATAAACGGGTATGAGACCGCACATGGATTTGCCTACACTCTATCAGTGGTGTCAGTGTGGTTATTGCGAGCTGTGACAAGTGGGTCCTGAATACAGGCAGTGGTGCAAGCTTGTACATTTTGGCGATGGGGCAGTCACCCACACCACTGTGCACTGAGACTGCTGTGCTCCACCCTGGAGGTTTGAGCTGCTGCAACGTGAACTGTCGGCACGCCTGGGTGACCTCGCTTGACGGCGCAGGCTTGTTGTGTTCCCATTGGAACATGCAGTGGGCCAGTGAGGTGAACCACGCTGGCTACTGTGTACCTATCCGGTGGGGAAAAACACGTTACGCAATTGTTGGCATCTGCATTGCCCTTATTGGGAGCCTACTGCGGTTGTAGAGGTCTTCCTATTCTTATTCACAGGGGACTTGAAGCAACATAGGAGGCCGCAACCCACATGCATGGTGGAAGTTATAGGTTCGGAAGTCAAGGCTATCAATGACACAGGGACCTACGTGACGGCCATACAACAATACTGACCTATCCATCCGAAGCTTGCACTAGCCCCAACACGCACGAAGAGTTACACGTATGAGTGTGACACCCTGCTGCTACTGAAGGAGCTCGTGAAGTAGTGTGTGAGGTCAAATGACCAAGAGATAACGGCAGCGTTCCACATCATCAATAAAGAGGCAGATACCCTGCTGGGATGTCACACAGCAGAAGACTTGGGCCTCTTGCCTTTTGCTAGGAATGTAGGCATACCAGATTCCAGAAATGTTCATGGGACTAGGATGCCTGCGAGCCCCTCCCGTCACTCTGCATATCGATATGTTGGTCAAAGCAGTGGCCCTATGCCATCGACGTGTGCCATTCCACTTGCGGCCGCTAGTGGAACAAGAACTCGACAAGCTAGAAAGCTTAAGGGTGATTGAGAAGATTTCTCGGCCGAAGCCCAGGGTATCACTGATGGGGACTGCCGAGAAACCCAAACACCTATACCTCTGTGGGTGAGCCTTTCGTTTGATCACAGATCATCCGTTGGTGCTTCTGTTCAAGGGCACGGCTTCCCATCCCCCACCTCGCAATGAACGATGGGTGATTCAGCTTCAGCACTATCAAATCAAAGTGATCTACAGACAAGTGTCCAAAAATCTGTCTGATTCTGGGCTGGGAAGAAGCCACACGTGGGATGGCCCATGCTAACACTTCCTTATACGATGGGTGGGCTCGATGCTTCAGATCTAGAACTATATTACATGGCAGCGCACATCATGCATGCATACTACTGGATACATGGGCCGCCAGATCTCCCACAAATATACTTGGAAAGAGAAGCAGCTGATCCTTTGACGCCCTCATGCCACCTGCTTAGTACCTTATATATACAGATTACACATAGTTGACCCTATGGGCACCACAAGTTAACTGATAAAGAAGGCCACAGATGCAATGCAGATCCCACTACTATATTTGCCTAAATTGCCTATAGGATGGTGTGCATGGATCCCCTTAACTGGAGATAGAGCAATAATACAGTCACTGCATAACTTGAAAATGCACAATATGGGAGCCTTTTCCATAGATGAAACGCTTATCACCTGGGAAGCGATACAAGACTTGTCACCAGGGCCAAAGCCAATTAGCAGGTATGACTGTCACAGGTACGCATCAGTCGCTGCGTGCACTGGTGGGAGTTGCTAGAACTGAACCAACTGAAATGACCCCTCTGACATATTTACTCCAGGCACCCTCCCCCGGCCGGGAGATCTATACACTATATAAACAACTACGACCCAAGACTGCCCCACCAAACACAAAGGCGCAACAAATGGCAGGAAGACCTAGGCACGATAATAACAGACAAGCAATGGGAGTATTGCACCTCACTCACTAAAAGCATATCGCAGAATGGTAGACATCAACTAGTGCACTTTAAATACCTTAACAGAGTATATTACACCCCTGTACGCCTATTTAAATATGGCTTGCAAAGCGATGACAAATGCATGCAGTGCAGCGTTGAAAGTGCAGGATTTGGTCACTGTTAGACTTGGCATCTTTTGGCATGTTTCCCCTGAGTTGTTGCTTTCTGACCTCCCGGTTTTGACTCTATTTTTGCTGCCGTAGTGTTTCTGCGCACTTTTCTCACTGCTGATCAGTGGTAAAGTGCAAGTGCTCCTGTGGTAAATTGTGTTATGGATTGATGTTTCCATAATTGGATATTTAATTTACTTGTTAGTCCCTCGTAGAGTGCACTGAGTGTGCCAGGGCCTGTGAATCAAATGCTACTAGTGGGCCTGCAGCACTGATTGTGCCACCCACGTGAGTAGCCCTGAAAAGGTAACTCAGACCCGCCATTACGCAGTCTGCGCGCAGTTTGTTACTGCCATGTCGACTTGGCCAGTGCACACACTTGCCAGTCCCTCACCTTCCCTTTTCTTACATGTCAGCCACCCCTAAGGTAGGCCCAAGGTACCCCGGTGGGCCGGGTGCAGTGTATGTGAAAGTTAGGACATGCCCTAGTATGTGTGGCATGTCCTGATAGCAAATTACGGCCAATTTTGTTTTTTGCTATTGCAAGGCTCCCTGTTCCCCATAGGACAGAATGGGGAGTTTGTTTATAACATCTTATAAACATAACTGGCCCGGGGAATTAGGTAGGAAAATGAAGTTTAGCATGCCTGAACTCTGAATCTAAAGATGCATCTTTTAGTGAAGGGGATTTTTACATTCTGTGTTTGAAAATACCACTTTTAGAAAGTAGGTATTTTCTTGCTCAGTCATCCTGTGTGCCTCTGCTGGAATGTGGATTGCCTGTCTGGGTTTTGGATGACAGAAGGCTGGGGAGCAGGAGTGGCTCCAGATATTCTAGATGGGTCAGGAAAGGGCTGAATAGACCTGGGCTGCAATTGGGGTAGGGGAAAGAGATTTCCTTGCACCTCAAAGGGCCTGGTCTGCCTCGGACCATGCCGTCTACACCTCCTGCCAGGAATTCACACCAGAGAAGGCAGAACTGTTTCTGGCTGGGTACGGACACTCTCTGCCTAAGAGATCAAAGGATTTTGGAATATAAATATTGGGGCCCAGACCCCTGAACTTTAGAACTCTTTTGACCAAGAAGACTGCCAAGAAGAAGAGCTGTGAGGAGGAAGTACCACTTTGCTGTGTGCTTTGCTGTGTTGGCCTGCAGTGGCTGCTTCTGTCTTGGGTAGTGAAAGTACTGGACTAAACTTTCTGCAATCTACTTTGTGAGTTTCGCGAAGGGCTTGAGGTAGAGCTTGCCCCCTGTTCAAGAAGTCTCAGGAATAGCAAAGTCTTCAAGCTCTTCTGCCCTCTGCACTGGGAACTGTGTGTTTTGTGCTGCAACAGAAGAAAAGCCACCGACGACTTCTACGACGCCGCTGCCGACTCGGTGTCCTGAAGGCCCCGCAGAGGGCACCACCGCAACGCCACACTGCGACCCTGGTCTCACCGACGATGCCTGCTGACGCCGCCACAGAGCCGCTGCTCGCACCGCGAACTGTGAGCCCCACACTCCGCACCGCCTCGCTTCACGACAACGCCTTGGTATCCCTGACGCCGCTGCTCCACGACCCCACTGCTTGCACTGTAGTTCGAGGGACCGCTCGTAAAGTTACACGACACACCTCTCTCATCCCACACCGCAGCCTTGGCCAACTGACTTGGGCGCCATCGACTCCAGTTCGTCAGCTGACGACAGCGCTTCAGCAACGACGACGCCACTGCTGTCAGCACCTCGACGAGCACCGCATTCACTTCGCACTGCGACCCTGGTCTCACCGACGACGCCATCCATCTAACGCCAGCACTGAGCGGCTGCTCGCACCGCGAGCTGAGGGCACCGCACTGCAGCACCCAATGACTGCCGACACCAGCGCTCCTGACTTCAACAGAGAGGAGTTCGATCTGCAACGCGTGTGACCTCAAGGGCCCCGACGACTCCTGCACCGACCTCTGGAACCGACGCCTGCAGATGCCGTGCTTTCGGAAGCTCAACGAGAGGTCGCCGACGCCCTGCATTTCTAAAAGGTACTGATTACGGGTCTTCCCGACATCAAGGAACTGTTTTTCAAGCATATTTTGATAACTGAAGATTTTTAAGTACTGTATTGTGGATTTTTATCGTTTCTGGTCTTGTCTTAAGTATATAAAAACATTGGATATTTTTCTAAACTGGTGTGGTGTCCTTTGGCAGTACTTACACTGTATTACTCTTGGTTATGTGCAAATGCTTTACACAATGCCTTTAAGATAAGCCTGACTGCTCGTGCCAAGCTACCAAGGGGGTGAGCAGGGGTTATTTTAGGAGTGTAACTCCTTTATCCTGCCTAGAGTGGTGGTTTCTGCCTGGCTTTGGCACATGCCCTAGCCTACCAAAAATCCCATTTCTAACAGTCACCTTGCCTGGTTCTGTCCAGAAAGAGATGAATTCTGGCTGAGTGTGGCGAGGGAGCTCCAGGTGATGGTGGGAGAACCAATACTGGACTCACCTATGCTGGCCCTTCTGGGGTTAGACTGTGACATATCTAAAGGAGATAGACGATTGGTGGCGTTTGGCCTAATGGTGGCCAAGAGGAGGGTTGCGATGCGCTGGATTAAAGGCCCGGTGCCGACAATTTCAGAATGGCATGCCGATATGATCTATTGCAACACAAACGCAGATGTATATAATGCCTTGATGCCGCGTCGTAGCAAACCCGGAGACATATGGGGCCCATTCATGACATATTTGCAGAGTTGGGCAGTGAATACTAGGAAAGAGAATGTACAACAAGCTGAGGAATGGGAGAATGAGGTGGAAGGCCAAAATGTTGGAAGAGAGGAACTGGGGGTACTCAAACAGTAATACTATAATTATTTAAGTGCTAAAATTAGATGTTGCGTCTCAGTTATTCGACTGCCTAAATGATACAGTTATGCTCTGATACAATCCAATGATTGATAAAATAACGAGATGTATATGAGATAATCGGAATTGTAGCAACAACAACGATATCCCACAGATGTTTAGTTATGACCCTAAGAGAGAGCGTGCTGCCCTAATACCACCTGTAAATGCTTGATGCTATGTTTATAATGTACATGGTGCCAACTATAAGATTGTAACTTTTTCAGATAACGATAAATAAAGCTTAAAACAAAATCCGTCTGATTTCCTTTCTGGTCACCCTCCCCAACTCAATGGCACGATGGTGGAGGATGCTGATCAGACTGAAGATTATATCCACGGGGAGCCTCAAGAGGCTTGCCTGAGGGCATTTATTCTGATGGAAATTGAAGCGATTGCTGGAGATGCCATGTTGGAAAAAGTCAGAAACACACTGCAATGTGGTTCCTGGCAGGCCTTCCTGCAAAGTGTAAACAGTTGGAGCGGTCCGGACAAGGAACACCTCACACAGCTGTGGAGAGTGCATAAACTCAGTGCTACTTCGGAAGGTCTAATTCTATGAGATCATCTCCTGGGGATTCCTGAAAGTTTGGCTAGGAGAGTGGCACAGCTTGCACACAGGGAACACCAGGGAACAGCAAAGATGAAGGCTCACCTGTGGGAGAAAGGATGGTTCCCAGGAGTGGAAGCAATAGTGGAGGATCCGGTGGTGTCTAGCGAGTCAAATAGCGAGCAATTCTGAACTGCCTGGTGGTCTCCCTGGTCCTAAGCAAGCATGGATTTTGGCAGTTTCTCTGATGTAAGATTCAATATGGTCTTTGAGGGCAATTATTCAAAATATCCCATTGTAGAGCTTGTGGAATCAACGGAATTCACAAATGTGATGCCAGCCATGGAAAAAGTATTTGCACTATTTGGCTTTTCCCACTAAATCAAAACAGACAACGGTCTGCCATTTCAGAGCTCTGAGTTCCACGATCTGCTTGGGTGTCTTGGCATTAGACATTGCCACTTCAACCCTCAGTGGCCTCGGGCAAAGGGGGAGGTCGAGCAGTTCAAGCGGACACTGAACAAAACGTTATGCATAGCCACGCATGAAAGAACTAACTCTGAAGTGAGCCTGCATCAGTTCATGCGGAATAGAGAGGGACACCACATTATGCTACTTAATGCCCGCATAGGCCTTCATGCTGAAAGGGCACCAACTGGACATAATTTCATGAACATCCTGATTGGACTCAACCTGAGTATGATCCAGATGGCACTCAGACCAGGCGATCCCAGAACAACACATGGACAAGTATCTGCCAGAAAACGACCTTGAGACAGCTGGAGCCAGGGCCAGGAGATCATGTGCTTCCGAGAGACCGCAGACCTGGATAGAAGTGTGGTAAATAAAAATTCCTTTACCGGGACTGAATTTGATACATAATCATAATAAAATAGCTCAGTAAAATGAGAGGCAGAATCCGTGATATTAGAGGTTCTGAATGGGCTTTATTCCAATAATCGATTATAATCGGATGCTTCAAGTTCCATCACCACGGGGTTCAGGAAGTGAAGTACATACTTTATTGACAAGAAGTAACTTTTATAGTACATACGTTATAATGAAGCAAATACAGTAGGCGTAATAATTGATAAGGAACTTGACGTGGTACCTGCGTAACCGAAAATGGGTGTTTACAAGGAGAAAAAAGACACATGATTGGTTATGATTTCATGCATAGGTGGATCTATAAGATAATACTTGACATAGATGCGCGCGCAGCAGCATGACGTGTAATTGACGTGTAACTAGGGGGTGAAGGGAACTTGACATTAGCTCTACATGTGGAGACGAAAAGTCTGGGGGTCAGATCAACCTAATCCCAAATCATATCTAACATCCTATGTTTAAAGAACTATGTTATCCATAAAGAAGGACTCTCGGACAGAATCTATTCTATACTGACTGTGCGTGTGTGTACAAGCGTCTAAGTGTCTACACTGAATGCGAGGGGATGGGAATATTCCATGGTGACAGGGCTATGAATAACTTGCATGAGGGCAGAGAAACCGGGCCTTTTGCTTGGTAACTGGAGGAATGTTTACTTAAGCTACTAGGCAGGAATGCATCGGCTGAGGGGGAAGCAGATAATTCGAAGGTGAAATACAGCTCTTGGCAGAGAATAGGCTGATGTCAGGCTTCGTGGGCCGCGCAGAGAATGAGACAGAGTTCATGGTCACAGATGCAGGCTCAGACTGGAGCTTTCAGAGGCAGAAGGCAAAAAGGAGTTTGATGACAGAATCAGGGCCTACTTGCCTTGGACTGTAAAAATGGCATAAGTGAACCATATAAAGCCGGTGGCCTTTCATATTTAGAAATGGAATATCCGACATATTCATGGCGGATCTGACAGAGGACATGTTGACGGTGGACGCACATGTATTTGCGTCTTCATAACTGGAACTGGAGGGAACATACATGTACTTGTGACATGCACATAGAACCGTTGGGGTCCAAGATAGGGGACATAACTGACCAGGAAAATCCACATTTCCACACTCAGACCAGGCGATCCCAGAACAACACATGGACAAGTATCTGCCAGAAAACGACCTTGAGACAGCTGGAGCCAGGGCCAGGAGATCATGTGCTTCCGAGAGACCGCAGACCTGGATAGAAGTTCAGAACACCATTCGAGCCAGGAGTATGGGAAACAGTGAACGCTGAAGTCATGATATCTGCAATAAAAGGTGAGGAGACAGTCAGTGGCAATATTTCATGGTTCAATATTGGAGAGACCTTGTTCAGGGAGTCCGGAGGACGGAGCGATCCTAAGTGTTTCTTTTCCATCAGTGGCAGAGGAGCAGCAGGATCAGTTACAGCTTGATGGGAGGCCAAAGGAACAATCTACAGGAGAAGAGGGACAGTGCTAGTCTCAGGGAGAAGGTAACGGAGAATGTGGTACAGACCACTCACAACATCAGCAATATAATCTGCGGCCACACCTCTGGCTGAACCAAAGGTTCAAGGGCTTTGTGAGCAACGTCCTGGAGTGAGGTTCAGAGCTAAGTAGTAAACCACCCGGACACTTCAGGGGCAGCCCACTGACCCTAATACGCATGCACAACATCCTCTGACCTGGCGCAGCCAGAGTCTATAAATAAATGGGTATCAGACAGCATGGGGTCTTTGCCCACGCTCTCTCAGTGATGTCAGTGTGGTTATTTAGAGTTCCGACAAGTGGGCCCTGAATTCAGATTGTGGCGCAAGCCTGTACATGGATATGGCGTTATGGCCAGAGTTACCTTTTGAAACTGGTGATCAAGATTCTAGTTGAGGCGTCAGTTAGACATCTTGTGAATCACTTAATCTCCCAGTGTCTTAAAAATATAATCTGACTGTTGTTATGTGCCTGTTGCTTATGTAAAGCTCTACAATGCCTTCGGCTGACTAAGTTCAATATACATATTTTATATATACACATTACCTACTGGCAGTTGCCAGTAGGGAGTTATAGTTATAGTTAGAACCTAGTTGCCATAGAAAAAGCGTTTTTTGATTTGCCAATATCTTTAGTGCCGTTTGACGAATCTTCGCGAAATTTTCCAAACTAATGGTGAGCTCTGATCAGCTCCTGTCTTGAAAGTTTCGGGATGATTCGTTAAGTGGGGGGTTGAGAAAAAAGGGGGGTCCCAACACGCGTTTTCTCCATGTTAATTTCCATAGGAAACTTTTGTTGCAGCTACAGCCCTAACTGCTGAACGGAATTACACCAAATGTGGCAGAGAGGTAGCTCTTGGTCCAGAGTGCACTCTTTGCTTTAAATGATGTGAATCCGTTCAACAGTTCCCGGGAAATTCAAAAACAAAAAAGTACCGATATCTGGTGACTGCGGTGGATCCACGAGCTTGATTCTGATTGGCTGCCAACACTTCAAACTAAAAAGTGTTGGCGATAATTATTAAATGCGGGAGGCACGCGGCCCCTCGCTGCCCCGGGGACCACCACCTCCCTGGGGCACTAATTATTTCAATACAGGGGTCCGTTGCAGACCCTCGGCCCCGGGGACCACCACCTCACCAAAGCTTTAAATAAGATGGAGGGGGGCTGCGAGGCCCCCCTCCTGGAGCCCTAGATGGCCCTGGGGTTCCGCCACCCTCAATGGCCGGCTCCAGCAATGTCCCAGGTTGCCTACCCCCGGGACTTTGCAGTTTGCAATGACAGGGCGGGAGCACGGCTCCCGCCTCGTCATTGCAAACACTGGTTTGCTTCGTGGAAGTGAGAGCAGGGAACCTGCTCTCGCTTCCACGAAGCAAAGCAGATTGTTTTTGGACAAGTGGAGCTGCATGTCAGCAGCTCCCCTTGTCCAAAAGCAATGCTGGATCCCGCAGGAGGCGGGAAGCCAGCACGGACCGCGGGCGCATTGGGGCAGCCCCCGTGGTCCCCAACATGAGGCCAGGCCCCGATGGGTGGGGTACCCGGGGCCAGAAGTGGCCCTGGGAAGGGGGAGCCATGCGGCCCCCCCTCCCGTAATTTATTATTATTATTTTTTTAAACAAACCCGCCTCCTGGTGTGTTCTAAGTTGGGGGATTAAGTCCCCTTGAATCCTGAGGGTCCCTGGGGGCTAACTAGCCCACCAGGTGCCTCCAGTAAGCCCCACACAGTGGGATTGCTGACAGGAAGTCCAAGGCCATGCCCCTTTTTACACCACTCTGCAAACGTGCCTCTTGGCACATTGCTGGTGGGGCGAAGAGGTACTCTTGTGTCCTGAGGACCTCAGGAGTAAAGTGGACTTCATCCCCCGAGTAGCAGTGCGCCAGGAGGCGCATTTGCAGAGTGGTGCAAAAAGGGGGCGTGGCCTTCGACCACTCTCAGCAATCAAGCTGTTTGGGGCTTACTGGAGGTACCTGGTGGGCTAGTTGGCCCCCAGGGACCCTCAGGATTCAAGGGGACTTAATCCCCCAACCCAGAACGCGCCAGGAGACACGTTTGCAGAGTGGTGGAGAAAAGGGGCGTGGCCTGTGTCCAGCTCTCAGCAATCCCACTATCTGGGGCATACTGGTGGTATCAGGTAGGCTAGTTGGCCTCTAAGGACCCCCAGCAGCGAAGGGGACTTTAATCCCCATCCAAGAGCACGCCAGGAAGTGCGTTTGCAGTGTGGTGGGGAAAAGGGGCGTGACCTGCTATAAGAACTTAGCTATCAGGCTGTGTGGGACTTACTGGAGGTAATAGGAGGGGTAGTTGGCCCCCAAGGTAGACCTTGGGGCACAACTACCCCTCCTGTTACCTCCAGTAAGTCCCACACAGTGGGATTGCTAAGAGGTCTTCAAAGGCCATGCTCACCTTTCTCCACCACTCTGCAAACGCGCCTCCTGGCACAGTATTGGTTGGGGAATGAAGTCCACTTTACTCCTGAGGGACTTTGGCGGCCAAGTAGCCCTCCTGGTACCTCCTCTAAATCCTACGCAGTGAAATTCATGAGCGCTGGTCGGAGGCCCAGGCCCCTTTCTGCACCACTCTGCAAACGTGACTACTACGTTATAGTTAGAAATTAGCATTTAAAAAAACCTTAGAAATTCACTGAAAAAACATAGGTTTCAGGGATGTTATAGTTAGAAATTTAACATTTAAAAAACCTTAGAAATTCACTGGAAAAAAAACATAGGTTTCAGGGACGTTATAGTTGGAAATTAGCATTTAAAAAACCTTGGAAATTCACTGAAAGAAACACAGGTTTCAGGGACGTTATAGTTAGTTGGACATTTCATTCATACAAAACCAGAGAAATTCAGCCGTTATAGTTAGTTGAGCTAACTATAACACTCACCCCCACAATACACTGATGAGGACTTCACATATTACATCACCAATGACATGGTCAGTGACATCACTGATGACATCACCCATGATATCACTCATAACATCTCTGATGACATCATCCAGTGACTGTGTGTTTCCGAAAAGTTTAAATATGTTTTATATAAATATATATACACAAAGGTGTATTGAAGAATGAGTGGGTGTATGAGTGGCTGAATGGATGATTTAGTAGGTGCGTAACTGACTGTATAAGTGAATGAATAAATGTGTCTTAGTGAATGCATGGATTAGTGACTAATCTGTGTGAATGTCTGTATGAGTCTTTCAGTTGGTGTGTAAGTGGCTGCCTGGGTTGGTGAGTAGCTACATGACTGTCTATATGGGTTAATGATTGGTTGTCTGAATACCTGTATGGGTGCCTGAGTCTCTGTGTGGGTGGGTGTGGGGGGTGTGACTCCCTGCATGGATGTGTGAGTGGGTGATTCACCGAGTGTAAGAGTTCATGAGTGCATCTGTGAGGGGCTGTTTGGGTAGGTGAGTGTGTGTGTGGCTGTGTTGAGTGAATCGATGTCTCAGTGGTACATGTGTGAGTAACTACATATGTGAAAGGCAGTATATGTGAGTGTTGGAGTATATAAGTGGCTATATGTGAGAGTGAGTGAGTGTGAGAGTGGCTGTATGGATGAGTGTGTGCTTGTATCAGTGATTGTAGAAGAGAGTAAGTATGTGATAGTATCTGTATGAATAAGTGAGGTGGTATGTGTATAACTGTATAATGAGTAAATCGCAGTGTGATTGATTCTGTGGGTGACTGACTAGGTGTGTGAGTAACTCTATGGGCGAGTGGGGGTGTGTGAGTATTTTTATAGGTGTATGAGTGCATATAACTTTGCATATAACACTACTACAGCCCGAACTGCTGGACCGAAATACACCAAAGTTGGTAGAAAAGTAGATTTGGTTACGCAGATCGTGCTTTTTGTTGTTTGGTGTAAATCCGTTCAGTAGTTGTTGAGAATTGTTTTTTTTAAAAGTGTGTGATATCTGTGTTCGAGGATATTTCGAGAAAAAAGAAGAGCCCGTTCAGAGAAATGCAGAACGGTGATTGGCTGCCAACACTTCAAGCAGGAAGAGTTGGTAGCCATCTTGGGACTCACTTCACCCAGGTCCCAAGAAAAAAAGTGTAAATAAATAGGTGGCAGGGTGGGCATACCCTGACCCTCCCAAGTCATGGTCACGTGGTCCTCATTGGATCCCGCCAGGCCAAAAAAGCATTAAAAAAAATATATTGACGCAAATTTGCAATAATCATGAATCTGCGGCAAAAGAAAACAAGCGCAGGCTCTCACGCTTGTATTAACATTAAGCACCCGGCTGGGGCTAGGTCCCGGGGGCATATATTAAGATAGGAGGGGGCGCACGGAGTCCACCTCCTAGGCTTTATTGAAGTCCCGGGGACTAGGCACCCAGAATAGATGAGGAGGATGGGTTCATGGAGGGGGCGCAAAGCCCCCGCCCCTCATTTGATAAAAAAAGCGAAAATAAAAAGTCTAGTCCCCGGGGCCGAAATTAGCCCAGTATGGGGGCTACTCGGCACCCTCCCTTTAACAAAAGAAAATAACAAAATGAAAAGGCCGGCCCTGGGAGATGGGTCCATGGGGGCGAAATCTGCCTAGGGAAGGAGGGTCTCGTGCCCCCTCCCTTAATAAACCAAAAATATTTTTAAAAGCTGGACCGCCAAGTCACCGGAGGCCCTGCGCCTCCTTTCATCACCACTCTGCAAGTGTGCCTCCTGGTGCACAACTGGTTGGGAGATGAAATCCCCTTGGCTGCAGAGGGTCATTGGGAGCCAACAAACCTGTTACCTCGAATAAGTCCCACACAGCAGGGTAGCTGAGAGGTCTTCGAACGCCTTCCCCCCCTTTCTCTACCACTCTGCAGACGCATCGCCTGGCGCATTACTGGTTGAGAGATGAAGTCCCTTTGGTTCTGAGGGTGCTAGGGGGCCAACAACGCCTCCTGTTACCTCTTACCACCAGTAAGTCCCACACAGCGGGATTGCTGGGAGGTCTTCAGAGTCATCATTCCCATTCTACACCACTCTGCAAATGTACCTCCTAGGGCACTACTGGTTGGGAGATGAGGTCCGCTTGGATGCTAAGGGCCCTTGGGGGTCAGGAACCCCTTGTGTAAGTCCCACACAGCAGGATCGTTGAGAGGTCTTCGGAGGCCATGCCCCCTTTCTCCAGCACTCTGCAAACGAGCCTCGTGGAGCACTAGTAGTTGCTGATGAAGTCCCCTTGGCTGACAAGTGACCTTGAGGGCCAATAACGCCTCCAGTTACCTCCAGTAAGTCCCACACAATGGGATTGCTGAGAGGTCTTCGGAGGCCACACCCCCTTTCTCCACCACTCTGCAAAAGTGCCTCTTAGCGCACTACTGGTTGGGGGATGCAGTCCGCTTGGATGCTGAGGGTCCTTGGGGGGGGTCAAGAACCCCTCCTGTTACCTCCAGTTAGTCCCACACAGGCGCGGTGCGTCCATTGGGGCGTGGGGGCGTAGCCCCCCCGCCCGCGCCTCGCGCCCGCAGCTCTCCCTCTCCTCTGTGAAGCCCGCGCCTCGCGCCCGCAGCTCTCCCTCCTCTGTGAATGTCAGTCAGCATGACGTCGGACCGTGGGCGGTCCGCGTCATGTTGACTGACATCATTGTCAGACACATTTGGGAAAGGCAGCACAAGTGCGCATGAGTGGGCATGGAGCTTATTATTTTACTCCGTGCCCAGTCATGCGTACTTGTGTTTTTGCTGCCTTGCGCATGCCCATTAGGAGCCCCTCGGTCTCCTAATGGGCAGGCGGCGGGCGAGGAGTAGGCGGTGCCGTCAGCCAATCCTGGCGCTGCTGCAACGCCAGGATTGGCTGAGGGCCGGGTTGCCAGTCACTTGCGCGTCACGGTGTTCCGGACCGTTTGAAGGAGCAGAGAGGCGCCAACGCGGGCCAGGAGAAGGCGAGGCGGTCACCGGTCAGGTAAGTGTTTTTTAATTTATTTTAGGGTGGTTAAGGTTTCCTGTGACATAAGAAGTGCTTGAGAAATGATGATAAAGATGTCTTGCAACGTGATTCTGGATTTCGAAGAAAAAAAAAAAAGACAAGAGGCGTAGAACATTGAAGCAGGTGCTAGATGAACAGTGCCCGGCCGACCCAAACATAAAATAGAACTTGTGAGAAAAGCAATTTCATTTCTCACAGTTGGATGTGAAAACAGCTTCAATTAGCACGTCTCTTCTGTTACCCAAAGTGTGGATTTTTATCAAGAATTAAAGAGGAAATCAGTGCCGCTGCCGTCCTATTATTCAATTATGCAGGTTCCATTACAAAGGCAGAAAAGCGAAGTGCAGGCAGCTAACAGTAGTGCAGCAGGTGCAGTGGCACCGAGGCCCTTGGGTGTAAAGGACCCGCACAACGACAACGAGTGACTGCTTTTCTTTGCTAAGGATCCACGAGACGGGAGCAGTTTCCTTGCTTGCAGCGGGGTCCATGGCATCCTAGCTGCGCCACTGGGCAGAACCAGATAGGGTAAGGGTAGAATTGGATTGTTGTGGGCATGCTTTCATCATAGCTTAACTCGCTGCGAGACATCTGTCTCTTCTCTGCACCGCCAGTGTCCTTTTATAAGACTGCAAACCACTCACACCCAAGCTAGCTAAGGGGCCTAGCCCACCTCCGCCCACTACTTAAATTGCTGTCCGGGCCGCACATTAGACGGCGAAGCACTCTCTGGTTGTATCCTGTGTCGCGCACACGCCGGAGATATTCATTTTCTTCTGTTTACCGACATTCTAGTCTGTCGAGTAACTCCCAGGAATGCTTGCACGGACGCCAGTTCTTATTCACGGAAAATCCTCTGTTTCCAAGAAAGAACTGAAAGAAACGCAACCCTCGGAGAATTCCTGTTTTCGCTGTTATCCCCACTCTGACGTGGAAAGCTTTGTCCATGTCACTTCCATAGCTATTGGTTAAAAGTCAGGACTTTGTTAAAAGTCGATGAAAGCTCTGGCCATACTTCATGGCCACTCTTCCAATGCACATGTACTGAGCCCTCAGAGCATTCTTTAAATATTGCCACACACAAATCCACCAAGGAATCCCTCGCCATTCACTCGCCCACAGACCAAAACCTGGACTCGACCTTCAAGAGCGTGCACAGTGCCCAGCCTCCGCGTCCTCCATCGGACTGGACTAATATGAAACAGGCAGCCTGGAACAGCTCCTCTCCAACAACCATCTGCTGCCAAGATTCAATCACAGTTTGCACTCTGGCCCCCACCCTAATCTCAGCTCAACCCGTTATCCCATGCCTTCCTCCTCCCATCCCTTGCGCTCCTTCCCCATCTCACATCCCTGTGGCTCTGATATTGCCCCTGTCCTGACTGTGACCCGGGCCGTCGCTGGTGTATGTAAATCTACCACAGCACTCCTCAAGCAGTGACAGTTCGACATTGCTAAATCTAGGCATTGCCTCCCAAGTTATAACACACTCCTCAGACATGACTGCCTGCACACCCCGTTTCTTCCTTTTTTGCTGCTGGCACAACATGGGAGGATAAAACATCAGCAGCCCGAAATTCCACTAAGTTACATAAGTCATCATCGGCTACCTGGATAACAGAGTCTAATGCAGTTTCATTCCCATTTAAAATATCCATCCTGCTTGCCCGTATCCTATGTTCAATAGAGAGTCTCTGCTCTAAGAGGGCAATTTCCTTTGAAATACTTCTCTCTCCAACATGCTATCAACAGTAGTACTTTTAGACAGTGGGTTTGAACTTCCCACCTTCTTTATCTTCCCCATTTCTGAAGAAGCTTATATACTTTAAGACTGAGAGGAGCACAATAAAGGGAGTGACAGAGGGGTGGCCCAGCCCAGCCTCCTCCGGGCCCTGGCAGGCCATATTAGCCCATTTTTGACTCAGTCTGTGTCTGGAAATGCCCTGCGCTGCGAGAATCTGAGGCTTGCTTTGAGTGTGACACCCAGCTGCCCCGCCTTCTCCTCTCCCGGTGGGCAGCACAGAACTGCTGATGGACTGTGGGTAAAGCAGTCCTGCCTCAAACAGTCTACTGAAGCATCCTGATTGTGCTTTGAGCATGATATCCAGCTGCCCAGCCTTCTCCTTTTCTGGCAGGCAGCACAGAACAGAGGATGGATTGTGGGTAAAGCAGTCCTGACCCAAACAGTCTACTGAAGTGCCCACCCATGCCTTTAGCTCTTTCGATTGCCTTTCCATATCTCCTGTTGATGTGGGTGGGTCTCCTAACAGCGCTTAGGAAGACAAGATTAATTTATTTAGATATTGTCATTTATGTTCCATACGGATGAATTGGGCATTTTAACCATCATGCTCCCTTGCCTTTATAGTCCTTGCAAAGTGCATAATTTCAACTGCAGCACCCACTCTGTATACTGACCTTATGAGACGCCAACCATTGTAGGTGTATGGTTAAAAGTCATAGGTAAAGATTTAAGAGGCATCTGCCAGTTTGGGATTACTGGCACTCCCACACTTAAATACTCATCTTTGTTTGATATCCTTCCTGAGCGGCGGGCGACGGCCATACTATATGTATGTCCTGACCCTGATGGACTGTTCCTTCTGTGCACGTTTGAACTATTAGCAGTGGTCATTCTGCCTTTGTGCATGTGGTGTAATTTAACATTTCCAAAACCTGTTTTACGGGTTTACTTTTCAACTGTATTTACCAAAGGCGCATGCTATCTGCTTTCAAAGGTGTTTTGTTACCAATTGTGTTAACCATAGGACTTAGCCACTGCCTGTAATCTAACGTTTTGTGTCTTGTACAACCAAAGCTGGGTGGCTTCAAACTTGTCCTGATATCACCCGATACTCAGTTAGCAGTGGTCATTCTGCCTTTGTGCATGTGGTGTAATTTAACATTTCCAAAACCTGTTTTACGGGTTTACTTTTCAACTGTATTTACCAAAGGCGCATGCTATCTGCTTTCAAAGGTGTTTTGTTACCAATTGTGTTAACCATAGGACTTAGCCACTGCCTGTAATCTAACGTTTTGTGTCTTGTACAACCAAAGCTGGGTGGCTTCAAACTTGTCCTGATTTCACCCGATACTCAGTTATACATCATGTTCATCAAATAAGATTGGCTACGTGTTTCACAATTAGCATTTGGTGTTTTAAATAAACCACAACATGCAACACTTATGGACAAAGCCAATAATCATACATTTCACTGGTAGATGTAAGTCATTTGTGTGGATCCCATTTGTGTGGATCCAGGCCTGGAAGTATGAAAGGATAGTGGAGCTGGGGCAGTGACGTTAGACTTACTGGCAGGCCTGGGAGTGCTAAAGGGTGTACAGGAGTCTGTAAGGACAGCTGAGCTGGAGCAGTGCCGGCAGATTTATTGACAGGCTTGTGAGTCTGAAAAGACACTATGACCATTGCTTTATTAACCTTCTTGCTTTTGCAAATATGCTTTAAAATGCACCATTTGCTCACTCTTTTTTCAAAATTTTCTCGGGTAAAACCCCCCGAACCCTCCCTATAACATTGGAGCTCGCTCGCTACGCTCGCTCGCCACCGCGCACTCACCACAAACTTTGCGCCCCACCACTTTCAAATGTCACCAGCCGCCCCTGGTCCCACACAGTGGGATTGCTGTGAGCTGGTGGGAGGACCCACCCGTTATACCACCACTCTGCAAATGTGCCACGTGGCATACTACTGGTTGGAAGATGTAGTCCCCTTGGATGGTGAGGGTCCTTGGGGGCCAACAACCCTTCTTGTTACCTCCAGTTAGTCTCACACAGCTGGTGAGTTTCCATAAAAAATATGTCACATATGTAGAAATGCAGGACACAAAATTAACAGTTTTAAACTATAACAGTATCCTCCCAAATTTCTTATGATGGATACAAGTGGCAACTGAGCAATAGTCTGAAAGTTTTGGTATCCATTTGGTTGGTTACCTGGCAGAGTAACCAGCACCAGACAAGGACATATTCTCTCACTCCAGGGTCTAGTTAAACATTTTAACTGGACCTTAGAGACAGTTAAAGTTTTTAATTGTTCTTGCAGGCAAGAACTTGTGGGCAAGCCCTCAGTATTTCATCCCTGTTGATGTCTGCAATTTAATAGCCTATATTACATGGAGGGGAATCCAAGTCCTCAGTGGTCTACTGAACAACAACGGATCTCATAATGAACTACGCTTTAGGATTAGGGTCGTGCAGGGCCTATATAGGCCTGGTTCTCTGGAACTGTACGGGCTAAACGTATATTTTCAAATGTTCCAGAATCAGAATGGCCACCTCCAGCCTATGGTACTGAACCCCATGATGAGGGTGTGAAGGGTCAATACTTCCTTAACCCTCTCGTACTAGATGTAACAGGGACACTCTTCTAAGGATACTGGGCAGACCAGGAACAGTGCTGGCTCATCCACTTGTTGCAGATGTACCAGATAACATTGATGATAGGTCTTTGGCTTGTGTTTCTTCTGCTGGCATGCAGGGCTCATGTGACCCACGGGCAGTCTTATTTCAGGGAGGAGTCCTCCATGCAAAATCTAGTCATCTGGCCTTTGTACAGATGTTGCTGGTGTAACCCAGCCTTCAGCGCTAGTGGACGACATCCAGCCGTCTGGCACTCCTCTATGTGTAAGTCTTTAAAGGAGCATATATATATATATATATATATATATATATATATATATATATATATATATATATATATATATACATATATATACACACACACACACACATATATACACACACACAATATATATATATATATATATATATATACATACACACACATACACACACACATATATATATATAGGGCTTCTTATTTAAAAAAAAATAAAAGAAATCACCTCCACCACCATAGTAGCAGGGGCAGGTAACCCAAAATCCTATCGTACTGAATATTCACAAAAACAAAGCTGGCACGGTACCATATTCTGTACAATTTCTGTATAGGCTCTTGTAACCAGGTATTTAGACCTATAGGAAAAAATTGGAATGGCATATACATCACTGTCATGTAGGGAACATATGATCAGTCCTGTAAAAAAGCTCTCACTCTGATCCCAGTGACTCAAACACATACTGGTGAGTTAATATTCCTTATCCCATACATCAGTGACACCTTTGCCTTTATTGCTGGGGTAAACCCAGACTTGTCCTATATCTATTCTTGGGTGATTGTTCAGTAAATGTTAAGGAAGCAATGGTGAGGCAGAAATGACACCATGCGAGCAGGTTTGAGGTCACTTCCACTGTGCGCCTCTTGCTCCACCTGGGAGTTAGGCGATGCCTGAGTTTATGGCTATAAACCAAAGTCTTTGAGCATATCCTGTTCCCATCTCTATGGTGAACTAAGACCCCATCACATGATCTCAACTTGCCCACAGGGTGGAAAGCCTTGAGAGATCATTCACTATGTATTGCCCATGTAATGCCTACTTAAGGAATCATCTGCTTCTTGGTGTTCCTCGCCAAGATGGACATGTGATTCAGAGACTCAAAGAATCTGACCACCGATACTCAATACGGTCTAGTGCTTGGCTGTCCAGTCCTTGGGTGTCAATGGCTAGTTTGCCATGACTCTGGGAAAGAGCAGGCAAGGTTTAGTTACTCAAGGAAAAGGAACACAGAAGAAAGGCTAAGATTGTGAGTACTGTGGAGACCACTTCATGGGTGGTTGGGCTGAGAGACAGCAGCCGGGTCTTTCAGGTCAGACAGAGAAGTACAGCCATCCAGATTTGCAGTAAAACCACATCCCAGGTAATATAAGCACCCAAGCTAAATTAGCAAGTTGCTTTGCGACCATCTAGTGGTTTTCTTCATGGCCACTTAATTCAATCATCTATTGACATTACTCTGTACCTTTGTTCCGTTCGACTTTTTCCCTTTTGTTTCCACTTTATTGTGATTTTGAATTCCTCTGAAGACAAGCATTCAACTGACTTACACCTGTTTACATATGCTATGTGATATTAAACGTGACCACCAGTTCTCAGGATCTCCTGGTGTCCCGAGCACATGAACGTTGCCAGGTACTTCCTGGGATCATTACTGGCATTCACTTACAGAGCAACAGCTAAGAGCAAAAGGGATGGGGAATTGTTACGTATTGGTACACTGATACCACTGCTATTACCTATTACCTGCCTGTAGAAAAGCAGGATCTGCTTTCATGTTTACCTCCACTTTTTGCTGGTGTTATTCTGTTTTCTGTCTAGTCTGACTGGGATCCTGCCAATCAGGACCCCAGTCACTGTGCTTCTACCTTAAATTGGTTATGGTAAGTACTTCGGTACCTCCACAATTGGCTACTGGTGTAACCTAGTAAGTCCCTAGTGTATGGTACTGAGGTACCCAGGGCATAGGTACACCAGGGGTCTCCCATGGAAGGGATGCCCAACCCCCTGCAGCACAAACCATTTGGCTGCCAGTTTGCAGTACCACATTACGGATCAGGGAAGGGCACTGTCTGCAGTTAAGGTAATATTTTAGTCCATATGTTAATGTTGTTCAAGCTTGCATTTATGGTTCATTAACTGAAAGCCTTTATTATTAGGGTGAGCGCTCTAAGTACATGTTGTAAGCTCGGACTGCACTACTGACAGTGCTTCCAGTATAAAAATGTGTCCACACGTTTTCAAAGTTTAGCAATATGAGGCTATAAATAATGCCCCCAGAATGCTCCCTGATTTGATGCAAATATTTGCAGAAGCTTGAAAGCAAGATTGTCGATTCTTTGCTTTCAAAATAAAATGTTGTAAAAAAATAAAAAGCAGGAAAAGAACATTTTGCTAAACTATTGTAAAATGTCAGGTACCTTTTCTTTGCAGCATAATTTAGTAACATGTGTTGATGCATGCTAGTATTTCCCAAAAATATTCCTAATGGAAAATCAGTGAAACCAGTTTAAATAATATGGAAAACACAAATAAACAAGCATTGGCAAAGCCAGTAGGTCTGGAATTGGTGGTCAGCTTTTTAGTTTTGTCAATGTGTGACTTGTTTTGGCATGTTTTTTGTAAACCCTTATTGGTGTGGGAGCTGCCACGCCCTCACCATTATAACAAACATTGGCAAAAGCTAAAATTGTTTTTGGTCTCAAAAAGCACACACTGCCACAGTAGCTGCTGGCACTGAACAAAACTACTGTGTGTGCTGATATGCTCTTTGTGAAAGAGCAGAATGCTGTCACTCACAGTGAAGCCAGCCGATACAGAGAAAGAGAGAGAGAGAGAGAGAGAGAGAGAGAGAGAGAGAGAGAGAGACAGAATTGTAATAAATGCAAAAGGCCATGGTCAACGCCAGACCAAATTAGGGGCCAAATTATTAAAGAAAGTCTCAAAAGTGCACCCGTGGTATATGTCCTTGCATTAAGTGCAGCTATACGGCTTCCGTGAATTCCCAAGAATTTACAGAAGTTGGACAAGAAATAGTACTCCTAGGAAATATTTGTGAACTGTATTTAGGCTTTCCTGTTTTCAGTTTCTATTTTTGGTAAATTCTGGTGGTGTTTTTTCAGTGTTTTCCACTGATTTCAATACCTCAAAAAAACAGTGCTTTTCAGTGGTTACTCATTTTCGCGCCATAAAATACAACTGAGACAGTGTTTTACCGGTGTTTATGGAACGCTTTGCTGTTATTATTGCTTGCTTTATTCGTCAGGCCCCAGCCATGGTAAGGACCACACTGTATGACATTTAAAGTGGATAAGAGGGCGATCATGATGTTTGCTGAAGAGATGAATGCCAGAATGTCACCATCTGACCAGACCAAGCAGTGTATATAGGTACAAACTACAGAGAATCGTTTGTGGCAGCCAGCAACATCTCACAGTTCGGATCATTTTTCATAATTTACCCTAAAATATTACTGGGAGCTTCGGACGACATGATTTACAAGTGTTCATATGTGCCACCATAGCATAATAGAAAGTTACACATTGGATGAGCAGAACAGAAAGTGTATTTAGAAAGTGTATTTTCACCCCGAAGAGCAGGAGCACCACAGTGCTGAATAACTGATATTTATTGTTTCCCGACTCTGTGGCACTCGTCTTTTCAACCTCAGAAGATGAAAGGCTGAGTGGATGGATGTGCCAGGATTTGAACTAGTTTCCATTAAGTCAAACAAGGGTCCCTACAATGGATGTATTAGTCCAAGGAGCAACCAGCCCTGGATATTTTCTATTTTATGATTTTTTTTTTCTACAGTTTTATATTTTGCTAAACATCGATTTACATATATACCTCTAGGGCCTTAACCTTAAAAAAAAAAAACATTCTTCAGAAATTGTATACTGCTCTACATTTCAGAAGCTTAATACAGTCATGAAATACTTTCCATTGTCCTTTGATTCTGCAGCTCAGATTTAACAAGCATTTGCAATGCAATAGGTCTCGCATTTATGCAAGTTTAAGCTATTAGCATTGTATTTAAAAACGAAAATAAAATAAAAGGCATTGTTATTTGCAATGTCAATAGCTCAAACTCGCGTAAATGCGAGACCTATTGCATTGCAAATGCTTGTTTTATATGAAAGCGTGAATTGGTCACTCAGCAAATTGGAAGTTACAGTCTGTGTTCCAGAGTCGCTACCCCTCTCCTGCTCAGAGAGTGTTGCATTGCATTGTATCATCGATATAGCGCCCTCACACGTGTTGTGTGCGCGAAACGCTATTTGGTACTTCATTTGGTGTCTTTCAAACTAATGGCTCACAGCGCATATATTGCATTTTCTGCGTTGTTTACGCATGGGTACCATTGGCCAGCTGTGCCATAGGATCCAATATCTGAATATGGTGCCCCAGCTCACATATAGCTCCAATACCTTTGGGTCGAGTTCCCGCTATATAATACTGCCATGGCTGCTGAAGTGAATGGAGCATGAGGTCTATTGGGACTGCGAGGTGTATACGTTCCGTGAATGTGCATACAGCTTACACTGCTGTACTTGAGCTGTGCCTCTTTTGTGCGTGTAGCGGAAGGTGCATGGCTGTGCTGTTCCTATTGTGTGTTTGATAGACTCTTGCACTGTTGCTGTCTGTTATTTACCGACCCTAGGTGGCGGAAGCTTGCTCACCTAATGAGTGTACTGTTTCAGTTCTAGCGCCTGTTATGTAGCTGTTTGGTGTGCTTTCTGCTTGTGAAAGGAAAGTGTGCTTTGCCTGTTTTATCTCTGTGAGGGATGCTTGTTCAGTGGCTGCCTGTGCTTAATTTGAGCCAGTGGTTTTTGGCGCTCGGCAGAATTGTCAACATCGACTCTTATGACAGTCTGCCATGCTGTTTGTCTAATTTAGAAATTAGTACAAAAGTGTATTATTAAATGATATACATTAGAAACGACTAATACCTCTGCTCAAGCCATTCTAACAGCCTTGGGTATCTGGAATGGCCTGACTAGTCGCACTTGTAGCAGTTTGATGATAATAGTTCTTCTGGTACTGTCCTTGGCTGGACTTGCAGGGGCAATAAGGTGGCGCAAGCTACAGTGGCCTCCTGACAAAGCCCTGGCACTTTTTTTAGTTTTTTTTTTTACAAACTAAGCATTTCTGCCTGAGCTGTATCTATTTACAGCAAGATAGGGAGGTTACACCGCTCCTGCCTGTGCAGTGCCTGTTCTCCGTACCCGTGTGTGTAAGTAGGGCAGTTGGCTCTGAAGGTTCCAGTTCATCTTATAAACACAAGATTTTTTTGAGATGCCTTTGGTTCTTCACAAAACCTCTAACCAAACAAATTTGATGAAGAAAAAGCATGAATGTGGCACTTTTTTTGTAAACAAGGTCGGCATGAACATTGTGCTCATTCGGCGCTTTGAAGCAGCAGGAAGGAAGCATGAGGCGCTTTAACTGCAGTAAATAAATACATGTAGTACTGCACACTGCTGCCGCCGCACCTTCTCACACAGGGCTAACATTAAGAAATGCTACGAGGAGGAAGAGGTTAGCTTCCCAATTGTTTCAAAGCTCTGTCATTTATAAAAGTGCAAGCAATAATAAAGATTTGAGTGTGTGAACGTGGTGAAGCCGGGCTTAGACCCACGTGTTCTGATTCCAAAGTAAACAATACACTGCAACGATAGCAATTATCAATGCTAACACCGGTGACGCGCTTCCATGTTTTCAGCAGGCACTGCCATGTGTGAACACCCCGCCCCCCCCGCGCTAAAATCGGACGAGGTGTTATTATTGAATCTCCTTTGAATCTCGGGTGAAAGAACAACAAAACCTCGTTAAGTGTCTCAACAGGGGTTTAACACTCAGCTCGGCACCTCCTGTGGTGTATGTAGCCAGTTCCTCCTCAGGGCACAGACACTGGCAGCGAGTCTCAGTCCCACAGTTAATACAAAATGCAGACCCCATGGAACTGGGAGGAGCGGATACCCGAGGCTGGCTTGAAACTCCAGGCTTTGGAGGAAGTTGCACATTTATGGAGAAGACTCGCCTTCTTAAAGGAGGAACTACTTGTAATTGAGTTGCAAAACAGTGCCAAATAATTAGCACGAAAGGGATGATAACTTTAAAAAATAAGGCGGACAGCAAGGCGAGAGGAAGAGCGTGTCTCCTCTTGTTACTTCAATTAAAACAAGGGCACTGCGCTGAGATTAAAAGACACTGGCGCTACGGGTTCACCTTAAGCCCCGGGGAGACAAAGCTGGCAAGTTAGTGGCTTAGCTGCCATGATCAAACTCGTCTAGGAGTCCAATCACGGCTATTAGTAATGATATGAGATGCATAGTTAATATGCAGGAGGACATGAACACTGCCTTCCACTTGTACTATGCCTCTTTGTACACAGCCCCTCATTAGTGCAACCCAGCGGAATGACAAAACTTTTTGGAAAGCATCACTCTCCCCAATATCTTGCCCACGCAGTTTGCGGTGCTGGAGTCCCCTAACACTGTACCTGGAGTAGAAGACGCTATCCAACAGATGGCGAGAGGGAAAATCCCGGGGGCAGGCTATTGGCCCCTGGAGTTTTATGCGACTTTCCGAACCCAGCGTGCTCCCCAACTGCACCGTGTGTATATGGATGCATACGGCCAAGGAGTATTGCCCTCCTCAATCCGGGAGGTGGTGCTGGTGGTTCTATCTAAGCCGGGCAGAGATCAACTGCTTCTTGGGTCGTATCACCTGTTCCCCCCTTATGCCCTGTAACTACCCCTCTGGGTGATTTCCAGCTGTGTAGCACAGGGCCTAAAACCGGAAGCGATGGACTGGACCAATGTGGGTGTCACCTCATGGGGTGACCTGTTCACCCACTCGATTCTCTGTACATTTAACAGCCTGGTGGATGACTATTGGATCCCCCTAGGGTCCCCCCTTTATTCTTTTTTTAGTTACTGTTGGGATATTTCATGATATGCAGAGCACTGATTGCTGCTCCTGCTCCTGTCTGTGTACACGGTCATATGTGTGATGAGACATTGTGCACTGCACATCTGCTGCATCTATGGTATCTCTGCTGTTACCACTCTACTATACATTGTGCTGATGCTATCACTTGCTCCCGCTCTGAACGGAGTACTGAATGTTTACCAAACAGTTATTAAAGAAATTTCCCACCCCCCAAAAAAAACCAGATATATTTGTGTTGGTTCCAGCTGGAAGTTAACACATCTCTCTCTTACCCCTTTTCAGCTACTGTATTGTTTCTTCATCTGGCTTCATGTATTGACTGGCAGGGTTGTTCGTGGAGTTACCGATGCCTAGCTCGGATGCTGGATTGTACTGCTTTGGCTCCCTCAAGTGGCCAAAAGGTGCAAATGGCCAAGCGGTGAATCCAATTTGAAAAATTCGGCGATACTCGGTTTAAACCGGGTCAGCTGATTTGCAATCGGTAGGGTAATCTCGGGCAGAGTCGGTTTTAACCGAAAACTGGACAGCCTAACTGTATTTTAGCATGAGCAAATATGCATGTGTAGATTTGCTCATGCGAAAATCTGAGTGTTTGCAAGTTCACTTTCCCTTCAACCACTTTTTTCCCAACTCTGGAAGAAGGTTTACTTCTGCCATTGTCAGGAGTAAATTTCCAACATTTATCAGTATGGAAAAAGATTAGAGAACAGTTGCTGAAAACCCTTAAAACAAGCAAGTTAGTAGGTTTGCACAGACTCAAAAGGGCATTCTAACCCTGGAACTATTGCTTACTCCTACCTTCAGCCCCAGCATGTAGATCTGCGGAAATGTGGCAATATACGGAGATTGCAAGTATTCAAACACTACTATGGTATGAGCCTTGGCATAATCACAGAGGCCATATCAGAGCTCTTATATAATGAGATTGCTGCCATAATTTGTCGCCACACTACATGGCACCAAAGGGACGAGTGGATTTTGCTACAGGGCAGGTAGATTTATAAAGCAACCTACCCCATGGACAAGTAGATATTGTATTAAATTCAACACCCCGGAAAGGGCTGCAGTATGTATTATGCCACCCATGAGAGACCATTCAAACCGTGACTAGAGGCCTGCCATTGCAGCCTGTGTAAGTTGGTGCTAGCACCACTTACAACAGATATACGTTTCCTTATATCTAAGGTAACTGCACTTAAAACCTGTAAGTCACCCCTATGGCAGGCTCTTCGGACCTGAGGGTAGGGTGCTTGGTTTCAAGTGTGAGGGTGCCCCTGCATGAACACGGCCTCTCTACAAACCCCGGAGTGGATTCTCCAGTATTTGTAAGTGTGGTCAGCCATTTAATACATATAGTGGACCTCAAGTCAAATACAAGATGTCTAACTATTTATTGGCTGCACCGAAACCGGTCATGTTTGGTATCAAACATGTTGGAATCTTACCCCAACACCGATTCCAGTGTTGGATGTAGGATCCCGTGTACTGGGGCCCTCGCTTAGGGTGCCGCCCCTGTATTCCCGGTACCAGCCTTTTAGGGTCTAACAGCAAGCTAGTGCTGCTGTTGACCACAGACATGATTCTGCCCTCCTACTGCTGAGGGGAGTTCGAGTAGGGGAAGGTAGAACAATAGGGTTCCTGTCACAGGGGGGTGTGATCACCTCCCATACAGGACTTGGTATATTGGGCTGGGGTTGGAGCGCTTGCCAGCGACACCAGACTGCTTTGAAGGGCCCATTTGGTGCCCTTCTTGCATACTCCAGTTTGAGCCAGTTCAGGGAGCAGTTGGCCCCTGCTCTGGAGTGAAACTGGACTAGACATGGGAGTATCCCTCCCTTCTGTCCAGCCCCTCCTCTGGGAGAGATCCTTGAATCATCCCAAACCTTTCCCTAGGGTACTTAAGGGCTTACCTGTCAATATCTTCATCCTCACTGCATCTTCTGCACATGGGCCTTCATCTTTAGTGAGCTGCTTGGGGTCCTCTTGTGACTCCTGTGCCTTCATCCTGGGGGTCCTTTTGAGGGTTTTCTTTGGCTTCAGGGGGCTCCCCAGCTTGCTCAGGGCCTGCTCTGACTCTCCTGCACTTGGTGAGTCACTCGACCTTGCTGGTCCTAACGCTGCACCTTTTTTCGTCATCTACGTCTGCTGCTGCTGCCAAGGCATGTTGGTGCTTCTGCTGGATACCGACCCCCTGGTTCTTGACTTCTGATGGGACACAGCTCGTGAACAGCTCCTAGTCATCCACATCATCGCCTGGTCCTCACAGGTGCAGTGACAAGAACTCCGTCACTCCTACATCTTCCATCATCGGTGGTCATTGGTCTTCTGTGCCTCCTGGTCACTCCAGAGTGGCATAGACTCTGTTCCCCCTGCTTGCAGGTACTCCTCTTCCAGAATCCATCCTCGAATTCCACCGGACTCTTTCACCTTTTTCGCCAGCGGCATCTATACTGAAGTCCTCCATTGTGGTCTACGGCGGTTTCCGATGTCACTTCTCACCTATGCACCCGGCTTCACAAATGTAGTATCCTGGTTCCTGGGTTATACACGGGTGGGGTGACTTTCCAATCTTCCATCTCCCATGGGGTTTCTTCAGGATCCACTAGGAAGTGTCCTTCTTAAAAACTGCAACCACAAGTTTCCCATTGACTTACATTGAGTACCCTTCTGTGTTTCCACTCTGCACACAGCCTCCCTGGGTTTCCTGGGTACTGACCTTGGGTGGTTCCTTGGGTGTCCAGCTCTTCTGAGTCTTCTGTTCGAAGTCTCGACTTTGATCGATGTTCGCATTCTACTTCTTTAGTATATGGCTTGGTCTCCCGCTGGTGACCACTGTCTATTTGTGCTTACTTACCTGTTTCCATTTGAAATATTGTGCGGATAGGAAAAATATAAATGTGTTAGTAAGTGCGTATAATAATTATAACTAGTTTTATAACTACACTGTGTGGTTCTTTTTCATTTGACCTACACTACATGATTAGTTCTGGTAAAACAAGCTGCTTAACACTCCTTCCGGACTAAGCCTGAAGGATGCTCTCCACATCTATCACTTAGAGAGCATTCTATGGTTGTATAAGACCACTAAAGGCACCATAAGGGTTGTCTGGATTAGTGCAAGGTACTTCAATTAAATAAGTGTGCACCATATACTAAGCCAGTCGCGTAGAGTGCTGTGGCACAGAGTGGCATAGAGTGCAGTGGTGTAGAGTGGAGTGATGCAGAGTAAAGTGGCGTAGAGTGTAGTGGCATACAATAAACTGCCATAGAGTGCAGTACAGTGGCATAAAGTTGAGTATGCAGAGTAGAGTGCAGTGGCTTAGACTGCAGTTATGCAGAGTACAGTGGCATAGAGTTCAGAGGAGAAGAGTGCCGTGTTGCAGAGTGGAGTGCATTGTTGTAGAGTGCACTGACAGGGAGTGGAGTGGTGCAGAGGAGAGTGGTGTAGAAAGCAGTGGCGTAGAGTACAGTATTGCAGGGGCACAATAAAGTGGCTTAGAGTGCAGTGGTGTGAAGTAGATTGGCGTAGAGTGCAATGGCATAGAGTGAATTGGTTTTGACTAAAGTGGTGTAGAGTGCATTGGTGTGAAGTAGATTGGCGTAGAGTGCAATGGCATAGAGTGCATTGGTTTGACTAAAGTGGTGTAGAGTGCATTGGTGTAGAGTGCTGTGTTTAGAGTAAAGAGCAGTGGCACAGTGTAGAGTGGTGCAGAGTGGAGTGGTGCAGCGTAGGTTGCAGTGGTGCAGAATAGAGCGGCGTAGAGTGGAGAGCGTAAAGTACAGTGGTGTAGAGCAGATTGTTTCAGAGTAGAGTGACGTGGCATAGAGTGGAGTGGTGCACGGTAGAGTAGAGTGGCACAGAGTGCAAAGGTGCAGAATGCAGTGGTGCAGAGTAGATTAGAGTTGCACTCTTAGGTATAATTTTGCACAAAAATAATGGGCAGGGCTAAGAGCCCTCGGCAGTAAATGCTATATTACCATATTCAAAGATCAGACAAATATACTATTTGTATTCATCTTTATGAGATTTGTTTAAAGTGCTCAATAACATTTTTATTGTCATTCCATATGAAATAAAAAAGCATGTGCACCACGTCCCCAGTGAGTTTGAAGAATCATCAGCTTATATGTTCTACTAATAAACATGCATTTCCTCTAACAAACAACACCTTACATTAAAAAGTCAATTTGCCCTTGCAGGGCCATTGATTGTCATGTGCGTGTTTGTTAGTATTATGGAGTCGATGACTTTTCAACCCACAAAGGTAACCCGGTCATCAGGACATAAGGAATGGGGGGAGCATCTGAAATAAACGTAAAAAATAAATAGGTTTAAGAATGTAATGGTCTGATTCTTGGAATAAAAAGTCAGAGGGAGTAATAATTACTACCTTATGCTTGAAAAAAGTGTGCAATGCCAGGGAAGGAATGCATGGTGAAAGTCCACTGGTAAACCTAGTAATGATAGGTATCACTGTGGGGATGTGGATAAGAAATTACTTACTGTGGGGTGGAATTCATACCTGCAAGGAGTCACAATGCGGTAAACAAAAACACACGCCATAGGTATAAACATAAAATTACTTGAAAACACATATGGCAAAATACAGTCCGGGGGACACTTACCCCCAAGTCAAGTATGCGTGAGAAACGGCCGTTCACAGAGATGCGGTCGGCAGATGGAGCAATACGCGTAGAACAAGGTCGCTCTGCTAGATGAGGCAAACAGACTTCACATGAACATCGCGGCACAAGAACCGTCACTGTCATGTAGGTGCGCACACAAACTCGAGAATGAAAGCGAGGCTTGGAATACAGAATTGAGGGCAATGAGACCGATGAGACCGAGACAGTTCCTGTAAGTGCAAGGTAGCCCAAAAGGGCAGGAATGTGGACTGTGACATCATCTTAGCTTCCATAAGGAACCAAGCTATGTAAGAGGGTTCTAAATGAATAAGTTACCGAGGAGCGGTTTATGGATGAGGTGAATAAATTAGTCTTGAGACTTCACCTGACTTACATCTTTATATTCTTTTTTTTTTTAAACAATTTGTATTATGTCAATCATCAAATACAATGCAGAGCTCTGTGACCCAGAGGCATACTGCCACATAGTACACAAGAAATATTGCATTGACTTTTAACATGTGCATTACGCAAAGAACTGAAACAATAAATAAACAAAATCCCCCCCTGCACTGTCTATGCACCACACAATAAATCACACCAATTCGCCCGCACATAAGGAACATCCTCTGCAGGACCCAAAAGGTCCGGGACCACAACTCCTGCCCAATTTAACCCTAAACAGCCACATCCTTCACGGCAGGGGGCTCCAGGCCCAAGCCCAGTACGTCTCCCACCTCTTCCAGATCTTAAAATGCTTCAATGGGCACCCTCGTGCCTGAAAAATAGGAGCCTCCAGACCCATATTAAAATCCAAACCATTTTTCCATGCCGAAAGCATGGGTGGGGCCCCTGCCTTCCACTTAGGAGCAATGTCCCGTTTAGCCAGCGTAAAGCCCAGGAGCATCAGATGACGCTAATAAATATCCCCCCCCCCCCCTCCATTATATGTAATAGTACCAATTTTGGGGAGTAAGGGAGATCCCATCCCAGTACCTCAGCAAGGCAGGCCAACACCCCCCGCCAGAACCATTTGAGACCCGCGCATTGCCAAATTGTATGAAGCAGAGTACCATCCGCCAAGCCACAACGTAGGCACACCGAGGACTCTATCAAACACGCCCTCCATAACTTAACACATGTATAATATACACGGTGAAGATAATTAAATTGGATCAACCGAAGGCGCATGGCTATTGCCACTCTAGGGGACGCAAGTGCCTCCGTCCAGTCTTCCTCATCCAGGGGGCAGAGGTCCTCCTCCCACCTCTCCCTAAGTTTATCTAACGTAGTTGGGCAATTCGTCACCAAGGTTTGATATATCTTGGAGATTTTATGGTCTTGGAGGTCACCCATAAATACTTTAGCTTCAACAGGACTGAACTCTGGAAGAGACTCCAATCCCGCTATGCTGGGAAGTATAGCAGGTCTAAACTGCAAGTATTTGAAAAATGGTGTTTTCGGCATCCGATAGTCATGCTGGAGATCGTGGAAAGATTTTAAAACCGTGCCACGCATAACGTCCCCTAAGGTAGAGATCCCGATATTATCCCAGTCTCGGAAACCCCCCAAGCATGCAAGTTGTGGAAATCTACCACTGGACCAAAGGGGAGTCTCCCTTGTGAGCCTGCCCCACCACCCCATGTAGCGCAGGGCCTGCCTCCACACCTGGAAAACTACTCTCGTAGCGGACGGCAGTGTCTTGCGGATAGAAGCAGAGTATAAGACCGTGTGTGAAGTATAGGAACCCATCCAGCACCGCTCCACTGCACATGCAGGATCAGAGCGATCCCCATACCACCATTCGTTCAATAACAGGAGTTGCGAGGCCACGTAATAGGACTGGACGTCCGAGGTGGCCAGCCCACCACAGTACGTGGACTGAAAACACGTCTGTAACGCGACCCTAGGTGCCCTCCCTGCCCAAAGAAACATACCCAGGACCGAGTTAACCTGGCGGAACCAAGAGGGCCTAACGGGAAATGGATGATTCTGTAGCTGATAGAGCAATTGCGGCAACAAGACCATTTTAAAGATGGCCGAACGACCTGGAAGAGAAAGGGGCATATGAGACCAAGTTTTCAATTCGTCACGCACCCGCCCCCACAACGATGCAACATTCCGGTCCCAGGACTCCAGGACGAAGAATTGGACAGAAAACCCCCCAGATATTTCATGCCGACTGCGATAACCTGTACCGCAGAGGCCCAGGTACCCAATTCAACCTGGCTCCCCAGTGGCCACAACACTGACTTGCTCACGTTCAGGAAGAGACCGTAGGTCTCCCCAAATATCTCCATAATACGCAACAATCTGGGGCCCGTCCTATTAACGTCGGTCAAACAGAAGAGAACATCATCCGCGTATAGCGCGATACGGTCCGATAGCCCCTGTGCCCATTCAAAGCCCGCCACTTGTGTGTCGATCCGCACCCACACCGCCAAGGGCTCCATCGCGAGGGCGAAAAGAAACGGCGACAGCGGGCATCCCATTCGAGTGCCCCGTCCAATAGGGACGGTGAAGGAGACCGCTCCCGCAACCCGTACCGAAGCCGTGATTTGAGTATAAAGATGTTTTAAATAGGCCAAGAAACGTGGGCCCAAATTCAAATTATCCAAAAGCGCAAATAGATACATCCAACTAAGGGAACCAAAAGCCCTATCCATATCCGCCAAGAGGAGAGCCGCTGGCACATCCAGCCGCCGTATCATGTCTATAACAATATGCGCCTGCCGGATATTGTGCCGTGTCGCCCGCTGAGGCATAAAGGCCGCTTGGTCCGGATGGACCAGCGAGGTGATATGGGAGTGAAGGCGAGTGGCCAAGGCCTTGGCCAAAACCTTGGCCTCAATATTTAGCAGCGAGATAGGGTGGTATGAAGAGTGATGGTCCGGAGGACGGCCCGGCTTTTGGATTACGACCACCTCGGCGTGTCTCCAGTCGTGCAGAAGGCACCCAATCTCACGTGCTTCCTCTACCACCCGAAGGAGATGGGATCCCAGTTGCGAAAAATATCTCTTGAAAAACTCACAGGGGAATCCACTGGGCCCTGGAGCCTTTCCAGAATTAAGTTCCCCTAATGCCGGGCCTAATTCCTCCACTGTGAGTGGGAGATCCAATTCCGCCCGAGCCTCATCTGAGAAAGACTGGGGCGGGAGATCCAAAATAAAACGGCGAACCACGTCCTGTGATAAGGACTCCCATGGGGCGTACAAATCAGCATAGTAGTGCGCGAAACTCTCAGCTACAGCCGAGGGATCCCCCAATGCCCTCCCGGTCGGCCCCAAAAGCCCAGGGAGAACCAGGGAACTCGCCGCCCCCTGACAGAGACGACGGAGCAATTTACTGGGCTTATCACCCCATTGATAGATCCTACTACGGGACGCCAGCCATGCCAATCGAGCCTTATCCAGCAATAAATCCGTGTGCATTTGTCTCGCCACTAGCAGTTGACGAAGCGCCAGGGCCCCCGGCCCCCCCCCCCCCCCCCATCCTCCCTACCGGCACGCTCCAATTCCAACAAGTGGGCCTGCGAGCGCACCAAGGACTCCGTCTTAGTCCGCCGCACCGCGGAGCAATAAGATATGTCCACTCCCCGCATAGTAGACTTCATCGCTTCCCACAGCGGTGCTGCGGTCGCCACAGAACCCACATTAAGATCTAAATATTGATCAACGGCCTGTCCCAAATGATCCCTATACTGGTCGTCTTGCAGATGCCAGGGGGAAAGATGCCAACGAAATGGTGGCCTTGCAGCGCCAAACCGTAGCGTGAGCGCGACCCGGGAATGATCCGACAGACCTCTAGGAAGGATCTCCGCGTCCGTCACTCTCCCAGCCACCGCAGCCGGCACAAAGACATAGTCCAACCGTGAAAACGATTTGTGTATAGCAGAGAAACATGTATAACCCTGCTCTACCGCATGCTGCCGTCGCCAGGAGTCCACCCAGCCCAGACCCGATACCAGGGAGGATAATTTAGTTGAGTGGCCCGCAGCTGGCGTTCCCCCCCGTCGCCACCTATCTCGAACCCCATCCATAACATCATTCCAGTCACCACCCACAGCTGTCTCTCCATCCGGAACATCTGCCCACAAAGTCATAATGCATTCAGCCAATGTCCAGGACATAGGGGGAGGGGCAATGCCACTACCCAGCACCAACCCGTTCCTCATAAATAGATCCTTGGATAAAGACATACCTCCCCTGAGTATCCGCCCACGTCCTGGAGTGGACATATGGGACCCTGCGGTGGATGAGTAGAGCCACCCCACGGGAACCCCTCGTGAACCCGGAGTGGAAAACCTGGGAACACCTATGTCTCCATAAGCAAAGGGCCTTGGTCCCTAATAAATGTGTCTCCTGCAACATAAGACCATCAGCCCGGTAACGCTTGGCCTGGTGAAGGATAGCCCCCTCTTTACCTTATCTTGCGCCCCCCTGACATTCCAACTCACAATCCTAAGGGCCCTGGCAGTGGGCCGTGGGCTAACTACAAGGGCAGACATCCAGAAAAACAATAAACACAATGAGCAGGACCTGCGCTGATATGTAAAGACACGGCGGCACATATTAGCAATATGACAGTGCAGTGAAAGCAAAACATTCCCCCAAAATGTAACAAGTGAAACAAAAAAACCCTAATGAATGATTAGAAGACTTACTTATCATGAACAAAGACATCCCCACAACCCCAACCCCCCACCCCAATACCTCAAAACCACTGAAGTATCTGTCGCGGTGAAGGCGGCATGGTGACCACAACGGGAGCCCCCGACCCACCTCCCCCAATGTATCCCCAGAAGCCCCCCCATGAAACCCGGGCTGTGCCCTGGACCGCTAAGGCCAGCAGGGGGTGATAGCCCGATCATATGCTTCGACAGCCTAAACAGATATGTACGTCAATTTGTCCGCCAGGAGAGTCCTGAAGAAGTCACGGGCCGGCCTCCGAGGCTAATCTACTGGCATCACTATGGGACTTCGAGCGACGTCTAGATCTTGAGCGCCTATTGCCTTTGACTTTAGGTGGCATGCGGGTGGATTCGCTCGTTGACGAGTCGGACTCCAGTCTTGGCGTAGTATGCGAACGCACCCCTACTGTCATCTGTCCAATGGAAAATGTCCTCAGGAGAATCGAAAAACAGAGTTTGTGACTGATAAACCACCCTCATTTTAGCAGGATACAGGAGAGCGTACGGCAACTTCAAGTCGCGTAGGCGGGTATTCACCGCCATAAAGGATTGGTGCTTCTGCTGGGCCAGGCGAGTGTAGTCTGGAAAGATCAGAATACGAGCATTGTCGCAATGCAATGGTTCTTTATGGCGGGCCTGTTTCAGGATATCGTCCCGGTCGAGATAATTCAGGATTTTCGCTATAACTGGTCGTGGTCGAGCTCCAGCAGGCGGCTTCTGCATGAGGACCCGATGCGCCCTCTCAATGACAAAGCAGTTAGACATGGACTCTGAGGAGAGCCAACTGACCAGCCATTTGGTCAAGAATGTTCCATATCCCCCTTCACAGCCCTCCAGGAACCCCACAAAGCGCAGATTACTTCTCCATGCCCTCCCTTCCACATCCTCCACGCGGGAAGCCAGGCCCCTAGTGAGGGTCTCCAATGATGCTACTTTCTTTTGTAAAGTACTGACCGAGTCCTCCACTCCAGAGACCCTCCCCTCTGCCGATGTAATGCGCTCTGTCGCATTGCGCAGGTCCTGACGAAGGAGTAAGACCTCAGAACCCACCTCCCCACTTTTGGTCTCGAGGGCCGTGCGGGACTGTATAATTGCCTCCATAAGGGCAGCATTGTCCGGGACTCCACCCTGTGCACCCTTCTGCTCCGCCGCAGAGGCCGCGGGACCCGTGAAGCGGTCCATGGTGCTCTGCTTAGCCGGGCCCCCGTATGCCAATCCCTCATCATGGTATCACTGGGGCTCCAACACCGGGTGGAACCTCCAGACAGTATGCCCAGCACAAACGATAAAGAGGCCGCAACAAGTCCACCCCTAAGTGGGAGGAGCATGACACCACCACCTAGGAATAGGCCCACAGTCCGCTAGCCGTGCCACTCCGACCGGGCCACACAGGATGTCGCAGGAGCCCCCAAGCACTCACTCCAATTGCGGCCCGACCCGTCCATCGGCTCTTACAGCGGGGAGGAAAGCGCGCACGCGGGGAAACAGGCCACGGCCCCACCGGAGACGGCTCCGCCATACCAAGCCGAGTGGGCCACAATACAACACTCAAAGTTACTCATGAACCTTTGGTGGGAGGATACAGGACAGAGCCGGGAGCCCCCAACACAGTAGCCGGCCTCAACGCACACAGTCACCCCGCGCGTGGCCTGATCCGACTACCGATGCGGAGACAGGGCGACAGGGAAGGGGTCCACATGCACCCCAAGGATAAACTGGCCAGAAGCCCCACCTGGGCGATAGATCACTCATGGTTCGAAAGCGGCAGACCCCTGTACGGATGCGGGGGAGGGGGGCAAGAGCCCTCCGCAACTCCAATGGGCTGCCTCACCCCCTCCACAACGGCCCACCAGCACTGCACCCTCCACCACCAAGCTGCAGGCAGGGATTCACAGCCTGAGCCCGAATTTGGCACCACAGGGCAAGCACAGGCAGTCCCCAAAGCAGAGGCCAGCCGAATCACCCGCTTTCTGTCCGGACATGCGTCTCCTCACAGCACCGCCACTCTCTCCCTCCCCGCTCGTTGCCCGATCCGACCACCGGAGCAGGGGCAGGGCAACGCACAGTTTCACACACTCCCCAGGAGCTTGGTCAGGGCTGCGGATCCCGGGGGCCTCAGGATAAGCAGGGCTAAGTAGGAGCGCAGGGGGGAGGGTTTCTCCGTCGACTCACCTGGCCTCTCCCGCCCCTCCGCATCAGGATATCCGCACTGCACTGGTCGCTGCCTCTTCGCAGACTGGGAAACACAGCCGGGACACGATGTCAGCCCCACAGGGCCGGGTAGCGCTCTGCTCCAGTCCCTGCCACGTCCGGCTCAACTGCGCCACACTGCCTCGCCACAGGGCCCGCCGGCCACACACCTCGTCTGAATGGGCTGGAACACTCCCGGGGCTGGTAAAGAATACCGCCGCCGATTACTCGTGGCTCTCAGCCCTTCCACGCAGTGTCTCCATGGCGGCGAAAGTTGTCAAAGCAGAATAAGTGAAGGATTTTAAGGACGGGCTCAGCGGAGCTCGCCTACAGTGAGACCGCCATGCCGGCTCGCTAGGCCACGCCCCACATCTTTATATTCTTAATGTGGAAGACACTACATTAATTTGGTGATGAGCGTGAGACTGGAGTACCCCTCACCTCAACATCAAGCTCGAGCTGGCTCTCTTTATTTTGTCCAGTAGAGAGGTTGTGTATTCACTCTTCTCCAGCGGCTGTCTTGAGAAGCGGATGAAAAGTGGTGTGCACACACTTCTCCACCGGCTGTTTGAAGCGTGGATGAGTCGTGCCAGAGACATCAAGAAATGGAAATTACCTGGTGAGGAGTTCCGTGGAGGGTCAAGCGGTAAAATGCATCTGCGTTCCACTGTCTCAGCGCAACACCTGCATTGGACACATAGGCCCAAAAGTCACCGTATGGAGGGGCATGCGCTGAAACACATTTGCGTTCCACCGCATTAGCGCGTTGCTCCTCAGACGTGCGTAGTCACGCACGGGCGCCATTTTTGACAATTGGGAAGTTCGTGGCGCAGTGTTATTTTAAAAAGAGCTTCCTCGCTTGTAGTAACAAGTTCCAGGACATGCGTAGAAATGCACGGGTGCCGTATTAGTCAATTGGGAGATTCAGTCTGCCTAACATTGCTTCCACAACGTTAACTGTCTGCAGACTTTTGTGCGCAGGTGAGTGTGTAGGGGCTTCGGTGAATCAGGTATGCTATCTTTTACAGAGAGTAGCATTTTATGTGGACACTGTGTGCCGGTTCGAAGGAGCATTGATCATCGGTGATTGGCACACCACTTCTTCTTCTTCTGTGCATTTTTCTGTGTGCTGATTTAGGTACTTAACTGTGATTGGCACATTTTGTTGTTCCGCAAGTACAGTAAGTTCTTCACTCAGTTTCTTCTAAATTAACTTCAAGTCTCTGGTTTTCTCTGACATATCATTTTAAGTATCCAGAGGTGACTTTGCTTCCTGGTAATTGTTTTTAAGACAGTTTTCTTTTTCTGGTTTAAACATAGTATACGTTTATATGAAGGTCATTTAGTGTTTCTTACTTCACCATACAAGTGTAAAAGGTCATTAGCACTCATTCTTCTTACTAGTTGTAATGTGGAACGTAACACAACCACCATTCTTCTTGACCAGTCCTGGTGAACCGGCCATTAAGTGGCAAAAATGGAAGAAGATCTTCGTGAATTATGCGAGAGTGTGTGGGACAAACTTAAGTGCAGAACGTAAACATTCTTTGTTACTTCACTGCCTTGGAGGAGAAGGACAAGACGTACTAGAGAACTTACTTGAACCAAGTGCTGCTGATCAGAGAACATTAAATGAGTATTAGATATGCATTTTACAATTGGATCAACATTATCTCCCACGTGTCTGCACTATAATGGAGAGATATAATTTTGGTTTACGTGAACAGAATAAAGACGAGTCTATTGAAGAGTTTGTTACACGTCTAAGGAAATTAGCTGCCAGCTGTAAATTTGGTGGAGCTGTAGAGGAAAGAAAAAGAGATCAATTTGTTTTAAAGTGTGCACATGATAAAATTAGAGAGGTGTTCTGGTTGAAAGATGAACCTCCTTTGGATAAGGTTTTGGCGATTGCTAAACGGGTTGAACACATGATGAAATGTGTAGACGAGTTAAGTAATGCAAAAAGCAAGACAAATGCATTGTCTACTAATGTTGAGGAAGTGGTTTGTCAGATTAAAAATAAGACATCTGTTAATGCAGAAAATGGAAAACCTTATTGTGTTGCATTAGGCACCAGTACGCAAGACAACAGGTCTATCTACTTTAGATGTGGTAGGTCAGCTCATAGAGCGAATGCTTCATTTTGTCCAGCTTTGCAGGTTATTTGAAATACCTGCGGGAGAAAAGGTCAATTTGCAAAATGTTGTAAGAGCAAAGTTAAAAGAACAGCACAACCTCAAGTTAAAGAAATTATGAATAAAGTAGATGATGGTAAAGCAAAACATCCATCTCATGTTGTTATAGTTGGAGGAATTGAACTTCAGATGAAGTTTGATTCAGTTTCACACCTCACTATGATTAACAAAGACACATTTGATGTTCTTTTTGGTGACAGTGTTACACTTCTAAAAGCCGATGTTTCCCCTGTTGGTTATGGAGGTTTGCGGATAAACTATTTGGGGTATTTCATGGCATGTATTGAATTGAGTGGAAGAATGACTGCTGGAAAAGTATATGTTGCCAGGAGAGGAGATGCACTCTTAGGGTGGCCACATCAACGTTTTCTTGGGGTTGTCCTCAATCAGAATGCTGATTCGCAAGTTCAAGTACAAGTAGTTGACAATCCTGTAGCAGTTCTAGGTGAACAGTTTGCTGATGTGTTCCAAGATATGTTGGGATGTCTGAAGGGGTACAAGCATCACATAAAACTGAAAGAGGGTGCCACTCCCATTGTTGCCAAAGTAAGGAGAGTACCGTTGAACGAACAAGCCAGTGTGTAGAAGGAAATTGAACGTTTGGTTGATATGGGTGCTTTTGAGTCTGTTGAGGCAACTGAGTGGTTGGCTCCGGTTGTCGTTGCGAAGAAAGCTAGTGGCGAAATTCGCCTTTGCATTGATTTGCGCTCTCTTATTAAGGAAGTGGTTGTCGATGGATTTCCCCTACCCAACATTGATGATATTATTTGCACTTTAGCAGGTGCCAAGTACTTCACCACCCTAGATTTAGCTTCTGCCTACCATCAGGTGGAATTGGAAAAAGTATCGCAAGACCTGACAGCGTTTGTGACACCCATGAGAACATTTAAATTTCTAAGGATGCCATTTGGGCTTGTATCAGCAGCGTCTGTGTTTCAGCGGATTATGTCAAATGTGCTTAAAGGAGGTTCTGGAGTAAAATGCTATCAAGATGACTTGTTAATTTATGGTAGCACTAAGGCTGAACATTTTTCTAGGGTTTGTGCGGTGTTGGAAAGACTGAGGAAAGCAGGTATAACACTTAAGTTGAAGAAATGTAAGTTCTGTGTAGAGGAGGTTAATTATCTGGGACATCGCATTACAGGGCAAGGTGTCTTTTCTAAAAAAGAGTTTGTTGACACCATTGTGAGATTGAATGAACCTTGTAACTAGGAGGAGTAAGTGTCTTTTTTGGGCATGGTCGAGTATTATTGCAAATTCATTCCAGGTTATGCTGATAAGACACAAAGTCTTAGGTCTTTGACTAGTAAGAATGTGTTTTTTAATTGGAGTACAGAGTGAGCAAGGGAATTTATTTCTATCAAGGAGGAATTGAAGAAAGCACCTTGTTTACAGGCCTTTGTACCAGGTGATGAAACTCTTATCTTGACCGACGCCAGTGCTAAGGGCATAGGTGCTGTGTTGCTCCAGAACAGTTGTGGAGTAAAACGACTGATAGCGTGCGCATCAAGATGTTTGAAGGGATCAGAGCTTAATTACTCTGTTATTGAGAAAGAGGCCTTGGCCATCTTTTGGGCTTTAAGAAAGTACAGAAATTTGATTTGGGGTACGAAGGTAAAAGTTCTCTCAGACCATAAGCCCTTAAAGGATGTTTTTTCTAAAAATGGACTTGATTCGATTTCGTAGTGAATTAGGAAATGGATCATTTCACTTCAAGAGTATGAGTTTGAAGTTGAACATATTCCAGGTGTAATCAACAATTCTGCAGATTGCTTATCTAGTTTCATAGATGTCAAAGAGATTGATCTGGATGAGGAGAGTCTTGTGGATGAAGTTATAAATGTCTGCGAGGTAACGTTGGGTGCAGTTGATGAATCAGAATGGAAAAGTGAGAATTAAAGATGCTGAAATTTCTAAAGTGATTGATTTGTTGTTGATAGGAAAGAACAAGCATCTTGATAAACCTTGGTCTATGGTTTGTGAGGAGTTATCTGTGATGGATGGTATACCTATTCGTGGAACGAAACTTGTTCCACCCTTAGGTGTACGGAGGAAACTTCTCAATCTTGCACATGTTGGTCATCTAGGCATAGTAAAAAGCAAGGAGTGTTTGAGGATGCAATTTTGGTGGCTGGAGATGGATAAAGGAGTTGAAAGGATGGTCAGAGATTGCTTTGAGTGTTGTGCGAGTGATAAAATTTTGAAAACCATGCAAATGCCCATGGTCTGCAGGAAGCTTCCCATTCATCCCTGGGATGAAATTGCTATTGACATTGTTGGTCCGTTACATGGCGTGAGTGATACCCCTTATTTGATTGTTGTCTTGGATCTTTATTCAAGATGGATTGAGGTAAGCTCTGAAAGAGATATTTCTTTTGTAAGTGTGATAAAATTCTTAGACGATATCTTCAAGAGAGGAAGCTATCCCAATTTCATTCTTTCAGATAATGGCCCTCAGTTTTGTTCTTCTGAAATGGAGACATTTTGAAGGATTGTGGTAACATTCATAAGAGGAGTTCAGTTTATCATCCAGAAACTAATGGGGCTGTGGAGAGAGTGAATAAAACTCTCAAAGAAATTATTCAGTTAGCCAGGGCAAGTAATCGTTGTTGGAAATCTTTTCTGCAAGACAGGGTTACTGCTTATCGTATGTCTCCTCACTCGACCACTGGGAGAACTCCCTTTGAGTTGTTCAAAGGAAGGGCTTTCAACTCTAAGTTGTGTCCAGGTTGGATGGGATTGAACAAAGGGTTGATATTGGTGAATGAAGGTGTAAAGAGCCAGATAAACAGAGAACAAGGAAGCTTTACTTTGATGAAAAGAAATGTGCACAAACCAATGATGTGACTGTGGGTGACTATATACAAATCAAAGCACGTGTTGGTTGTCAACCATGGTCAAAAATATACCAGGTTAAGAAAAGTTGTAAAACTGTTTAAGAATGCCGTGAAGACTGGTGATGGTAGAATATGGAATAAAAGCAGAGTTGTTGTTGTCAAAACTAATTCTAATCCAGTCTTTGTGAAAGAGGGTTGTTCTGGTAATTATTCCTCTTCAAATGGTATCATTTCTCCTCAAACAGGGTCTCACTCTTTACCTGTCAATGTTAAAGTGAAGAGTCAGAGGGTGTGTAGACAACCATTGTATTTGAAAGACTATGTTTGTTAAGTTCTCTTACTTGTGTTGATATTTTCTTTACGCTTGATTATTTGTCTTTACCATGTTTGTAACCCTTTTCTCTAGTCTTGTCTTTTATTGCTTTGTTTAGTTTCTTTTGCTGTAAAGAGGGAAGATGTGTGACATCATCCTAGGTTCCATGTGGAACCAAGCTATGTAAGAGGGTTCTAAATGAGTTACGGAGGAGCGGTTGATGGATGAGGTGAATAAATTAGTCTTGAGACTTCACCTGACTTACATCTCTTTATTCTTAATGTGGAAGACACCACAGTGATTCTGTATGAAGTTGAAGCTTTTAATGAGCTGGAAGTACAGGAAACAACTCTGCTTGGCTCTCTGTCCACCAATGATCCGCCGAGCCCTGGAACCCCCAACATGTCATTCCCCTAACGGTCTATGCGCCTACATATCATGCCTTGGGGCATTCCACGCACCTGCATAGAACGAACAACACAACACATCCCCCTCTCTTTAGTACAAAAATAAGAACCACCTAATCGCCTTCCCTAAAATATGTAAAAGGTTAAACAATCATAGGAATGATGAAGGAAGAAGGAATCCCCCCCCCCCAAAAAAAAAACATCATAGAGAGGCAGACAAAGAAGTAAGTGAAGGGAAAGAGAGAAAAAGCAGGACGAACAAGAAAAAAAGGAAAAAAACAACTATGTACACGGTATTTTAGAACCACCAACAAATTGATAAAACAATTAATTCATTTGTTCCTTCACCCCACAATATTGTCTTTTAACCAGCCTGGTGAAGTTCTTCTTCTCTTGCAGCCTTCCACTGCTAAAGAATTTCCAGTATGATTGTCTGGCCCTACACTTCTGGAGTCCTAGTTCAACTGACTCCGATGCTACTGTTATTCCTTTCTGCAATCCTCGCATCCGTAAGAGAGGAGTTGGCCTAATGGCTAGGGCGCTCGACCTTGGACCTGGGGAACTGGGTTCGAGTCTCGGTAATGATGCTGAACATCCTGTGATTCTGGGCAAATCACTTAATCTCCCAGTGCCTAACAAAGAATGAATGTGTGTTCTAATGTAACGTAACTGGTGCTATGTAAAGCGCTCTGATACCTGATTGGATTCGGGTCAAGTTTGCGCTATATAAAACTCTGCAAAAAAAAAAAAATACCTGCACTATTCTCCTCATTGCCATTTAAGCCAGTCATACTCATTTCGGCTTGAACCTGCTATTTTAAAAAATATCCTCCAACCAATCGGTATTGTTATTTCCTAACCCCTTCTCGCCCATGCTCTCCTCTGCAACATTCTTCTTCTTGTTCCTTAAAGCCCCCCTCTTGAGATTCTATACCTTACCGCTTCTGTGACTAACTGCATTTCTCAAAACCTTTACCACTTCCTCCAGTTCAAAGAATTTACTTTCACCTTTGGTCACTTTGGTAGGTTTCTTCACGTGCACCCAGGCACCCACCTTCACCTGCACAGGTCTAACGGTATGAACATTGTCATAATATGACTTATTTCTCAAATGTGTTTCATCCAATTTTCCCTAACAGAATTGGGGAACCATTGTTCCAACTCACACTCCCGTAACCAGTCAGGAATATACTTGCATCTGGGTCTTCTACCTCTCATTATGATAAATAGTGATTCTTCAGTGGTATCATGAACAGTAACCCTATATGCCCACTTGGCCTTTTTCACTTCCACATGCCAATCCTTTTTGCACTTAACAGCCCCTTGAATAATACCCATGAAAACGCAGTTAAACCTTTCCACAGTGCCATTCTCACTTGGATTATAAAGTGACGCTGTCTGTCCTGTATTTCACTCTAATCCTTTCAAAAGAACTTTTAGCCGTATCAGACATAAATTGCACTCTATTGTCGCCCAGCAGTACCGCTGGAGTACCCTCAGACAAAAACACACTGTCTAAAAAGTTATAAACCAAAATAGTATCTGCTTTTTTTTTTTAACAAACGCCACTACTGCCCATTTTGCAAAAAGGTCCATCATTACAATAACATATTCCTGTATTTCTCCTACCGGACCGAACAGGTCAATAGCCACACATTCAAGGGTTGCCTTGGAATTAAACACTCATTCATGGGGGGTCTCAATGTACGCAAAGTCTTATCTGCTGAGGAGCACACTTTACAAGACCTTACAAGTCTCTCCACCATTTTGTCCACACCTGGCCACCAGAACATCTCCTTAACCACAGCTTTGGTCCAGACTGCCTCAAAATGCTCTTCGTGGCACAACTCAAAAATTACATCACGTAAGCCACTGGGAGGGACAATGCATTCACCCCTAACAATCAAATTCTTATCCACCGACAACTCCATCCTTACTTCCCAAAACGGCCTTAACTTCTCAGACACTAGTTCCTTCCTAGGCCAACCTTCCTCTAAATATTTCAACACACCCTGTAACACACTGTCCTAATACCGTTCATCTTCCCACTGCCCCTTTTTTATGGCCGGAGATCCTGAGTCCTGCACCAGCACTACCTTATAATCATTCCACGGGTAATCACACATTCGTCTAAAGGAGCAGGCAACCTTGATAAACAGTCTGCAATTACATTTTCTCTTCCAGGCATGTACTCCATTTTATACACAAAGTACTTCATGCGTATAGGCAATCTAGCAATCCTTGCTCAGGCAGACACACTCCCCTCCGTAGTCAAACGTTTTACCAATGATTTATGATCACACCTGATTGTGACCGATTTGCCCCTTACAAATGCTTGAAAATGTTCTAATGCCTATATACAAGCCAATGCTTCTTTTTCTATAATGGGATACTTTTCCTCCTCCGGTGAAAGGGACGTAGAAGCAAACAAAGTGATCCTTTCCTGCCCTTCCACATCCCTTTGTGACAGCACCGCTCCCATGTCCTTGTTACTCGCATCCGTGGCAATCCAGGAACCCAACCCGTGGTCAAAACTGCCTAATGCAGGTAACCTTCTCCAAGTCTACTTTGATCCTTCTGAACTCTTCATCACACAATGGACATCATTCAAACTTTACATTCTTTCTAAGCATTGCCGAATAGCCTAACCGTCTGTGGGCAGAATGCCCCAAGCCAGATTTCCCAGACAAGGTTGCCAAGACCCTGGAAATAGCCCCCAGCATACTGACTTTTCTAAAGAAATTTGCTAAAGATCAGAAAAAGGGCATCAACCGCACCTGACACGGATGTCAGGACAAGATGCTAGATTTAGCTGGGCCCCGAGCAAAGATTTTAAGGATGGCCTTTGTGGCCAAGGAGACTGGCTCCCAGGTTGATCCCGATATACTGGCTGGCTGGATCCAACGGGCTATATGTTTGTTGGGGAACACTAACTGCACTGTGTCAATGGAAAGGCACAAATCTCTCCTTATGAGCATGTACTCCAACTTAAACAAATTCGCTTTGGCCGAAGAGGGGTCCTTGACTGAAGGTCATTGTGGGAGGGATGGGCAGAAACAGAAGTGAGGAGGCTGTACAAGTTTTTTTAATGATGAGCGTAGTTATTGAACAAAGGATTAAAGGGGTTAGGTTTCTCAGTTCTCTCTCTTAAACAAGGAGGTTTATTTCTTCTTTATTCTCTTCTTTACATATGATGCCGTCAATCTTCAGCCTTCCTTATGAGGGGGGACCACTTGGAGGCTCAAAAATAAAAAAATGAAAGTGGCGGTAAGTATGAGTCTCTTTAGGCTTTTCAATATAAGATAGATCCCTTCACCCACCTGAGGGATAGTGGGTTTATTGTGGAGACTGAATGGTCTACGTAATGAAATAGATGCAGGTTATAGGGTAAAGCTGGGTAGATACCTAAATAGTCACTCTCTTTTTAGAAACACGCTTTAGATCCAATTACCGTGGTCTGAGGAGCACCCGTGAGGTTGTGAGAAAGGAAGCACCGACTAGAGGAACCAAGAAAAGAGGAGGGAAAAAAAAAAAAAAAACGATTCGAGCTTCAGAGACCAATACCCCTTCTCTCTTTCTTAGGTTGTGGGGAGAAACGGAGGAAAGGAAGCAAAAGAGATGGAAATACACTCCGTCCCACTCACATATTGCGTTTGCCGCAACTCTCTGGAGTTGCGGCAGGAGGCGTTGTCCCCGCCGAGGGTGTCCACCTCTTCTCGAACCAGGCTTCATGGTCTTCGTTGGGACCCTCGTCCTCGAAACACTCTCCTGCGGCGTCTCCCAACCACAGCATTGGCGTCTCTCCGGTGTCTGCGTACTCCGACCCGATCTGCGCATCTTCCTCTTCTTCCTGTTCACGCCGCCGATCCTCTTCCTCACTAGGATTGGTGGCCGGCTTTCGTCCTTCTCTGATGCCCTGTGATTGCTCAATGGAGTTCGTCATACCCCCTTCTTCCTCATGTGAAGGACAACGAAGGTCCTTCTTTACTTTCCCCCTTCGGCTACTTCCTTCCTGTATCCGATCAGCTAATGAAGGTAGGAATTGCTCTTCCCCCTCGCGCTCCTCCTCTTGGGGTTCCTCACAGTCATCTATTTGGAGATAAGTTTGTCAAGGATGTTTCCAAATATGTGGGTACCTTTACATCATTGGATAAGGCACAGTCAAATATCAAACAAGTTTTTCAGGCTGGCCTTTTCAATAGGCCAGCATGAGGCAGGGGCCGCTTGCCAGGCCGTTATTATTACAAAGGCCCTACCAGAGGTGGATATGGTCAGGGTAGAGGAGAGTGGCAATAGTCTACCAGGGGTGGCATATTCTACCTCATTAGACAACAATTCTACCAATGTCGCTTCAACACAGGCGGTCACAGAGCAGGATTCCAATCCCAAAATTCCACTGGTAAGAATTCTCGATACCTCAGTTATTCCACTCAAGGTAAGAATTCTCGATACCTCAGTTATTCCACTCAATTTAAAAGGGTTCAAAGGGTTGTACAATTCTTTAAATGGTTTTTGCAAAGCAATCAGTCATGTAGAGCCATCAGGTCACAAAGTACAATTACATGCTTCATACACTTTCAAACAGTGAACCACACATAATTTAACATTAGTACGAAATTCATTATACTCAATACAACGTGAAAAGGTTTTTGTTCTGCCAGTATTGGTAAAGGAAACTCCTTCTAGAATACATACTCTACCTGTTAAATCCAGGACCCTTACATCGAAAGTGCGTCTACAGGTGGATAAACAACAGCATATAGTCTTGCTCACTCCTCTTTGAAGGGCTCAGCCTTGATTCTGTTGGAGCTGATGTGCGAGTGCCCTCTCCTCCTGTCTTGGTCTCCAGTGATGCTCCTGGGTCCTCAATTCTTTCTCAACTATTGGAGGGCTCTTACGAAAGATGCGTGGATAGTGCAGACCGTTCAGAATTTCATCTGGAGTTTTTTTAGACTCCACGGCAAGTGACACTTCCCCAGCAGTTGCATTTTACCCTAAAAGAGAGTGCTTTTGTAGATGCAGAAATAGGATACCTGCTACAGAAGAATGCAGTGGCATACTGTGACAGCAGCACCCGGGGTTTCTGCAGCAGTGTTTTCCTAGTACAGAGAAGGGGAGGTGGACACAGGTTGGTTTTGAATTTGAGAGGTTTCAACCATTACATCATGTGCAACACATCAAGATGGAGGGCATCCAATCCATTTTTTAGCGGATCTACTGCGAAAAGGGGATTGGATGGTCTGGCTGGATGTCACGATTTGGCATTAGCAAGTGGGGAGTGGGTCTGACTACGCTGTTGCGTGTGAATGTGGTAAGAAAGGGGGACTACAAGTCCCATAAAGCCAAGAGCTTATTTTGTCCTACCTCTTTTTTCCCTTTCACTACTTAAACTCCTCCCTCCCATCACCTGGTGCTTGTCACCTGTATTCATAGTATGAGGAACCGCTTGTTCCGTGAACATCCTCCTTCAGAGAATTCCTGTTTTGGAAAGAAGGAATTTACCGGCGGATTCCAGGTCACTTCGACAAGTCTGTGCACATTTCTATCGCCTCGTTTCCTGTGAACGCGCTAGTACGCGAAACACTCGTGAAGCGTTATTCTTTATGAGCTGTTGAGAGACTCTGAGTATCCTTCCTCATTACGGGGGAATATTTATTTTTTGCCAATGGTTAAACTCGCGCTGGAAGCAGGTGTTATTGGAGACTTCTAACCAGGAAAAGAAATACCCGCTGTTGCCAGAACTCTGATACAGATAAGTACCATTTATGGTGACTTCTAGCTGAAACCTGAAAGGGTTGCCACAGTGCGTGCTCTTTTATTTTTTGGAACTTCGGAGGTGAAGAAACCGCCTTGATTTCCTTTTCTTTATTTTTTACCTTTTGTGCCTTTTTCTCTTGGAATGATTGTGGTAGCATATAAATGTAAGTGCAGTATATAAGCTTGACACTATATATATAGCACAAAAAACAACATAACAACCCTCTCTCTCTTGTTGTTTCTAATTAACTATATATATAGCATCAGGGTGGGTTAGGGTAGAAACTCATGTGTATTGTGTTGTGTCTTATATACAGGAAACACGAGGCGATCCTAGGAGTGAAGCCTACAACTCCAGGGTCCCACGCCACTGAGTGATCTCGCTGCTTCAACTTTATTGTTTTATTTGTCCCTTTTTCCCCTTCCCCTGTTGTGGTATGATCTGTGGAGTGAGTTTGTATATACTCGTAGGTGGTGCCATATAAGGGGAAAGGGTTACTTAGCGTCCTGCATCGCTCCTGCTGTATCTGGCTTTCAAGGTTAGTTAACCAGTCTCTGTTGTGACACTGGATCTCAAAGATGCATATCTGACCATTCCCATCTTTCCTCCCCGGTTGGAATATTTGGTCTTTCCTTTCAGGCTTTCTTCTGCACCTTGGTGTTTCACCAGGAGAATTAAGCCTGTGGTAGCCCATTGCAGAGAACAGGGAATACGCATTACTTACTTGGTCGAATTTCTCATCATGGCTCAGTCTCACTCTTTGCAGATCACAACATCTCTGTTACAGGATCTGGGTTTCTTCATCAATGGAACCAAATTGGTTCTCTGTCCCTCTCAGACAATAGATTTTCTGGGGTTTGTGATGGTCTCCCAGTCGCGCAACTGCGACTCCCCAAAACAAAATTGCAAAACTTGAAGAAGAAACTGAAGTCGATCCATTCCTGGGAAGTGGTCTCCTTGGGAGCGATTGTTCGCCTGGTCAGCCCACTGGCATCTTAAATCCAAGCCATTTTTCCATGCCCTTTTCATTATCGGGCTCTTCAACGATTAAAGATTTGACATCTTTTGAAAGGCCTGTCTTACACGGATCAGGTACCTCTGACAAAAGAAGTGAGTGATGAACTCCACTGGTGGTTGGGACATGTGGTTGCCTAGAACGGGAGGGCCATCTTCAGGTCCGAACTGGAGGTACTAATAGAATCAGATGCCAGCCGTTGGGGCTGGGGAGTGAGTTGCGGAGCTATCTCCACTGGAGGCAAGTGGGCTCTCCAATAATTGTCTCTTCATATCAACTGTCTAGAGCTGTTGGCAGGGTCCTTCGCGACCTGGTCCCTCTTCCTCAAGAAAATATCTTGTTGCATCCTTCACAGGGTGGACAATGTATCTGCTGTGAGGTACATCAACAAGCTGGGGGGCACGAGATCGCTCCCTATTGGTGGAGATTGCCATGGACTTTTGGCACTATTGCCTGAGTCATCAGATATCAGTAATAGCAGAGTACGTTCCGGGTCAATCCAAAACTGTGGCTAATTGGAACTCCTGGTATCTGACAGATTACAGCAATTGGCCGCTCAATCCACTCCTGTTACAGGAGATGCAATCCCTTTGGGGTCCTTGCACGGTGGATCTTATCGCCTCCAGGCTCAATTGCCAGCTACAGCCTTTCTTCAGCTGGAGGCTGGATCCGTTAGCAAAGGTGACAGAGGCCATTTTGCAGGACTGGTCTCCGACTCTGAATTATGCCTTTCCCCAGTTCATTCTCATCCCCAGGTTGGCGACTCAGATGCCTCATGAAATGGCGGAGGTAGTCTTGCTCACTCCTCTTTGAAAGGCTCAGCCTTGGTATTCGATTCTGTTGGAGCTGATGTGTGAGTGCCCTCTCCTCCTGTCTTGGTCTCAAGTGATGCCCCAGGGCCCTCACAGAGAATTGCACCAACTAATAATGTTGAAGCAGTTGTCCCTTATGGTCCGGAGGCTTTCAGGCAACAGTGGAATTTGCCAGGCATTTCGGAGGCAGCTTAAGGATTTATCCAACAGGCCTGGGCCCCCTCCATTAGAAAACTATACTCCTCACCATGGCGATGCTGGATGGGTTGGTGCCTGGAATGGCACTTGGATCTCATGGAGGCAGTGTTATCCCATGTTGAGAATTTTCTTTCTCACAAGGCTCAGTAGGTTTATCTTACAGGTCTGTGAATCATTTTTCATCTGCCATCTCTACTGGGCATACACAGGTTGATAGCAAGCCGATAGGTATGCACCTGGTTGTTTGTAAACTTCTTAAGGGTATTCGGGTTGCAAATCCTCCCAAAGTTAAGTATTCCTTTTTGTGGGATGTATCATTAGTCCTGGCTCTTTTTGAACAGTGACCAGATAATTCTCATTTATCTAGAAAACAGTTGTTGGCTAAGCTGGCTATGCTGTAGTTTATCCGCCTGTAGACGCACTTTGGATGCAAGAGTCCTGGATTTAACAGGTAGAGTATGTACTCTAGAAGGAGTTTCCTTCACCAATACTGGCAGAACAATAACCTTTTCACGTTGTATTGAGTATAATGAATTTCGTACTAATGTTAAATTATGTGTGGTTCACTGTTTGAAAGTGTATGAAGCATGTAATTGTACTTTGCGACCTGAAGGCTCTACATGATTGATTGCTTTGCAAAAACCATTTAAACCAGTTTCCGATGCCACAATTGCTAGATGGATGAAATCAATCATGGCAGAAGCTGATATTGATACGCAAGTCTTTGGGGCTTGTTCTGTTTGAGAGGCAATGGTGTCTAAATCCTTTTTGTTGGGTTCTACCATTCAGGAAATCATGATATGAACTGATTGGTCATTTCAATCTTAATTTAAACAGTTTCATTATAAAGCTGTGGGCGATGTAACTTCTGTGGTTTTCGATAAGCGTTAAACTAGCAATAATCGGAACCTCTTACCCTAACATAGAATATAAAATTGGGTAGCATTCGCACCAAGAATTTTCAATTCTATTTAGGACAAGGAGGCAAGGATTATCCTGCCCAATGTATGACTTATTATGATTGTTATGGTGAATTATTTGCCAGCCCATATATAGTCTGTGTTATATGGATGTTATAGGTCTTCTTTTCTTTCCACATTCAGATCAGAAATCGAAAGGATCCTGTTCCAGTATTCATGTTGGTGTTGACACTTTGTGTTTCTGTTGTTGGATGAGCTGTTGCTCCCATGTTGAGGATGGCCGCTGGAGGTGGCCCAACAGAAGCTGTTGATTCTTGTCACAGTTGGAGTTGACAGACTGTTCGGAGCAAAGAAAGAGGCTAGTAAAATGGAGATCGCTGCTCTTATATGGACTGCTGGACCATGACAGGTGGTTGTTTGCAGGGTTTCATGAAAAATTAGATTATTTGATGTTAAAATATTTTTCATTGGCTGCTGTGTTTTTTGAAGAAAAAGAAAGAGAAGCAATAATCCTCGCCTCTGTGTCCTTAATAGAACTGAAAATTCTTGGTGTGAATGCAATCAAATTATAAATTTGCACTTCCCTTTTGTACAGATGCATACTTATTGAGCCTTTCATTCAAGTAGTTGTAAGCATAGGATAAAACAATCATTTGCAATGCAATAGGTCTCGCATTAGTTAAATGTCAAGCTATTGGCTTTGCAAATGTAAAAGAAATGCGGCATCTGCCTGCCTTTGTGTTTTTTATATATTGACTTTTGTAGCAATGGTGGCACAACACACTTTAGCTTTAGATGTTTAAAGCTATAGAGCGGCGTGCTGCAATTGCTACAAATGTCGATGAATTGAAAAAAAAGTTGTGTAGCCGCCTTTTGTTACTATTTATTTACTATTGTAGCAACTGCAGCATGCCGCGCTTTAGCTTTAGATGTTTAAAGCTAAAGTGAGGCGTGCTGCCATTGCTACCAAAGTCAATAAATAGAAAAAAAGGCGGCCGCACAACTTTTTTCACCATTTTTTTATTCATGGGATCTTATGCATCCCTGTTTTGCTGTTTAACAAGCTTACAGATCAATTAAACCTCATTTTGACAGATAGACTTGGTGAGAGTAATGTAGGTGGAGATGGAAAAGCTCTATCTGCTGTTTGTTTCGCCATTGCCTTACCTGCTGGGCGTTGTTGGGCTACCTTCTCGGCGCCATCTCCCCTGTCACTACCGCCGCATCAGTAGACCCGCGAGGACTACACCGCCCAGTGCCCTTTGCGGCAGGAAGCCGCTCACGCCTCTTCCGCGCCAGGAGGCGCATTAAGACGGAGGAGAGCCCCGGTGGAGCGGGGGCTCTATCTGCTGTTTGTTTCGCCATTGCCTTACCTGCTGGGCGTTGTTGGGCTACCTTCTCGGCGCCATCTCCCCTGCCACTGCCGCCGCATCAGTAGACCCGCGAGGACTACACCGCCCAGTGCCCTTTGCGGCAGGAAGCCGCTCACGCCTCTTCCGCGCCAGGAGGCGCATTAAGACGGAGGAGAGCCCCGGTGGAGCGGGGGCTCTATCTGCTGTTTGTTTCGCCATTGCCTTACCTGCTGGGCGTTGTTGGGCTACCTTCTCGGCGCCATCTCCCCTGCCACTGCCGCCGCATCAGTAGACCCGCGAGGACTACACCGCTCAGTGCCCTTTGCGGCAGGAAGCCGCTCACGCCTCTTCTGCGCCCGGAGGCGCATTAAGACGGAGGAGAGCCCCTGCGTCGCGGGACGCGCGCGGGCGACGCCGGGCTAAGCCCGGGCAAAGGGCGGGCAGTCTGTGGCCGTCAGAGGCCGGGCCACCCCCCATTATATCCCTTGAGGAACTGTTATCGATAAGGCTGCCTACAGAAAGGTACTGTTGTTATCTGGATGTTAGCCGCCTGATTCAAATAGTGCTGTAACACAGCTACATAATAGTGGGCAACCTTAAGGTGGGACTATTGAGCGATAGTGATTGGGCCTCTGTTACATCTGTACTATATTTTATCACTAAAATGAGTAATCGGGGGGAAAAATTAAAAACTAAAATCCCAGCTACACGATCACATACTAAGCTGATGGCAGCAGAACCTCAACCCCTACCTACTTTGACTGCAATTGATAAAATGCTGCAACAGACCATTGGCGTTGTGGCGAATGCCATTGAGAATACGGAGAGAAGGCTATCGATCACACCATCATTATGCATGCAAAATCAGGGAAGAGACACCTCAACCACCATGACTGATGCTCTGGAGGCTAGCTCTTATTTGACATCGTCATATGTAGATTTGCCCTGCAGTCAGATGCCTGTAGAAATCTCTATAGACGCCCAAGATCGACCAATTATTCTGACCTCCCCCTCTCCTGAGAAATGGCTAGAAGCGCGTAAATCATGTTCAAGGAAAAAGAGAGAAAATATCCCAAACAAATTGGGTAAAAATAAATTGGCAAATCACGATCTGGTGACCCCGACTAGTAACTTGACCGGCCCAACATTAGGAATACCATGCTGGGTCGCTAATATGGTTGCCGATTTACAAGCATCCCTGGAGCGGACTATTGCTATCCAACTTAAACCTCTGGTGTCAAAACTCGACAAACTTATTTCTATCATGAATACTAAGCGGGGAGGGATAACTGAGTCAGTTAAACTACTGAGAAACCCTGAACCCCTTGTTACTGAAATTCCATCTCAAAATGATTCTAGCGACAGAGTAGCTGTAAATAAAAACTCCTCAGTACAGACTACCAATGTAGGAGCTATACTAAGCATCCAAAAGTCCATACATGTCCCATTGCAAGCTCTGCCTAGTACTAATTTCCAGAAGCAGACTAGCCAAATAGCAGGAAACTTGGCAAATGCCAGAGATAAAGTTACAGCAAAGACAAAAGAGGGTGAAAAGGGGGATAAAATTAGTTCACCATTGAAAAGAAATGTAACTCTAAGAGCTATCTCTCACCAGTTACCAACAATCAACCTACCCCCTGAAGCCCAACCATACGTAGTAGCACTTGCAGGAGTACCACCCCTAAGCGAGGGGAAAAGAGAAAGGGAGGCTGAGTTAAAAAACAAGTGCATTCAGTGGCTTAGGGTAAATAGACCCCTGCCAGTGAATGTCTCAGGTGAAATCCTGTTGGCTAGAAGAGTGGGTTGGATTGGGAGGGGCCCAAAGACAGTAGCAGGTGATGTAATAATTTTGAATTTTAGGGACGCCTCTGTTGTAGAGTATATTTGTAATACCCCACTCTACAGGCTAAATACGCAAATATGCCCATTGCACCTCTCGTATTTCTACCCTACTCCTAGTTTGGAACCTTGTCGCCCCAGAGTTACACATGATAACAGGGGGTGCCATCTTCCACCACATAGCACCACAAATAGGGGGACATTTAAGGAGGGCAGGTCTTCCTATGGCCCCCTATCTCCGCTACAGCCGCATTGGAACAGGTTTAGCGTGTTGGAAGAGGTGGATTGACTTAGATTAGGAGGAAATTCTACCCCACAAGTTACTAACGAAGCTCCTAGAAGGGTAGGGGTAATAGAGGGAAATGTCTTACCATCAACCTCTAGGGAGGATCCAAAAACCGACTACACATCAGGGGAAAGGACTAGCAATAGGGGGAGCAGGGCAACTGAGGGCTCTGAAAGTTTGGTGGAAGGATGCCTAAAACTGGTCTCATGGAATATAGCCGGGCTAAAAAATAAGCTGCACACTCCTGAGTGGGCCGCCTTTATGGCAAGATATGATATCTGCCTGATGCAAGAGACCTGGGCACTGGAAGAGAGTTCCAGTTCGACCTTTGCAACTTTCGACATCTTGGCAGTGTCCACAGGTAGAGGCCGCCCATCAGTTGGGTTATCAATTTGGATAGGCACTCATCTGGGTATCCAAGCAACCCAAATCCAAACAAATTCCCTGGATATCCAGTGTGTCTTATTAAAACCTCCAAGCAAACCCCCAGTAGCAATAATAAATATCTACTCGAGGCCATCTAGAAATGGGCAAGAATCGGATACAATCAAAGCCCTGAGCTCTTTTATCCTGGGGCTTGACTCCTCTACTGCAATAATTCTTGGCGGGGACTTCAACTGCCAATTTGAACCGTTGGGTAGCCTCGAACTGGGCGAACAAGATGAAGTTGATGTACTATGGCACATCCTGGAGCCTAATATTGCCCCGGTTAGAGTATAGACACCTCTGGTGCTCCAAGTAAAATCTCTCTACCTCGCAACATCTTTGCGGGCGTATAATGGGAGATTGGACCCTGACCGCCCAGCAATAGCAACATTCAACCGGGCAAGCCAAACATCCATCATTGATTATCTAATGGTGGATGCTAAAAATTGGGATAAGTTGAAGGAATTTAGAGTTGTACAAAGACAGGATAGCGACCACAATGCCCTGGTCCTAACCTTTAAGCCAGGGTCCTTTGGACTAACTAATCCTGACCCTAAATCCGCCATGACGATGACCCCCCTCATGTTGACTAATAATAGAAGGAGGGTTAAATGGCCTCATCTTGCAGACTCACCCTCACAGCTTGCAAAAATGTATCAACTTGCAATCCCCCTTATAGCCCAGATGGGCGATTCGATTGGCCGACAGCAGGCACTATATACACATATTTGTGTAAACAAAAGGGTATGCAGTTCCTAAGGTTAGCGCAGTGTGTGTTAGAATCACTCCAGGTACCAGGGTGATGCTGTGAAATTCATGGAATGGTTAGGAGTGGATAGTACTCCTTCTGGAAAAGAAGACCCTCACACACCCAACAAGCGGGTGTCTTGCTTCATCACCGGGTCTTTGCTCCTTATCGGGCCGGCGGTGCAATGCCCGATCAGGCACCCAATGGGGCCTTCCTGTCGGAGATCTTTATTTCCAACGCCGATGAGTGAGGTGTGTGGGGGGGGGAAAGTTAGTTATAGTAAATGGTGTAGGTGCAAGTGAGGTGAAAGGTAAGTGTACTAAAACAGGGGTAGGTGATCCACTTCAAACAATTTTAATAAAGCATGGTCACCACCCTGATTAAAATCAAATAATCCGCACATCTCTCACCATTAGGTATGTGAGTAAACATGCTAAAAGGATAGAAGGGTCGACATGTTTCTTGCCTTGTATTATATTAAATGGCAATTCTTCAGGACCAATAAACAAACATATACGGCTACCTGCACCTTTTTGGTGGTGGCCACAACCTCTAAGAGGTATCAGTGGTGGACACACATACAGCACCCTAAAAACGTGTGTTTGTTTTTTATCTACTCTCCTCCTTCTAGGACACTAAAATTTAGTGCCTTCCTACCCTGGCCTCATATTCTTCACAGCCTATGAGGGTGAGTTGATGCGATACGACTCTCGATAATTTGACGCAGCCTCGCTTGGGTTGGTCTTTGAGGTGGTTTATAATTAATTTACTGCTGACAGCCATGAATAAGTCCTACAAACATCTGCTCACAATCGACGCATGCCACGGTTTCAATTCTGACATCACCTATTGTCTTAAGTTAACCTGATGCCTCGGATTGGTTTTTATGACAATGCTTTTATTTGTTACTTTCTGTTTCTTCCACAGGTTGATACCTCTTAGAGGTTGTGGCCACCACCAAAAAGGTGCAGGTAGCCGTATATGTTTGTTTATTGGTCCTGAAGAATTGCCATTTAATATAATACAAGGCAAGAAACATGTCGACCCTTCTATCCTTTTAGCACGTTTACTCACATACCTAATGGTGAGAGATGTGCGGATTATTTGATTTTAATCAGGGTGGTGACCATGCTTTATTAAAATTGTTTGAAGTGGATCACCTACCCCTGTTTTAGTACACTTACCTTTCACCTCACTTGCACCTACACCATTTACTATAACTAACTTTTCCCCCCCACACACATCACTCATCGGCGTTGGAAATAAAGATCTCCGACAGGAAGGCCCCATTGGGTGCCTGATCGGGCATTGCACCGCCGGCCCGATAAGGAGCAAAGACCCGGTGATGAAGCAAGACACCCGCTTGTTGGGTGTGTGAGGGTCTTCTTTTCCAGAAGGAGTACTATCCACTCCTAACCATTCCATCAATTTCACAGCATCACCCTGGTACCTGGAGTGATTCTAACACACACTGCGCTAACCTTAGGAACTGCATACTCTTTTGTTTAAACTGATTGATGGGCATGTATGCTGGACCTGCAATAATAATAAGCTAGTTTATTAATATTAAGCCCCCCCCTTTTCCCCCTATTTGTTTGAGACTAGATACACATAAGCAGTTAGTTGCGGTATTAGGGGATGTGTTTATCCCTGTAAGTAGAACTAAGAGGCGTGTGCCGAAAACGCACCCCTGGTTTGATGATGCCTGCAGGAAATTAAAAAAGGAGCTTCTTGCGGCAATTAAATCGAAAGATAACGTGAATATTAGGGCTACTAGATTGATGTATAAAAAGGAGCTGTCTAGGGGCAAGAGAGAGTGGGAAGAAGCCAGGTGGGAAGAACTGAGGGGTGCCCTCGTGACAAAGGATGCCAAATTATTCTGGGCATTGGTAAATTTTGCTGTGAGAGATAGAGGGGAGACTTTTTTACCAAATATTGCTCCCTCAGTGTGGGAGGCGCATTTTGCTGCACTCTACACTAGTCCTCTGGCAGATACACCTGAACACTTAGATAGGACTATGACATCAGAGCTAGATGATCCTCTCTGTACTTCCCCAGCCCTAGAGCTCCCGCACGAGTGTCGACTGCGGGGGGCCTTGGACTTGGGATACCAGACAGGCCAGTGGGATACCGGGGTGAGGGTGGCTTCTGGAAGTGTTGAGAGTATCTCAGTTAAGGAAGTAGAATCCGCGATTGCTAGGCAGCTCCCTAATAAAGCACCAGGCCTTGATAGGGTACCGGGTGACCTCTTTCGTTCCCAGCCAAAAATCTGGGCACCATACCTGGCCGTATTGTTTAATGCAGTTCTGTTGGGAGCCAAGCTACCAGACACCTGGGTGGGGGCTGAGATCGTCCCCATTTTTAAAAAGGGCTGCCCTTTAGTGCCTTCAAATTATAGGCCGATTAGTCTCTTGGATACCACCCAGAAACTAATGGGCCGGATCCTCCTCGATAGAATACTTAGGTGAGCGGATGAGCACGAAGTAATGACCACCCTTCAGGCCGGCTTTAGATCTGGGATCTCGACCCTGGACCAACTCTTTAGGCTACAGGTCCTTTTCTGGAAGACTGTAAGTGTTGAGGGTGGCAGCCTCTACCTGGTCTTCGTAGACCTGCGGGCCGCCTTCGACCTTGTGCCCAGGGAGAATCTATGGAGGGTCTTGAAAGAACTAGACCTCCCGCCCTATCTATTGGACATCCTGAAGCGCTTCCATGAAGGGAACTATGCCCAGGTCAGGTGCGGGAAGAACGGGGAATTACCAGCCCGCTTCCCTGTAACCAGAGGAGTACGCCAGGGCTGCGCCCTGGCCCCTACGCTTTTTAGTCTGTACATAAATGGCCTAGTGGGTGAACTAGATAGTGTTAGGGATAGTGATGCCCCTTGATTGGCGTCAGGTCGGGTGCCTGCTCTGATGTTCGCAGACGATACCTTATTGTTGTCTCGAACATCAACAGGCATCCAACGGGTTCTGGATGGTTTTGTATCATTCTGCGCCTTGCGGGGACTTGAGATTAATTTAGAGAAGACAAAGTTCATGATCTTTAGTCCCCCGAAACGCACCCGCCCTAGCCCTGTGCTAAATAGCACCCTGCTTGAAAGGGTCAGAACTTTTGTATACCTGGGCGTTACCCTGACTGAAGATTTCTGCTGGGGCCCCCAGGTAGCCAAATCTGCCCTGAGGCTTTCACAGATGGTAGGGGGCATTGGCAAGTTTCAGAGCACAACCCAATTTAAGCCAGTCTCCCCAGTGCTTGAAATTTACGGCGCTCAAGCCAGACCTGCTGTAATGTATGGTGCCGAACTCTGGGGCCATACGCGCACATCAAGCCTTCTTAGGGTTGAGCAGGCATTTATGAGGAATTTGTTAGGCCTCCCCCAGGGTACCCCGCTCACACCCTTGAGACTAGATCTAGGTCTAGAGCCCATTTCAGAATTGTTAGCGGCTCGACCTCTCCTGTATTGGAGAAGGCTCTGGACAGTACCTGAGCTTGCTGATTATAGAGCTGAGTTTTCTGCAGTTTGGGTGCGGTTGAAGAGCAAAAATATACCCTGGCTATCCCATATTAAAGCTGTTGCATACCAAATAGGTTTGCCCCAATTATGGGAGAACCCAGAGGAGAGCTGTCCAGCGGTGCGGAGAACTGAGCTGCTGGCCTCCTTGAGACAGTACAATTTAAGTTTGTTGCATTGTTCGTCAACTATGGGTAGGTTGTCCATAGAATTTCTGCAGGTAAAACTTGTGCCCAGGAGGGAGGAATTTCTGGATTTAATACAACCTCCCACGGCAAGAAAACTATACACACAACTAAGACATGGCTGTCTGCCAATTGGGGCACTGACTTGCAAATGGGCTGGACGAGAAGAGGGAATTTGCCCAGCTTGTAACAACAGCAAAGAAGATATGGTCCATGTTTTATTCTTCTGCCCTGCCTATAGTGCAATACGAAGATCTTGGTTGGCACCATTGTGCAGAAATCTGGGCCTAAAACAATGTGCTCAAGCCTGTAGAATTTTAAGATATGATACTTCACCTCCCATTGTGTTTTCTGTCTCTTGTTTTCTATATGGTATGTGGCGTAGAAGGTCTACTTTGATTAACTGTCTTAAATTGTGATTAACTGCAATGATTGTCATTCCTCATTCGATAACTTATTGTTTAATAATTTTTTTAATTAAGGTTTTCAACTATTTATGTATTTTATCTTGTATGTACATATTTTAACTGTGCTTTCATGGTCTTTGACCGAAATAAAGTTATCAAGAGGGAAAAGCAACAAGACTTGGCAAAGAAAGCACAAACCTGAAGCGACAACACTAACATGAAGGGACAGGTGTAAAACAACAGGCTGACACCGCTGCAATGAAACAAAGAAAAAGGTACAGGAGCAGAGGGGGAAAGGGGATGATGTGCCTTACGTGATTGCACTACTGAGTAAATGGGTGGCAAGCAAGGGTCTTGTGATGGATGACGGTGGAAGCAAAGGAGGGTTGATCAAGCCCACGATCTGCCCTATAATCAGCATAGTTGGTTGATAAACACTGCCTTTCAGTGGTCTTTGGTCTGGGTGCTGGGCATGACGAATGCTGCTTAATTGAATGGACCAAGGTTTACCGATCCTACTGAACTAGATAAACAGCTCTGTCAGGGACCCACCCTACAAAAAGAATCGATTAAAACAAGGCAGGTGAAAGAGCGCCCTGGCTGTGCCAACAGACCGCAGGTGCCAATCTGCACAAGCTGTTGCGGAGGTTAATTTCTGCACACATTTAGCAAAGAACCAAAAAACCAATAGTCGAAGGTGAAACGTTCCAAGCCAAAAATATTGCAAACAAAAAGTAAGACGGCGCAGGCAGAAACAAGCTAACCACTTTACAACCATACTCTTCTCCTCAGATGACCTAAATAATATGGTGAAAAGGTGGGGTTGAAAATTCTTCCACTTTGACTGAAAGTCCTTCACTTTTATATTTGCGCTAAACGATTGCTTTATTTACATTTTCAAGAGGCTAATACATTAGCTGCTGTAAACCTGAAACGGAAAACGGCTCTGTCATGGTTTTAGGCGGGGGTTGCACAGGCGAGACTGAGGTATTCTGCTGTATAAACGGCACACTTGTGGCTGTTATGTGCACAGTGATGCAATTAGCACTGCTTGTTGGCCGCTGATACGGCTCTCTGGGGTATAACCTGAGCGGTGTTTAGACTTTGTCCAGGTCTGAAGGAATGCACAGAAGGAGGGTGTGGTGATGTACTGAGATCTGAACAGCCTTGAAAACAAAACAAGTCACTGGACCTGGATTTTGTCTGGTGATCACAAGATGTCTTCAGAGTAAAAATGTTCTAAGACTGTTGTTGCGAAGAATACAACAGCATTATATTTTGTGGAGCGATTTATGTAGTTGTTACGTGCAGTGCTTTAAATGGAAATATAAATTCAGGTACTCAATGTTTAGAGTACCTGGTGCTCATGAGAAGTTGTGCACCCGCCTTTGTTTTCCTGTTTATTTACTATTGTAGCAACGGCGGCAAGCCGCGCTTTAGTTTTAGATGTATAAAGATAACGCACTACATGCCGCCATTGCCACGAAAGTCAATGCAGTGTTGCGCAAAGTGTGGGCATGCCACAGGAAGAACAGCAGTAATGGCAGGAGGGAGGAGGTTCGAGCGAGGGGGCAACAGATGGCCAACCAAAAAAAAAAACTATTGGTGATGTCTGCTGGGAAGGAAGCAAGCACACAATGGCGGGACAGTATTGGACAACCAGAGTAAAGGAATTTAGAAAAGGCAGGTCAACTAACCAAACAGAAGCGCTGGGTGTGTTGAATGCCCCTTTCCTAAATACAGCATGTCTCGATGAACCAGTACAAGCGCTGCCTAGGCAAGACCTAGAAATATGGCAATTATGGAATTTACTGGCGTTTTAAAAATTCTAACGGAGTGTAGAGGCTATAAACATAAACCATGAATAAAGTACAATACAAGAATGAATTCTAAAATTTACGTTTTAGAAACTAAAACATAGAAGTTTATAACTAAATATATGAAAGGCTAAATAATATTTTCAGATCCATACCTACCTGCACAGCAAATGACGGCAGTAGCACCGTTTTCCTCAACAATCTCACTCACTTTTACATACATAGGGAAATGCTGGCATGCTAAAAGCTCAGTACTGCCACTTCCTATTCCGATACGTAGCGTGAAACAGTTCTTTTCGAGAACTCTGGGTAATAACGTATACTTGGTGATGCGGTGTCTTTGCTGTTTACAACACTGTTTCTATGTCTATGATGAGATGAGCTCTCGGTGTGCAGCCATCTTGGACTAAACTAATTATCCATATGCGCGGGTGTGTTTCTATAGAACAGAGTGGGAACTTTATAGTTAGAGTGTCTCAAGACTTTAGCACAAACGAAACAATTAATAAAAGAAGATAGCGTGATGTATATTTTGCTTACGTTATAAGTTGGTCCCGAAGCAGATACAGTTTGCTCGGAAGAAGTTTAATACCCCCGCGGCCAAGTTTGGTAGGATCCTTTTCTGTCTCGCGCCGGGTGTAGCGCACATGGCCTACTGATTCCATCTCGGCCCAGAAAGCGGGATATTAGTCAAAATTGCTACCGAGGAGATTCCGGGTCCGGTGGAGGGGCTAGGTGAAGAACTAGAGGAAGCTGACTGTAACAAAGAGGAGTCCGAGATGGCGGTAAAGAAGGAGCCGCCTGAGAATGTGGATCCTCCTGCAGATACCGAACCCGGGGAGGACGCAGCAGGACCTGACGAGTCCGGGGAGGAGGAGGAGGAAGAGGGAGCAGAGGAAGGAGAACATGCTGAAGGGGCCCCGGAGCCTCCCGACGAGGAGGATGCGTCAGATGAGGATGAAGAGGAGGAACAACACGATGATGATGGGGTGTGTTTCAGCGACCCAGAGGACTTTGTGGATGATATCAGCGAGGAGGGTGAGACTACCGTCTGTTAATGCGAAGGGGATCTGGGGTCTGAGAGATGAAGACCCGTGGGTGCTAGTACCAAGGGGAGAGTGATGTAGTAGTAAAAGGAAGAGAGATCAGTGACAGCACCAGCCATCTGGAAGGGGGATGCACATATCAGAAGAAGGCAGGTGGTCGTACCTATGGAGTTTATTCTTGTGCAGGTGTATTCGTGTGCCAGGGCGGAACACAGGTAGTACTGTATGTAGGCTTTAAGAAACTAGCTGCTTCGGTTTTATTTAATGCAGTTTTATATTGCGCGAACTTTACCCAAAGGTATCGGAGGGCTTTACAAAATAACCAGGTAAGTTACAAAAGGTACACAAGATAGGCTAAACTAGCAAACAAGTTACATATATACAGTTCCTACCAAGGTACACAAAATAGGTTGAGCATGCTAACAAGTTACATATATGCAGTTACAAAGCTAACAAGTTGCATATTTATATTGTAAAAAAATAAAAGGTGTTCGCGTTAAGTTAAAGCAAGAGTAAAGTGCATATTCACACAGTTGACCTCACGTGAGTACTAGATTGCCGTAAGGGACAAGGAATGGGTTGCATTATTCCAGGAAGTGCCTTTGGAGGAGGAGAATTTAAATATTATTTTGAAGATCCAGAAAGCGGTGGTGGTGGTTCAGAGGGATGAGGAAGTGAGTTCCAGATTCTGGCCGCATTACCAGAGAAGGATTGAACCAGACGTCTTTCCCTTTTGAAGGTAGGAGGTTCAAGCAGGATGTTTTCTGCAATCGTGAAGGTATAGAGCTGCCTGAGATGTTGAGTTTATTAGCCAGATAGCGTGAGGTGGAGGTGTGCAAGGCTTTGTGGGGAGAGCAGGTACGACCTGGATTGATAACATTTGCTGTAAGTTCGTTTTTTTAGTAGGACCAGGAATGGAGATATGGTGCCTTTGTGACATGCGAGGTAGCAGAATCAAAAGTATGGGTTGTCGGTAACCGGTTTATGTGCATTGCTCATCAAATTGATGTAACAAAAGTATTTGCTTTTCCGCTTTCTGGCAATCTTGCTCTGTTACTCTGCAGGCTGCCTAAATGTTGTTGGCGATTGGTGACTTAGGTCGGTTGGTGGCTGTGTAAATTGGATGCAAAGTGTAGTGTTCGTTTGCACTAATGTGTAGTTTTGTCTTGGTTATGTGGAAGGGTGCATGGATGTTCAGGTGTTAAGTACATGTTGCCATTAAAAAGAACGGGACAGTCTTACATCTGTTGTCCAGTGTATGGGAATAGTGTTATTTCTTGCTCTCTTTTACTGTTCAGATTGCCTGCCCGGTGATACGTGAGTTGAATATGTGTGTGGAGTGTTGACAGTAAATATTTGTTGGGTGTGAAGGATGTGCCGCAAGTCCTTTCTTCTAGTGGGGGGTGTTACACCTACACCTCAAGACTTTCTGTTGGAGCATAAGGAATCTGACGTTATATAAATATAAATTCTACACGAGTTGGTGAGCCCTGCCTTGTGACTAACCACTAACTTACATTCTAATAAGCTTAGTCTTGGTAAGGATTGTTGTGAGAGGAGAGTCAGTAATTATGAAGCATATCGTCTATAATGGAGACGTTCCCAGTTCATCAAGAAGTCGATGGCATGTGAGGGTAGGTGACTTGAACGCCTGTTAAAATGTGGAGCGTGCCTTAAGGTGTGGTAAAGACCAGTAAGTAAGACATTTTTATTGTACAGTTAAAACCATTACAAATGTATATCACAAAAAACATTTTCTTGGTGGCAATTTAGATCAAGATAAAAACAACGGTTTAAAATACGTAAAGACGAGTAAGATTATGGTTACGATGCACCCCGTATTTTCTAATGCTTTCAGGCTCATATAAGCTAGTCGGTGCAACATTTCCCCTCCTTTCTGTTAAGCATACATATATAATGCCTCGGTACCAAAGTGGCTTGTTTACCATGTTTTATTAACTTTGCTAAATTAATATAAATATGACTTTACACACGTCAGTGGTTGAGTTTTGGGGTACTATTACAGTAATAGTATGGTGGTATGCATCTTAAGTTGCCAACTTTGTTGTATTTGTGTTTTTAGAGATATTAATAACATTTGTTCGTGATAGAGGCTGTTTTTCTTTGCGTTGAGATGCCTTCTAGTGCTCCAATTATCTGTGTGATGAAACGAGTTGTTGAGTTCATCACGCCTAATTTGAGTTGAACCCTTTACCAAGCCACATTGTACAACAAGTGAGATACTTGAAACCCTTGACAAGAAAAAAAACAACCCTTAGAGATAAGTAAGGTAACAAAACCTGTACTAACAGCATGCTTAAACGTGCCCCAAAGTCACTTTTGAACAATTGCTGCTGCCTGAAATTGTACCATGTTGTGCCTCAGCATCCAGTTTAGCGACTGGCAGATGCTAAACACATTTCCTACTAATACCATTTTTTTGTTTTCCTAGCAGCAATGGTGCTATGTTTTGATCAACTCTAGACTGTTCATTACTTACGCTAAAGCTCCTTAATGGATGTCCTTATTATAATGGAGCCATAAGTTATTGATCTGATTACAGTAATATTAAACTAAGATCAATAAATTACAAAATGATGTGCAACTTAGTCAAGTCCAGGTTCAGTCTGGTTTGCCTGGGCTAGCTCTATCTTCCATCTTGTGAGGCCAAGCAAGTGAGGATCAACTCTGGAATCTAGATTTGTCTGCTGAAAATCAGAACGTTGTTACCTTAATTTTGTTTAACTGGTAAGGGTCCACTCTCTAACCACTGACAGACATGATGTAAGGTGAAATTATGACTTTTTACCTGGTAGGGTGTCCCTCTCTGGTCATATAGAATATCAGTTTCATGTCTTAAGTGTACATATAGAAACAAGCCACCAGAGGCTGCATTTAGATGTTAAATGGCAGAGGGCAAAGATTAGATTACTGCACAAAGCCCAATTTAGGTCACGACCCGTTGAGGTAAAAGGAGTTAGTGATCGCAGTTTGGATCACAATGAGAGTAAAGATCTAAAATCTAGTTTGCAGGTCTTGGCATCTGATGGTTTTGAGTCTCCAGGATCATTGGTTGATCTCAAATAGCTGGTGGTGGTTCTACCTGACTACCAACTTTGCCTTCCGTTGCATATTGTTTGGGAGAGTGAATTCCAAAAACTCTACACTTAATCAGATTCTGAGTTTGAACCCTGTTTGGGTAATTGACCACCCCCATTATTTGCAATTATAACAGTACAGACTTTTCTAATGAAAAAGTTAATTACTATTGATAACCTTCTTTCTAGTGAATATTCTACCTAACTGCAGATTTCTCACCTTGTGAAGTCCCGCCGACACCAGCCTTAATCCAAAGAATGTTCTCAGCAATTTTCTTGCACGTCTACAGATGGCATCCTTCCGTCCACTTTGGGTCCGTCCCATCTGGAATATTGCCTTGAGACCCTTAAATAGCCACCACCTCCCCTCGATGTCAGTTTCTTTCTGATCTCTGTCCACTTAGTCCGCCACAAGCCCTTAAAAATCTCATTGTGATGGTGTGCAGATCTCTAGACTGGAATCTTTTATCAGTATGAACTAGATGAGTCAATTACACAGAATATGGAGACGGGTGGGTCATTGAGAAATATGCGGTTACATTGAGTATCCATCATAAAGAACATTTTTCTTCAGGTGTATACTCCTAACAACAGATTCCTCATCTTGGGAATAGATACCAAAGCAGTACCTCCCCAGGTTATGTACTGTGGAAATGCTCAGACCAGTAAATCCTGCAAGAAAGACCGAGCAATGTGCCCCTTCTGGTGGAACTGGCCATCTAAGCAGTTATGCTTTGTGAACGTATGACTGAAGCCACATGAGCAGCCTGGCAAATGTCCAAGACTGCACATTTTGCATCAGCGCAGTGATAATTACTTTAGCTCTAGTAGAATGAACACATTAGTCTTTCAGGGTTTGCTTCTATGCCAGATCTTGATGCACAGTACTATCCACCTCAAGATGGTCCTCTTCTGGCTGCTTCCATTTTCTCGCCTCATAAAAGCCCACAAAGCGCTGATCTCCCACCCAGTGTTCTCTGGTGTAGTCAACATAGAAGCCCAGACCTGTCCTGCGGTTTAGGCAATGGAGTCAGTCTTTCTCCTTGAAGGTATGAGGTAGGGCGAAGAAAGTTGGTAGGTTGATGGACGCCCCTATATGGAAGGGCATGATAACTTCTATGAGGAAAAGCAGCTTTTGTCCAAAGAACCTGTTTGTACGTAAAAAAGTTTGTATATGGATGCTGGTCCATCAGTTTGCAGTTCGCTCGTGTTACGAACTGAGGTAATCTCAATGAGAAATGCAGTTTTCAGCGTCTGGAGACATGAGTAACAACTGTGCATCTGTTCAAATCGGACGCACATAAGAAAAGTAAGAACCAAATTAACGTCCCATTGTGACATGAGAAAATGTTGTTGGCTGGAACGTGAATCTGCCCTTTAAAGAAACTAATCACAAGAGGTGATTTAAAAATAGATAGTTGTCAGGTTGATATCTGCCCTTTTGACCTTTTTACAAGTAACCTGTACCTTTTGCCGCAGCAAGGCCTTGCTGGGTTAAAGAAAGACCTAATAATGAAGTCCACTTTCTATGCCTGAAGAGGTTGATTGTTGCAGGAGGGACACCAGACAAAAAACTTTTCCCCGCATCCTGTATAAGCCGTTTTGGTTGAAGAACACATGTCTGCCAACTACTTCAGAATCAAGATTAAAAGCCACCAACTGTCACCCCTCAATCTCTACGCATGGAGATGTAAGTTGTACTGGCTCTGGTGTAAGACCCTGCTCTGCTGCTACTAAAAGAGATCCTCACGAAGGGGCGCCCATATTGGAGGAGAAATGTTCATGGGCAGAAGTTCTGAGTAATACTAACATTTCTCACCCACTCTAGCGCTACTAGGATGACCTGGGCTTGGTTTTTCCTGATTTTTTTTTTTTCTGTTCTGTTTATTACATTTTACATTTAATAGTACAGTTGACAGACATATATATTGCCATATAGAACCAGTAGGCAATCTACGAGATAGTATTTAACATAGCAGCGCATTGACATGAAGACATAACTGTCATCAACTCTATCTTGTTAACAGCAAATATCATACCCCAGGCTACACACACAGTTAAGAATCTTTCTGCATAACAGCTTTTCCTGCTTGCACTACAGTATAGACAAACTTTACATGTACATATTAATTACATATATACATTTTGTATGGCTTCACTCTACCATGTCACTTCAATTAGCTAATGGATCAAACGACCTTATAGATAACATTAAACCAATAACACAACCAGCAGGAGGGGTAGGGAAAGAGAGCAGGATCTTCACATAGGTGGGTGATAACATTCTTTGATAAGTGCAGGAAAGTACCATTTATACAATCGCACATTTGCATACTGTAACTACTTTAAATTAATAAATGCCAGTTTGGGGTATATGGGGCATACCATACCTTCCAGTTCACAATTCGGGCCACATTACGATTTGGTCTTTCCTGATCTTATTCAGAACTCTGGGCAGGAGGGTTTGCAAGAGTCCAGAGCTCAAATCCAATCCAAAGGCATCTATGAACAAGAGTTGCCTTAGGAAAACGTGGACAGTACGCATTTTCTGCAGTGGCAAAATCATGGAGCCAATGTTCTCCCCATTGCTGAAAGGCTGCCTGTGCCACCTCCAGAGTGAAGTAACCATTTGTGAACTGGTAGGTAACGTTCTTCTTGGTGTTCAGTGATCCTGCCTGATGTACCGTCAGGGAGATGTCCAGACTATTCAGCCACCTCCAAAGGTGCAAATACTCGTGGCACAGGATCTTCGACCCCACTCCGTCTTGTTTGTTGCAGTACCGTGTGGTGGTAGTGTTGTCTGAGAAAACCAGCACCCCATACCCCCTTGATTGAGGAAAGAATGCTTTCAGTACAAAGTGTAAAACTCGCAGCTCCTACAAGTTGATGTGGGGATGGGCTTCTGCTGTAAACGAGAACCATCCGATCTCGCCCTCTGCCAGATGCTGTGATGCATCCATCACGACCATTAACTCTGTGGGGTCCAGAAAAGGACCTGTCGCTGTTCCCATTGCTCTATAGTAATCACTGCTGAAGGTCTTTTACCATCTTCCTTTGACACCTGGATCTGATCGGTTCCCTTGGTGCTGAGCCCAGTGAGACTTCAAATCGCACTGCAGAGCTAGCATGTGCCACCTGGCTTGGCCCAGAAGCAGGATGTGGGAAGCCAAGAATCCCCAACCACTCAAGGTTGAAACATTAATCATGGCCCGAATGGCCTGGGCTCTCTGAGGAAGAGTAACAGCTTGATGGGGGACGCACTGTGTCCAGAATTCTTTCAATGAAGAGAAGTCTCTGATAAGCAGCACGTTGATTTAAGAATTTAACTACAGGTTGGCTGCTGGCTGGAGGTGGTTTACGACTTGTTGTGGTGAGCCCACCTTTAGCAGCCAGTAGTCTAGGTATGGATAAGACTGGTATTCCCCCCTGTGCAGATGAACTATGACTAGCACAGTCACTTTTCTGAACACCCGAGGTGCACTGGTAAGGCCGAAGGGAAGCACCAAGAACTGAAAGTGCTCTTGGCCTACTTGAAACTTCTGGTATCTGTTGGACTGCAGGGCGGGAATGTAGAAGTAAACATGCTGCTGGTCCAACACCACCAGTCTTCTGGAGCTAAGGCAGACTGAACTTGGGCCAGAGGGAGCATTTTGACCTTGTCCCAGAGGGTGAGGGTTGAGAATAGGGCAGATGTCTCCATCCTTCTTTGGCACTATCGAGTGATTTCAGACGCTGGCAACTTCTCTGTGGCTTCCTTGCCCAAAGAAGCTTGATCTGATTCTGGGAGTGTGGACAAGTGGCACTTGGAGGCAAAATTGGTGGCATGTTGGGGGAATGGTCGAAAAGGGAAGGCAATAACTGTTCTGGACAATTTAGAGCACTCTGGACAGATGTGAAGCTCTTCCACCTGGAGAGGTAAAGGTGAATTTACTTCCTATTGCACGATCGTGCGCAGCCAAGGACTGATTAGAGCATTTTTCTTGCAGCATGGGGCCGGTGTGAGTTTAAGTAGCTCGTTGCAACCGGAGGCCTCTAGTCTGCCTGCCGGGTCCCCGGACTCTGTCTCAAAAAGGCATTGGAGACATGTTGCTGTTGTGGCAAGGTGTGATGCTGCCTCTTTTGGAATTCCTTTCCGAAGCCATGAAGGGACGAAACACCAGTGTGGGTGGTGTTAACTCAAGGAAGCATGCTGTCTCTTGACTTTTTTCAAAGCGCTCCCGGGCTGAGCCTGTCATGTCTCAAAAGAGACGTTTGCCATTGAATGGCAGGCCCTTAGGGGGCTGTTGGACGTGTCTCAAACTCTGTGGAGTGAATTCAAGCATGGCACCGAAGTACCACACTAGCTGCCCTACTCAAACAGTAGGTGATGTCCAGACCTGGCAGGTGGAGTGCTTTGCTGTGTCATGACTATTTTGGATAAGGTGTTGAATATTGGGCCGGATGATATCTGGCATATTTGTCCCCCACCATGTCCTATAATGCATGCAGGTATCTCATTAGGAGGGTGCTGATGTTCACTGACCTAAGTGTAAGGTTGGCTGAGGATAACATTCGTATAGCGAAATGCCTCAGGTTTCAACTATTTCTGGTGGGGGGTGATCAGTAACTCATTTGGGTTAAGTCGAATAATGGAGGCCTTCACAACTAGGCTCCCCAGAGTAGGCTGAAGGGGGAAGATAAGGTCCCCAGAGCAGGCTGTGCAACCTTGCAATTTGACTGTTGACTTGGTGCAAGCTTTTGACTTTGCCCAGGTACCCGTCAGTGTGTCTTTGAGGGCCTCATTGAATGGTAGGAGAGGGTCTTGAAATGTTTGGCCAGGATGAAGGACCTCTAAGAGCATTAGTATTGATTTCAGTAGGGGGTAATATAAGGTCCAAGACCTTTGCTGCATAAACTACATGCAGGAAACAATTTTGTTTTATCTGGCCTATGTAGTTAAAGACAGATCTAGAAGAAATCTGAGCTGTGCAGTGGACACTATATGTTCTGTGCCAAACTGAGATATTAGTAAATGTTTAATGTAGTCTCAGCCTGCAGATTAAGTTTGTTTCCAGTGTGACTTGATGAGCAAAGTGTGAGGTAACTCCAAAGGGCTACATTTTAAAAGGAATAATATGTGTCGATGAACAGGCAGACTCTTTGGTTGCTTGGACTCGCAGCTTTATTTCAGTGAGCCACCACACCCACCGTTGTTGGGATAGACTCTCCTCCTTGCAGTTGTTACTGCTCTAGTTAGAAAGCAACTTGTCAATAAAAATGCAAATGTAATTCTCAAGAGGATTGAGAAGATGGAAGTTGGTGGAGGGCACATTGATCAAGTTTGACCAAAAGCATTTGGTTCTGTAGAATTAGATGGTTTCTCTGTCAGCTGGGCTTATTCTGGCCAATATGGCGAGACTAATGATAGGTGTGATGTATGGATAAAAATGTAGGATCAGAAGGCGTAAATGGCTGAACAATGCCTGATTTGGTGGCAAAGATAACAGATAATTAGGTAATGGCAGTAAAAAGCCATTGTTTTTTGGGAAAACCCATGGATGCCTGTGAACAACTACAGTTTTCTACATATAGGGTTAGACTGTGACGTCTTCCTTTTCTAACACTTGAAGGAACCCAATCTGGGTAAGCTATCCTGTACTTTTTACACCTACTGCTGCTCAGGATGAGTCGTGGCAGTGCTCATGACCGGAATGGGACCTCCTTTTTGGTGTTTTTCCTTACTTTTTTCACCTCTCCGTTGTTCATAGTAACAGTTTCCCCATTGAAAAGAGGAGCGCACATAACTGTGTGGAATCCCCATAGATATTGTCTACAATAGTATGTAGGGTTAGTGGCATTGAACCACAGAATAGTCCATTTCAGTTTGGTCTTCAGAAGGACCAACAAGTACCCAATAATATCATGTGATCTTCATTTTTTGCAATCATCCTATTGATTGTGGATATCTGTAAAAGCATACCAGCCTTTACAGTTACTGGTGGTGGGGTTTTGAGGAGGGGTAGTTCAGATTCAAACAAGAATAGAGCTGATTCAGACTGTAGACTGGATCAGCTCTATTCTTGTTTGTGTATTTAATATTGATTACATTTGCAAACTGACAGGATAGGAAAGTGTTCTCCTTAATGTAGCATTAATGGCTGTGTTGAACTGTTCTGTACATATTGACGTTCTAGTGGGACAGCTTGTAGGTGCTGAAGTAGTATGGAGTTGCTAGGAGAAGAGGGTAAAGAAGTTACAAGATGTATAACTTTATTCTTTGTTGCAACTTACTATCCTGTCGAATGGCATTCCCAGAGTTTAACCCTGTGCTTGGCCATTGGCCTAGCTAGCAGTGCATTGATTATCACGCTGTGGCTTTCCTTAGAAGTTCTGCTCCTTCATTGAAGTAATCCCTTCATTAAAGTCAACCTGTGCCTGTTGCAAGAATGTCTGCACTATAAGGCCAGTCCCACATTAATTGGTGGCATTTGTACAACTTGGCTGCTTCATCCAGGTGGCAGCTAGGTTGGAGATAAGACGGAGGTTAAGGAATGAGGAGTCTTAGCAGTTATTTTGGTGGTGGACGTAAGACTATCAATTTCCCTGTGTGAATGAAAGAGGTGGTGGTGAGTATACCCACTCCCCCTATCCCCCAACCAAACTCCGGATCGTTTGCATAGATATGTTGAAAGCCGTGGCACCTCCTGCAACGTTCAGTCCTCCTCTAAAAGCCAACTGATCAACGCGTTTGGCAAGTGCTTTAAATCCTGTGGCTCTCCAGTATTTCTTGCTGCTGATTTCATGTACTGCTGTTGGTTCCCTGCCCTCTGTATGTGTCGAAGACTTGCACTAAGGGGGTCATGCTATATCAACATTGTCTAGTATAGAAGTGTGCTGTGCTGTTTCACAATCTGTACTTGTTTTGTTATTGATGCCAGTGCTTCATTTGTTGAACCAGTTTTGTGTATGCTTGTGTCGTATTACTATCCCATCCCCTGCCATGTGCCTTTTTTTGTTAGGGAAGCTTCCACTTCTGCCACTCCTATTGGTTTCCACTGGATGATGGCTGATTGAATAAACCCCTCTCTATACAAACAATAGGCATTGTCTTTGTATGCTAAATTGATTTTGTGGTACAAAAACATTCCTGATTACGTTTGTAATTTGTGTACCCCACAGAGTTACTGGGAGATCTCTTAAAAGACCAGCCACAGGAAGCAGATGGGATCGATTCAGTGGTTGTTGTGGATAATGTCCCCCAAGTTGGGCCAGATCGCCTTGAAAAACTAAAGAACGTTATACACAAAATCTTTTCCAAATTTGGAAAAATTTCAAATGAATTTTACCCAGATGCTGATGGGAAGACAAAGGGGTGAGTACTGATAAAACTGAAGATAGGTTGGTTATAAATAACCTAAGCTTGGCGTTCTTATTTATCTCTAATGTATTGAAACACTTTGCAGACACATGTGGTAGCCCCAATGGAGCATTAGCTTGGATTCCTTTCCATACTTTCTGTAAAATTGTGCTTTATTTTAGCAAGTCTCTTTGAAGTTGCATATTTCCTGTTAAGTTTCCCTCAGCTAGAGACTAGAGCGAAAACTGCATGTGTGTACATTTTAGCGTGCTTGCCCAGGATTTGAAAGTGCTAGCCTCCTCAGTGTGTGTGCATGTGTTGCCAAGTTGCAGTCATGTGCGTTTTCCCCAAAAATGTGTTGGCAAGTATTGTTTATTTAGCATTGTAAGCAAAACCTGAGTTTTTTTTGTGAAGTAACAAGGATTAGAAAAGCTTAGTCGGTATATTGTGCTTGCTAACTATATAAGTACTCTTTACTTTAGTGAACGCTCCCATATTTTGTTCACACTTGTTACTTTATTCTAGTGGTGTGCTGAATAGAACATTTAAAATTCAGGCAAATCGTAATTTTTAAGAACACTCAGAATGGAAATTAAATGGGGGGAAAAACACGTTTCTGCTTGTTTATTTCTCTTGGGTTTGTTGGCACATATTTTTTTTAAACCATTTTTTAAAATTGATTTGAAACATATAGGTGCACATACAAAAAGGCAAGAATGTCCCCTGAACTGTATGTAGTGGTGTAAAAGTGCACACAATTTCGGTGCTTGTCCCCCCCCCCCCCTCCCCCATCCCATCCTCCTGCCACTGAGTGAGATGCAAACCAAAGGTTTACTGAGTTATCTAGGAAGATACCCTACATTACATTCAACCTTCCTGCTCTATAGTTAATAATGCATTATCTGCCCACTGTCCAACGTTCCATGAACTTGGCAAAAACAGATAATTGCACTTCATGTCAGGGTGCCCATTAAGTTATCAATGCTCTCGATCTTCTTGAACTAGCTATATTTGGCGTCCTTGTTTAAAGAAATTTGTAAGTGTTTTCATAGTTGGGTTGAGTTTTTGCCTCTCATTTCTAAAGTCCAGAGTCCGCATCCCTATCGCCATTATGTTCCACATCCTTCTTGACTGGTTGTCTGTACAGTTGGTGGACAACCTCTTTTCCAGCTCCCGGCCATTTCTTGTTTCACCACTAATAACACACAAACAGCCAGAGTCCAATTATCCTTTGTCAGGGCCTCCATTAAAGTAGGCTTCATACTTGTAAACCTCACCACAGGATTATTTGACACGATAAATAACAACGTGCCCCTAAGTGATTCAATACCTACTACCAATACACTTTTAAAAGGGGGGCACATGCACCACACATCTTCCCTCATTCCGCATTGTTACCAACATTTTCCATTGGTATTCCGATACATTTGTTTAATCTTCTCTTGTGCTGTTTCTTGTGGGGGGGTCAGTTTTTCTCATTGGCTTGTAGCGACTTCTCAAACACAATTCTCAATTGTCACCATATAGTATTTCCTGAAATCTGGAAGGCTAAGGCTCATGCCCTCTTGGGAGTATTTAACATCTTTCTGGATTTTCCAGTTTTCCCCCTTTCTGAAAGTCTTACATGTGTGGGCTGTCCACCAAGTTGTGTTTTGGAATCTTTATCATGAGGGCATGAAATAAGTGCAGCAATCTAGGTAAAATATATGTAATGATGGACTGGATGAATATTTCTCCATGGTTTAAGTATGCCTAGTTCGGTGAAGAATATTAATAGGAACTGAAACATTCCTCCACTAGTGTTGTTGCTGGATGCTTATCGGCTTGATGGTGTTTGCACTACAATTAAGTTCACTTTTTACATTATCTCATATATATGTTGCCTTTTTAGAATTCAGAATATAGGGGTAAACTAAGGATATGATACTACACCCCAGTTTCCCCATTAGGAACTAATATGGTCCCTCTCTGTCATTCTTCAGGGCCTCCTTACCTTGAAGTATTTGTTTTTATGAATTGTCACCATCACTCTGCATACTTTCTATCTCGAGAAGGCGTAACATTGGGTAAAGTACACTCTGGTACATTAATCTTGTGTCTTAGGCAGTGAGGTAGGTTTCCTGTAGGCAAATGATTTCAGGGGATTCTTCTTAATTAAGTAATTCAAACCTCATATGTTCCAAGCAGATAGGCACACCATTGTTATTAGGGATGTTGGTTATGAAGAGTAGTTCATTCACATCCCATACACTCCAGGTACTAATTCATGCAAAGCAGGTTTGACAAATGTCCGATTAACCTTTTCCTTGTACCCCCCTCCCTCTCTGAAACAAGCATTGGATCTATATAACTAAAGAAAACGTAGTCCGCAAACCCTAAAGGTGGGAAATTTAAACTTCTAGTTGTGGTCGTGAATTCCACCCCACAGCCAGCCCTCCCCAGCTGACCCCCTAATCCAGTAGTAGCATATGCGTTTTCATTCATCACCCACCCCATAAATGGCGTCGTGACCTGACACTAACCTCTTAATCCAGACCACAGCCAGCTTTTTCTTAGGTAAGTTTATCTCGTGTGCGAGTTTGTGGTCTCTCTCCTGTTTGTTGTTCTGGCTCATTGAACATACTTCCTTCCTGGGTTGTGATTGTGGTTCTTCCTGCTGAGACCTAGAGGTGTCTGTCCAGGAAAGTTCCAGGAATACCTTTCCCTCATCAGTGTGCCAGCTGACGTCAGTCTTCCTTTCCTTGTAAAATACTATTGCGAACCGGAATGCTCATCTGTTCCTTATCTAAGTTATTTCTTTACATTCTGCATGATCTTCCACTTGTTAAGTGTAGCCTGTAGTAGGTCTTGGTACACCTGGTTCTCACATTCTTTGTAGACTGTCGGCTGGCTGCTTGGTTTCCTGCAGTATTTTCTCCATTAGCGTTGACGAGGACAACTTAGCCAAAAACTCATGACCCAGGAGGTAATAGCACTGCCACTCTGTGCCCATCCATAACATGTAGAGCAGGGGTCTCCAACCTTTTCTGTAGTGAGAGCTACTTCTGCTCGAGGAAAGTCTTCCCGAGCTACTAGTAAAGTTTATACCTGTAAAATAGTGACTACACTATGACCACCCAAAGTAAGATTTTCAGTAGTTACCACCCAAGTATGCCAAGTGCGGTTACCAGCAGAAATTATTCAATATTAAATGCCTCCCCTTGACTTATGAAGTAACATTCAAATCTTGATATGCCCAGTGGCACAAAGGACATAACCACAGCAGTATGTCTCCCCAGCTCAGCTTGAATTATCATTCACCAGTTTCTGAAAATGCATATTTTTCTATCTAATACTACTTTCCACTGTGGGCAAACAAACTCAATTTTCCAGAAGAAACCCAATTTTTGAAAACTAAAACTGCCTTTAAAATATCAGTTTTCAGTTTTTGAGAAATGCACAGTCTCAAAACATCAGCTTGTCATTATCATCATGTACTCCCATGTACAAATGCCTCATATGGTCAGACTACTTTGAATTCACAGGTATTACAGTCATATGCCATGGATGCTCACCATTGGTATAGGAAACAATGGTCCTAGACTTCTTTAAAGCTACGATTCAGTTATGAAAAACATTCATTAGTCAAAGGGCATCCGGTACATATAGAATTAGCATTGTATCATTAATGTACCACCATTTTCTTTACAATGCAAACCAGTATATCCTCAAAAGACACAAAGGCACAAAATATCGCTCCAATAGTGACTGTTTATTATTAAGTTACTTTTATAACAGATCACCACATTCAATGCTCCAAATAGAGAAAGAGGTTGCTCCAAGGAGAGTGTGAAAAAGGAAACTGCTGGTGAGGTAGGACAGATATAAAGGAGGGAATCTAAAAGGCAAATTCAATAACCAATCAATTACACATTCTGGTATCCTTAGTAAAACTGGTCGTGGTTCATAGTGGCACCAGTTTTACAGATAGGCCTGTCCCTTATGGATTTACAAATATTAATTTCATGATTTTCTGATGACGCACAGAGAACATTCATCTGTGAAAAGGCAGGGATGGGATGATATTAGGTACAGGCCCACTGGGGGAAGAGTGTTGACGTTTTGACCCAAGTGCAATGAGGGTAATTTATATCCTCTGCAGGCGGGTCTTCCTCAGGACGGGGGGAGGGGAGGCAACCTAGGGTGAGGTACAGTCAGGATACAGCCCCTGACAAGACCCACCTGCAGAGGATATAAATTACCCTCATTGCACCAGGGTCGAAGCGTCAACACTCTCCCCCAGTAGGCTTGTACCTGATATCATCCCAGCAATCCTTTTAACAGATGAATGTTCTCTGTGCATTATCAGAACATCATGAAATTAATATTTGTAAATCCATAAGGGACAGGCCTATCTGTAAAACTGGTGCCTCTATGAACCACGACCAGTTTTACTAAGGATACCAGAATGTGTAATTGATTGTTTATTGAATTTGCCTTTTGGATTCCCCTCCTTTATATCTGTCCTACCTCACAAGCACTTTACTTTTTCACACTCCCCTTGGAGCAACCTCTTTCTCTATTTGGAGCATTGAATATGGTGATCTGTTATAAAAGTAACAAAATAATAAACAGTCACTATTGGAGATATATTTTGTGCCTTTGTGTCTTTTGAGGATATACTTGTTTGCATTGTAAAGAAAATGGTGGTACATTAATAATACAATGCTAATTCTATATGTACCGGATTCCCTTTGACTAATGAATGTTTTTCATAACTAAAATGTAGCTTTAAAGAAGTCTAGGACCATTGTTTCCTATACCAATCGTTACCCAGGTCCATGGACAATTGTGGGTTACACCATTATATCATAATGGATGCTCACCATAGCACCACGGATGCCTGGATTATGACAGTAATGCCCACCATTATACTAGGACCACAGTTGTGCCAAGGCTGGAAACCAGCAGGATCAGTGATAAGACCACATTTCAGTCATGACCATTAATATGCCAGGAATAGGTACATATAGGCCAGTCATGCTCAGAGTAGGTCTATGATGGCTGCCAGCATACCACAACTAGACCAAAAATACTAAAATAGTCAAGGATGACCATTATTATGCCACTGGCACTATTATGTCAGGAATGGACACAATTATGACAAATAAAATACTCTTATGATGGGGCTACATATATATTTGGCCGTTCTTGCCACCAGTTTCAGGAAACAATAGTGTTTATTATGGGCACACACATAAATGTTGATGATTCTATTAATTCTCTCTGGTCTGGATCATACCCTGTTCTCCTCAGGTCTTGAGCTGATCATGCATCTAACTGACGCATTTTCACTCTGACTCCTGCAGTTCCGCACTTTGGTGGGTCGGCACTGATTACAGCTCAGGCTACTGCTGCCATACTTTTTTGATGGTGCACTGTTCACACACATGTTGTGACTGATAAAGGAGGGACTGCAACATGGTCAATCTCCTTGTGGCTTAATTATATTGAGATTGGATACAGACTGTAGTGTAGGAGGTCCTTTAAGTTGGCACAGTGTGTGTTTGAGTGTTAGTATGAGTTACTGTGATAAGTTTGGCTGGCTGTCACTCTTAGGGTCTTGAGATGATCAGTGCTGCCTTCTTTAACAGGCACCTACTCTCTGAAATTGATACTGGGCTTGACTTCACCTCAGAGAGCTACTTTGAAGGTACTGGCGAGCTACCAGTAGCTCCCGAGCTACTCGTTGGAGACCCCTGATGTAGAGTGTACCCCAGTAGCTTGAAAACGTCCACATCATCCCCCTCAATTGCTTCTTTCCCGTTTCTGATTCTTATGTTGTCACTTTTGGACCTATCCTTCAGTTCATTAAATTCGTAAACCATAATTGAGATGAATGTCTACTCCCCGTCAAGTGTCAAATGAATAGAGGATATGGCCTGATTTAGAGTTTGGGAAACAGGTTCTCTGTCACAAATGTTAGAGCTATCCCATCCATCTTATTACAAGTGCCTTAGCCTATAATGCAATTGTAATGAGACGGACTGAAGACACATCATGGTTGTGATAGAGTACCCGTCCGCCAGACTCTAAATCGGGCCTTAAGTCTTTGCCTGTATGTCTTTCGCAGTGTATTTCATCACTGACCTCATTTCCACTATTGTTGCATGCAATTGTTCTGCAAAAGTATTACTCAGTGTGGCTTGCAGTTCTGAGTGAGGTTGTTGTAGGTCCTGCATGAATGGGGCCACTTAATTTTTCCATTTGCTGATTTCATGGAACTAACTTTTTTCCATTACTGGAGTATTACACCATGGAAGTGGATATCTTCGTGTTCAGGGTGCCGCTCTGAATTTTACTTTACTGTACTGTCTCACTTCATCTCTGCTCCCATCCTACCTTCTAAGGGTCCTCCACGGTGCAGCAAGCGTCTAATGGCGGCGGTGTAATGCCATGGAGTGCCAGGTACTGGATGGCAGCCTTGGGGATGCCTTGGATGTTTCCCTGCTGTAATATGCAGTGCTGCCCATCTCCATAGCCACAACTGGCTTTGGCAGAGATTTTTAAGCTCCCTGGGCATTGGCAAAGGTAATAGTGATAACCAGCAGGGATAGAAGTAGAGAAAACTAGGAAGCCCTTGTTTTCTGTGCTTTCAAGATGGCTCCACATTATATAGTGTGTTGCAATGCAGCATGGCAGCCACCTTGAAAGTATACAAAACAGTGTTTTAATGCATTGTTTTGTTCACTTTTATCGTTGGTGTTCGGGCATTGTGAAGCTGATCGCATCACTTTCTCAACATTGGCAAAGTGAGAGCAATTACCTTTGCCAAATGCATTATTTTAAAGTCACTGTATTATCAAGTTTCATTGTGGAGTGTGCCACTGTGTCACCCTTTGAAGGCTTACTGGCCTTTCTTATTCCCTCAGTAGCAGGGCGATCACACTGAGGTCTCTCTAATTCTGTTTTCTGTGTGAGTTGACCCTGGATTTCGCTCTGATGGATTCATGGTTGCAGGGTTTGAACTTATTAGTGTTGTCCAGGCTTAGGGCATAATCTGGGGACACACAAATGATAGTACACAGGGCTAGGTTTTTTTACTTATCAAATTCACATGGCCCTTTTTGGTTACAGGCATTGAGCTTTACTCCAAGGCGCCACCATCAAATCCCCCTTGTCCCTCCCCACACATTACATCATATAGAAATCCGCAAGACCCTGCTTTGTTGATGGCCATGCAGACACTATATTCTGCACCGGTTTGTCTAGGCATTGTCTCCAGTTGCTCTTGATTGTTTTAGCCGGGTCTGGTGGCTCCGTGGACTAATGCGTCCACTGCAGGGGCCTGTGTTCGACCTCATGGTAACCGGTTCAAATCGCGGCGGGTCCTCTCAGCCTTTCATCCATCTGAGGTCGATAAAATGAGTACCATTGAATTGAGTAACCATAAACCTCTTTTATTTAGCGCCAAGATACTTACGGGTGAACGTGTGTTTTAAAAGTACACATGTTAAGTTATGTTTTGTGGGCGGAGCCTTGTGTGTGCTTTTTGTATTTACTTTATATAACTGAATCTGCCTCATATGCGGGTTCATATTCTTCCCGCCCACCCCATGTATCTTAGACACCACTTGCTCCTTTACATGCATTCCCTTCCTTTCCTGCCTCTTCTCCACTACCTCAGTTGTGTTCTCGGCATATCTAGTTGTAATGCTGTACCACTCTTACCATCCATTATGGTGGGTCAGCATAACATCTGCTGTGCTGCTGGATTCTGGCTTGTAATATTCATCCTGCCCTTCCATTATAGGTTCCCAGCTCCCTGCGACCACATACTTTTTAGAAGGTTTACTAAAGACAGTGCTTAACTGGATAACCTACTTTACTCTGACCCTAAGGCAAGAATCAATAGGTCAATACAGTCAACAGTTTACCAACCCCCGATTAATAAGGGGCACCAAACCGGGTTGCCTGCTATCACCAATTCTTTTCACTCTGACTGTATAGTGCCTTGTTAGCATTCTAAGAAAATACCAACATCAAAGGGGCGCAAAATATTTTGCATGTAGAATTGAACAATCAATGTATGCGGATATCCTGCTCTTAATTAAAGAACCTGCATTGAATCTTTACCCCATAATTGATGAAATAGTCCCATTTTGCTGGGGTGGGGCAGGAATGGTTGGGCCTAAAAATTAACTTTTCTAAGTTGGTGTTAATGCCTCTCCCTAGACGGACGTCCACTGCAGACCTACTGGTATCCCATTGCGTTGGCAGCTGGAACCTCTCATATACTTGGATATTCAATGCCACTGGGCTGTAAATATAATATTTAGAAAAAACTATGAAAAATGCGTTGCACATATCTAACATAGATGGGTTGCTCAAACTACTGATATTGATGGCTAGAAGAGCGGGTCCTGTGATGATGGCGCTCCTCCCCAAATCATTTTATGCATTCCAAAACATTCCTATCCTACTAAATAAGGCATTTTTCACACACTGTGACCAGGGAAGACTTCTAAGGGCTGCAGCACTTATTGAGGCCCTGTACCATTACACATACACACTGCCTTTGCAGGCTGCCTGTTTTGGTGCAGAACAAAGTGAATAGTTGACATGGCACACATACCTGTGTGCCATGCCCACAACCCACTGCCCTGGCATAGATCAGTCACCCCACTAGCTGGGTACCCTATACCAGTTGTGAGGGTACAGGTGCACGAGCCCTGTACCCCTACAGTGTTGAAGTCCATTCTTAGACATTGTAAGTGTAGTGTCACCATTAAGAGTATATGTTGCTGGGAGCTTGTAATTATGAACTCCACAGCACCATAATTGCTACACTGAAAACTGAAAAGTTTGGTATCAAACTTCTCAGCACATTAAACCCACACTACTGCCAATCTCGGATTTAATGAAAAATGCACACAGAGGGCATAGTTAGAGATGCCCCCTGAAGAATGACCTACCACTAGTGTCCAGGCTGAGTGGCTGCTTTCAGCTGACTCCACCAGACATGTTTCTGGACCCCTGGGTCGAGAGCCTGCAGCTCTCGGGAGCCTGAATCAATGCACATCATGGGACGAGGTGCCAAGCCTCCTCCCCCAGGATGGGCAGGATCCATGAAGGGTAAGCTTCAAAGGCTTGCCGCCTTTCTGAGCTTCCCCAGGTCACTTGCTGCTTTCAGCAACTGGTCCCCGCTGGTTCTGACCCCTACTTTGGGCGGGAAAAACAAGTGAGGAAGAGAGGTGTGCCCACCTCTGCCAACTCCACCCCTCAGGTGGGGGAGGCGAGGTGAAGCACACCTCTCAGTCCCTGCCATCTTGCAGATTGGGGGGACCCAGCAAACCAGGGAAAGGCTTATGCCCTCTCCCACTGTAGGGTGGCATAATATTGGTCCTAACCTTTTACCTACCTGTAACCCCTCTTAAATCTAGTATTTAGGGGCACCCCTGAACCTTGCTTCATCAGATAAGAAACTACAAGAAGAAAAGAAGAACCGAACAGCCTTGCTGACGCTAACGAGGACGCCCACTGACTTGGCCCCAGCCCTACCGGCCTGTCCCCACCTCGAGCCTGCTCCACCGGAATCCCGGTGTGTCCTGCAGCCAGCAACCTCGAGAAACCCGGAGGTCCTGCCTGCCTTCAATTCCAAAGACTCTGTCTCCCGTGAACCCCGAATTTGTTCAAACAGACTCCAGCACCGCAAGGATCTGCGGGTCTGCACCCGACGCCACGGCCTTAGTTCGAGTGGTCCAACACCAAGATTGCGTCCCCCCGGCGATCCTGACCCGAGATCCGGCGACCCGTGACCTGCCTCCAGCCGACACCTGCAGCCTCAAACCGGAAGGTCTCCCCAACCGCGACCAGGAGCTGGTAAGAAGATCCGACCCTAAAAAGCATCCCTGCATCCAATGCCCCATGGCCTTCGGTGGCCCCACCGACGGTGCCTAACTAACCCCCAAGATCCCAACTTACCTTTCCTAGTGGTGGTCTCACCTAGAAGACCATCATCCCCGAGCATGCAGTGCTTTTGCAAACCGTAGTCTCCCCGTTGAAAGCTACAGGGCACCAAACGCCAAAACAGCACTCTGCACCCGGCCGCCCCAGTGCCGCTGAGGGTGACTTTTGCGCTGGCCTAAACCCCCATTTGCCCTGAGCTTAAGACCAGGAGCTTTGCTCCCACAACCCAGTGGCCTGGTCATCAGCAACCACCAACCGGATGCCCTCTAACCCCCAGTGGATAGCATTGGGCCTCAGCACTCTGCACGCGGCTGTACTAGTGCCGCTGAGGGTGTAAAAAGAGTGCATCCTTGACCCTGGGGGACCCCTGAGTCTAACCCCAGAATACCAACTCCCACAACAAAGTACTTAACTTTGAACAGATAACACTATTTTCCTCTATAGGATAACATTGGCTGTTTTTCTATGAAAAGTTTCTAGGTGGAGTTGGAAAATCTACGAAAACCTTTTACAACTGTACTAAATAACAAAAACGCTTTTACTTACTGTATACAGGAAATGTCCCAGTGTAGTATCTTTGCTGAAAGTATCCAACACCAACACTAGGTCGCCTGCTCGACCTTCTCCTCTTCTGAGGGAGGCCTCTTACGGAGGAGTATCCTATGCTGCTCACCTTTCCCTGCATGTCGCTGGAGGTGACTGATCGGCTCCTTGAACGCGTTAAATCGGGCTCCCTATTGGATCCCTGCCCCCTTAAGGTGCTAAAAACTTGATGTGAGACTATCATCCCTCATCTCACTGTGGTCTTGAATGCGGCCATTTCAGAGGGACTGTATCCCACTCTGTGGAAGATGGCTGTAGTGAAGCCTCTTTTAAAGAAACCTTCTCTAGACCCTGGAGAACTGAAGAATTATCGGCCGATCTTTGCTTCCCGTCCCAGCCAAGATCCTGGAGACTTACTTAAACTCCCATCTCAGCACCTACCTAAAAGATCACCCGCTGATACATTCGTACTTCCAGAAATTCTTGAAGAGGTTAGGCTTATGACCACTGCTGAGGTGCAGAGCTCCCCCATGATGGTTGCGCTGAGACATGTGAAGGTGGTGTCTAAGCCATTTCTGAAACTCACTGTTATGTAATCACAGAGTTTTCATAAATTGAGGAATGAGCGCAGCCCTACTTATGCAAGTTGGCAGAAAGATCTCGCTACATGCTGTAAAGGGTTAGAAGTGTATGGATCCCTGTTGCCTCAGACATCCTAGCCCAGAAATACGTGGGACCTGTTGAAAACATATCTAGCTAATTTTACATGAAATACTGTTATGTTGTGTTCTGGCGATTGGCTTGAAGAGATGTATTGTTAACTAAATAGTTCACAACACTGTATATTCACTCCTCTAGATCGGCATGTGTTACTTGTATCTTGGCCGGTAAGGCTACATTAAGTAACCACTCATCCTCATTTAGTCGTCATGTGTTATCTTGTTCAATGTTAGAACAACAAATTATCCCACTAAAGCACAAGATTAGCTTTGTTTAATTTCTTTTTTAATTAAAAAAACATTGGCCTTATAGTCTATGTTGAACTCTACGGACTCCTAGCTTGCTACAGTGTTTATTAAAAAGCCTGTCAATTTTCCAGAACTATCCAACAAAAAAGTACAGTGCAGCAACTTGCTATGATACTTAAGGCCCTCTGATTCAGCGTCTCTAGGCGCAACACTGAACAACTCAGACTAAAGAATATGCTGTTTAGTTATGGATAACAATTTTTAAAAATTTCTTCCCACAACCTTCACCACCCAAACTGGTATTCTACTCGCGTAAAGGAAGAGATTACGTTTTTCAGGTATCGAGAGTCTTTGTGTTGACTTCAGTGGGCCACTAAAAATCTGGTCAGTGGCACAGTATGAATCCTAAAACAGTTAATTTGTCTGCAGGCTCCTCCGAGGCAGCAGATGACTCAAATGATTCGGCACCCATGGTCCTTTTAAGATGAGCGCTTGCGCTGCTGCCCACTTTCCCCTCGTAGTCCCATGCAGAAATAGTCTGGAAGCATCCACTGAAACTGGCTGACCTAGCATACTGCAATTTGTGCATCATGATGGAACATTGTGCATAACATAAAGAAGCTTGCTTATTCATAGAGCTACAAATTAAAGCTGTCCATACAAATCTTCAAGTGGGGAAAAACTGTTGTGATTGCATTTATATAGCGATTACTACCGCTTACGAGGCGACAAATCGCTTTAGGCGAATAGCACGCTACTCGGGAACCCAAACAGGATTAGTGGTGAATTAGTATAGGGAAATATGGAATTAATTTGAGCAGTGAACATGTGAGTCTGTTAGTTGGATCGTGGAGGATAGCGGAAGTATAGAAGAGGGGGGGGTCTAGAATGTGTTTATTTGGTGATCATAGCAGCAGGAGCAGGTTTGGGATGAGTGGAGGGAAGGTGGGGGGAGTCAGAGGAAAGGGTTTGGAAGGCTTATTTCGGCGATCTCAATAGTAAAAGAAGGTTGAGATGAGTCTAGAAAGGGTTATTTTCGAGATCCTAGTACTAAAATGCTTTATCGGTCACAGACCGTCATGATAAACACATTAAAACAATTAAGATAAAAGTACAATAAGTTTAAGGATAAAACACATCTCCACAGGGCTAACTTAGTGTAACCTTTCCACATATGGGCAACAGTACAAAACAAGGATTTTCCAATAAAATAAGTGTAAAAAGTGTTGTAGAATAAGTGCAATCTTGACATTCATATTAAATGAAACTTCCCCCCAAACATATAAGTAAATATAAAATTCAGTTTAGGTGTAATAAAAGAGCCCTATGCAGTTTAGAGACCACCTGGGATTGTGCACTACACATTGTGTATCTATACATGGTGATTTCCAAAGAATGTAGTTACAGTTATCACTCTCAGCATTCGTCTTTACCTAATACAGTGTGAATTTTTGCTAAAATGCGAGGCTTAGCCGTTTTTGAGTCACACATACGGCTAATAAAAACCTACTCAGACAGAAGACTGTATAACGGCTAGTGTCTGTTCTCCTAATGCACAAGGCTAATAGCACCAGAACCGCAAATTCCGGCAATAGTTCCTCGGCCATTTCGCTATATGATGGGAGTACAATGGGCAGCAGAATAAAACACGTTCAGTGGTTTCTATGCTACCAGGGCATATGGAGCACATATTTCTAACGTTAATAACCGTGCTCTCCTTGTTCGATTTACAGGTAAAAGTGCTAAAATACCATACCTAAATTTAATAACGTTTAGGCCCCTGAGGGAGTAATCTCATACATGTAGGGTTCGAGATATGGTATTGGTTTTATAAGTTAAAAAACTTGCCAATAAGACTAACACTCCCGGTAATGTGGTTGAGTTTGAACTTCATATGCCCTCAAAAGGATCTCCTTAAAAGGACCTTTGAAGCAGAATTAATATTTGAGGGTTTATTCCACAATTCTTCCAAACCCAGTTTAATGAGCCATGATTTAACATGAGCCAGCCAGGGAGTGGTCATATTCTGTTTAACAGGATGCGTTCAAGGAGACCAGATTCTCACCCAGTAAGCCAATGGCCTTAGGCAAAATCATTAATCCTATTAAGGGCTAGATCATAATACACATGGGCTAGTGGTGTAGCTCACGGCAGGGCAAGTAAAGATCTTAAAAAGTGATTTTCATTTACAGATAACTGGTCAACAGCAGTCGTTCCATGTTTGGTATTTTTTTTAAACAAGAAGGGGTTGGGCCCGTAACCACACCCAAACTAGGCCTCCGCAATAGTTTTGAACAACAAATTGTTTGGTCGTGCAAATTTTAGTTTAATACATTAAATCAGAAACCACTTAGATGACTAGAGCGGTTTGGGTGTCTTTATTACACCATCCTTGTTCATTTATTTTTTAACATTTAAAATCATGTCAAAAAAGAACAGTCAGTCGAATTGTTCATAAAAAAATAACAACACATTTGACAATTACATAACCAATAAAGTGACAAAACATGACATTGCACAAATGACCAGTCCTTAAATTATGAAGGAAACCATGGTGGACATGCTATTTACAATGTTCAAAACTGCAGTCTGCCATAGACAGCTAGTCAAAACATGCAATTGCAACAGGCTAATTACCCTGTTTGTACACTGTGTTATTCTGTGGATCAATGGAAATTGCGACTAGCTGGGTCAGTTCGATGCGTTTCTGAGCCCTACTTTTCTTTGGGGTTCTCCTCAGGACCAGGACTTGGTCGAGCACTAAAACATATGTCAAAAAAATGCGAAAAGTATATCAGATATATGTCCCCGGTATATAATAACCCTACTTGCCTTAATCACACTAGGGGGTATATTCTTACCATTCGTGCGAAGGAGATGAGAATGGATCATCGTGCTCATCTCCTTCGCACTAATGGTTTATCCGCCATTGTTTCTTTCATAATTTAAGGACTGGTCATTTGTGCATTGTCTTTGTGCAGCCTCATAAGAATCTCCAGCAAATAAGACTGAGCTCCCATAGACCTGAGGCAGTCCCAGAGTTTGAGTCTAGGGACCAGATCAAAGGCTGCTCTTAAGTCAATTAAAGCTACAATGGTCTTTTAGGATCCCAATATATTTTCAGAGACTTATAGAAAATCTAAAAACCTGATCAGTTGTTCCCACCCTAGACCTAAACCCCGGCCCGAAAGGGCAAAAGTATGTTATTGTCAATTATCCGCCCCTGAAGTCTGTCAAGAACCTGACTACAGAACACCTTTTGTAATATCTATATAAGGCCAATTGGCCTTTAATTGCTGGGCTCCAATCTAGCGCCTTATTTATAAATGGGTATGACCACAGCACCGCCCCAAGTTTCAGGTAGGGGAACTCCGGACATGATGGCATTTGTCAAGATGTAAATATAAGGGGCCCAGATGGAGACCTCCGATCGATTCGGATCACCCGGTATGCAATCTAATTCTGGGGCTTTCCCAGCCTTTAAGGACTGAATAACTGCACTGGTGTCCTCTAGTGAAAATAAGTCGTCCACCTCGTTCGATAGCCCTTATAACTGGAGTTGCTAGTATGGACAGATCGCTCTTGCCGTGATGGAAGATGATCTGTGATATTACCACAGTTTAATGAACCAGAATTAGTCATAAGGGTGTGTGTCCTGATTAGGAGTGGAGTAAAGGTTAGTCAAATGTTGAACCCAGACCCGATGTGGTATATGATGGAGAGTCGGGGTATGAGCTTTTAGACTACCATGGACAATGATATGCCAGAAGGTTGAAACATCATTTCTCTGGGAAGCAGGGGTGTGGAAATTTAAAAAAAATCTACTTGGCCAGGGGACAAAATGTTACACAAATCTACTTGTCCTGGGAAGGTAACTGCTTGCCCCCACCTACTCCATAAATCACTATGGTAGGTCTGCACGGAGAGACCCTGCACTGCAATCAGTGCAACATACTGTGCAATATATATTTCAAGTGCAAGTCCAATTATGCAGTGCATGGTCATGCACTCTTAAATGCAACTCTTCTGGCTGGCTGTACAGCATGTGTGCAGATGTCAGTGTGCACTGCACTCAATTATCAACTATTTTGCATGTAACACATTTTCATATGTAGAGAAATAGTACCTAGAGGCAGAGGGCAGACTGCATTTCTTGAAGTGTTTTTGCCACAGTCCAGACTGTCGAAATATGAACCTCTAGGACAGAAGGGTGTTCTCCATCCTAGGGCCAACTCATAGCTGTCCAGCTTCAAAAATCCTCAGATGTGATGCGCTGATAAACGTGTGGATGGGAATAACTGCACTTCTTGGAAGAGCTTATGAAGGTTCATGGGGCAGCAAAATCATGTAGCAGATACCCTATGGTTCACTGAGGCAGCATCCACAAGTACAAATACACAAGAGGCAGGTGTGATGTTATTATATTATGGTGCACTCACTGCTACATCTCCACATTCTTCTCCCACACAAAGAGCATATGCAGCACTGACAGTAGCTGTACAGGGTTCTCTCTTGCAATTAGTAATGGCTGCAGCAGAGTAAGCTTCCCTAACATGAAGAGGTGCTGCGCAGATCAGCAATGGGTGTTCAAGTTTGTCTCCTTCAGGTATGTAGGACATGTAGCAGTCACGCAGCTGAAAAGCAAGTGTTAGTCTCACAGCGAAGGTAAGGAGTGTTAAGTTGAAAAGACAATAAATCTAGAAGTGGAAAGCTGAGCATCATTGAGACGGGGACTAGTGAGTAACTGCAACCACTCAACATTTCATGTCACACCCATGGCAGCAAGTCCCGAATACTGTATTCAAAGAGCAGTGGGAGTGCAGCGGTGGTAGCAGGCCCAGTGTACAAGGCTGGAGAAGGTGCTGTCTGCTCAGTGGTTGAAGTGCATTAAAAAACAAATATGGGAAGTGTGATGCTGAACGAAATGGGGGAGGCAAGGGGAGTGAATCTGGGGGTAGGGTAAAACAAAATACTTTCTAACTTTTTGTGGTCTTTCACCTTCAGGTAACTACATGTATAATAATGGACAGCTTTCATTGAAATTAAAGTTATGTTGATCAGTGGGAAATGCGGTATCAGACATTATGAAACCTCTATTAGTTCATGCACTGACCAAACCATGAACATTTAGCGCAGCAGGCAGGAATCTCTGACAGACCATCCTAAACACAGGCACCCTCATGTGCAGACTGCATATGCATCCCTATGCACAGGTGGCTGTGCAAGTTTTGCTGCAGATTTCTGATGCTAGCCACAGGCAGCCATCTTGCAGGTCACTGAACTCCACCAGAGACAACATCAAACTGTCAAAGAGCTGGGTCAACCCTTGACTACCTGGGGTAGAGGTGGAGGCTGTGAGGTGCCTCGCCACTGGGTCTCTGCTGAAAAAGGTTGTGGTCACCGGAGGTGGAAGGGGTGGGTTCTGCTCACATGCAATGAAACAGCTCTGTATCCGCGGGTCTGTCTTGGAGGCTTTGATGCACCTAGTAGTGACACAGTGAACCAGTGACAATGTGGGGTTATGACCCTGAAAACCCCCAAAAATCATTTCTGTAGTCAGAATAAAAAATAATGTGGAGGGGCAAGTGCAGGCATCGAGAGGGATTTTGGGCTGGGCATGAGGTTCTGGGGCGACAATAGGGGGTAGAACAGGCTAAACATTCTTCATGTACCTCTAATGTAACCAAGCATTGAGGGCTCTTTGCCTAAATAGAGCTTGAGAAAATCTGATCACAGGCAAACTGTGCCACTTTCTGATTACAGCCTCCATTACTGATAGAAGGACAGTTAAGGATGTCGAAAGTCTGCTGCAGTGATATGTTTGTAACCTACGTGCCATAGATAGATATGAGTATGGTAGTTTGGTGGGCTTTTGAACCTGCTACCACATACAAGGTAAAAAGAGACCTGCAGCACCCCTGCTCCGATTCCACTGGGTTAGATCAGCAGGCTGAGTTTTTCTTCAGTGATCTGTTTGCAATCTGCCCGTCTCAGGCTCCAAAGCCAGTATGCTAGTTTGAAGGTTTGATGTGAGAGAGAGACAGAGTGAGAGAGAGACTCGACCGAGTGAGAGAGAGAGACAGAGTGACACTAGTGAGCATGTATTAGTGCAAGGAGGTGTGGAGTTGTTGGTATCTTTATTGCATGTTTATTAGTTGATATATAACTTAACTCCCTGGAGCAACAGGAAGGATTAAAGAGAACATTTTTATAACCGCAGGAACACTCTAACTTGAGGTACTTTAGCAAAAAACAAATTGTGTGCGTGGAGTCTGTGAAGAGGTTGCGAGGACTAGTGGTTAGTCAGGCATTAATGGGTTTTGCACTCATGTGCAGTTCGTGTTGATATTTTTCAGTTAGTTTATGACACAGCAGCAGGGAGCAAGAGAGGGTCGTTTGAGAGCTGAATATAACTAAGGTGTGCAGATTACAAGACTGAAAGGAGTAAATTTCACTATGACAAAGTACTGGAATTCGGCTGCTGCAAGGCGATTAGTGACTCAGAGCTCATGGACACGCTACTACAGAGTGCTGGGGTGTCTCTTGCAAACGCTGCATGGCTCCTGTGCAAGCCAACATGCAGGACATTCTGTCCCAGTGGAGTGTTAGGGGTAATTGGCCAATTTTCTATTCTATAAATTCCACCAGTTCCGTTGTAGCTTGTAAATACACAATAGTTACAACTGACGTTAGAGCACTAGTGGGAAATGCTTTTCATTGTTGTCTCATGAAAGAAAGCAGACAATGTGTGCCCCCGAACGCGCAACATGTAATGTGCCAGGCGTCCTCTGATTGAACTTATGTGGTTTGACTCCTACAGTTAAACTGCAAGTAATGAGCTGCGAGAAACATCTTAGGAGGGGGTTTGGGGAGAAAGAGACAGGGCCGAGAGGCGCTTGCAGCACATGGCTGCATGAAGCAGTCACGATCCAAGCAGTTATTTAATAATGTTGTTACACAGGCACATGTTCTGAAAAATAGCAGAAAAATAAGGCGAAGGAGAGAGAACGAGACTAATACTATTAACTCGTGTCACATTGTGTGCAATGTGAGGCGCATATTATATTAGCCCACCAATGAATGAGTGTCCGATTCGGGACACTGGAATTTCTCTTTGTCTTTACATATATTATGTAACAGCACACAGCAGCTCACTGTTCGTCACCTCGATTCTCATCCGGGCAAAAAGTAGCCGACTTCGATCAGGCACTTTGCAGGTAACGTATAGCAGTTTCTGTTGCACTCTTATTAAAGGAAATTAATACAATTCACATTTCCGCCCACCACTTTTAATATTCACCAGCTTTCACAGGCAATATGCGGTAAAACAAACAGATTGCTCGTTTGCTCTAATGCAACCGATTGCAGGAATTTTAAACGTTTACGCCCCAGTACAATTCTTTAACACCACATTTAGTATAATATGAGTCGATGCATAGTTGAGCTCCACTTAAAAAGCAGTCCGCTCCAAACCCCAAGTTAGCGCGCTCTGTTTTCTCTTGTGGAATCTGAACAGGGCACTCGGTAATGCCGTTATTTTTACTTCAATCCGCTGAGCTCTCAGCAGGATGTGTGCATTGCCTCTTCCCTTCGCGATCAGCAAGATAAAGTTAACTGTATTTCTACCCCCCGTATGCCGCAAGCTCACTTGGCTTTAGCCTGTAAACATTAATGCCCCCCTGCCTCCTCACCCCAGTTTCAGGTCGCGCCACCATCAGCGAGATATTTGTGCTATCCTCCTGTGTTAAAACGTCCACCCCATTGATCGGCAAGACACCCGATTGCTGAGATTGCCGCTTGTTGAGACTGAAGTTTCAGTCCCGCAGCCAATCACTGGCTAGAGCCCAGCCATGGGCTGCTAGCCAATCAGAGGCCTCAAAATCGTTTGCAGCTCCCTGCCAGCCTTTCTGATTGGCTGTGAGACCCAAAGTGTCCACAGCCTGTATCATGTACGCGATTTAATGTCTAGTTGTCCGTAGGACAAAATAGACATTACATCTTCTTGCCCGAGGTAAAAATCAACATGGGTCGGGCGATATGATTTCCCCACCCCTGGGGAAGCCTCCAGCAGATCTTTCCAGTTTTGTTCATCCCACTCATTTTTACTCTCGCTAAAACCTGCTTATAAAAGGATCTGCCTTCGCGTATATATACAGAGGGTTTAAGGTTATACTGGTTAGCATCAAGCAGTTTTTCGCCTGCGTGCTGTCCTTGGAGAGTCATGGGGATGAACCTGCGTTGAATTGTTAGGTGCCTCCTGTGCCGATCTCAACCTGGAACAAACCGCTTAGGGCACTATAAACATGGCTATGGATATTGGTAATAGGTATTACACGTAAATTTAATTCCAATTACGGCGAAAGAGCTGAAACTAAACACTCGTAAATTGTACCATAAAGCCTAGGACAGGAGACTACTTTCGACCATTTAAGATCCCTTTTAGAGTTCCCTGCGATAACTTCTCCTAGAAACCTATCTTCCTTTGGGACATCTAACAATCCTTTCTTTTAGAGGTAAAACTAATGGGTTGTGGTCCCTCTCCACTCTGTCTACGACCCTAAAATCTACAATGACCAAAGGTCGATGGAAAGGGGTATATAGTCTATTCTGCTTCTAGCTGCCCCTCGATGGAAAGTGTGCGCTCTACACGCATCAGAAACTGATCTGCCGTTGCATACCCGGACTTTTAGAGCTCGTAAACGAGGCCTACTGGGTAGCAACAGCAAAACAGGATTTCAATGGGGCATAACCATAGACACACATTCCGGTTCCATCACCCAGCAAATATAATCCAGTGGCTCATAGGTAGTGTTAAAGTCACCCCAATAAGAACTTTTGGCTGGCTGGATTGTGCCCATAGATGGTAATCAAGAATGCTTATGGTCCCAGAGACACAAGAACTAGGCAAACTTCAGACCTAGATATTCTAGATGTTAAAGGTAAAGCCGTTACTAACCCTTACAGTTGGTCCTAGAATGTTGGGTGACTCAATGGTCATTTGCTTAATGTCCCAACCAGGAGATACTTTTATCCATATCAGAGGCCTCCAGTAGGACGTCCAGAGAGCGTCCATAGCATATGTTGTGTTAGTAAGGTCTTCCCATGATGAATCTGCCAGCTTACTACGTATGCCTGCAATAGTCCATGAAATAATCTTCAGCTGCCCGTCCGGGTTACAACCTTCTTGGGAAATTACACAGGAGGGGGCATCTCCTCCTCGCGTACAGTCTAACAGATCTCCTGAGGGTTTAAGCTCTCAGTATCCGCCAAAGAAATCTCAGGGGTGGGGGCAATAGTGTTGGAGTCAGAAGGTAGTAAGTTAAACCCTCTCTACTAGGATCTTTTCCCATCGTGCTGGGGTGGCAACAAGAGTTGGGCTCGCTAGAGAAAGCAAGTTGTATCTCTGGGTCAGAAGTACGAATGTCTTGGACTACGATTCCCAATAGCCCATCAATTATTCCAGAAGAAGCTACCTCAATCTCAATTGTATTCTGTGACTGAAGGACGGATGATTTCCTTTGTACATTCAGTATGTCCATCATAATAATCGACTTGCATTTATAGTTCTTCCTTAACCAGTGTAAGACTCTGTTGGATAATGATTCCCTACTCTCAAAGGCATCTTTGCTCATCTTGGGGACCTTGATCAAAATGAATATGTAGTTACCCATGTGGGGTCTGGGAGTGAAAGATCCACTGACGGTAGGACCGCACAAATCCCTATCCAGCTTGACCATTCCTTCCTAACCCTCTATTCGGCGACCCAATAAGAGCTGGTATGATGGGTGCATTAAGAGACCCGACAGTGGGGGTATCCAAGCAATTATGACCATGGGTAACTACCTGACCTTGACCCAAATCCCTTTCATTCCCCTGATGTCTCTTGGGTTTTAAATGCTGTAAAACTTGCCAAAACCTCCCTGTCTCCAAAGTATTTCCATGGGTACACAGTGAGGGTGCGGTTACGTTTTTATGGCCATGGCCGCGGTTGGCAGGAAGGTGTAAATGCGGAAGGGCCAGGAACACAAGGCTGTGGAGAAGGGATCTGAGTAATCTTCTCGGCTGTGATATTTAACTTACTTTCTAGGGACTTTACCAGCTCCTTTAGACCCACTACTTCTTTATGCAGGGCAAGCACCATTTCATACAAATTAGTTGTGGAATCATGTGACCTATAAATAATGCTAGTCTGTGAGAAAGTGCCATCTTTCTTGCATGGTATGCCCCCACTTTTTGCTGAATTGCTGAATGTACTTTGACTGAGTGTGCCCTGGACTCCTGCCAATCAGGTGCCCAGGGCCTATGTTCCTTCCCTAAAAACCTAAAACCTAAATTGGCAAACCCTGGCCACATGTCAGCCCCTGGTAAATGGTACCCTAGGTACCCAGAGCCTTGTGACCGGGGAAGGCTTCTAAGGGCTGCAGCACTTATTGTGCCACCCTTAGAGGCCCTGTACCCTAACACAAACACACTGCCCTTGCAGGCTGAGTGTCTGGGTACAAGACAAAACAAAGAGTCGACATGGCCCACATCCCTGTGTGCCATGCCCACAACCTACACTGCCCAGGCATACATCAGCCGCCCCTCTAGCTGGGTGCCCTATGCCAGTGGTGTGGGCACAGGAGCATGAGCCCTGTGCTCCTACAGTACCCAGGTCCATTCCTGGGCATTGTAAGTGCAGTGCTGTCATTTAAGAGTATATGGTGCTGAGAGCTGGTCAAACACGAACTCCACAGCACCATAATGGCAACACTGAAGACTGAGAAGTTTGGTATCAAACTTCCCAGCACATTAAACCCGCACTGATGCCAGTGTGGGATTTAATGTACAAAGCACTACGGAGGGCATCTTAGAGATGCCCCCTGAAACCTTACCTACAATCCACGTCTTGTCTGGGAGGCTGATACACAGCAGACGTGTTACTGGACCCATGGGTGGAGAGCCCCCGCTCTCCTGGGCCTGCAACAATGCACATCCTGGGCGAGGTGCTAGGTCTCCTCCCCCCAGGATGGACAGGGGGAAGCTTCATAGGCATACCGCCTTGGTGAGCTTCTCCAGGCTACTTGCTGTACTCAACAACTGGCCCCCACCGGTTCTGACCCCCACTCTGGCGGGAAGACTGGCTGGAAACCCCAATTAAGGACAAGGGATGTGCCAGCCTCTGCCAACCTCACCCCTCAGGTGGGGGAGGTGAAGCACATCTCCGGGCTCTCGCCATCTTGAAGATGGGAAGCCCTGCCCAATCAGGACTAGGCTACTGCCCCTCTCCCACAGGAGAGTGGCAGGATACCCACACCAGGGCAGGGACCCATTTGTCCCTGCCCTTTACCTACCTGTAACGCCCCTAAATCTAGTATTTAGGGGCACCCTGAACCTTCCTTAGATTCCGAAAAAGCAAAGAACAAGAAGAAAGAAGACCTGCCGTGCAGCTGCTAAGACGAGGAAGACACCAACTGATTTGGCGCCAGCCCTACCGGCCTGTCGACCCTCCTGCTAAATCCCGGCACTGCCTGTGGCCAGCAACATCACAAACCCCGGAGGCACTGGCTACCTTGTGACTCTGAGCATCTGGGACTCCCATGAGCAGTGGCTCTGCTCAAAGCAAGTTTCTAACCCCTTGCTTAATCCCGGAACCTCGAACCCTGCACACTCTGAACCCGCCAAGCCTGGCCTGTGCCGGAGTGGACAAAGACCCAGAGGACATCCCCCCCGGCAACTGTGACCCTGAATCCGGCACCCAAGGACCGACCTCGACGCTCCTGACGCAGCCTCAGAACCAGGGACCCCCCCAACCGCGATCAACAGAGGGTAAGATTTCCCGACATCAAAAGGCACCCCTGCACCCTGCGGCCCCCTGTGCACGACTCCTGGGTACCTACCTATCCTCCAACTTACCTCTCGAAGTGGTGGTGGCAATCTTCGTCCCGAGCTTGCAGCCTTTGTTCGTCCTTGAGCTTTCCCATTGAAATCCATTGAGCGCTCGCTGCACCTATCTACTTCCCTATTTGCCCTGAGCAAGTAACCAGGAGCCCAGCTCCAACAGCCGCGTGGCCTGCTAGTCAGCAGCCACCAACCAAGGCCCCCCTGCCTCTCATTAGATAACATTGGGCCTAACTCACTCTGCACCCGGCTGCCCCAGTGCCGCTGAGGGTGTAACAACTGTACCAACCTGACCCTGGGAGACCCCTGAGTCCAGAACCTTAACTCTGCCAGTCGAGTACTTACCCAAAAGCCGATAACTCACTTTTCATTGACTGGTTTCTTCTGAAATTTCTTATAAGTGTGGAGTTTATAAAATTTTAAATATTCACCTAAAATCAACAGAGTAACAAACGGAAATACTCACCTGCTATTAGGAGAGATCCCAGTGCTGGATCTTGGTGCCCAGCACTGACAATGAAAAGAACTCACAACCGTACTTACCACTAACCCAATTTTCTTCCGTAGGAAATCATTGACTGTTTTTCTGTGAAATTTCGTCGATTTTTGCAAACTACAAATATTCTTTAAAAATCGTACCAACTGTGAAAACTTAATTACTTACCTGTTTTAGGTAGAGGTCCCAGTACTGAGCCTAGGAGCCCAGCTCTGGATTACAAAAGTAACGAGAACATACTTTACCAGTAACTTGAATTTTCTCCCCTAGGGAACCATTGACTGTTTTTCTATGAAATTTCTAAGTGTCGATTTTGCAAACTTATGAATATTCCTTAAAAATCGCCTGTATAACTTAAACGCAGTTTCTCAACTGCTTACAGGTGGTACACTAGTGCTGGATCCAGGATCCAACACTGACCTAGAAAAAGTAACCATAACCCCGCTTACCTGCTAAGTGAATTTCCTTCCATAGGATAACATTGTTAATTTGATCAGAAAAAGTTTCTAAGTGTCAACTTTTAAAATAGCAAAATAGTGTTTAAAAATCACAACCGTAGCGTAACCGAATGTTCTCACTTGTTTCCAAGAACTGTCCCAGGACTGAATCTAGGATCCAGTCCTGGAGTTAGAAAAGTAACCCTGAAAGTAATTAATTGCATATAATTTAAAATTCCCATTGAGCTCAATGTATTATTGTGTTTTAAATTGTGTTGCCTATTGCAACAACCTGTAACTATTACCTACAAAAGTCAAATGCATATTGCAAAAGTATTTAACTAAAGCATCTCATTTTGAGAGTTTATTTTGATACCTATTGTTGGTTCTAAAATAAAACCATATTTTTTTTTATATAAACCATTGGCCTAGAGTTCAGTTCTTGAGTGTGTGAGACCATTTGCTGACTGAGTGTGTACAACAAATGCTTTACACTGTCCTCTGATACTGCCTTACTGCTCGACCAAGCTGCCACTTTAGAGAGTAAGGTTATATCACAGCCGAAACCAGACTACAAATCTTCGGAGCCGAAAGAGAGCAAATCTTGGGAACCGAAAAAAGACAATAAATCCTCGGAGCCGAAAAAATACTCTGTGCCGAAAAGAAGAAAAAAAAAGACCACAAATCCTCGGTGTCGGAAAAAGTCCTCCGGCTCCACACCTCCTCCAAAGCAAAAGGACACCAAGTTCCCTCTTAAAGCTTCGGAATCCAGGCCAAAACGACCAAAATCAGCAGTGCCGACCAAGGATACTGGATTAGAAGACCTATTTCAACCAGATCCAGTGGCCCTAAACAAAAAACCCTTTATATTTACCCTAAAACTGGTCATATCAAAACAATTTTATCAAAAAAGAGACATTTGGACCCCCCAGAAGAACCCAAAGTACCTTTTAAAGAAGAGAGACGTGGGAACTTCTCCAGCCAGGCTTTTCTCTCCTCCAAATATTCTCACTACACCACTTTCTCCAGCACACTCTCCAGTGCTTCCATATTCACCTACATTACAAGATGATGATCCCATGGGGTGGGGATGAAAACCCACAAGAGGATTATGATGATGACACTACTCTCCCACCACCTGATCCTTGGGAGGATTATGATAATCCACTAGATGTCCCAGATCTCTCCGATCCAGACTCCTACCCATCTAGGCCATCCCCCCCAGACGACAACATAGGTTTTGCACAGCACATAAACAGAGCTGCACAAATCATGGGGTAGAATTACATTCAGACCCACAAGAAGAAGATTTTCAGTCACAAAAATCATTCTACCTATGTTAAAGGTTATCATCAAACATGCACCTGACATTTTTAAAGATCCCGTCAGGGCTAGAGTTCTCAACCCCAGGATCGAGGAAAAAATATAAGCCAGCTCCCAACGATCCAGCTTATATTAAAGCACAGCTCCCTCTAAATTCATTGGTGGTGTCAAATGCACGCAAACCAGCAAATTCCCTAACATCAGGGGATGCCCCACCTCAAGATAAGGAGTCTAAATTGTTAGACGCATCTGGCAAACACATTGCCTCACAAGCCGCAAATCACTGGCGCATTGCCAGTACCCAAGCTTTACTGGCCAGGGTTGATAGGGTTCATTACGGTGAGCTTGAAAGGCTCATACATCGTCCCGATCAGTATAAGGCGAAGGCTAATGACCTCATACAAGAGGGAGAATGAATCACAAACACTTCTATAAAGTTTGCTCTTGATGCAGCTGACACAGCATCGCATGCATTTAACACAAGCGTTCTACGCAGACACGCATGGCTATGCATATCTGGGTTTAAACAAGATGTGCAGTCCACAATTCTTAATCAACCCTTTGATCAAGAACACTTATTTGGACCCACTGTAGACACATCTTTGGAAAAAAATAAGGAAGACTCAAACTGCTAAGTCCATGGGAGCCCTATAGGCAACAACCAGTAGAGATTATTTTCGTCGCTCCTTTTATAGGGGCGCCTCTAAATCTATAGGGACGGACAACACCTCATCCTCCTACAAAAACACTACTCAAACCTCTCCTAACGGAGGCTATTTCAGAGGAGGTTATGGAGGCAACCACTACAAGGGTAGAGGCCGCAGTAACACCTGCACCTCTCCTACAAAACAGTGACTTCCCTACTCTTCCCCCGACCATTCCACTCCAGTCGGGGGCAGACTTTTACAGTTCCTACCTGTCTGCAATTCCATCACTACAGGCAAGTGGGTGAGACAAATTATCCAGTATGGTTACTGCTTGGAACTCACTTCCACTCCCCCATTCATACCCCCCAAACAACGTCCGATGTCCACAGAACATCGGACACTGTTAAAACAAGAGGTTCTCTCCTTATTACAAAAACACGCAATAGAACCAGTTCCCTTAGTGGATGGACGGCACTACCAATTCAAAGTTCTCCCATTCGGAGTGACTATATAGCACTTTTTCACAAAATGTCTTGCAGTAGTCGCAGCTCATTTGCGCAGACAACACATTCACATGTTTCCTTATCTCGACGACTGGCTCATAAAAGCAAAGTCCCACACACACACTGGGTACACAATACACACAGAACAATCCAGCTGCTCCACGACTTGGGATTCACAATAAACCTACCCAAGTCAACCTTCAACCGTCTCCCATCATTCAGTATCTAGGTGCCACAAAAAGATACTGTAGTGTAGTTCCTATTTCCCCAATAGGCTCTGCGCATTGGAATAATATACTCTATAGATTTGGCATAGGACTGATGTCAGTATGCCCCTATCGAGTATATTAAACTTAATTACTTTGTGCCAGCTAACTCAGAGGCCATTACAAACTCCTTGTAAACAAGGGAGTAGTTTCTGGCAACTGCATAAACAGGACAACTTTGTTTTCCTTTGGAATCGGAACACTCTCAGAATCGTGGAAACAACAGAAAACCGTTTCACTCAGCTAATCGTGCATGCTTAGTTTCTTCAGAGTTACACAGAAAGAATAGAGGGGCGTTTCAATAAAAGGATTTATTGAACAGTCTTGTTTCTCGTGTAAGAGATATGAGCTGTTACAATCATAAGACAGTATGCTCGATATATTATGTACAGCGCAAGCAGTAGAAAGAAATAATACTGCGCTAGCATTATCTTTTAGATATGACACATATATTCATATACATAAATAATATGAGCTAAAAATGCGTGTACTTATAAGATGCTTCTCTAACTAGTTCTACCCCAGTGTACCTAACCTAAGTGTAGTACAATGTAAGAAGTAGTTGATGTATTCCATAGTATGGTAGGCTATAGTCTGGTATGCCAAATCTAGGATGCCAAGAGTCCCTCTAGGTTCTAGTCAACTCCATACCTTGAGAATGAGAGAGGTGGGAATGTCTCTCTGGTTATCGAACTCCAACACCCCGCGAAGGGAGTCAGAACACTGGAAGCTGGATTCTCTGCAAGCAGGGATGACGGCGTCTCTTATCAGTGCGTCAGGCCAGGACACAGGCTCTTCTAAAGTCGAGGTCTCCTCCTTCTTGCTTGGGCAAGAGAAGGTATATTTATACCTGAAAGGTGCCTTGGAATGTTAGCATTGACGTAAAGTCAGGCAGAGGAAGACGTCAGGAATGAACCCTTAAGTAATAGCGGTTTATGCATAATAAATGAGTTCTTGGAGAAATCAATAATCCTGTGTTCGGGGAACTCCCAAGAGCCTAAGGGTCTGGTTTCTAAGAACTCATTGTGACGTTATGCTGGACGGATGTATGTGACTGATGGCCTTGACCCTGCTTGCAGGGTCATCCCGAAATTTTTCGCCTTCCCCCTAGCCTTTTTGCTGTTGTGGAATGAGTGGTTGGAGGACATTGGAAACTTTGGCGCTGGTTAGCAGTGCCAAGTGTGTGTGCTTTCTGCCCTACATAGGCTTATATTAGGAACCCCCTCCCTTAGGGGACATCTCCCCCATGGTAGGAAATGTATATGCCATGTGTGGTGTGAGAGGGAAATAATAAATGCGGTGCAATGGTGTACACCTTAATTTTCACCCTTGCAGAAACTTGACTTCTAAAATGGACGCCATTACTGTGTGGTTGTGCCGCCTGCCTGAGGTGGGTTGGCGGTCTAGTCTTTGAAGTGACAGGGTTCCCTACACCTCCCCCACAGTGACAGTTGGGATTGGAACTGCCAGGAGCCTTCTAGAAGGTTCTAGCCCTTTCTGGTAGATGGGGTGAGGGGGGGGGGGTTATATATAGGGGGGCTGTGCCTCCATGTGCTCAGACTGAACGTGGACGAGAGGGGACACTCTGCCAGGAGCTACCTCCACAAGGGCCTGCGTGCTGGCCCCTGTGCCCATCTTGACCACTCTACTGTCCACAGGGCTAGTGGAATACTCTGCCGGAGTGGAGACGGCTGCGCTAGCAGGATTGCCATAGTCATGGAGGATGACTCTTTCTAGGAACTGCTGCTTCAGGTCTGGTGAGCTGCCCTACTGCCTGCTGATCTTTCCCTGCACTAACTGTCTCCTGGCCCCTAGTGCCCCTGAGTGCTATATTTCAAGGGACTATACTTGCCTGCCTGCACCCTAGCGCCTCATGATCACTATGTTTCAGGTCTTCAAGAAGAGAGGAGTGCTATCTGTTGTCCCCGAAGCTGTTGAAGCTTTCTAGTCCCTGGGGAGCGCTATATTTGAATTGCCAGGAGAAGAGGAGCGTGGTACCTGCAGCGCTGGGGCTGCGATGTGCTGTGGGGGAACCCTGGCGTGAGGGACTCCCCCTGCGGTGCTTGAATCAAGGTGGGAGCCTACCCCGCGCTACTGCTGCCTTATAGTGCTTCCTTGGAGGAGCGGTGTATTTAAAAGAAATACCGTGGGAGTCTACCCCTCGTATTGCCGCCCGTTTTGCTGTGTTAAAATACAACTGGAGCCTACCCCGCTTTATGCCTATTAAAGTAGCGGGAGCCCACCCCGCGTGTGTGCTTTTATTTAGAGGGAGCCTACCCCTCATTGCTGCCCTGAATCGCGGCCAAGCCGCAGAGAGAGGAGCCCCCGAGAGCAGTGGGCGGAAGATAGGCCCCCGCGCCTTCCTGTGGGCGGGGCCTACTGGGTTGGAGCCTCGCGGGCTCCATTTCCGCCTCCCCCTGCCTGGGGGGAAGCCGTCTGGAGCCTCGCGGGCTCCCCGTCGAAGTCCCAGGAGGGGACCGGGTGAAGTTTGGAAATTGGCGCCAGTAACGTCGACCTTCAGGCAGGAGCCCACCCCGCCCTCTGGAGTCCTGTGGCTGCTGCCGGAGACCGGAGGAAGCCGCCCAGAAAGGTTGTCGGTGCCCCCCCATTGTCCCCCACGCCAGTGTGATTTTACAGCTGCCCCGTCTAACAATGGGCAGCTGCAGCGTATTGGCCATTTTATCTACAGGAGTCCCGGAGTTGGGTTCCTAAGTTCCCCGTGGGGCTCAGTGGTGATCCGGGAGTGTGTGTGGGGGGGGGGGAGGGGGAGGGAAGAGTGTGTATGTTGGTGTTTGCCCCCCTCCTGTGAACGTTCGTAGGGCGCCGTGAGTGCGTCTTTAGCTGCCCCGCCGGAGAGAGGGTAGCTGCAACGTGTAGGGGGCATGTGTTCTCAATAGGGAGAGAAAGGGGTAAGAGATACTCCTGACCCGCCCCAGTGCTTTGCGCCCTTTTGCCCTCGTTGCCGTTTGTCGCAGCTAGCCCTGACTCTGCGGGACATAGGGCATTGGAACCCCTGAGAGAGGTCAGTTGGCCTGAGGCCCGTTAGTGTGTTGTGCCCCCGATTGGGGCGCACTGTGGTTATGTTTGCGAGGCCTATTGCCTCATATGATTTATTGCATAATACGGTTCTAGGCCTGAAGTGTATGCCTAATGCTAACTAGGCGTAATGTACATCTGCTAATAGTAATGTACATCTGCTAATAGGAGTAGGCTGAAGGTTACGCATGATGTGAGCTATGCTCAGGAGGAGGTCTAATGCATTTATGCTAATGAGGTTTGGATGCCTAATGTTTTTCCCCCACTGCCTACACGGCTAGTTTTGGGCCTAATGCGAAGGCATAAGATGTTTATGCCCCTTCTTAAGGTTATGCCAATGTGGTGCTTATGCCTACTCTGATTTAGGCCAACATGACCTATACTAAGGGGATTCATGCTTACAGGGTCCCTACCTGTCCTACTAGGGGTATGTATAATGTAATGTGTTGTTTATGCCCACATGATGCCTACTGCAGATGTTCCTCCCTAATGTTTCCCTCTAATGTGATGACGTTTATGTTTAGGCCTAATGCTTTCGCCCTAAGGATGATGCCTTCACACTGATAATTTGGTGCAGGATAGGCCTCCCTCAGTAATACTTTGATGACTGCAAAATGTACTCATGACTGATACCTAATGATAACGCTTTTATGCCTCATGGGTTTAGGTCCAGGGGGACGTATGCGGATAAAATACATAGTGTGATGTCCCAGTCTATGCCTAATGTTGCATTTATGTTTATGGATATGCCTAACCTGATGTTTTCCTTCCAGGCCTGCGGCAAAGGTGATTTATGCCTGAGTCTAAAGTTATAATGCTTTATGTTCCTGCCTGATTACGGTTTCAGGACCTATGCTAATGATGATGCCTTATGTTTAGGCCCGATGCTTATAGCGATGTTGCCCAGTGCCTGGACTTGCCTGTAGGAACTGGATGTTACGCGTTTATTGATGGACTTGCATTCATTCTTGGACTTATGATGGTTCTGGCAGCGGCTCGATTGACCCTGCCTTGTAAATAGTCCCCCTGTAAATGGCCACCTGGTGTCAGTCGGCACAGTGCTTTTACAACTGTGATTGCCTGATAACGAGTTCTGCATAATACATATGCCGTTTTTCACCTAACCTGGTGTGGAGTCTCTTTTGTAGTGCGCCTGGTGTGTCGCCTGTGAGTGTGCTGCGCAGATGCTTTACACAATGCCTCAGAGTTTAGCCTACCTGCTCCGCACCACGCTACCCCGTTTCTGACAGTGACCATGCCTGTATTTGGATAGCGTGGCTAATGTCTAAATAAGGACTGGGATCTTATGCCTATATAAGGGCAATGCGAATTGTGCGTATATAAGGACATGCTTCAGTAAAACCTATATACCGACACCTAAAGCGGAATACAACAATACCTCAAAAGCCCTTGCATACCCTAATCCAGTCAGGATAGCCAGCATGCAAGCTCTCATTTCAAAATTCCAACCTCAACACTCCCTTCCAGCTCGAGTGTTCATGCAGCTAATAGGGATGATGGCCTCTTGCATCCTCATCGTTCCTTATGCAAGACTTTAAATGTGTCCCCTACAAGAATGTTTAGTACATCAGTGGAACCAAGCTCAAGGCCAATTAACAGATCTGGTGTTGGTGGACAGCCGCACACATCACTCTCTGCAGTGGTGGAACACACAAAACCTATCCAAAGGGCGGCCGTTACTCGACCCGGTTCCACAGATAGTGCTAACCACAGGCGCATCGCTCACCGGCTGGGGAGCTCAATTCCAAAACCAAAGCGATCAGGGTATATGGACCCATCAACAAAAACAATCCCACATAAATTACCTGGAGTTACTGGCAGTCTTTCTAGCACTAAAGTCTTTTCATCCTTTGCCTCTAGGTAAAGCTGTCTTGATCCGTGCAGACAACATGACAGCAATGTATTACATACAAAAGCAGGGGGGACACAATCTCTTCAGCTTTCACAACTAGCGCAAAGCATATGGAGGTGGGCCATTCCGCAAAACATTTACCTCCTCGCAGAACATCTAACAGGAGTACACAATCAGATTGCGGATCTGCTCAGTCGTCAAACATAGCAGATCCACGAATGGAAACTTCATCCGCAAGTTCTTCTTCCATTGTTTCACATGTGGGGTCATCCAGACATAGATCTGTTCTCCACACACCAAAACGCAAAATGCCCAAGCTTCGCCTCCAGATATCCACACCCATTGTCCAAAGGCAATGCACTATGGATGAACTGGTCAGGCAGATTTGCATATGCTTTTCCGCCTCTCCCGCTCATTCCGCTACTGGTTCAGAAGCTCCAAACAACACTCCCTCACAATGATCCTAGTTGCTCCAACATGGGCACGCCAACCATGGTTCACAACTATGTTGGAACTTTCAGTAGTGCCTCATCAAAAGCTCCACCTCTCCCCCAAATTCCTCACTCGGAACCATGGAGAGATAAGGCACCCAGATCCCAATCAATTCAATCTTGCGATCTGGCTCCTGAAGTCCTAGAGTTTGGCTATCTTAATCACCCGCCAGACTACACGAACATCATTAAAGAGACTAGACGTCCTACTACTAGAGCATGCTATGTAGCAAAGTGGAAGTGATTTGTCGTTTATTGTACAAATAACAAAATCGATCCGCTAGATGCTTCCATCCAAAATATTATCTGTTATCTTTTACATCTACAACAATGTAACCTAGCATATACATCTATACGGTTAAATCTTGCTGCAATTGCTGCTTACCTCCAAAACAGGTAATCACAATAGGGCAGCCCACTATTCCCCAAGGAATTGGGTAGATCAGTTAAATAACAATAGATACCTTGAGGATTTATTCAGTAACAATTAATTAGTTAATTGGGAAGTCACAAAAGTGATCTTAATTTCCTTGAACTCAAGACAAAAGAAGCAAAAAACTCATACAGTGCAATAATACAAAAAATGACCCAAGTTCATTTATAGTTTTTTTAACAAAAATAAATTTGTATTTTCAATTTCTGAAGTAGTGAAACAATACACTTTACATTTCATGTACGGCAACATAAAACTACTGTCTTCTTTGAAATCTTATTAGCAGTAGTTAATGACATTTCTTACATACAAGACAGAGCCCACCACATGTTTGGCTAGGCATTGAACTTAATTCATACAAACTTAAAGAATTTTTAGGCCACCAATGCCTCTTAGTTATGTAAGAAAATGTCGCAGCGTCGACGTTTCGGTCTCACTCTTGAAGAACAATCACAGAGACCATCCTCAGGACCGAAGTTGCACCATGAATCTATTAAAATATATACATACATTCTATTAATATACTTGAGTTCACAAGTTTGTAGTGAATATACACGAAAGGAAAACAGGTGTGATCTGTTCCAACCACCCAAAGTGTGGTTGCTTATATAAATTAGAAGTGGTAACTTGACAGAAACCAACACCTATGCACCACACCAAACTAGTCTCCCATGAAAGGTGCAAACCGTAGCCACCAAATGTCCGGTAGTGACAAACTCAAAATCAAAACTCATAAACTCATAAACTCACTGCAATGTGAAATTCAGCCTGTTCTAGAAGTTTTGAACAGCGTATATACAGCGTTCCTTGAGAAACACAATCCTGGTATCAAACAATCAATAGAGAACACAGTTACTAACCACACCTTCAAAATACTGTGTGAGTAACATGTGGTGGAGAAAATTACTATTGGAACATGCTATTGAAACATACCGGCAATTACTAGCCGACAAGACGGCAATACTCGTCTCCTCCGTAAATTTCTAAGGAAGCAACAATTAAAAACCAGTCAGTAACAGATTCCAATGTCCCCGTCTAGAAATAAAGATAAATCAAAGTCCCAAACTGAGGCGGAATTCACTTACAATTCAACGTCTGATTCAGGCAGCTCTGAGTTCTACCTCTCACTCCCCAGGTCAGTCGAGCACCGGATGCACGCTGGCTACGGGATTTTAACTCCAGCGGCATGCTGGTCTCAATATGGAGAAACACACATAAGTCGGCCATCTTAGAATGATATTACTTCTAATAGATCGAAGTCCTCCCAAATAAAATCCAGTCAGAAATGAAGTTAAATAGACAATACAAAAACATAGGAAGTACCCAATTTAATAACAGCAAGTGTCGTATTAATACGCTCGCTCCGCAATATATCAGCGGCAAGTTGGTATAAATACACAAACCGAATTGGCCATCTTGGAGTGATATTATTAATAGGCCGAAACAGAACATTTGTCGTTTCGCGTACTCGCTATCAAAGCGTTTATGGAAGGACTTAACAGAATAATTCCACCTTCTCCGATATGGAGTCTCAACATAGTCCTCACCAGACTCATGGGTCCCCCATTTGAAACTCTGCACAAGTGAACTACAGGCATTAACCATACAAGAACCATTTCTACAAATACACCATAGTGAAGTTGTTCTTAGGCCTAATCCAAAATTTCTACCTAAAGTGGTATCTGCCTTTCACCTTAATCAGTCAGTTGAACTTCCAGTGTTTTTCCCTCAACCGGACTCCCTAGCAGAACACGCTCTCCACACGTAAGATGTAAAAAGAGCCATACTCTACTACATCGAAAGAACTAAAAGTTTTAGAAAATCAAAGCCACTTTTTGTCGCTTTCTCCCAACCTCACAAAGGCAATCCTATTTCAAAAACAGGAATTGCAAGGTGGATTGTTAAATGTATCCAAATATGCTATCTCAAAGCTAAACACATTAACTATTCCCCCAAGAGCTCATTCCACACGCACAGTAGAGGCTTCTATGGCATTTTAAGGGAACATCGCCCTAGATTACATCTGCAAAGCAGCAACTGTAGATGTGCAAGCAAAACAACAAGCTACTGTGGGCTAGGCTGTATTAAGAACACTTTTTCGAACTACTGCAACGAATACCGGTTGCCACCGCTAGGGAAGAAAACTGCTTTATAGTCTATGCTAAAGTATACAATCTACAGCTCATATGCCTTGAACGGAAAATGCTACTTACCAGTATGCATCTGTTCTTGGCATGTAGAGTTGTATACGCCCACCCACCTCCCCGAGTGCCTTTATCTGCTGCAGTATTATCTTACTTGGATACATCACATGGATGTCTTTTTCTATTCTCTTACTAACTCCATCATCACCCTTTATGGTGAAAAACAATCTGAGGATGGAGTTGATGCCCATGCGCACTATCACCATAAGGAGGTGCCACCTATCCCGTGACTACAAAGACTTCGACAAAAACAAAATGCAAACATCTGAGCCCAACACCGGATGGCGATCTCTGCTAAAGTATACAACTCTACAGCTCTACATGCCAAGAACAGATGCATACTGATAAGTAGCATTTTCCATATTTTGAATGAGAGGTTGTATTCTACTCCCCATTTCAGCGAGACCTTCATGGCTGATGGATGATTTGAAATCCATTCATTGGGGGAGTCTACTAATTGAACCTATTTTGCTGCATGTGTACGAGAGTTATCAATGGATTATCGAGTTGGCCACAGTCCGGCACGGAGCCGAAACATTCGAGCTCAAAACCAAAGTCTGCAGTTTCTGAGCCCAAACCTTCCGCGCTGAAATGTAATTTCATCCTGGCACTGAAGTAGTCTGTACAAAAAACCGAAAAATGCTCTTCCGAAGCAGCAGGATTAGATTGTCTACTTCCCAAATCAGATCCTAAACAAAACAAACTTTACATTAATCCTAAAACAGGACATCTTCTTCCAAACTGCCTCACAAACGCAAACCTGAGTCAGAGGACATATAATATAAGATTCCTTTAAAAAAAGAATGTCTGTACTAACTCTTCTCCTCCTCCTCTTCCACCACGTTCCCCTACACCTTCACCACCTTCTCTAGTATTAGAACATTTACTTATCACACCACACAACTTTCCACCCTCACAGACTGATGATGATGATGTAGATGATGGAGATATTCAATTACCTGTAGATCCTTGTAAATACTACACTATTGATCCACCAAAAGTTAATAACCCAGACCTTTACCCTGCAACGCCTCCCCCCCTCCTGACGACAAATGAGGTTATTTATAGTTGCTTGTTAGAGCTGCACAATATTAGCGGGTAGAACTACACAAAGAATCCCTAGAGGAAGATTTCTTGTTCGAAACTTTGAGTAGTACACACCGATCTAGTCACTCTCCCAATGCTCAAAGGCATTGATGTGACATGCTGATGACATCTTTAATGACCCTCTTTGTTCGTTCGGACTCCCGGAATAGATGAAAAGTATAAGCCTGCTCCGTCTGATCCAGTCTTCATTAAAGGGCAGTTACCCCTAGACTCACTTGTTGTCTCTAATGCCCGTAAACGAGCTAATCCACAAACCTCTGGGGATGACCCCCTCCAGACAAGCAGCCAAAATTAATAGACGCTTCTGGCAACAGAATAGCTGCCCAGGCGGTGAACCATAGGCGCATTGCCAACACCCAGGCGCTCTTAGCCAGGTATGATAGAGCACACTGGGTCAAAAATTGAGCAATTGCTCCAATATCTACCAGAGGAGCACAAAGTTAAAGCACAGGCTTTAATACAAGAAGGAAAGCTCATTTCCAGTTCCTTTATTTGATGTGCCTTAGATGCTGCTGATACCTCAGCTCGAGAGATTAACACTAGTGTGTTACTCAGGAGACACGCCTGGTTAAGGATTTCCAGTTTCAAACTCAAAGTCCAGCAATTAATCTCAAACATTCCGTTTGCTAAAGAGCATCTTTTCGGGCCTGAAGTTGATCAGGCATTAGAGAAAATGAAAAAATAGACACTGATGTGGCTAAGTCTATGGGAGCTCCACAGTCTCCTTCAAACCGGGGCTCCTTTCGTCGCTCCTTTTATCGTGGGGGTTCTAAGACCAAATCTTCAGACACCAATGGTGATTTCTATAAAGGCAACAATCATTCTTCCTCCACAAGAGGTTTCTTTAGAGGAGGATATAGAGGAAGCAACGGCAAGGGTAGAGTAATTTCTATCCTCTAACACGCAGTGACTTACCTACCTTTTCCCCAGATCACTTAACACCTGTCAAGGGACCTCTTCTACAACGCCTCCCCATTTGGCAGTCTATAACAACAGACAAATCGGTGTTCGGAATTATCCAGCTTGGTTATTGCTTGGAGCTTACCACCAATCCTCTAAACATTCAACCTCATTCTCACAAACTGTCACCAGAACATTTGCATTTCCTCAAACAGGAAGCCCAGTTTTTCTTGCTAAAGGGAGCTATAGAGCCAGTAACATTACAATATCCAGGGTCAGGCGTTTACTCCCTGTATTTTCTAATTCCTAAAATGGACGGCTCGTTAAGACCTATCCTGGACCTCAGAAAACTGAACCACTACATACTGTCAGAACATTTCCACATGGTGACACGTCAACAGGTGCTCCCACTTTTACAACAGGATGGCTTTCTGTCTACTTTAGTCTTAAAGGACGCATTTTTCTATATTCCAATTCAATCCACTCATCGCAAATATCTTAGATTTGTGATAGCGGGTCAACATTACCAATTCAAAGTCCTACCGTTTGGAGTCACTACTGCTCTCGGAGTATTTCCCAAATGCTTGGCAGTTGTCGCAGCTCATCTGAGAAGACAGCACATCCACGTCTTCCCCCTATCTGGACGACTGGCTCATCAAAGACGGCACTTACCAGAAGTGTCTTCTACACACTTAAGCCACAATTCACTTACTACATCAACTAGGGTTTACAGTGAATGCGTTGGAGTCCCATCTGCAGCCTTCAAAAACACAGCCTTATTTGGGAGCCACCATAGACACTCTGAAAGCTCTAGCCTCTCCCTATGCAGCCAGAATTCACAATATTCAGTCTCTTCTCATTCAGTTTCAGCCCAACCACTCATTACCAGTCAGTCTTTATGCAACTGCAAGGAATGATGGTGTCTTGCTTCATGATCATACGCCAAGCAAGACTTCGCATGTGTCCCCTTTATGAATGCTTAGCAAGTTAGTGGAATCAATCGCAGGGTCGATTAATCGATCTAGTGTTGGTAGACGGCCGCACCCATCACTCTCTGCAGTTGTGAAACCTACAAAATGTATTCAGAGGGCGGGACTTCATCGACCCTGTTCCACAGACTGTGCTAACGGCAGATGCATCGCTCACTGGTTAGGGTGCTCACTTACAGGATCACACAATCCAAGGATTGTGGACTCTAAAGCACAAAGATCTCCATATAAATCACTTAGTGCTACTAGCAGTGTTCCTAGTGCTCAATGCCTTTCAAACTCACCTCGTAGGCAAAGCCGTCCTAGTCCGCACGGACAACATGACAGCTATGTACTATATACAACCAGCATTGGCATAGCCAATAGGTCTCGCTTTTGGGACCTTATAAGTATTTAGTTATGCAGCACAATATCCTTGGTGCAACAACATCCACTGTTGCATGGCTAAACACTTAAAGTCCCAAAAGCGAGACCTATTGGCTATGCACTAAAATGGCAATATATACCATCAGTAGTTACAGCACTTGGATGCCAGTGTTTCCATCAGCTAATACTAATGACTTAAGAAGACAGGAACAACTGTAGAATACTTGGTTGCCCCCAAAGGCTCCATAGTTGGACTTACAAACAGGCAATGTATTGCTATCACACTTTTACATGATTTTGCTTGAGTGTTCACAGTTTTGAATAATGCATGTTTTATTTAACGGTAGTTAGTGCCTGTCGATAAACCAAATTGCTCTATTATCCAAGGCCGTCTTCGCCAGCGAGCAAAGGATTTGCTGAAGTCAAAATCATATGTGTACCTAATTGTAAATAGGTGTCAAATCCCATGCACTGATCAGATAGTTAGAGCAAGGTTGAACAATTATGGAGCAGCAATGTGACCACTCCGATAAGTTTAACTCATAATGGGATCATCTGACGCACCAACAGGCATGAAAGGCATATTGTGGAGCTGTAGATACTGAACGGTAACTGGGGCATACGTCACAGCTTAAATATGCTCTGGTTCATATGAATTTCACAATATTCTTTTCAGAAACATAACTGGACAATCTGATCATCGCTAGGTTCTCTGCATCACTCAGATAAGAGATTTAACCTATTTTTAAAAAATTCATCACAGCAGTATCTGGGCAGCGTGTACATGAAATATTAAGACAAATAATGTTTGAGGTGACTTTAAAGGTAATGTTCAATTTACATGGCAATGGATTACAGATACTCATTGGATTCATAAACAAATAGGGCATTGACACCTTAGTATATGTACATGACGTGCATTAAGTGCTCTTGCTAAGCATTAATGGTTTCCGATAGGCTATTTCCTCACATCTCTGGCAATTGGAGGCCTTATGTGTAAGGTTTTCCAGGCGCTAGATGTTTGACGTTGTGCCTTCTTCCTTTATTATGCCTTCACTCCCACAAGGAACACGAGACGCAAGGTTGGCTTTTGTTGCAAAGTAAACGCATTAAAGATTTCGGCGTGAAGCCGTGTCTGTTAACCACATATCTCCTCTGCCAGATTGCAGAAACCCCCAGAATTAGGCTTCCATAGTACTAAGGCGGTTTTGCACTAAATAACGACGTGAAAGTGATCGCGATTAGGAGCCCGGCGAGCATTGCGCTTAATGAGCATGAGGAATGCCATATGGCGCCTCTGCTCAAGCCCGCGCACTTGCACTGCAACCTATAGCCGGCGGTAGTATTTTTTGAAGCCCTTAAAGTCTCGCCAGACCAGCGCAAGCGCTGGGTCAGGCGAGACCTAAAAACAGGTGGGGAGACGCTCTCTCCAACTGTCAAGCCTAGCACAAGCCATTTGGAAATGTGCTGTACACCACAAGATTTATCTCTTGGTAGAGCATCTTCCAGGAGTAAACAATCAGTTGGCAGACCTCATCAGACAGAAGCAACAAATCTGCGAGTGGGAACTTCATCCTCCGGTTCTCCTCCCCTACTTTCAGGAATGGGGATTTCCTAAGATATACATGTTTGCCACAGCAGAAAATGCAAAATGCCCAAGCTTCGCTTCCAGGTTCCCACACCAGCTCTCCAAAGGCAATGTCCTATGAATGAACTGGTCAAGGATTTTTGCCTACTCTTTTCTGCCTCGCCCACTCTTTCCACTGGAAGTTCGGAAGCTCAGGCAAACATCCCTCACACTAATTCTCATAGCTCCCTCATGGGCACGTCAACCCCGGTTCACCACCCTGGTGGAGCTGTCAATAGTTACACACCAAAAGCTGCATCTCCCCTTCAGTCTCCTCATTCAGAGCCATGGAGAAATCCAGCATCCAAATCCCCAAAAACTCAACCTGGCGATCTGGTTCCTGAAGTCATAGAGTTTGGTTATTTACATTTACCACGACAACTAACAGAAGGTGCTAAGTCCGTTCGACAAGAACAGCAAGCCACTACGCACTGTGAAAGAGTGCAAGAGACTCCTCAGAAAGTTAGTACATCACCTGGCGGGAGTTAAGAGTCCATCAGCCCACCCTTACTGGCGGAACTTCGTCATCTGAGACTCTAGGGAATCACGGTCTGGGCCTGCAATATCGAGCCAACAGGCTCTGCTGGGTGCACAGCCTAATGCTTCCCAAAAAGCAAGAACTCCTGCCAAGGTGTATGTTCAAACCCTGAGGACTCCGGTGATGTGCAGTGCTCTAGTGTAAATGTGAATTAAAAATGAATACCTGGGCAAAAAAATATGTTTATTGGGAATTGTCCAGGTGTCATAATTTAAAAAAACCTATAGTCTTGAAAAAATAGACTATTTCCTGGCTCAGTTTTCTATGGTCGACATGTTTCAGCCGGTATGGTCAACTGACCCGGCTTTCTTCAGTACCTAAATACGGTGGAAAAATAAAAGCTACTGCAGGGTAAACACAATAATCGTGAATCGTGAACAACAATGTTTAGACAGTGAAGGTGCAATCGTCAGATAAGTCTGTGGCGATAGCCACCCTACCGGACAAGCAATCTCGTGCTTGGACGTAAGAACTATGTCTTCTTTCCTAGAAAGAGTCCGGAGAATCAACCGTCAGAAAAGACATCTTACACACAAATCACAGCATTCATGGCCGCTATTCAGCAATGCCCATTATGCACTGCCGTCTTTACAAAAACCAAAATGATGGTTGCATACAAACAAAATTGCATAAAAACTGTTTGGAACTCACCCAGCCTTTTGTGGGAGAAACGCCTCACCTCACCCGGCTGACTGCTCGGAGATGGAGGCACGGCTCTGTTTAAATGTGAGGGCAAACAGACAAGTTGCATACTGATACTCATCTGTCCAGACTCTACACACATACCTTTAAACAATCTAATAAACCTAAAAAAACTCAAAACGTCAAAGACCTAAAGAAACCCCCATGGACATACTACTGCAGGTAAGTCAAAAGATGTTCCTTAAAACTACGTCATTTTAAAGTGTAACAGGGTTCAAAGGAAGACATATGTCTTGTATCTTGTGCAAGGTTTGGAGTAAGTAGTTATAAACTATGTTTCTGTTGACACCAAACACAAAAACAAAAAAACTTTTGTTTAGATAAAGATGAACCTGGAATTTAAAGCAGTTCAGCACGAGAGGTGTAACCAGCTAACTCTTAACCTCAAACAGAGCACTCTTTGTAAAACAATAATGGACCATTAACCAACGCACGAGAGCCCCTTTCCTTACCTGTCCGTCGGTACTTCAGACCAGCCTTCGAGCTGTCTGGGAGGTGGCGGCAGGAAGGAAAGGGGTCCTTAAATAACCGCCTTAATTAAGTTGAAAGATTCAATTAGAATCAGGTGCGGGTGCGTTCTTAGTACCCGCGCGACCATCAGACACATGGAGCATGCGCCGGACTCGGGACACACGCCTCCGAGCAAGCGCGCTGCACGGGCCAACCAGATAGTGTATGCGGCCGGCATCTCCACAGAGCGCATGCGTGTTGGAGAGCCCAAGCTCCACAACAATCACTACACTGCGTGAATGTTTGACAATCGAGTGCTGCAGCTAGCCTGTCCTCAATGGCAAAGGTGCATGCGCGTCAGAAACCTTATAGAAGGTGCCAGGCCCAAGACACTGACTCTGGTGTATGCATATCACAAAATTAGATTGTGCCGCTGGAGTGTCCCTAACAGCAAACGCATGCACGTTCGGGGACCCAAAGCAGGCACAAAAATACTCGCTACAGTGCATGCGTGTTTATAAAAACGGTGGAAACCTTTGTCTCGAGTGCCCCAATTCGTTTCTATTCATACATGGTAAATGAAACCCTCAAGAACTTCATGGCTTCATACCCGCGCATGCGTGCTGGTGTCGAGGCTAACTGATTGTTTACAGTGGCAGAGTCAGCACTAGCCGTAAACGACCCAAAGCACAAACAAAACCGAACCACTCTATTGCTTGTATTTACACCCTACAAGGTTAACTCTTATGACGGTGGACCTTATATAACGGTAACTGTCTATACTTTTCTAGATATAAAGCAGCTACCAATTCTAGGCTATATATCTAGTATAGTGTATGTACAGAAGGGGTGGGACCAAGGGACTTGACCACCAACGGACTTGACCACCAACACACGGGCTCTAAATACTAGATAGGATATTACACATGTAGCCAACAGCGAAAACCAGCAACTGTTGCCAAAACCATGCTTACAAACATTGTCCAAGGATGTCATGACAAATAATAGTGACACAGTGCGTAAAAGGGGCAGATGCCTCGATATAAAAGTGTCTCTGTGGAATGGAGTCAGAGTACTCCTATACACAACAGGGCAGATATCCTATAGGATCAGCTATTCTATCAGTGGTTAGGGATATCGTATGTGATGAAGTCTCTGATAGAGTATCTATATAACAGTAGGTTTTCAGACTGATGATTTTCAAACCAGATTTCAGATAGAGGCCCATGGTATACTATCATTAAGGCTGTGTGTCTGTTTTCAATCTGAAAATCCACCTCTTCGCTTTGGAGAATAGAAACCCTGAAATATCTGTTACGTGCTGGGGAATGAAAGGACGTTCCAGCACAAGCCACCTCAGATCATCGGCCTTATGTTTTTTGGCCAGAAAATGATCTGTCAAACAGGTGGACTGTTTCATGCATCGGATGGTACTCTTGTGCTCACTTATGCGGAGCTTCACTTTGCGTGTGCTATACCCGATGTAGTGCAGAGTACAAGGGCATGTGATCATATAGATCACACACTCCGAATTACAGTTTGTGTGGTTGTGTAGTATCAAAGGACGGCTCGTCCCTATGTCCACCGATGTAGTCTTGGTGGTCTGAGGGCAGACACTGCACGAGCCGCATGGATAATGGCCTCGTACCGGGGGTAGTGACCACAGAGTATTAACATCACGTGTAGGCTGTGACAATGGTCGTGTGTGGACCAGGCTGTTCCGTAAACTCGGACCCTTCTTGAACGCAAAAAGGGGGGGCGGGATGTTTTCAGATGCCACATTGAGTATATGCCAATGTTTACGTACCGTTTTCTGTAATCGGTTGGACAGGGTACAGAAGGTAGTTACAAAGGTAAGCCTGTCACTGGGAGTCCTGGGAGTGCTATTATCCAGCAAAGCATCTCGATTATTGTTCGACGTTCTCTTCCAAGCTTGCCGCACCAGGCGCCTGGGGTACTGACGCGACCGGAGTTGAATCGCTAATTCTTTAGCATGTTTGTCAAAAAGATCCCTAGTGGAACAGTTCCTCCGCACCCGTAGTAACTGACCCACGGGAAGATTCTCCCTGAGGGCCTTAGGATGATAGCTATCGAAGGAGAGAAGAAAATTCCTCGACATAGGTTTTTTGTATAATTCACATTGCAATGAATTCTCATGGAAAAAATTGGAAATATCCAGGAAGGCTAACCGTCGTTGATTGAACTCGATGGTAAAGTTCAAAAAGGCATTTTGTTGGTTAAGCCAAGTGTGGAAAGCCAGAATCTCTTGGCTAGTGCCTCGCCATACCACCAGTATGTCATCTATGTACCTCTTCCACAGCACCAGATGATGACGATAAGGGTTGCTGTGGTTCAGTACATGATTTTGTTCAAACAGATGAACATACAGGTTGGCGAGGCTGGGCGCAAAAACACTGCTCATAGAGGTGCTAGACGTCTGGAGAAAGATCTGGTCTTCAAATCTAAAGAAGTTCTCCGTCATAGCTAGTCTGGCGCACTCCATAATAAAAGTGACGGGGGTCATGCTGTTCAAATCACGTGCTTCCAGCAATCCCCTGATGGAGTCCAAAGTTTCTTGTTGTGGAATACACGTATAGAGTGACTCCACGTCAAAACTAGCCAAAATATCGGTATCGATGTTAAACTCGATATCAGGCAAAATCCGTAAGACATCAGACGTGTCTTTGAGATAAGTCGGCATCTCAGTGACCATAGGCCGTAAAAACACATCCACAAACTTAGACAAAGGCTCAAGTAATGAGCCAATCCCGGAAATAATGGGCCGTCCTGGGGGTGGTCGTTGGTTTTTGTGGATTTTAGGGAGGCAGTAAAAATAGGGCATCACAGGGTTGTTACCAAAAATTTAGCCTCCTGTGGCGTGATCCACCCTTCTGCCTCCCCTTCCTCGACCAGCTGTTTTATCTCTAGCGTTAATCTAGGTGTGGGGTCTATTCCCAAAACCTGATAGGATTTAGTGTCCAGAAGCTGTCTAAGGCATTCAGTCCGATAGATTGTGGCGTCTTGCAGGACCGTTGCACCTCCTTTGTCCGCCGGCTTGATAATAACGGACGTATCTTTTGTCAGATTCTGGAGGGCCAGTGATGATATAAACCATGTGAACACTGGGCTACGTCTCAAAAGCAATTTTACACCTTTGCCACATCAGGTCCCCTCTCAGGTTTCGACCTTTGAGAAGGCAGTAATCTATGACGTGATGGCACTATGTGACACACTGTCAATGAATTACTGCAACTTCTCTAAAAAGGACAGATTGGCCCTCCAGAATCTGACAAAAGATACGTCCGTTATTATCAAGCCGGCGGACAAAGGAGGTGCAACGGTCCTGCAAGACGCCACAATCTATCGGACTGAATGCCTTAGGCAGCTTCTGGACACTAAATCCTATCAGGTTTTGGGAATAGACCCCACACCTAGATTAACTCTAGAGATAAAACAGCTGGTCGAGGAAGGGGAGGCAGAAGGGTGGATCACGCCACAGGAGGCTACATTTTTGGTAACTAACAACCCTGTGATGCCCTATTTTTACTGCCTCCCTAAAATCCACAAAAACCAACGACCACCCCCAGGACGGCCCATTATTTCCGGGATTGGCTCATTACTTGAGCCTTTGTCTAAGTTTGTGGATGTGTTTTTACGGCCTATGGTCACTGAGATGCCGACTTATCTCAAAGACACGTCTGATGTCTTACGGATTTTGCCTGATATCGAGTTTAACATCGATACCGATATTTTGGCTAGTTTTGACGTGGAGTCACTCTATACGTGTATTCCACAACAAGAAACTTTGGACTCCATCAGGGGATTGCTGGAAGCACGTGATTTGAACAGCATGACCCCCGTCACTTTCATTATGGAGTGCGCCAGACTAGCTATGACGGAGAACTTCTTTAGATTTGAAGACCAGATCTTTCTCCAGACGTCTAGCACCTCTATGAGCAGTGTTTTTGCGCCCAGCCTCGCCAACCTGTATGTTCATCTGTTTGAACAAAATCATGTACTGAACCACAGCAACCCTTATCGTCATCATCTGGTGCTGTGGAAGAGGTACATAGATGACATACTGGTGGTATGGCGAGGCACTAGCCAAGAGATTCTGGCTTTCCACACTTGGCTTAACCAACAAAATGCCTTTTTGAACTTTACCATCGAGTTCAATCAACGACGGTTAGCCTTCCTGGATATTTCCAATTTTTTCCATGAGAATTCATTGCAATGTGAATTATACAAAAAACCTATGTCGAGGAATTTTCTTCTCTCCTTCGATAGCTATCATCCTAAGGCCCTCAGGAAGAATCTTCCCGTGGGTCAGTTCCTACGGGTGCGGAGGAACTGTTCCACTAGGGATCTTTTTGACAAACATGCTAAAGAATTAGCGATTCAACTCCGGTCGCGTCAGTACCCCAGGCGCCTGGTGCGGCAAGCTTGGAAGAGAGCGTCGAACAATAATCGAGATGCTTTGCTGGATAATAGCACTCCCAGGACTCCCAGTGACAGGCTTACCTTTGTAACTACCTTCTGTACCCTGTCCAACCGATTACAGAAAACGGTACGTAAACATTGGCATATACTCAATGTGGCATCTGAAAACATCCGGCCCCCCTTTTTGCGTTCAAGAAGGGTCCGATTTTTCGGAACAGCCTGGTCCACACACGACCATTGTCACAGCCTACACGTGATGTTAATACTCTGTGGTCACTACCCCCGGTACGAGGCCATTATCCATGCGGCTCGTGCAGTGTCTGCCCTCAGACCACCAAGACTACATCGGTGGACATAGGGACGAGCCGTCCTTTGATACTACACAACCACACAAACTGTAATTCGGAGTGTGTGATCTATATGATCACATGCCCTTGTACTCTGCACTACATCGGGTATACCACACGCAAAGTGAAGCTCCGCATAAGTGAGCACAAGAGTACCATCCGATGCATGAAACAGTCCACCTGTTTGACAGATCATTTTCTGGCCAAAAAACATAAGGCCGATGATCTGAGGTGGCTTGTGCTGGAACGTCCTTTCATTCCCCAGCACGTAACAGATATTTCAGGGTTTCTATTCTCCAAAGCGAAGAGGTGGATTTTCAGATTGAAAACAGACACACACAGCCTTAATGATAGTATACCATGGGCCTCTATCTGAAATCTGGTTTGAAAATCATCAGTCTGAAAACCTACTGTTATATAGATACTCTATCAGAGACTTCATCACATACTATATCCCTAACCACTGATAGAATAGCTGATCCTATAGGATATCTGCCCTGTTGTGTATAGGAGTACTCTGACTCCATTCCACAGAGACACTTTTATATCGAGGCATCTGCCCCTTTTACGCACTGTCTGTCACTATTATTTGTCATGACATCCTTGGACAATGTTTGTAAACATGGTTTTGGCAACAGTTGGTGGTTTTCGCTGTTGGCTACATGTGTAATATCCTATCTAGTATTTAGAGCCCGTGTGTTGGTGGTCAAGTCCGTTGGTGGTCAAGTCCCTTGGTCCCACCCCTTCTGTACATACACTATACTAGATATATAGCCTAGAATTGGTAGCTGCTTTATATCTAGAAAAGTATAGACAGTTACCGTTATATAAGGTCCACCGTCATAAGAGTTAACCTTGTAGGGTGTAAATACAAGCAATAGAGTGGTTCGGTTTTGTTTGTGCTTTGGGTCGTTTACGGCTAGTGCTGACTCTGCCACTGTAAACAATCAGTTAGCCTCGACACCAGCACGCATGCGCGGGTATGAAGCCATGAAGTTCTTGAGGGTTTCATTTACCATGTATGAATAGAAACGAATTGGGGCACTCGAGACAAAGGTTTCCACCGTTTTTATAAACACGCATGCACTGTAGCGAGTATTTTTGTGCCTGCTTTGGGTCCCCGAACGTGCATGCGTTTGCTGTTAGGGACACTCCAGCGGCACAATCTAATTTTGTGATATGCATACACCAGAGTCAGTGTCTTGGGCCTGGCGCCTTCTATAAGGTTTCTGACGCGCATGCACCTTTGCCATTGAGGACAGGCTAGCTGCAGCACTCGATTGTCAAACATTCACGCAGTGTAGTGATTGTTGTGGAGCTTGGGCTCTCCAACACGCATGCGCTCTGTGGAGATGCCGGCCGCATACACTCGCTCTGGTTGGCCCGTGCAGCGCGCTTGCTCGGAGGCGTGTGTCCTGAGTCCGGCGCATGCTCCGTGTGTCTGATGGTCGCGCGGGTACTAAGAACGCACCCGCACCCGATTCTAATTGAATCTTTCAACGTAATTAAGGCGGTTATTTAAGGACCCCTTTCCTTCCTGCCGCCACCTCCCAGACAGCTCGAAGACTGGTCTGAAGTACTGACGGACAGGTAAGGAAAGGGGCTCTCGTGCGTTGGTTAATGGTCCATTATTGTTTTACAAAGAGTGCTCTGTTTGAGGTTAAGAGTTAGCTGGTTACACCCCTCGTGCTGAACTCTGCTTTAAATTCCAGGTTCATCTTTATCTAAACAAAAGTTTTTTTGTTTTTGTGTTTGGTGTCAACAGAAACATAGTTTATAACTACTTACTCCAAACCTTGCACAAGATACAAGACATATGTCTTCCTTTGAACCCTGTTACACTTTAAAATGACGTAGTTTTAAGGAACATCTTTTGACTTACCTGCAGTAGTATGTCCATGGGGGTTTCTTTAGGTCTTTGACGTTTTGAGTTTTTTTAGGTTTATTAGATTGTTTAAAGGTATGTGTGTAGAGTCTGGACAGATGAGTATCAGTATGCAACTTGTCTGTTTGCCCTCACATTTAAACAGAGCCGTGCCTCCATCTCCGAGCAGTCAGCTGGGTGAGGTGAGGCGTTTCTCCCACAAAAGGCTGGGTGAGTTCCAAACAGTTTTTATGCAATTTTGTTTGTATGCAACCATCATTTTGGTTTTTGTAAAGACGGCAGTGCATAATGGGCATTGCTGAATAGCGGCCATGAATGCTGTGATTTATGTGTAAGATGTCTTTTCTGACGGTTGATTCTCCGGACTCTTTCTAGGAAAGAAGACATAGTTCTTACGTCCAAGCACGAGATTGCTTGTCCGGTAGGGTGGCTATCGCCACAGACTTATCTGACAATTGCACCTTCACTGTCTAAATATTGTTGTTCACGGTTATTGTGTTTACCCTGCAGTAGCTTTTATTTTTCCACCGTATTTAGGTCCTGAAGAAAGCCGGTTCAGTTGACATACCGGCTGAAACATGTCGACCTTACAAAACTGAGCAAGGAAATAGTCTATTTTTTCAAGACTATAGGTTTTTTTAAACTATGACACCTGGACAATTCCCAATAAACATATTTTTTGCCCAGGTATTCATTTTTAATTCACATTTACACTAGAGCACTGCACATCACCGGAGTCCTCAGGGTTTGAACATACACCTTGGCAGGAGTTCTTGCTTTTTGGGAAGCATTAGGCTGTGCACCCAGCAGAGCCTGTTGGCTCGATATTGCGGGCCCAGACCGTGATTCCCTAGAGTCTCAGATGACGAAGTTCCGCCAGTAAGGGTGGGCTGATGGACTCTTAACTCCCGCCAGGTGATGTACTAACTTTCTGAGGAGTCTCTTGCACTCTTTCACAGTGCGTAGTGGCTTGCTGTTCTTGTCGAACGGACTTAGCACCTTCTGTTAGTTGTCGTAGTGTATATTGCGGATTGGAGGTGTAGTACTCCCTAAATTAAATTTCCCCTGTGACCCTTGTATATATTGTGTTTTTGGGTATTTACACTTACCATCAGACTGTATGAATTTCCTAAATGAGGCTAGAAAGCATACTACTAGAGCATGTTATGCAGCAAAATGGAAACGATTTATCTATTGTAACAATATCAATCCTCTTGATACTTCTGTACAGAACATCATCTGTTACCTGTTACATTTACAGCAATCTGGACTAGCCTACACATCCATTCGCTTACATCTAGTAGCAGTAGCTGCATACTTACCAAACAGACAACACTCATCTCTTTTCAGGATACCAGTGATTAAAGTCTTTCTAGAAGGATTAAAAAGAGTGATTCCACCAAGAGTCCCACCTGTGTGGAACCTCAAAATAGTACAAAAAATAACTTTGCTAATACTCCCTAGAGCACATTCCACTTGCAAAATAGGGGTTACTATTGCCTTCTTAGGGAATATTCCAATAGCTGACAGCTGTAAGGCAGCAACATGGTCTACACCGCACACATTCACTGCCCATTATTGTGTAGATGTGTTAACAAGGCAACAAGCTAATGTAGGCCAAGCAGTACCTAAAACACTGTTTCAGACCATTACAACAACTACAGGCTAGCCACCGCTTCGGGAGTATACTGCTTCATAGTCTATGTAGAGTTTGTGATCTACAGTTCACATGCCTCGAACGGATAATGTTACTTACCTAATGAGCATCTGTACTTGGCATGTAGAGCTGTAGATCCACATGCGCCTCCCCGGTGTAATTGTTGAAGTTCTCGGTTTATATACATACGCATGAACATCTCTATTCTACACTTACTAAATCCATTCTCACCCTCTGCCTGAAAACAATCTTAACAATGGAGTCCATGCCCATGCGCACTATCACAGAAAGGAGGCGTCCCCTTACCTCATGACTGTAAAGACTTCTTTGAAGAAAAACAACTTTAAAACATCCGGACCCAACAATAGATGGCAGGAGTATGCAAAGCATGTGAATCTACATCTCTACATGCCAAGAACAGATGCTTACTGGGTAAGTAACATTATCCTTTTTTATGTAACCCTAACTTTCAGCTCTTGATATTTAACTTCTGGTAAATCTCAGTTGGCACATGTCCAATCCTAGTTACTACTTAAAAATATTGGGATTTTGATCTTGCTTTTATGACTGATCACTGCCATTGTGCAGATCTGTTGTTTAAATCAGATGTTCAAATACTTGAATTTGTCACTTGGGTGTCCTCTGTATTGGCTATGTCTTCAGAATACGGATTAAGACAAACCCCTGAAATGCAATTGACAGCATCACAATTAGCTGTAGTTTTCTCCTTCCAGTAAAGTATTTGCACATTCTTCTTTGCATCCCATTAAGCATCAGGTCGTTGAAGTGAGTTTATAATAGTGACTAAATCTCAAAGACCCATTGTGAGAAAGTTGCTCTGTATATACTGTTCCCTAATAGGTACAGGGTGTACAGAGTCCACAGTCCCCAAGGGTTTGACAGAGGCTAAAGTTAGATATAACCTTACTCTCTAAAGTGGTAGCTTGGTCGAGCAGTAAGGCAGTATCCGAGGACAGTGTAAAACATTTGTTGTACACACTCAGTCAGCAAATTGTCTCACACACTCAATAACTGAACTCTAGGCCAATGGTTTATATATAAAAAATATATGCTTGTTTTATTTTAGAACCAACACTTGGTATTAAAATATACTTTCTCAGAACGAGATGATTTATATAAATACTTTTGCAATATGCAATTGGCTTTTGTAAACAGTTACAAGTGGTTGCAATAGGCAACTATTTTAAACACAACAATGCATTGAGCTCAATGGAAATTTCAAGTTATTTGCAACAGATTACTTTTAGGATTACTTTTGGAATTCCAGGACTGGATCCTAGATTCAGTCCTGGGTCAGTACTTAGAATCAAGTGATGAAAGTCGACTTAATTACTGTGATTTTTAAACTATTTAGCGATTTTAAAAGTTGACACTATATTTCAAAGAAAACAGTCAATGATTCCCTATGGAAGAAAATTCAAGTTGCAGGTACAGTATGTTCTTGTTACTTTTGTAATCCACTACTGGGTGCCTAGACTCAGTACTGGGACCTTTATCCAAAACAGGTAAGTAATTACGTTTTTAGATATTATACGATTTTTAAAGAATATTTAAAGATTTCAGAAATTGACAGAAGAAATTTCACAGAAAAACAGTCAATGATTTCCTATGGGAGGAAATTGGGAGGAAATTGGGTTACTGGTAAGTACGGTTGTAAGTATTTTTCAGAGTCAGTGCTGGGCACCAAGATCCAGCACTGGGAGCTCACCTAAGAGCAGGTGAGTGTTTTCGTTACTCGGCTGATTTTTGGTGAGTATTTTAAGATTTGAAAAGTCCACCCTTAGAAGAAATTTCAGGAAAAAGCCAGTCAATGTTACCTTTAAACCGCTAACTTCATTTTCCTCATAGGGTAAGTACTCGACTGGCAGAGTTGAGGCTCTGGGCATATACTCAGGGGTCCCCCAGGGTCAGGTAGGTACAGTTGGTTCACCCTCAGCGACTCTGGGCAGCCGGGTGCAGAGAGAGTTAGGCCCAATGTTATCCTATGAGGGATAGGGGGGGCCTTGGTTGGTGGCTGCTGACTAGCAAGCCACGCGGCTGTGGGAGCTGGGCTCCTGGTCACATACTCAGGGCAAGTGGGGAAGTAGGTAGGTGTAGAGGTTGCACTGCCAGGGCCACTCTGGCGGCTGGGTGCAGGGTGCTTTTATGCTTCGGGCGCTCAATTGATTTCAATGGGAAATCTCTGGTTTAGAAAAAGACTGCAAGCTCGGGGATGAGGATTCTTCAGGTGCCACCACCACTTCGAGAGGTAAGTTGGGTAGTTGGAGGATAGGTAGGTACCCCGGGATTGGGCACAGGGGGCCGCGGGGCGCCTTTTGGTGTCGGGAAATCTTACCCTCTGTTGATCGTGGTAGGGGGTGGCACCTTGTTCTGAGGCTGCAGGCTTCTTCAGGAGGGTCGAGGGAGGTCCTTGGGTGCCGGACTCTGGGCACAGTCGCTGTGGGGTCGTCCTCGTGGTCTTTGTTCACTCCGGCACTGTCCAGGCTTGGCTGGTGCAGAGTGTGCTGGGTTCGCGGTTCCGGGCTGCTGCCAGGGATTAGAGGTAGGTTTTGAGTAGAGCCTCTACTCATGGGAGTCTCAGGGGCTTAGAGCCAAAAGGTAGCCAGGTCCTCCGGGGTTTGTGAGGTTGCTGGCCACAAGAGATGCCGGGTTGGAGCAGGAGCAGGTTTGAGGGTCGACAGGCCGGTAGGGCTGGGGCCAAAGCAGTTGGTGTCTTCCTCTTCTTAGCAGCTGCAGGACAGGTCTTCTTTCTTCTTGCTCTTCTTTGTATTTCGGAATCTGGGGAAGGAAGGTTCAGGGTGCCCCTAAATACTAGATTTAGGGGCGTTACAGGTAGGTGAAGGGCAAGGACTAATGGGTCCCTGTCCTGGGGTGGGTACACCCCCTATCCTGCCTCTCTCCTGTGGGAGGGGGGCAGTAGCCTAGTCCTGATAGGGTAGGGCCTCCCATCTTCAAGATGACGAGAGCCCGGAGATGTGCTTCACCTCGCCTCCCCCACCTGAGTGGTGGGGTTGGCAGGCTGGCACATCCCTTGTCCTTATTTGGGGTTTCCGGCCAAGCTTCCCACCAGAGTGGGGGGGTTGCAGTGGCCTGGGGAAGCTCACAGAGACGACATGCCTTTTGAAGCTTCCCGCTGCCCATCCTGGGGGAGGAGATTTAGGACCTCGCCCAGGATGTGCATTGTTGCAGGCAAAGGAGAGCAGGGGCTCTCCCACCCAGGGGTCCAGCAACATGTCTGCTGTGTGGCAGCCTAGGCAGCCTCAGAGAAGACGTGGATTGTAGGTTAGGTTTAAGGGGGCATCTCTAAGATGCCCTCTGGGGTGCTTGGTACATTAAATCCCACACTGGCATCAGTGTGGGTTTAATGTGCTGAGAAGTTTGATACCAAACTTCTCAGTCTTCAGTGTTGCCATTATGGTGCTGTGGAGTTAGTGTTTGACGAGCTCTCAGCACCATGTACTCTTAAAAGGCAGCACTGCACTTACAGTGCTCAGGAATGGACCTGGGTACTGTAGGGGCACAGGGCTCCTGCTCCTGTGCCCACACCATTGGCATAAGGCACACAGCTAGAGGGGTGGCTGATATATGCAATGGCAGTGTAGGTGATGGGCATGGCACACAGGGATGTGTGCCATGTCGACTCTTTGTTTTGTCTTGTACCCAGACACTCAGCCTGCAAGGGTAGTGTGTGTGTGTGTAAGGGTACAGGGCCTCTAAGGGTGGCACAATGAGTGCTGGAGGCCTTCCCTGGTCACAAGGCCCTGGGTACCTAGGATACCATTTACCAGGGGCTGACATGTGGCCAGGGTTTGCCAATTTGGGTTTTGTGTGTTTTAGGGAAGGAACATAAGCCCTGGGCACCTGATTGGCAGGAGTCCAGGGCACACTCAGTCAAAGTACATTCAGCAAAACGTGGGGGGCAGACCATGCAAGAAAGATGGCACTTTCTCACACCCATCGACAAAGCAATCTGCAGCTTGCATATGGTTCTTCATGAGAGAAAATGGTAAATTGAGATTCTGCCTAATTGAATGTCATGGATGCTTCATATTAGGCTTTAAATAGTTTGAAAGCTCTAGGTTATTGTAGGAAAGGGCCCGTTTTTGACATGGTCACCCCATACTTTTTGCCTGGTGTTTGTTGTAATTTTGAAGTGCACTGGGTTTCTGCTAACCAGGTGCCCAGTGTCAGTGCTCTTTTTCTAAAATAAGACAACTGTTCAGTTGTTCCCCCCAATTGGCAAGACCTTTGGCACCTCTATAAGACCCTAGTAAATGATATGGGTACTTCAGAGGGTTTCTAAGGGCTGCAGCATGTATTGTGCCACCCTAAGGGACCCACCACCAAACTCATGCAGACAGCCATTGCAAGCTGCGTGAAATGGTGCAAACAAGTGTGAAAATATGACCTGATGCCCACAGACACTACAACATGCAATATATGTAAGTCACCCAACAGCAGGCTTTATAGCCCTTAGGCAGAGTGCATTATATTGCATGTGGGGACATATTTGCATGAGCCGATCTGCCCCTGTGCTGTCTAGTTCAATTGCTAGATAGTACGAATGAGCAGGGAAGCCATCTTAAGTGCATATACTATTCACTGTTCATTACGAGTTCGCCAGCTACATTATGACTTCACTGACACCTATCGTGTTTAATATCAAACATCTTTTTTAAAATACATTTCTGCTCATGCCTGTAGTGGATTTATTAAAACATGCACCCAGAGGGTATCTTGGAGGTGCCACTTGAAAACCTACCAGCCTCTTAGTGTGCTGGCTGACTGGTATTGTCCATCCTGCCACCACAGTAATGTTCCTGATCATCCTGCAGGTGAGAGCCCGCGCTCTCTGAGGGCAGAAACCATACCTGCTCCGGAGGAAGGTGTTCACTCCTCCTCCAGCCGGATGACTAGTGAATCTGCATAGCAAGGTGAGGGACTTCAAAGCCCCCTGCTGCTTTTTGATATGCAACCCTAGCTTCAGCAAATCTGGGCATCAGGGCAGGTCACCTCCTGCCCTGAGGCCCATTTGTCACCAGGACAGACGGGGAATTAGATATGGAAGTAGGCGTGTTGCACTACCACTCCAGTCACACCCCTTAGGTGGGCTGTCTGATGTGCCCCATGAAAGAAGGATTCCACCATTTTAATTTGGGTGGAATTAGGGACTCTGGGATAGGGCTATACCCACTCCCCAGAGGAAATGGACATATAGGGGTCGTAGTGACGCCAAGAGTAAGTAGCCCATTGGCTACTACCCACAACGCCTCTAAATTAAGTATTTAGGTAGCCACCTGACCACAGGAACTCTGATTCGTCTGACTGAAGAAAGACGATAATAAAGGAGAGGCGAAGAAGCGAGATTAGTGGACTGCTGGTGAACTTTGCCGCCATACCCAGCCTGCTCCTGTCCTAACAAGCACGACAACCCGACTCCTCCTGCAGCTGTGCATCCTCCAAAAGCCTCGGAGGGACTCCAGCACTTTGCCAAGCTTGCAGCTTCTCCCTTGAAGTTGAGGAGCCACTTGCATGTAGGCACCGACCACCACGTCAGGCTCACTGTTCTGCTGTTCACCGGGTCCATTGAGGCATTAGCTGCCCAGGAAGAGACACTGTGCTTCAAGAGGTCAGCTCCAAGGACCCCCACGAACTGAGCCCCCTGTTGAGAGCTCCCAAAATTGTCTCCATGTCCCTGTCTGTAACCTGTTTCTAGGTGACCCCGGTCTTTACTTGTCGTGTAGCGAGCCAGGCTACCAACCCCTACAGCACCTCTGCACCCGTATGCTCCAATTCTGGTAAATCCGAACTGCTGGTGGTACTTTGTACCTTGGCCCCCTAGCACCTTAAGTCCTAAAGGGAACTCCCATAATTCGACTGTATGCAGTGTATGCCCTTTTCTATGTATGAAAGTCTTAAAGCTTAAAAACGCATTTATGCAACAGTTTTACTTTTACTGTGAAAATTGATACCCTACTCCCCCCGCCCCCGTGCTGCTCTTGTTTGCTTTGCTTGTGTTAGTCTTCCTGCCCTCAATGTTGCTCTGCCTCGTGTGCTGCTTTTCCTGTTGTTTCCTGCCATCAACCTCTCCTCCGTTGCCCCCACCCTGCAGACCTTTTTTTCTCTTTCTTTTTCCATTTTTAAAACCTGTTTTATAGAAGCAAAAAAAAGCTTTCATTCTGCTTATTTTTCCCATTTAGTTAGCAGACTGTATTGGATCAGTAATTGCCAAAAAAAGGCACTCCTGTCATTTTGGGAGTGAGCATTTGTGGTCACAATGACGCATGTTCACTTATATAATGCAGCAGCGTCAGTGCACCTTTTTTCATTTTGTTTATGCTGTATGGTTTACAGCATGAATTAAAGGCACTGGCGGAGCCAGTAGGTCTCAAACGCAAAACCAAATGGCTTTTCTGATGTTAATTTTTTGTTGGTACTCTATACGTCCCCGCTTCGTTCTGGATGCAGTGGTTCTCAGAGATTTAGTGGAACTGATCTGTGTGTAGTTTGTGCGTTTATGGAACGATGGCATCAATGCATTCATACTGGTATGGACCCCAGACCACTAATCCCCCCTACGTGACTTTGTGCCCATCTCTCAGTATTTTAAAATTGTTCCAGATTTAGTCACATGCCAGCGAATGAATAATGTAATTGAATACCTAAATCCCCCACACATACCATACCATTCTACCTACTTGTTGCGCCATTGAAGGTCTTAAAATAAAATGCGCAGCTTGGCGCTAGTTTTATGTATTGGGTAGGTCGGAGATGATCAATAATTACTGCTGATCTCCACCATACTTCTTATAGCCTTTGTTAGTCTTTAAACCAGAATGTAATCTTTCTTTATCACTTTCTGCTGCAGGTACATCTTTCTTGAATATGCATCTCCCGCGAATGCCCAAGATGCTGTAAAAAATGCAGATGGTTACAAGCTGGACAAGCAGCACACCTTCCGAGTGAATCTCTTCACTGATTTTGACAAGTAAGACTGGTTTATACTGCTGTGTTTCTTGTTGCTTGGCTAATGAATTATAGTTGCCTTTGCAATAAACTTTAACTTGATCACATTTCGTCAGTGCAAGCCTTTTGCTAATTTGAAGTTCCCGATTGTTGCAGGTACATGAACATCAGCGATGATTGGGAAATTCCAGAGAAGCAACCGTTCAAAGACTTTGTAAGTTTGTTTTGAGTGCTATTAATTTTTTTTTAATCTAAAGGGCTATTTGAGGGCATGTAGAAGCATATTTCTTTAGATGTAATGATGCAGGTCTAGTTACACTATTGATGGCATGGTTCATTTTTGCCTGCTAAAAGTAATCTTGAGTATAACTGTGGGCTTCAATGAACAGAAACCTGGCATAATTTGTAGCTGATGGACATGAGCGGAGAAATAGTTTACCAATTTTATGTGTGGGATGTTGGTGTCTTCCCAAACTTAAACAACTCTTAATGTATTTCAGTGCAGGGCTAGAATGAATGAGAATCCTAGTCATCACACTGGATCTTATTTTGAAAAATCTTTAATACATCCAAGAACTGCAAAGATACTGCAATGGCACATCCCGATGTAAAAAGGTCCCATCACCAACCTTTCCCATCAGACTGTTGTAAAATCTTTGGAGTTAGCACCACCCCGAATATTACCACAAAATAAACCTTCCAGGGTGTAGAACATGTTTCCATCTGTATTTAATTTTGAATTAAGTGAGATTCAGAAACCTATTATTTGTCTCTCTCTTGGCAGACAATTCTGCACTACGAAGGTCAGTTGCTGTGTATATTGACAGCTTTTGAAGTATGAAAGTGTGATTTATGAAAGAAACCTAAATAGTTACCATTGTGCACATGTGCTAGTAATAGAATGCTACAGTTTGGTTCACTGTTTTATTTTATGCCTGTTTAGAGCCCCAAAGCCATGCGGATACTAAAGTGTTAAGCAGACATAGGAAAATACTTGTTTTACCATAACTTTTTCATGTGCCAAATATAAAGAGGGCTAAACAGCAACATAGAGATGCAAATAAGGATACCTACACATGAAAATATCAGCAAAATAAATGGTACAAATCCAGGAGCCCTATCTATCGTAAGCGACTAATATCTGAGTAACAGTTACAGCAGGAGACTGTCAGATAGGTTTGTGTCTTCTCTTGTAACTCTCAATGGATTCCCAAAACCTGGAAAGTGTAGGGTATTGGAGTTAGGGAAGGGATCTTGCAAGTTTGAGAGTTTTGTAGATTGTTGATCAGATGTAGGGAGAAGCTATGAGGCACCTGGACAATTCACCCTTAAAGGGTAGCAATGTTACATTTCTTTTTCTGAATGGAATTGCAGACATGATCATGGAAATATGACTTTTACTGTGGTTTGGTGCTTTCTTCTTTGGGTATGACTATCATTGGTGGTTTGTAAGTATGAAAATGTTTGCTATAGTGTTTGCTTGTACTGCAGAAAAACTCTTCTCTCTGATGTATACTTGCATCAGGAGATCCCTTGCCTTTTGATTCTTCCCAGTTGCCAGTTTGCATCCTTGGACCGCTAGCAATAGCTCTTTCTTACCAGTAGGTAGCAGTTGTGACTCAGACCTGCCCCAAACATGAAAACACAGGGCTGCATACAGGCACCACACCTGAGCAGAGACGCTGGTTCCTGTCCTGTCCCCCTCCCCCCCCCCCCCCCCCCCCCCCGTCCCCCACACCCATGCCTACTGATCCACAGCTCTGCTCCTGACAATTTCAGTGATGTCTTTAAAGCAGTGCTTCCCGAACTTATTAGAAAAACAAACCTTCACAACCCACATACCGTTAAAGGGCATTAGGCTGTCTATTTTTTCCCCCCGTAAATAAATGCAGCTAAAGCATTGTGCAGTAGCACACTCCTGGTACTGAGGCCATTGTTGATTCTGGCTCGGGTAGGGTCCTTCACAAAGGGTATCTTTCAGATACTTGACTTTGCTCCAGTTTTATTTGGCATGCTGCTTAGTCCCATGGAACCATCTGGGTCTCTATTTGTACCTCTATCGGCTGACCGTCCTACAGCACTGACTCCGCTTAACATCTAAGTGCCCCACTACAGGGCTGGGCTGCTAGTTCTCTGCCGGGGCCCTTGCCACACTGTGCTATATTGGCGCTGCCACCAGCTCCACATATACCGATACCACATCTGGCAGTGCTGCCCTCAGATCCGCATCCTTTCTCTGAGTTTTTTTTAACCCCTTGTTGTACTAC